>NW_027186349.1:8018171-8121837 GCF_028583685.1 Petaurus breviceps papuanus
AGGAAGGGAGTAGGGGAGGGAGGAAGGGAGTAGGGGAGGGAGGAAGGGAGGAGGGAAGGGAGGAAGGAAGGGAGGAAGGGAGGGAAGAAGGGAGGGAGGGAGGGAGGAAGGGAGGAAGGAAGGGAGGAAGGAAGGGAGGAAGGGAGGAAGGAAGGGAGGAAGGGAGGGAAGAAGGGAGGGAGGGAGGAAGGGAGGGAGGAAGGAACAAAGGAAGGAAGAAAAAAGAAGACAGAAAAGGATGGAAAGTACAAAGGAAAGACAAAACAAAAAACAAAGGAAGGGAAACAATTATGAAACCTCACAAAAATCCTATGAAGTAGGTAGTATAAATATTATTTTCCCCATTTTACAGTTTAGGGAACTAAGGCTGATGGTAGTGAGTTATTTACCCAAGGTTACACTGCTAGTAAATGAGAAAACTTTGTCATCAAAATGTCTGCACAGAACCAATTCAAAATGAAATTATGTAAATATAAACCATTAATTTAGATTAATGGGTAAAAAGTCTGAATGTTCTATCATTTTTTATCATTTATTTTGCTTTTTTTTTCCCAAAAAATATTACTTTCCGATACAAATTGTAACTAGAACTAAGGGCAGCTAGGTGGCACCATAGTGCACAGAGTACTGGCCCTGTGGTCAGGAAGACTCATCCTCCTGAGTTCAAATCTGACCTCAGACACTTATCAACTATGTGACCCTGAGCAAGTTAGTTAACCCTGTTTGCTTCAGTTTCCTCACCTGTAAAATGAGCTGGAGAATGAAAAGGCAAACCACTCCTGTCTCTTTGCCAAGGAAACTCCAAATAACAAAGATCACACAACTGAAAATGACTGAACCAAAAAAAAAAAAAAAAAGGAATTAAGCTAATTAAGGTTGATTAATAGTGCATCTGTTTTAATGAACATGTAAGAATAATTAGCATTTCACAGAACCAGGTTAAGCAGGATTAGTTTCTGTTTACAATGATATTGGATTATTTGAACATGTGTATATCACGTAGGATATAGAATTTTAGAGGTAGAATTTTAGAAGGATCTTAGACATTGTTTCATCTAACAATTTCATTTTTGCAGATAAGTTAAATGATTCTCAGAAAACTAAGTGACTTACCCAAGATCATACCAGGTAACAAGTGACAGAGCTACAATTTGAGTACAGTATTCTGACTCTAAAGCTTTGTACATCATCAAACTAAACATCCACATTTATGTATATGTTTCTAATAGGTTAGAAGTATCCAAAAATAGAATTTTTTTTCTACTGAGAAGATAAACTCATTTATAACGTTACATTCTGTATCCCACTCAACTGTGGATTCACAATTCTACTTGAATTCAGTGTGGGTATAATAATCATCTCAAGTGACTATCCAGTGCATTCTTTGCCAACAGACTGGGTAGGGAACCTTAAAACAAATAACTAGGCAGTTAGGTGGCTCATTTGAAAGTTGTTTCTGTACTAGTGTTCTGTCTTGTGCTTTCCTTGTACACCAGGGCTTCATAACCTCCTTGGGCTGGCATTTCTGACAATTAACTTGACCACTGCTTTTTCCTCTCTGAGATCTTCGCAGCTCAGATCATAGCTAAGAACTGGGCTCCTTTCATCTGGTTGTTCAACTGAGTGATCACACTAAGAACTTCCATACCTTTCCCAGGTTCCAGGATTCAAAAACAGGCATGTAGATAGTATGTGGCACTGAACTAAACATAAGAGGCTTGGTTGTCATTTATGGTGATATAGCTATATATCAGAAAGGCCACATGTCAACTTCACTAATCCTTCTCACTCTTTAGTATAACCAGTAGCATGTGCTCACTCTAGCTTCTGGCCTCTTTAAGGATAACATAATAGTTTTATATCTTTTGATTCCTGTGAAAGTTAGCTCCTCTGAGTAGCTTGCTTTCTAAATCTCAACCTTGGTCAATAACAAGAATAAAAATGAATAAGGACTATAGCATCTGTATAGTGCCTACTATGTGCCAAGCACTTTTTATAAATAATATCTCATTTGGTCCTCACAACAACCTTGGGAGTTAGGGTAGTGTCATCATATCTATTTTGCAGTTGATGAAACTGAGGCAAACAGTTCAAGTGACTTGCCCAAGGTTACACAGCTATTATCTGAGGACAGACAAACTCAGATATTCATAATGAATTCCAGCAGGGAAGCCATACACATACACTTCTCCTACAAATAGCATGGCTACGTTAGAATCCTTGTGGTTCCTACTTGGATAGGTTTGTGTATGCTTCCAATTTTTTTTTCACTACTAGGATATTGTTTATATCCTTTTTTTTTTTTGCCTTTTTGGAGGGCAATTGGGGTTAAGTAACTTGCCCAAGGCTACACAGCTAGTTTGTGTGTGTGTGTGTGGGTGGGTGGGTGCTAAGTGTCTGAGGCCAGAACCGAACTCAGGTCCTCCCGACTCTGGGGCCAGCACTTTACTCACTGAGCCACCTAGCCACCCCTTCTTCTTATCCTTCTTATTCCCTTCCCCAGAAAAAAAAAGGACATCCAGCTCCATAAGCTTTATGGAGTTTATTCTGCTCAGGTAAGGAAAGTGAGTTGGTAGCCCTTTCCTTTGACCAAATGAAGCACAGCTATCATACTTCTTATATTTGCTGTTGCTATTTTGCTTTAATAGAATTTGTTCAATACCAGCCCCTAAGTATTTTCTTGGTTCAAGTTTTCAAAATCAATGTGGAATGCTTTCATAATCATAGATCAGCAGGGTTTATGATATAACTTGTGCTGGATCGGTTATGGCTCAATTCCATCTTCTAATGTAAAACTCCATGTTATGCCAATCTTCAATTCCCCTTTGAGGCCTCAAAGTTCCTGCTACTTTTATTGACATTTCATTTCTTATAGACTTTCTTCCTCTAGTTGTTGTTGCTATCAATCAACCATGGAAAACTGGAAGAAAAAGAATTCAGTGCCACAAAATTTACTTCTATGGATGTCAGGAACTCTGGAGGAAGTCTCAGACTCACAACTTTATTTTCTTGTGTGGGGTTAATCTTCCCTCTCCCTACAAGCTTTCTTCTATCTAATCTAAACATTCCCAGTTCCTCCCTTATCTATGTGTAAATGTGTGTGTGGTCTCCATGAACTCTCTGGGGGAAGGTATTGCTTTTCTTTTTCTTTGTTTTCCCAGTCCTTAGCACAGTGTCTCAGATGTAGTAGGTGTTTAATAGATACTTGTTGACTATTTGATTAACATCCCTCCAACCTTGATGTCACAGATTACCTTCAACCATTCTGTGAGGATCACCAAAGTTTGCATGCAAAAATACCTAGGGTAGTCTCCATCAGACAGTAGGCCATCTCATATTTAGCCAATACCACTAACTACTTCTGAATGGCAATACCCAACGTAATATATGTCAGACTGTCAGTAGATTGCTGTCTGTTTATTCTTAAAATGTAACTCCACACAAACATAATCTCAGAATATATCATAATCACTTACCTCAAAGCCAAAGCATTCCAACTTGTAAATGGGTTACTAAGTATCATCATCATCACTGAAACTACCCCTGGCAAGTGCGACAAGCTTCTCATGGTGATCACTCCCTTTGTGATAACCCTCTTGTCTGGCATCAGTGTATAACACAGAGGATCTACTTGAATACCCAAAAACTCACACTGGTACATGTGTGAAGAAACTAACCAAGTCTACAAAGATCTGCTCACATTTGTCTTCCCAGTAATCTCCAGATGGTGATGGCTAGTGTTTCAACCATATTGTTCCTTTTGCCCTTGCTTTTTCTCAACTATATGCCCATGTATTGAATTGAAAGGCTTTTCAGTGATGGTAGAGTGCCTCAGAAACTCCATACAAGAGCCCTTGAATGCTAGGAAAGTTATTAGTTCTTGGTCATTGTTCAGACATAACCATAAATGACCAGGACATAAGCCCCAGCACTCACTCCCTACTGACCCACAGACTTTGCTTTGCACAATTAGTATTTTATCCATAAATGGCTTTTGACCAGTGGAGATGTTAGCTGATCTAATACCTTGGATACCCTTTCCTCATGGTCTTCCAACATCCTTCCAAATAGAATGAGATCATCTAGATAAACCAATACCTCCAAATAGTTTACATCGCCAACCACTTTTTCCATGAGCCATTGAACAGTGTTAAGAAGCCAAGAAACCAGGGGGCGGAGCCAAGATGGCGTAGTAGAAGCATGACCTTCCCGCAGCTCCAGCTTCCACCCTCCCCAATCCATGTAAAAAGTGGACTCTAAACAAACTTTGGAGCTGCAGAACCCACAAAATGACACAGAGAAGCTAACCTCCCTCTGAGGACACCCTGGCAGGCCGGCAGGAATCCAGCACAGCACTCAGGGAGCAGAGCCCAGCCCCACACCGAGGCTTTAGCCCCTGGGCTGGCCTGACCAGCCGCCAGCCAGAGGGACTCCAGATCAGCAGCAGCTGTGGCCATTTCCAGATTTATCAACACATAGACACAAAGGACAAAGTGAAAGGTATGCAGACCATGACTGAACTATAGAAAAAGACTGGAAGACAGGTCGCTTTTCATTCAATTGCAAACAACTTTTATACTACCAAAATGACTGGAATGTCCTTATGACTTTGGCATTATAATGTTTCTAGAGTCCTACAAGTCTCACATCAAATCTCACCTCCTTCAGGTCCCTGTTCTTCCCATAGAAGTGAGGCTTCTCTTCCAATATTATGTTTCTTCTATTGTACTCAATCGAAACAAGGCCCTCACACACATAGCAAAGTTATCCTGGACAAGACCACCCTCCTAAGGGATGCTCCTTCTGCCTGGAAATGAACTTGCTTCTCATAACATGTTAAGGAGGCTACCACAATCTCTGCTCAACATAAGAATGTTATAGACTATGAACCACCCCTCAGCTTCCTTAAAAATGGAAGAGAAGAGGTTGAAGAAGAAAGAAATGGATGCTTGCTAGTTTGAAATGAATGTATTGGGTCAGCCAGGTGGTGCAGGGAATAGAGCACCAGCCTTGGAGTCGGTAGGACTTGAGTTCAAATCTGTAATCAGCCACTTACTACTTACTAGCCATGTGACATTGGGCAAGTCACGTAACCCCAATTGCCCTGCCTTTCCCCTCCAAAAAAAAGAAAGAAAGAAGCCAAGAAACCTCTTGGCCATTTGGATAGATAAAGGCCCTTTGAGCTCTTATTTTGGCAACAAGGTGGCACAGTGACTAGAGTACCAGACCTGGAGTTAGGAAGACTTATTTTTGCCAGTTCGAATCTGGCCTCAGACACTTACCTGTGCACTACGAACCTGGGCAAGTCACTTAACCCTGTTTACCTCAGCTTCTTCATCTACAAAATGAGTTGGAGAAGGAAATGATAAACTACTCCAGCATCATTGCCAAAAAAACAAACAAATAGGGTCATGAAGATTTAGATACAACTGAAAATGACTGAACAACAAGAGCCTTTATCTTCCCCTGACAATAGTTTCTGATGATATCAACCAGGTAGGAACAACCATGAAAACCAATAGCTCCTGACAATCAAAGGCATCTTGAGCCCTTGTAATGTGATATTGATCCATATTAGTTTTGTAGTGAGAGAAAAGATTATTAATAACCAATTAATATTGGAGAGAACCAGGGGTTTTTTCCCTTTCTATTTCCTTATTCAAAGCTCACTCCTTGTGAAGCATACTGCTGATAGATGAGATTGCCCAGATCCCCTGGATACAGGTTTCTCACCCCACCCAATTAGAAGACCTTACCAAAAGAATCTAATCTAAGTTAATTCTAACCCCTTGTGTTCTTCTCAGGCAGGACAGAATCGTTGTTTTTGAGGTTGCCCAAGGTGAGGATAGTCTGGGTGTAGATTAGTCTCTTTGTCCAAGAATGACAGGATCAGAGTCCTGTTTCCCCTAGTCCCTCATTAGAATAAGCCCACCTTTCATTATAATATTCATACGCTCATTGCTAACCAATCATGGTTGATTGTTCCTGTTGGGAACACCTACTCTCCAAGGGTACTTAAATATTGAGTGCCCTCCCTGACTGGTCTTTATTTTATGAGAGAAAGCAAAATGGCCATAATTTTGTTAATTGTCTACTAGACATAATTAATAAAATTTATCATTAATTACCCAGAAACTCTGTCTTTCAGACTTTTCATACATCACAATAGTTTACAATCTGATAGTCCACAACCATCTAAATCTTTCCAGTTTTCTTCCTTATCACCACTCTGCATGAGGATGATGCCATTGACTAACGTGTTCCTTCTTGCTGTTCCTGAAGTCCTCCTTCTATGAAGAGAATACTATTCTAAGTCTACTTTTAAAACAGTGAAGAGACAGAGAAATAAATTGGGAATATTGCTCTTTGTTCACATATGACATCTCATTCATTCGGGATAAACACACCACCCCTGCCTCTGGGACTTTCTGAGTTTGGGGACAAATACTCCTATCCTTTTTCATTTCCTTTTCCAGCTTTGCTTATATCACCTGCCCCCAAGAAGGGTAAAATCATATAAATGTCCACAAAGCTCCAATAAGCTTCTAAAAAGCCCTTAGGAGCACCGTGGGGGTGCAGAGTTTCAGGAAATGCATATTGACAGCACTATCAACATGCCTTATGCCATAGCAAAGTTCTATGAATACAGATCTAAACACCCATAACTTTTAGAAGAGGCTTCATAAAGGATATCAAAATAAACCAGTAGAGCTCCTGCAAAATTATTACAACCCTGAATCCCTTAAAGTTTATTATATAAATATTTATAATATGACAGCTGCTATGTTATAGCTTTGGGGGATGGAACTGGCTATGATGAATAGGAATGAAGACAACCAAAGGGCCTGGTCTTCTTTGTTGGGTGGTCAAAAGTATATAAAAGTTGGACTTTTAATAAATTGAAAGTAGGGCTTAAAAAAAAAGGTTTTAAGGGTATTATAGAGACTACATTAGCCACAGGATTCATCTTACAACATTCTACTCAAAATTGACTAAATTGTCTGAGGGTTGTTTCCCAGGCAACATGGAACCTGGGAGATAACATAGGAAAGCTCTTCTGTGTATGTGCTGTGCCCCATAGGCCCTTTGCAAGCTACTTTGCTATAAAGGAAGCAGGGACTTGAACTTCCAATTTCCAAGGCAGTTTTCTATGACTCAGAGGTAATGTTTAATTGGAATGGAGGAGGGAGAAGGAATGCTTGACTATTCTCTAAGAGTTACTCTCACTGCTCTATTCCATCAGTTTTCTCAGCACCCAAGCCCCAAGCATAATCATCATTCTACCATAAACTTCCTCCTTACCTCCTCCAGTCCTCTCTGCATTCCCTCTACTCCCCCCAAAACAGTCTGTTTTCTTTACCCTTTGTATAGTGCCCTCTCTCTTTTCCTTCCTCCCTCTTTCCCTCTGCTTCTTCCTCTTCCCTCTCCCCCCACCATTTGTTTGCTTTCTGTTTCTACTCCTGTCATCTCTCATCTCAATTCCTAACCATCTCATAATAATTAGAAACATACATATGACTGTATCTTAGCCAAGAGAAAGGGGAAACAAGATACAGCAATACCAGCACTGGCCCAAGGTGTATTCTTGAATCACAGCCAGAATCTCCCACTACACAGGATGCAATGGCAAAATGAAAATAAAATTACACCTACAATTAATTTGAGGTCAATAACCTGGCCCATTTTCATCTCATCCATAATGGTCCACTCTTCCTCAAATGGAATGACATCATTTTGCATATGGTTGCCTCTTAGCAGCACTCAAACAAATCTTTAAGTCTCTGCTAAGGCTACATTGTGTCAGGGGAACAGGACTATGCTCATACAATTGTAGAGTGCAACCACACAGTCTGTGTTGAATATTATATCTCTCAGACCAAGTTCAATGTTAATGGAATTATTTTGGCTCTGTGTTGTATTTTTATCAGGAAGGTCAGTTAATGGAATGGTCTATAGTCTATTGAGAAAAATCCTCTCTAAAGGATTACAAAGAGCTTTCACATGTCACTTGCCACCCAAATCTCAATACACGAAAACCTTAGAAATAAGGTTATTAAAAAAAAAACAGTGTCACATTAAGAAAAACACTGGTGTCACATACAAAGCATTTTATTTGCTTCATAGCAGTTGTTATGTAGGGGAAGCAGCACACACATATAACGAGTTGAAAAGAATAAACAATGTATAGAAAATGTCTGCATTTCATTACACTGACATGGAAGCATTAAAATTGTGTGACTTAAGTAAAGTCACACTACCAGAGACAAAGTTGAATGACCCAAATTTTCTTAACTCCTTTGGCCTATGCATACAAAATTGCCACTGTAAGATTCTTCAATACAATGACTAGGTTTGGGTTATTATAATGTTTCCTACTAAAGAAAAAAATTAAACCTGAATATGCATTGTTAAGACATTCTTTTTTCCCAAATTGTTGACTGATTTATAAAACTGCAAGTTATTCAAGAAGCACGGGCAATTGTCTTCTGGGATAGTCCAGCCCTGGAGCTAATCCTAAATAAAGCCCCCAACTGCATCCTTTTAGGGAACCTCTACTGGTATTCATTCACTCTGCAAGCATTTATTAGAATAGCTTGTAATCCATTAAGTTGTAAGCTCCTAGAGATCAAAGACAGTCTTGAACCCCTTTTTGTATTCCTGGAGTTTAGCACAGTGCCTGTACAGTAGGCACTTAATAAATGTTTCTTGATTAAATAACTACTCTTTGTCAGGCATCATGCTAGGTAAGTTACAAATCTAAAATCGAAATGATCCCTGTCTTCAAAGAGCTTGTACTTTAGTGGATGAAGTACCATGAAAACAGATAAGTAGAAAAGAAATAGGTACAAGGTGAATACAGAGTAATTTCTAGGAACTGGAGGGTAGGACAGTTAGCAATTGGGGGGAATCAGTAAAGACCTCTTGCAGTAGCTGACAGCTGAGTGAATTTGATGGAAGCTAGAGAATCAATAAGAAAAAGGTGAAGAAGTGAATTTCACATGTGGGACTCAGGCAGGGGTCTTCTGAAGCCAGCTTGAGAGAATCAATTGTTAAATTTCCAATATTAATATTTATACCTAGGAAAATGAGCAAACACTATAAATCAGGGGAGTTGTGGTTTTGTTGATTTCTAAATTTCAGAAAATGATAGAGAAAATAATAATACAGGCTAAACTTAAAAGTGTCATGCATACTTTTTTTGAGAGCCAGTTGTTAAACATTTTACCAGCATACCCCTGACCCCAGCCTATAAAAAGGTTCAAAGAGAAGAGGTAAATTGTTTTATCTGAGGGAACAGCAATTAGACCAATTTGGATAGAATGCAGCTTATATGAAAAAGAGTTGCATGCAATGAGCTTACCGATATACCTGAGTTCAAATGGATGCTGTGCCCTTACAGAAGGCTGATAAAAAATGAACCCTGGGATCATGAAATGTAACACTGGTTTTATTTTTAGCTTTTTAGTCCTTTTTCTCCCCCCAAGGTACTTCAAGGATTTGTGTATAATATGATTGCTTACAAAGAGAAGGTATGACCACTTCTGAAAAAAGTGTGGAGTCAAGAAGTAGGGTGATAAAATGTATGTATCTTATTACTGAAAAAAAAGGAATTATAAGCAATCAAGTTAGAGGGATAAAGGTCAGGATTCAGGGAAATTATATTTGACATAGACTTTCTAAAACTATGAGTGGAAAGTGAAAAGTTCATTGAAAGTTAAGATTTGGCATATCAGGCAGACCAAAAGCATTAATGCTTGAGGTAAATTTAAGTTTGTTTGTTTTTTTCTAAAATTAAACTCAGTCAAGCCACATATGGTCACAGAGATATCCTGAGTGATGAGGTAAGGTATCCTATCTATTCAGTATAATGTAATCAAAAGTAAATTCATTGTCTATTTTTTTCTTTTTTAATCTTTTTCAGGGAAAACTCAATAGGTAGAGGGAAATATTTGGAAATGAAAGTGATAGAAAAACAAATGGCATTAATTTTTTTTAATTTAGAAAAATAATACAGCTCCATCATAAAAGGTGTCTGTAACATCAGAGATGCTATGATTCCCTAGACAGAACTGAAAGGAACATTGCAAGTAATGTATTTGTTCAGCTCCCTCCCTTTTAGAGATAACAAAACTGAACCCCTGAAAGGCAAAATCACCTGCTTGCCCAAGATCACAAAATTATTTCATAAATTAAAAAATCACTCTGAATCCAATGGTACAGTAAGCATAACATTCAAGTTTAGATGAACAAATGATTAGGCATTAATGCCTCTTGTGCGTATGGACATACTCTTCATTGATTTAAGTATCCCACTCCATTTCTAATTCCTCCAACCCTGATTGATTTCAGTAAATTGATCATTCTACCATCATCATTTAAACCTCAAAAGTCTTTTAGCTGACTGCTTTTTTTATGAGAGAACAAAATAGGAGAAATAGTGGTAAGACAGAAGGTTGGAGCATTAATTGAACAGTACCTTTCTATCATTCTGAGGAAAACTGTCTTCATCAACAAATGCATTATGGTCATTTCTGTCTGCTCTCACAGCGCTAATATAGAACACCCAACTGAGAAGGCAGCTGTGGAGAGCCAGTAACTGGTGAGCCCTGCAGGAGGCATACTGTCCTAATGCTCCTCACAGAAATTAATGCTTTCTTTCAGTTACTGGGTTGTCATTAGTGGTGCCAAAATTTGAAATGTTTTCCTCTGTTCCTCAGCAGTGTTACAAAGATCATAGTGGTGTTGCCTTTAATGCTTTTGAAAACCTGGCTCACCCTGGTTTTGTTTTTATTTATTTTTGAGTTTTTCTCCTAAGAGCAAGTACTGGCTAGTTTTCAAGGTATTCAATATTCTGAAAGCTTTTGATTTATCATAATGATTATGGGCTGTCTGATGGCAAAACAGAACTTAGATTTGAAGCATATTGGCGTTGAAGGGAGGAGAAGATTCTCTAGGTTTTTATGTTGTTGGGTTTTGGAGGACTGAGGGTGTCGATGAAGAAAATCTCAGCATAATCAATAGTATTTGTTCCTATATTGCAACCCTGAAAGTCTTATCTGAAAAATCTAATTATATTTTAAGTGTCTGATTAGAGCAGTAATATAAAATGAAATGCAACCTAAAATGAAGTCATATTTTAAGAAGATCAACCAACATTGAATGAATTTGAATGTTTCCATAGAGTCATATTAAAAATGCTCTATGACTGGTGCCCTGGAAATGTCTCTTAACATAATTAGAGGGGACAGCACTGGACAAGATAATTAATGTAGCTGCTAGCTGGTTGATTGATGCTATAAGATTGGCATAAGCAAATATAGTGTGTCATAATTCATAACAAGGAAAGCTTATGGGATAGATTTTTATTTAACCTTAATCTTATGAATCAAGGTAAGATTATTCAATTTTCCAGAAATAGAATTGTTCCTAGTTTATGTACACACACACACACACACACACATCTCTAGATAGATATGTAAACATAAAAATACACAATTGCACACATGCACACATAGTCACACACATTTTGGTTTGTCATATTTTGATTCCAAGGTCATTAGTGTATTAAAGCTGATAGAACAAACCCTTCAAAAGGGACACTAGGTCCAAGGCTGTCACTAACTCAATAGCAAAACAACCAGCAAAAATGAGAAAAACATAGTCAATCAGCCACCTGTTTAGTTCAGATGATGCCAAACACGTTTGACTGATTATTTTACTGACTTGACTGAATCAACTTGTTTTCATATCTTGTAAACACAGCCTTGGGGCACCAAGTCACCTAATATTTAATGTGAAAAATATGGACAGAAAATTATTGAAATAGTGTTTCATTAAATTTTTTCTACTTTTTTCTAAAAATGGTTCTCTTTTGATGTGAAAAGCTCAATATGGTTAAAAGGATATTTGCCAAGTGCAGGGTACTTGTTTTAATAAAATTTAAAAAGCTCAAAGATTTTTTTTTCAATTAGAAATCATTCATTGTTATGCTGTATATATTTAAAAAGGACTTTTTAAAGTTTACTTTTCAATCTATTATTCTTTAATTATATGAGTTAATTGGAGGAAAAATAGTGAATTATACAAGTGAGGCATTCCAATTTAGAATCCTTAATTAATAAATGGAAAGTATAATTCAGTAGAATATTTATTTGGCAACCAATCATTACCTGTAACTGTATTATTCTGACTTCAGAACATCAAGATTTCCCACATCTCATAATTTCAGATCCCAATGTTAGTGATAATTCTATTCCCTCCTCCAAGAGATGTAAGTGGAATTCTCTTATGTTTTTCAAGTAGAAAATATATAGTGATAACAGTAACAATAGCTGAAATTTATATAGTACTTCAGGTTTGTGAAGCACTTTACATACATTATCTAATTTGATCATCCTAAGAGCCCAGTGAGGAAAGTATTAAAAAATAGATCTTAGAAAGAGAGACTTTAATGAAAAATAATAACCTTACATCTTTACTGTAAGAGTTTAAATGTGTTTAGATCAACCAAAATCTTGATTCATTTAAAAATTTTGAACACTGCACTTTTTTTGTAGGTATATGAGTTTTCTAAGTATTTTTATTTTTTGAAAGTTGGCACAGTCTTTGTACTCAGATATATTATTTGTCACAAATTATAAAAATAGTTTGATTTGACAAAGGAAAGTTAGTTTAAAAGAATTTTTTTAAAGATTTGTATTGCTATGTATGTAAAAATATGCAGTACTAATTGCCTTAAGTGAACACATATATCACAACCAGTGGGCTGACCACTTGAAAATGAATTCTCTGGCCATGGCACCTCATGAAACAAAGAAAAATACAAAATGTTCAAGTCCTTTGCATCTCCTTCCCCCTTCTGCAGGAATGGCAGCAGCCTGTTTGAAAAGAGGGCAAAGTGCATTAGAATCATCCAGATTTTACATTATCTATAAATCTTAATTTAGCTCTTAGTACTCCAAATATGGTATCTTTGCCTAATGATTAGTCTGGAGAGGAGGAATTAAAGTTAACCTTGACTTTCTTTATCAAAGTAAAGTCAAAAGAAATCATTAGATACATTGAAAGATAGCTCATAGATTCTCCCTGGGCAAACCAATAAATGAGTTGATGGAATTGATTTCTTATGCATTAACAGAAATTGAGAATATTATTTAAGGAGGCATTTGGTTATTTCATGTTAAAGAGCCCATAAATGGTGTTTGAAAATTATCACCATAAAAAAATAATTTCAGCCTAACTACCTATACCTTTTGTAGAAAAAATTATTTTTGTAGAGAAATTTCTGAAGAAGTCAATAAGGCTTTCCAGTTTAAATAAGCATATACTTTGGTAACATGACTTCAATCTAAAAGTGAACATGAGAAAGTATGATGAAAAACATGTTGGAAAAATAGGCTTCAGAAGTAAGAAATGAGATAAGACATGAGCACTTTACATTTTGCAAGAATCATCCATCATGAGACTATGAAAAAGGAAAAAATAAAAGGTTTTTACAAATACCATAGTTGACCACATCTTTACCATTATACAATTAACAGAACAGTATAGATAATTAATCAATGATGATACACTGCTTAATGTTTGCTGACTATTTTTAAAAGAAGAACAAGTCTTGGTGATACTTTTCTGATGCAATCCCTCACATGATGGATGTTGGAAATCTTGCTTTTGGAAAAGCATGATGATATGTAATGGAATGTGGCCTGAAGACATTTGGTACATTTGCAGACATTCTGTAACTGGTTCTGGACTGCTAATAATGTGATAAAGGACTTCTTTGGTTATAGAGCTGGAATAGGGGGTTCATTTGAATAGGGTCTAGTAGGCCACAGCCAGGTCTCTTATGGAGAAAGGACAGGGGAAATATTCCCGGACTTGTTACTAGAGAACGATGAGCTCCTAAGGGCAAGTGGGTGAGAGAGGAACCAGAATGAAACAAATAATGAATGACCCTGCTGTTACTTCTGTCTTGGCTGTGCCCATTTGTTTCTGTTTCTAAGTAAATAGGATCAGAGATCACAATGACTACAAGCTTTCAAATGTCAGGAGAGTGGTTTACTGGGAGGTCCCAGAATAGAGGAAAGCAGGTCTTGCACTCACATAATCCAATATCAAGGCTTCAAGAAGTAAGGAGGGACCTTCCCAACACAACTGAGAAGTAGCTGAGATGTGGTCTAATCCAGTAAGCTATTCCATATCTGGAAGTGAACTCAGTAAGGTGAATGCTATACAAAAAGTAAGTCTGAGCCACTTTCCCAATGACCAAAATAGTATAGACAGGATTATGTTCCCACATGTGAAGCAAAATGTTTGTAAATGTTTGCCTCTTCTTTTTGTCTTTAAAAAAATATTATTTGTTATATGAGGTCACTCTCTGGGAAAGGGGGTGGGAAGAAAAATATTGAAGGAAATTTTGGTGATGTAAAAAAAAGACATCAATAAAAAATTATTTTTAAAAATTCAATTATATCCATTTATAATACCCCTTGCCAAAAAATGCCTTTTTAATTCAAATCCTTCATTGATCGTTTCCCTTCTAGGATACTACAGAATCCAATTTCCTATTCAAAGGTGTAGCCCTCACATTCTCCTCTTTGTTGTCACTAAGGCTGTCATATAAATTGCAGTTTCTAGAAGGGAAATAAATATTTGCTTTCTCTTCTTATCAGCCTACATATAAATATAATACAAAATTTCTCCTCAGTCTCCCTTCTCTATCTTTTTTTTACAGGAAACTTATTCACAAAATTATTACTTCATGAAAGAGTAAGGTGCCATACAAAGTACTCTATAACCTCTATACCCTGGTGTTTTTCTTTATTATATATCCATCTTTACGTTATATCACATATCACCAAACCCTTTGGACCTATATGGACCTATCTGACATATTCCCTGTGTCTGAATGGTCCCACCCACTCTCTTCTCCATCCTTGGAAGTAGCCCCAAAAACCCAACCATTCCTCCTTAAATGCCCAAGCCCCTTAACAGAGCCTGTTTCTAGGCCCTTATCAAATATCTACCACCATTCCCGCCACGCACAAATTTGTGACTGGAGCATCCCCTCTACCCTGAAAGGACCTGAATTTCCTCCTTTCTGGGACTTCCTTTCAATGTTCTATTATATTCTCTCAAAGCCTTCAAGGTAGGATTAGAAAATGACAATGCCATGTCCATATCTCCTCTCTAGTACTGAGGAAGTAATGGAACTTTCCTAGGTCTCCCTTGACTCACTTCTACCTTCTCTCCCTTTGACAGGTTTGTTGTTGTTTTCAGTCATGTCCAACTCTTTGTGACCCTATTTGGTGTTTCCTTCCTAATACATTCTGGAGCTGTTTCTCATTTCCTTCTCTAGCCCATTTTACAGATGAGGAAACTAAGGCAAACGGGGTTAAGTGACTTGCCCAGGCTCATATAGCTAGTAAATATCTGAAGCCGTTTGAACTCAGGATGATGACTGGCTGACTCTAGGCCCAGCATTCCATCCATTCTGCCACCTAGCTACTCTTTGATAGATTTACCTCTGTACTATCACACAACTATAAAGTGTCACAAAAGACATATGTATGCATGTATATATACTGCATATATATGTGACTACACACGCATGTGTGTACATATGTATATACCTTCTAATTAGGAAATGAGAACTATTATTCTTGAAATATTCATTCAATTCCCACTTACCACCTCCTGGAAATTTGAAAAACATACTTTCTTTTATCTCAAAGCCTGGAACTGTTCAGGTTCACGGGCTTCAGTCTCCAATGAATCAAAGAAGCCTTCCTGGATGCTGCCAAGGGGCACCAAAAGCTGTTGTCTAGCACTGCAGCAACATGTGGGCTCTGGGCCCCAGGCCAGCAAAGGAGATGGTCTGTATCCAGGGAGTGGCATCTGTCAAGTTTGGCTGTGGAGGTAGGTGTCTTTTAATTGTTTCCATAAGAATTACCTTGTAGTGATTTGTTTAATTTCTATACTTGCTGCTCCTGCTTTTATTTCATTATTAAATGACCTTTCTTTTCCTTTCCTTTTTTTTTATTTGTTCAGCATGGATGGAATAATGATTAAGCTGATAGAGAAGCCAGAGCTAGGAAGTTGCTCTTCTATTTTCTTTCTCAAGGAGAATTATCTTTGGGATGGGAAGGACAGAAGAAAAATTACTAATAGAGAGCTGCTATCCAAGACAATTAAGGGAGCACCTAGCTGGCAGGCCCAAATCAGCTACATTCTCAAGGACTGAAAGAACTGGCAGATATGATGGCTGAGCCACTGTCAGTGATCTTGGAAAGATTCTGAGGAATTTAAAAGGACTTCAGGATTTGAAAGAGCTAAATATCATTTCAATTTTCTTTTTTAAAAAATCAAGGGGGGGGGCAGTTAAGAGATAATGGAATCGACACACAGCTAGCCAGCAGCCTTGAGTCAAATCATCTGGCAAAATTCTAGAATATATTTTTAAAGGGATGTTCAAGAAGATCTATAAAACAAAATTGTAATCACCAAAAAAGATACCATGAATTCATTGAAATTTGGTTATGTGGTTCATTTCATGGGCAAAATGGTGAAATAGTTTTTAACATTCCTCCAACTGAATAAGCTCAAAAGAAGGAAAGATATTCTCAACCTAGAGTAATTGAAGTTGAATCAACAAAATAAAGACATAGTAAGAAAAATCTTTATGGCATAACACTGGCAAACTGAAATACATAAGGCTTAACTCATTCCCCACTCCATCTTCCCCAGTTCAACATGCAACAAGTACATGCAAGCCCACAGGCTTATGTTTCAAAATCAAATTATAATGACGTCCAAGTATCCTTGGAGAATGACTCAGTCTGGAACCCACAACAAGCCCCACTGGCATTGCCCTCTAGCTTCCTCTAAATTCATTTCAACTGGAGAGTTCCAGTTGCTACCAAGCCTCCTTGGCAATGGTCAACACTAAACAGTGGCAAACACTCCGAGTTAAAAAGTAAGCCAAAATCCAGCATCTCTGTCTCTGAATCTGGTGACAAGATGGCAAATGGACAAGTTGTTCCAAAGGCAGTAGGTCCGAGTGCACAATGTCATGCACACACCAGAATACCCACTTTTCCATCTCTCCACTTTTAGATCTCTGCTATATATTTGTCTTTTTGGTAGGTATGGTAGCAGAAGTTATATGTTTGTTTTTAAGAATGGTTGGGGGGGAGGCAGAGTCAAGATGACGGGGTAGAAACAGGACTTCCACGGGGCTCCAGCTTCCACCTCCTCCAATTCATGTAAAAAATTACTCTAAACAAACTTTGGAGATACAGAACCCACAAAGTGACAGAGAGAAGCTAACTTCCCACTGAAGACAGCCTTGGCAGGCCAGCAGGAAGCAGCCAGTGAAGCACACGAGGAGTCGAGCCCAGCCCTGGGTGAGCTAGACGCTTTAGCCTCAGGGTGGCCACAACCAGTTGCCCGCTAGAGGAACTTCAGATCATCAGCCACTGTGGTGGTTTCCAGAATTATCAACCCATAGATGCTAAGGACAAAGTGAGAGGTCAGTGCAATGTGGACTTTGGGATCCAGGAGTTTGGAAGTGCAGTCTGGCTTTTACCCCTTGGAGGGAGAAACCACTGAGGTGCAGTGGCAATGAAGCTGCTGCCACATGGGTGCTTCAGAGGTCCTGGCCTGCAGAGTGTAGAGGGACCAAGCAACCAGTCTGAGGGGTAATTGCTCTTGCTTTAACCTGCTTGGATCTGGATCACTGTCTGGGGTGGAAGTCCTAGGGTGCATGACCAGTGTGCCAGAGCTTGTGGAGGCTTCAGAGAGGGCACCCAACTAATAATTCCAGCAGCTGAGAAAACCCCAGTGATTTGGGACAAAGCTCCTCTTTCTGGTAGCAGAGTTCTACTGTGGCAAAAAGTTCAAAAGTCAAGTAACTGAGTGGCAACATGAGCAAGCAAAGCAAGCAGAGCAAACCCACATTAGACTCCTATTTTGGGGATGAAAAGGATCAAAGCATGGAACAAGAGGAAGACAGCAAAGTCAGAACTCCACATCAAAAGCTTCCAAGAAAAATATGAGCTGATTACAGGCCATAGAGGGCCTTAAGAAGGACTTTGAAAACCAAATAGGAGAAGTGGAGGAATAATTGGGAAGAGAAATAAGAACAATGCAAGGAAATTATGAAATGAGAGTCAACAACCTGACTGAAGAAAATTAACACCTTAAAAAACAGACTAACTCAAATGGCAAAAGAGGCTCAAAAAGGCAATGAGGAGAAGAATGCCTTAAAAAGCCAAATTTTCCAGAGGAAAAAAGAATCTTAAAAGCTCACTAAAGAGAATCATTCCTTAGAATTAGATTGGAGCAAATGAAAGCTAGTCACTTTGTGAGAAATTAAGATACTATTAAACAGATCCAAACAAATGAAAAAATAGAAGGCAATGTGAAATATATCATGGGAAAAACCACTGACCTGGAAAATAGATCCAGGAGAGATCATTTAAAAATTATTGGACTACCTGAAAGCCATGATCAAAAAAAGAACCTAGAAATCATCCTCCAAGAAATTCTCAAGGAAAAATTCCCTGATGCTTTAGAACCAGAGGGCAAAATAGAGGTTGAAAGAATCCACCAATCATCTCCTGGAAAAGATCCCAAAAAGAAAACTCCTAGAAATATTATAGCCAGGTTCTGGAATGCCTAGATCAAGGAGAGAATATTACAAGCAGCCAGGAAGAAACAATTTGAATATTGTGGAAACATAATCAGGATAACACAGGATCTGGCAGCTTCTACACTGAGGGATCGAAGGGCTTGGAATATGATATTCTGGAGGTCAAAGGAGCTGGGATTAAAACCAAGAATCACCTACCCAGCAAAACTGAGTATCATGTTTCAGGGCAAAATAAGGTAATTCAATGGAATAGAGGACTTTCAAGCATTCTTGATGAAAAAAACAGAGTTGAAGAGAAAGTCTGACATTCAGATACAAGAAGCAAGAGTAGAATGAGAAGGTAAACAGGGAAAAGAAATCATAAGGAACTTATCAAAGTTGAACTATTTACATTCCTACATGAAAAAATGATAATTGTAACTTATGAAACTTTTCTCAGTATGAGAATAGTTGAAGGTAATAGAAATGTGTGTGTACATATATATATGTATATGTATGTATGTGTGTATATATATACATATATATGTCTATATAGGAGGGTATATGGGCATATGAATACATATGTGAGTGTATGTATGTATGTGCAGAGCTATACATAGACAGAGGGCACAGGACCAATTTAATAGGAAGAGATGATACTTAAAAGGTGAAATTAAGAGGTGAGAGAGGAATATAATGAAAGGAGATAGGGAGAGACAGAATGGGGTAAATTATCTCATATAGAAGAGGCAAGAGAAAACTGTTACAATGGAGGGGAAGAACAGGAAGGCAAAAGGGAATGAGTCAACCTTATTCTCATTGAATTTGGTTTAGGGAGGGAGTGACATACACACTAAATAAGGTATCTCACCCTATAGGAGAGTAGGGGGGAAGGGGATGAGAGGGGGGATGATGGAAGGGAGGGTAGGCTGCAGTGGAAGGGAAGTTGGAAGCACCCACTTTTCAAAAGGGACAGGATCAAAGTAGAGAACAGAACAAGTGGGGTGGGATAGGATGGAGGGAAATATAGTCAGTCTTTCCCAATATATCCACTATGGAAATGTTTTGCATAACTACACATGTACAACCTATATTGAATTGTTTATCTTCCCAGTAAGGGTGTGTGATGAGGGAGGAAGGGAAAGAATCTGGAATTCAAAGTTTTAAAATCAAATGTTTAATATATATAATTAGTATTAGTATTATTTTACATGTAACTGGGAAATAAGATATACAAGCACTGGGGCATAGAGATCCACTGTGCCCTACTGGAAAGTTGGAGGGGGGATGGGAGAAGGTATGAGAGAGAGCAGATTGGGGGAGGGGATATTCACTGGGATCACTGATGGGGGTGGTGGGTAGGGGGAAAATGGAGAGAAAATTTGTAACTCCAAATCTTGTGGAAATGAATGATGTAAACAAAAAAATAGAAAAGAGAAGAAAAAAAGAATGATCAAAAAATTAAGGAATAAGTAAATAAAAGGTAAGGATCTCACAACAATAGAGCTATAAATTGTTCAGTTACAGCTTAGTTTTTTCCTCTTTCCCTTCATTTCTAACTTTTAGCTCTCTTAGCAAATTTTAAAAGTGAGAAGTACATTATGAACATCTGTAGAATTCAAGGCAAAGCACATACATTCAAGCATTTAAAGAATATTGCATGAATAGGGACACCAGAAAAACATTTGTTACACAAGATCCTTTCATTAGAGAGCATTGAGCTCACATCCACAAAACCCTGTGACTGCAGAAAATAGCTGCATGAACAGAATGCTTTATGTTTTCACACAAAAGGGATTTTTACCTATGATTTCTTAAAGTATGATTATGAAGTAGTAGGTCACCAAGAAATATCTGGGGCAATAATAAGAATAGATAGGAAAGATCTACTTTTAGTGAGGAAACCAAACTAGAACCAGTAAAAGATAGATCATGGTTTGAAGTCTATATAGTAGGGTCCCCTGACTGAGAACTGAAATCTCTAGTTTCACCATTTAAAACAGTCTTAAAAGAACTACAGACAACTTCAAGGAAGTGGAATTTTTGACACTTGTAAAGCATAAGCAAAAGAGTAATGCTGAATGAAAGCTATCCTTATTTGAGCACTTTAACTCATCAAAGGAGCAGAGATCAGAGCAAAGAGGCATCCAACTAGAGAAATAGTTGGATCATAGACAGGATGATATGTGGGCCATGGCAAGAATGGGAAGAGAACTGAACAATGATTCTAAAGTATGACTGCTCCACTATAGGCCTAGCTTTGACTTTCTAGTCATATCTTCTAACCCAGATTAGTAGAATTTTCTAGAGGTTCTGTTCTGCTGCTCCAGCCTTCAAGAAACCAGTCACTTATTTCTACAACACCATGGGATATCAGCTGACCACTCCAGTAAAGGCTAAATATTAAAATTATGCACTGAAACATACATTTAAACTTCTAGCAAAGCAATAAATAATGTAATGTTTTTTTTCAAGGCTTGTTAAAAAAAACTTCTAATAAAATATTTTCTTTCAACATTAATTATGGCCACTGAGTGTGATAATGCCATTTATGGGGAAGCTGAGGCTTCTGTATCTCTTGAGTTCAGGAATTCTGAGCTACAGTGGGCCATGGTGATCAGTGTTATGGACTAAATCTGCATCAATACAGTGGATCGCCAAGAATCAAGGGGAAAGTGGAAAGCACACCAGATTACCTAAGGAATGAATAAACTCAGGTCATGAATGGAGCAGGTCAAAGCTTTAATCAAGAGTTTAATCAGCCTATGAGTAGCTGCTATACTTCCAGTGTGGGTGAGATAGAACATTTTCAAAAAATTGAGAGCAAAAGACAAAAAACATGAATTATGGTCAATCTAATGAATTCTCTCTTCCTCTACTACTATTTCTCCTCTAATATCATTTACACATAGACATAGTACAGACTATATGGTATGGTAGAAATAACATTGGACTTAAAATCATTAGACTTGCTTTCAAATCACTGCACTAAATCTGAATAGTATTTCCTCACCTTTAAAAAGGAATAAAAATACTTTCAATACTTAACCTAGGAAGATGAGGCTCTAGAAAGTATTTTCCAAGTCACATACTTAAATAGTTATTATACATGTAAAGCAGGTAAAAGTTTATTTTCATATCACTGGGGCCTAGCACAGTAAATGTGAAATAAATGTACTTCCTAACAAGTGAATCTTGATTCTTTTTAAAAAGAAAGAGGGAACTATAGAGCCAGAATTGTCACTGGCTGATAGAGATGGAATTGGAAGGGACTTCAGAGGCCATCTAGTCAATCAAGAAGCATTTATTAAGCATTTTCTATGTGTCTGGCTCCTGGGTAAGAGCTGGGAGGACAAGTAACAAAAACAAAGACATCCCATTCCCTCAAGGGGTTTACATTCTAACAGGAAAAGACAATACATAAAAGGAAGCTGAAAATCAAGTAGGA
Source organism: Petaurus breviceps papuanus (assembly GCF_028583685.1). Lineage (NCBI taxonomy): Eukaryota > Metazoa > Chordata > Mammalia > Diprotodontia > Petauridae > Petaurus > Petaurus breviceps. The sequence goes on from NW_027186349.1 coordinate 8,040,251, forward strand.
GAGAAAGGTAAGCCAATGATGGAGACTCTGGTGAGAAATGGAGAGGGCTGACCTAGGAGCCGTCCTTAAATGGAAGTTCTGGGAAGAACCATTCAGTACAAGACCTGACTGTAAAACAAATCCCATGTATACAAATTGAGACCTAGGGAAGTTGAATGATTTTCCCAAAGGTACCAGGCCAACTCTAACTTCATATTTATCATTATTCAGAAATTAAGAAGTCACTTTCATTCTACTTTGCTTTCAAAATAAAAAATGTAAAATTTTGATAAGCTGTTCTGCAACCACTATTCCTTAAATTATAATTTATTGGATTCAAATGGAATTTTTTTAATAGTCAACTGATAACAGGAATCTAAAGGGAGGGTAAAACAAAACTTCCATATATCTGAAAAAAAATTCTAACTGGATAAAAGCAAAACGTAGTTAATGCTCAGTGTTCAGTGAACAATAAAAAATTAATCTGATGGAAATTATAATATCTCTTGGATAGATCACATTACCAGACTTTCATGCTTCTGCCATTAGCAGAACTGGATGATGAAAGATAAATCCAAAGACTTGCAATGACCCTCCAGTAAAACTCATCAATATTTTCAAAACACATCATGCTCATATTATGCTCATTTGAGATGCATTAGCTACCTTACTAGGTTCTCTGTACTGAATTATCTCTCTGTCTTAATCCTTGACCTACTGATGATGTCTCAAAATGCATTAAGGCACCAATTAGGTATTTCTCTTCCCTTTCTTTATGCTGATTAGGCAGTTGGCAGTCTCTCCTAAACATAATAGGATTCATTTGTCTTCCCTTGCTTGATATGAGACAGGTTTTTTATTTTAAATAAGTGAATATAAATCATTGCACTGCCCATTGTAGTACCCTAACATTAAAATCACGAGGATGGAGTTGAGAAAGGAGAGAGGAGGGGAAAAAAATAAATAATTGTTTATTCTTTTGAATTCTTAAATTTTAAAATAATGAAGTAGAAAGACTAGTTTTCCTTTAAAAAGTTAAAATCAATTTTAAAAATTTAATTCCCCTTTTTTCAGAATAGTGAAAGTATTATTTTCTTCCCCTATACTGAATGTCTTTGTTTCCAGTGCTCTATTTTCTTAAGAATATTTCTATTTTCTTTTTTTTTCATGTCCTGAAAGGGACAATAGAGTGCTAATAAGCACATCTACATATAAATCATATACAAATTGTTCCTTAGAACCTGGGCCCCCTTTTTTTCAATTATGCAAAACATTTCCATATTAGTCATTTTGCACAAGAATACACAAATAAAAAAATGAAAGAGTGAAAAATAGCATGCTTCAGTCTGTATTGAATCAATATCAGTTCTTTCTCTGGAGGCAGACAGTATGCTTCATCATTAGTCCTTCGAGATTGTCTCAGATCCTTGTATTGCTGAGAACAGCTAAGTCATTCACAGTTCTTCATCAAACAATATTGCTATTGCCGTGTACAATTTTCTCCTTGTTCTGTTCACTTCACTATGCATCAGTTCATGTAAGTCTTTCCAGATGTTTTCTGAAATCATCCTGCTTGTCATTTCTTACAGCACAATAATATTCCATTATAATCATAAACCACAACTTGTTTAGCTATTTCCTAATTGACAAACATGCCTTTGATTTCCAATTCTTAGCCACCATAAAAAGAGCTACTATAAATATTTTAATGCAAATAGATCTTTTTCCTTTTTTTGAACATCTTTGGGATATAGACCTAGCAGTGGTATTGCTGGATCAAAGGTCATGTACAGTTTTATAACCCTTTGGGCATAATTCTAAATTGCTGTCCATAATGGTTGGATCAATTCACAATTCCACCAACAATGCATTAAATGTATCCCAGTTTTCCCACATTCCTCCAACATTCAATATTTTCATTTTTTCTAATGGTAGCCACTCTGATAGGTGGTACCTCAGAATTTCTTTCATTTAATTAATTTAATTATTTAATAGTAATTCAGGCATTTTTTATATGACTATAGTTTTTATTTCTTTGAAAACTACCTTTCATATTCTTTGATCATTTATCAATTGTGGAATGACTTGTATTTTTACAAATCTGACTCAGTTCTCTATATATTTGAGAAATGAGGCTTTTATAAGAGATACTTGTGGTAAAAACATTTTTCCCAGTTTTCTGCTTTCTTTATAATTTTGTTTGCATTGGTTTTGTTTGTGCAAAAACTTTTTTAATTTTATATAATCAAAATTATCCCTTTAATATGGTGCAGTGCTCTCCATCTCTTGTTTGTTTATACTACTCTATCTTTATCAATAAATCTGACAGATAAGGTATTCCATGCTCTCTTAATTTGCTTATGATATCACCCTTTATGTGTAAATCATGTACCCATTTTGGCCTTATCTTGGTATATGGTATAAGAAATTGGTCCATACCTAATTTCTCTAGACACTTTTGTAATGCCATTTAATACCAATGCAGTTTTACTTTTAATAGACATTTTCAAACAACAGAGAAAGGAACCATATGGACCTGAGGGAACCTTATAGTATCCAAAGATTTAAAACAAGCTAATCTTTGTAACAGGGTGTTACATTGGTGTAGATATTCTTTAGTCACTGGAAATCTTGGAGAACTAAATGTCATAGATCTTCAAATAAAGTTGTAAAAGCCCAAGAACTAATGCAATGCAGTAGATTCAGAACTAGGTGAATGCCTGGACCTAAACAGTAAACATGAGTGCTATAAAATACAACAGTGGATTTTCCCAGGAATCAATGCTTCATCTTATGAATAATTATAATGTTGAGGTTTTGTTTTTGTTTTGTTTTCCAATGCCATGAATAAAGAGATAGATATCCCATCAAACTTGCAGATGACACAAAACTATGAAGGATTGTCAATACATTGCATGAGAGAAACAGGATCCAAAAAGACCCTAATAAGCAAACAGGGGTGGGGAACTTGAGACCATCAGGACATTTTGGTCTTCAAGATCCTTAAGTTTAGCCTTTTGACTGAATTCAACAAAGTTGTTCTATAAAATTTAGATTCAGTCAAAAAAACCATGCTTAAAGGATCTAGAAGGCCACATGTGGCCTCAAGGCCGCACATTCCCCACCCCTAAGAACATGGGACTGGAGCTAATAAGATGAAATTTAATAAGGCCAAGGATATAATCTTATATTTGGTTTCAAAAAAATCTGCATCAAATGTACAATATGGAGAATGTGTGCCTAATAGCACACAAGGTGCTGTTTAAAAAAGATCTGAGGGTTTAAAGGGACTGAAATTCAATAAAGGTCATCAGTACAATACAGCTGCTGAGAAAGCTAACACAATCTTAGGCTACTGTAAGGGAGAATGTAACTGCAGTCTGTGATTTTGCCTTGGGCAAACCACATCTGAAGCCAGGCTTCTGATTTCCAGCCCAGTACCCTTTCCACTGCCTTCCCACCCACTATTCACCATGAATTAACCCATTTCTTGACTTGTCTCAATAAGTCTCAGATAAAACATTATAGAAGTAAAGGTTATTTATTCACGTATCTTTTTTTTTCATGTATCTCTTTAATGAGAGACACTGTGTGGTGAGATTTTGTCACCTGAGTCATTGTCCAAAGGAAACGTGCCTATGCTGTAAACTCTTTTTAAGTATATTGAAATAGAGAAATCCACATGCTTCACAAGAATATTTTACCAGTTGAACCAGAGTCACTGATAATGGTTTTGTGGTATGCTTTCACTAACTGAACCTAGTAGCCATCCTAAGGCTAAGAATGAGCATGGAGATAAAAATGACTTCTTTGCAGATGAAGAAAAGTTGATTGCCTCACCCTCATTGCCCCTATTATGTCTTGAAAGATCCAAGTTTATAAGTAGAGCTTTATAGTATTTGTGAAATACAAAAATGAGCAGATCCCTCTGGCAATCATTACGATAAAAATATTTATCTTACCTCATCCTTCCTCTAATGGAAAATGGAGGGAAAGTCAAAGCAATTCATTGTTAGGAAAAGGAAAGAGCAGGAGATTTTTGAGAATTGCCAACATTTAATATTGCTACATCTAATCCCCTTTCATAAGAGTGCAAAAGATACTCCATATAACACAATTTGGCTTATCAACCACCTTTTACTCACAAAATTCTCTTTGAGAATCAAACTCAAAAGATATTAGGAGCCTAAAAGAAGCTTCCTTAGCAGGGAAGAAAAGGTTAATTGACAAAGGTGAAGGAATATTTCAGTTCTACAAGTAATAAGAGTTTATTTTAGTTAACCTATGAGAGGCATACAATATATAAATGGATTCAATAATAACACACCTTTCAATGACTAAATAATGATTTTTTTTTTGGTTTTTGGAGGGGGGAGGGCAGGGGAATTTGAGTTAAGTGACTTGCCCAAGGTCATACAGCTAGTAAATATTAAGTGTCTGAGGCTGAATTTGAACTCGGGTCCTCCTGACTCCAGGGCTAGTATTCTATTCACTGTGCCACCTAGCTGCCCCAATAAAGATTATTATTTACTAATAAAAAGCCCAGATAGAGAATATGTGTATGAGGGTAGGTAAATATGGAAAGCATGCTAAACAGCTCAAAAACCAAGAAGGAAAATAAAGTAAGCAGATTAAATCCCAATATTTTAGAAGGTGAAAAGGCAGCTATATAAAAATTACTTCCCTTCAATATAACTTAACTTTATTACTTTCTTTTATGATCTATACCTATGTCACATTTTGCTCAAGATTTCCAGTGATTAAAGTACATATGTATATATATATATATATACATATATATATACATATGTATGTGTATGCATGTATATGTGTATATGTATGTATGTATATACACCAATGTAACATCCTGTTGTAATTCCTTGTTTTAAGCCTTTGGACCATATAATGGCCCCTTGGGTCCACATGATTCCCTCTTTGGTTGTTTTAGAGAATTTCTAATAAACAAATTAGGAATATCATTGCTATTGTTCTGAGTGCCCAGTTAAGAAAATCTCAATCATTTAGGCAGAGATGCCTAAATGAAAGCTATGTGCCTTATTTTACACTTAAATTCATCTCTGGCTAACCTTCAGCCCCTTTGAGTCAAAATTTATGCTATCAGAAATGCTTGGGTCAAGGAGAAGCAGAGTGCAATTCAGTGTGTTAATAGACAGGCACTATGAGAAAAAGATGGGAAAAGAACAGACCTTTCTTTGAACTTCCCTTAATCCAGAGGTTGAATACAACTGGTATTCTCAGTCTGAGTCTTCTGCTCTTAAATGCCTGTAGAGTTAATGTTCCCTCCCTCCTCGATTACATTGTCTTATATCCTTTTCTGTCTTTTGCCATTTACCCTGTACTGCCATTTTTTTTCCATCTCAGTTCTTAATATCCCTGCTCTTTCTGTTCTGCTACTAGACTCTCAAATCTTTCTGTTTCAGAGCTAGATTGGCATTGTATAGACTACCAACAGAACATGACCAGATTTCTTCAACCAGTCTGAAAACTCTTTCTGTCAATGTCAGTTGACATTGTTCATACAATGAACTTTTCTACTTAATCTAAAATATGATTATTATTGGTTTAGACTTACTCTCACCTGGTTAAGGTATGAGGGCATCCAATTTTATCATTTACTTTAAACGGGGTACAGTGACTTGATTAATTTACCCCATTGACCCATCATTCTTACACTAACAAATGCTGCAGATATTTGGTGCCACAATTTAGCACAGCAAGGATTAAAAATCTTTCCTTCCTTAGTGTGGGATAGGCCTTTCCTTCCTTTAGCTGTAGCATGAAGCACAAAGCAATACTAGGAAATTTAAATAATCTTACATAGGTCCCTCAGATGAACTATAATGGACTGGAAGCACTTGATGAAAGTTCAGTACATTCTTTTCAGTCTTTAGATGAAGAATTCTGGCAAATGGTAAATTTGCTCTCTGGGGGAAAAAATTGATGTACCTCAATATACATCGTTAAATTTGATCTGCTTTATTAACACTTTATTACATCTAAACATTAACAAGAAAATAAATCAAGCCCTAAATTATAGTGTTTCTTGATTTCTGAGCTGGAAATGGTAGCAATGAAAATTTAACAATCAGCTCTCACTGGTGGGTTTGAGTTGACTTAAGCACACCCTGCTTTAGACCCATAGATAGTAGTGATATAAGCAGGAAACACACTTCTTAAGTGCTATATGGGAAAGAGTAGCAAAATATGATATTACCAAAAGGCAACATGGAATTAGGGAGAGGGATTTTTCATATGGTGCAAGAAAAATTTTTCTTCAAGGCCCCTGAAAGACCGAGAAAGTAACAATAAAGGAAGTTCAAGACAAGATTAAAGAAACAGAGGTATATAATGAGCTATGAAACAGGTTGGACAGAGACAGATATTTGGTGCCAAATTTTAGCATGGCAGGAATTGAAAATTTTTCCTTGCTGTAGCAGCATTGGTCTCGTGGGAAAAGAAATAAACACCATCCATCTGCTAACAGATGAGGAGAAGAGGGAGAAGGAACGCTGCCGGAAGGAAGACCTACACAAGTCAGAATAGTTAAGAGAGGAAAGGGGAGAACAAAATGACCATCTTCTTCTGGGAGCTGAGCAAACATGCAGGAAGTGCGAGCTGTTGAACAGGACGGCCAATGAGATCTGGGTCAGGAAGCAGTGACTCTTCTTGGTAGCAGCTCCTGGGAACAATAGAGGAGACTGCTGCAAGAAAAACGACAAGGCACTGGTAACAGTCCAGGCAGGACTATTAGGTAAGTATCAGTGGGGAGGAGCAGCCCTGACGCCACCCATACCAAAACTTTACCCAAAGCAATCAATGTTTTATAGCCCTCTGGGAAAGAGAAGATAATGTTATTTTCTATGACTCTAAGAAGAATTATATCTAGTCCCTCTGACCTATCAATAACATTGCCTGTGTAAAACTTTGTGAATCTATGTGCTTCTAAAGGAAATTACTGTTTGGTTGGCCAGAAGGAGGGGAGTGTATAATACCAAAGGTACCCTGTTATCATGATGGTAACAATGAAGCAGAGAAATGGAAGTCCTAAAAGTGTGCCTCAGTCCTTCATATGAAGACTGAACTTCTGTCTTACATGAGGGTTACAGTAGAAAGAAAATTGACAAATTGGAATTCATCCAGAAGTGGGAGACTAGAATGATGAAAAGAACAGATGGGTACCAAGTCACACAAGAATATGTTAGAAGAATTAGGGGTGTTTTTCCTGAAGTTGAGAAGACTTGGAAAACACAAGGTTATCATCTTCAAGTTTTAGAAGGGTTTTAATGTGAAGGAAGATTTTAAGTTGTTCTCCTTAGTTTCAGAAAGTAGAAGCTATATAAAGGCATATAGAATCTCAATGTCATGAAAAACTTCCTAAAAATTGGAGTTATCTAAAAAAAAAATAGAAATGACTGCTTTGGGAGATAGTACATTAACCCTTAACGGAAATCAAGTGGAAGCTGGCCTATTCCATCATGGATTGGATTTAGATGGCCTTTGAATTCTATTTTGACTTTGAGATTCTATGAGTCTCTATTATTATACTATTCTTCCATTAAAAACATTTTTCAATACCTCATTGAAACATAGACAAGGCCATAGGTTTGTAAGTACCATGCCAGAAACACATCAGTTCTAAAAGGTCTTACAAATTTGGAATAGCTTTTAAAGTAGGCCTGGCAATGAATCATACATCTGTCATCTGAGATCCAGCCTAGCTATGTTGTGTGGGTCTCATCAGCAGAAGGCTGACCACCTGGTGATGAAATTTTGGTCAAAGAAATCTTGAAAACATCTCCTAAGATATAGAGGGGCCACAATTTCATTACTATGTATGACTACTTCCATTAAATCTTGACACAGTTAATAATTCTATATTTGTCTGACTGAGAAGACACATTTTATTGCATATTAACTATACGTTTCTTAAGTAAATTTATAGGACAAGGATTCCAGTGATCACAATGCATAGTTTGTACATTGTGAGATTATACTGAAAATATTTAAGGAAATACTTCCAACATTATTTTTCAAACTCTTAAGTATATGGGTTTGGTTTTGGGGTTGTTTTTTTTTTGGTCTTACAAAATGCTTTCTTCATAATTCTTAACTTCATAATTTATCTTCTCCCATACGATATACATTCAGGTTAGAAGGAGAAATAGCTATCAATTAAAGCTACCTAGTGCCAGAAACATGGCTGAATGGTATATATCAAAGCTGTTGAAAATGCTTGAGATGAATACTTAAATAAAATTGATAGATAAGCCATAACTTTAAAAATGTTCTCTTATTATAACTGTGGAATGTAAAATTGATTGACCTATGTATGCATATTTCATTTCACCACATTTGTCATACCTCTAATAGAAACAATTGGTTGGAAATTTAAATATTGGAGGAAGCAAGGGGAAATGTAAATTCATTTCATAACAGTCTGTTTATCAGTCTTTACTTTGTTCGAATAACCCAGTTCTCAATGTTCTAAAAACTCATTTTGCCTGGCACAGATGGAAAGAAAAAGAACTTTATTCCCCTTTAATGACGCATTTGGAAATGGTTCATTCATCACCCCCAAATCATCCACTAGAATCTAGAATATGGGATATTTGATAACCAAATATGGAAACGATTTACAGATATGCATTAAACATAGAACATATAAGCACACATCACTTTTCACCTTAAAGATTTTATCTCATTTGTAAGACAGAAATTTTAAATATTCACATTCAAAATTAAAAACATAGTGGGAAGAGGACAAACTCTGGAGTCAAAGGACCTGGATTCAAATTCTCCGTTAAACATTTACTACCTGTGTGACCATGGACAATTCACTTAACCTTAAGGGGTTTCAATTTCCTCATCTATAAAATGGGGAGTTGATGAACTGGGGGATGGAAGGAGGCTAGAGGGTATCACTACATGGCCATTGCTGTCTCTTTTTGCTGCATCTACATCTAGGATCCCTTTGCGTACTATATCAAAGCTATTATTAAAAGTTAACCCATTTATTGTACAAAGTTGTCAAAGTAATAAAACAAGGAAAATATGGGCATTTTCTTCACATTGTTTTTCTCTTAAGAGGCAAATGTTGCATCTTTATGAAAACAGAAATAAAATAGGACCAACATGGTATTGCTTCAGAGCAATACCAAATCAATATTTTGGCAAAACTTATTTAGCTTTGCTAAATTTCTCTTTTCTCTTTTAGAAATTATTTTATCTTGTTTCTACATATAGCTGCAGAAAGATACCTAGGAAACAGAAAATAACAAATGTATTTTTTAAATTCTTTTAGAACAATATCAGAACCCCCACAGATAAGATCCCTAGCAATGGGCAAAGGTGTAGTAACTCTAAAGATAAATATAACTATTCACATTATCAAAATAGACATAAAAGTGATAGCCCTGCCTTGCTGGTAAGGGAGGAGGAGGGAGTTGTTAAACTTTTTCTTAATTCAAGGACATTGCAAATCTGAATTAAGTAGAAACAGAGAAGATCTACAACTTGTCTGAATTTCTCTTGTAGTTTTATACTGTGCTATAGACAACATGAAGTGGCTAAAGTGGTGGGCTTGGAATCATGATGACTGGGAGGTAAATACGATTTCTAGTATTAACTAGTCATATAATGCTTGAATAAGCCATTTAAGTTCTTTTTGCCTTCTACTACTCCCTAGAAATTATCAACTGTGAATTGCTCTGGTAGAGGAGAATTCTTATGCCATTAAAATCACAGACACTGCCCTGTATCTTCATTCAAATTCAGACACCACCACAGTAACATCCACAAAGACTAGTTTCACAAGTTCATACATTTTCATTAATTTTCTTAAAATGCTATTATAATAGTCTAGTGGTTTCACCACTTTCACAAAACCTAGATTCAGTGTGGTGTATGTGTGTGTGTGTGTGTGTGTGTGTGTGTATTCTCATGCGGGTGCATATGTGTATATTTCTATAGAGGGTGATTAATTAAGTATGAAAATGATTTTTTTCAGAAAGGCATAATCATTCTCATGCTTTCAAGTCTTACCATTTTCCCTGTTAGAATGCCTATTCACCTGGAATGTGAAATAGAGTCAATATTCCCAGGAAACCTAAGGAGAGTTTTTTCTGATACAGTCCATTCCCATTTATCTGTGATCAAACACCAGAAGGGTCAGATAACAAGATTTTGAGGTATCTTCTGTCCTTTTTTGTGATAGAGACAAAAGGCAAGTTAAGTCTAGCAAATCATGTTTTTAAAATGCTCTATTAAAATAAAGCATTATTAATATTGTGCTCACTAATAACTACAAACAAAAAAGTGATATGTTTTGTTCAAGAATTAGATAAATTCAAAAACCTAGGTACAAGCAAGTACCTTGGGACAGATCTTTAACTGTTCTCAACCACTGAATAATCTGATGCTGGTTTGCTTTACCAAAACTAAATAGAAAACAAATTTTTAGAGTTAGTTGTCTTCCAAGCAACAATGTATTTGGTTATCTCTTGGTTTAGGGTTGCTTGACACTAAAACTTCAACCTTTCAGATGTTAGTTACTGCAATAAGACAAGAAAAAGAAATTTAAGGGATAAGAATAGGCAACAAAGAAACAAAACTATCACCCTTTACAGATGATATGATGGTGTACTTTAGAGAATCAATTGAAAAACTAGTTGGAACAATTAACAACTTTTGCAGAGTTGCAGGATATAAGATAAACCCACATAAAATAATCAGTATTTCTATATATTACCAGCAAAACCAGAAGGAAGAGATAGAAAAATTTCATTTAAAATAGCTGCAGACAATATAAAATACTCAGATGTCTACCTGCCAAGACAAAACCAGGAACCATATGAATACAATTATGAAACACTTTTCGCACAAATAAAGACAGAGCTAAATAACTGGATAAATATTAAATGCTGATAGGTAGGCCAAGCCAATAGAACAAAAATGATAACACTAGCTAAATTAATTTACTTATTCAGTATCATACCAATTATATCATCAAAGAGTTATTTTATAAAACTAGAAATTATAACAAAACACATTTGGAAGAACAAAATGTCATGAATATCAAGGGGACCAAAGGAAAAAATGAGGAGGGTAGCCTAGTAGGACCAGATTTCAAACCATAATACAAAGCAGTAATCATCAGAACAATCTGGTACTGTCTAAAAAATAGAGTAGTTGGGTCAATGGAATAGATTAGGTACACAATACAGAATAGTAAATGACCATAGTAAGCTAATGTTTGATAAACACATAGATCTAAGTTTTGGGGACAAGAACTTAATATTTGACAAAAATTGCTGGGAAAACTGAAAAGCAGTTTGGCAGAAACTACACATAGACATCACATTGTTTATCACCATAAGTTCAAAAAATTTAGATCTAAAGTATGCTACGAAAATCAAATTAGGGGAATATGGAAATTTTTACCTGTCAGCTCTATGGATAAAGAAATTGTTTATGACCAAGCAAGACATAGAGAGGATCAGAGGATGTATAACAAATAATTTTGATGACATAAAATTTAAAAGTTTTTGCACAAACAAAAACAATACATCCAAAGTCAGGAAGAAAGCAAGAAGGAAAATTCTTACAGCAAGTTTGTCTGATAAAGGCCTCATTTCTCAAATATACAGGAACCGAGTCAAATTTAATAAAAATAAGAGTTATTTTCAAATTGATAAATAGTCAAAAGATACGAACAGGCAGTTTTCAGAGGAAGAAATAAAAGCTATCTACAGTCATATGAAAAAATATTCTAAATCACTATTAATTAGAAAAATGCAAGTTAAAATAACTCTGAAGTGCCACCTCACATCCATCAAATTGACTAAAATGACAGAAAAGGAAAAATAATAAATGTTAGAAGGGATGTGGAAAAGCAGGAACACCAATGTACTGTAGTTGGTAGAGTTGTAAATTGATACAACCGTTTTTGAAAACAATTTGAAACTATACCCAAAGGGACATAAAATTGTTGTAATGGGAATGGGAATTTGAAGATCTTCCCTGCCCCTTAATAGGCCCAGGGGTAAATAGAAGACCTTCCCTGCTTTGAAAGTAAACTCTGTCCCCTAATAGGCTGAATGTAGTCACATGGAGCCTGTGATGGGAGGAGTTTGCTGAAGGGTGGAGCAGAGCCCACAAGGCTAGACTAGATGGTGTGGGGAGAGGACACTCAGCAAGGAGTCAGATAGGCTTGTAAGTAAATATTGATCTAATATTGATTCATGGGAAGGCTAAGGATTCTGTGATTCTCTGTCTTGTTATGGCTTGTTGACTTCTTTGCTGCTATGATGGAATCAAGCTTACTGATTTGGGGATTTGGTTTTCTGGTATCTAAATAAATGCTTTGCTTCTGTCCTCTATATGGAGAGTTTGTTATATTTTGTGATCAAGAGCCATGCAGGAATATTTATAGTCATGGTCTTTATCATGATCAGAGGTGCTGTAAACATTGCATTGGTACTACAACTGTGCATGCCCTTTGACCCAGAAATACCACTACTATTAGATCTACTTCCCAAAGAGATCAAAGAAAAATAAACTATATATATATTCATAGCTTTTTTATGGCTAAGAATTGGAATTTGAGGAAATACTCATCAATTGGAAAATGATCGATTGTGTTGGAATAATATTGTGCTATAGGTTATGACAGGGGTGGTGTCAAAAGAAAATCTGAGAAGACTTATATGAACCCATGCAAAGTAAAGTGAGCAGAACCAGAACACTGTACATAGTAACAGCAACACTGTCATGATGATCAACCATGAAAGACTTAGCTATTCTGATCAATATAATGATTCAAGATAATTCTTTAGCCATGATGAAAAATACTATCCCACCTCCAAAGAGAGACTGGAGAACTTTGAGTACAAGTTGAAGTTTATGTTTTTTCACTTTATTTTTCTTGCTTTTTTTGCAACATGACATATAGAAATATGTTTTGAAAAATTTCACATATGTAATTGATACATTGCTTACCTTCTCAATGGGTGGAAAAGGGGAATAGAGGGATGCTGGAATTCAAAAGAAAATTTTAAGTCTTAAAAATAAATAATGAATTGGGAAGAAAAAAGATCTACGGCTTTTGAGAAGTCTTTGATTACACCTTCTCAGACTTCAGTTACTCATTTGTTTTGTAATGTCCCCAAATGCTTCTCACAGAAATCTTTGCTCCTTCCATGCCCCAGCTCCTTCCTTTTTGCTGACATGATTTTCCACTCTGTGGGCCTTTTTTAGTACCTTCTTTGGGCAAAACAATCAAAGAAAAATAATAGCTACATGCATACTGTATTTCCCTATGACTTCTTCATGATTCTATTTCTAATACAGGAAAGATTTTTTTCACTGACTCCTTTCCCCATCTACTTCCTTGGATTGCATGTATATGGAACTGATTTCTTTACTAAAATCCACAGGCTTCTATATTTTACAGCTTTGACTCTGCCAGAGATCTAATTATTTGAATTCCTCAAAGGAGCCACAGAGAAATCTTGCCAGATGTGTTTGCCTCTGTTTCTTAAAGGAAGCAAGCCCTCTTTTCTTCTGACAACTAAAAACATTTTTTAAGAAACAGACTATTTCAAATGGGAAAAAAATGAGGCCATTTAGTGACAGCTCTCTCTTTTTCCCATAGCCCTCATCTCCCATTACCCACACATCTTCCCTTACCATCTCTTCCTTCATTCCTGTCCCATGTAAAGAGGTGGTCCTTCTTGCCAAGACAGACTCTTCTGTGTGTACTATTGATCCTCATTCCCACACTCTCTAAAATCTGTAGTCTTCCCCAATATGCTGGCTCTTTTCTAGGTACTACAAACATACACGTCTTCCTCATCATTAAGAAAAAAATTAACCCTAACTTTATCTGACATCCCCGACAATTATTATCTTTCAGAAAGTTATCTATAGAAGGTACCTCCACACTTCCTCTTTTTTAACCAACCCACAGTTTATCTTTTACTTCATCATTAAACTGAAACTGCCCTCTCCAAGCTTACCAATGATCATTTCAGTAACAAGTATAAAAGTCTTTCCTCAATCCTCAGGATTGTTGAACTCTTTGCCACCTTTGACATTGTTGATGACCATCTCCTCTTAGACATTCTCTAAGTTTTCTTAGCCATGCTCACTCTTTTCTTTTCCCTCTGTCTGACCACTCCTTCTCAGTCTTTTTTGTTGGTTCTTCATTTAGGTCGTGGCTTCTGACTGTGGGTATAATCCAAGGCTCTGTACTAGATCCCTTCTCTTTTTTTCTATACTCTCTCACTTGATGATTTCCTCAGCTCCTATGGTTTTAATAGTTATCTTGATGCAGATGATTCTCCAATACACAAATCCAATTCTAATCTCTCCATTGAATTCTAATCTCATATCACAAACTGCTCTTTTCACATCTTAAATTGGGAGTTCTTTGGGAATAGGTTCCTCAAACTCAACATGTCAAAAACATGAATCACTCTTTCCATGCAAAAATCTCCCCACCTCTCAGTTTTTCTATTATTATCAAGGTTATCACCATCCTCTCATTTACCCAGGCTCATAACTTTGTTGTTATACTCAACTCCTCACAAATACTTACCCCACGTATCCAATCTGCAGTTAGATTTTGAACCTCCTGTCCCAGTTCACAAATTTTACTTTTTAAGGATTTGTTTTCTTCAGTGAGACTTTTTTCCAATTTGGTCACTGTAGATTTAAATTTATCTTCTACCTCTCTGATTTGGCTTTTAAAATCCTTCTTGGGCTCCTCCAAGAATGCTTTTTGGGCTTGAGACCAGTTCATATTTCCTTCTGTGGTCTCAGGTGTGAGCATAGAGTCCATTTTGTCCTCTATATTTGGTTGTTCTTGCTCACTATAATGAGCTCAGATCTATTTTCTTGCCTTTCTCAGCTTCCTTCTTTCCCATTGTGATTTCCTATTTCCTGATTTCTCAGGCTGGGAGCTAAGGGTCTGGTTGTTGACTTTGTGTGCTGTAGCTTCTGGGTGTCTAGACTGAGTCCAAGGCCAGGATTCTCAGTGTTTCCCCTGAGTTACCCTGAGGCTCACAGAGTAACCTGTGGGGGAGAGATGGTCTGACCACTTCAGATTTCCACCTCTGTGTCCTTGGGCTACAGCTCAGGCAGGCTCAACAGCTGGTGGCTGGCAGCGTTGGTGTCTGCAGATTCCCCTGGTGGTGCTAAGGTCCATCTGGGCTTGTGTTTTTCGCTCTTGCTGGCTCCACAACCCTGGCTTTGGGAGCCATTGTTGGTTAGCTGAGGTGGGGCTTGTTGGGACCCCTCCTGCCCTTCACTTCAGACTCCTTACTGCCTCAGTTACACCCTTTCTCAGTGACTCCTAAGCCTGACGCTATTTCTACTATTTCAGGATTTTACTCTGGGTGGGACATTTATCTCTGGATTTTTTAGGTCAAGGAGGGGGAATCAGAGAAGCTAGTGTTTACTTTACCATCCTGGCCCCTGGAAAATCAGGTAGGTGATTTTTAAACTTCAAGGCTGTGGGCTGATTGCCATAGGAGGAGCTGCTGTCTCTGCTATGGGCCCTGAGCTTTTTTTACCCATCTCTGAGGGATCCTCCATCCTGCTCTGGTGAGACTGCCCAAATCACCCTTGGGGTTGGTGAGTCTGCTGGCTGGGTCTTCTTCTCACTCTGCTGTAGTCTCCTCTCACATCCAGGCTGGTGCAGCTAAAATCTCCCTGCCCAGACCCACGTGGGCACTTTCCTGGGCTGGATTCTGCCACGTTTGGTCTCCCAATGGATTCTGTCACTCTAAAATCTGTTCAGATTCACTTTTTAAAGTTTAGTGGCCTGATTCACATAGGAGGAGCTTAGAAAAGTTATTGCTTCCATTCTGCCATCTTGGCTCCACCCCCCATGTATCCAATCTGTTGTCAGATCTTTTCATTTTTATTTGTACATCTCTCATATATTCTCACTTTTCTCCACTCACACAACCACCACCCTTATAAGACCCTCATCACCTCTCACCTGGACTATTGAAATATCCTTCTAATAGATCTCCCTTCCCTGAGTCTTACCCCATTCCAATCTATCCTTCACTCATCTACCAAGGTGGCCTCCCTATACCACAGGTCTAACTATATCATCCCCCTATTCAACACATTCCATTGGTTTTCTATTGTCTCCAGAATCCAAAATAAAAAATCCTCTTCTTGTCATTTAAAAATCTTTACAACTTGTCTCCTTCCTGCCTTTCCAATTTCCTAACATTTTCTCTCCTTCTCCATGCTCTCTACAACCCAGCAACATTGACCTATTGGCTATTCCTCCAATGTGATACCCCATTTATTTATCCTGCATTTGTTCTGGCCATACCCCATGCCTGGAATGTTAGCCCTGGCTGTCCCCTATGCCTGGAATGTTATCCCTTCTTCACCTCTACATTCTACCTTCCCTGGCTTCCTTCAAGACCCAGCTCCTGAAAGAAGCCTTTCCTGGTCCTTTCCCCTCTCCCTCCACTCAATGACTGCTTCTATATTACAATCTATTTACATATATATGTATATAATATGCATATATGTGTGTTATATATATAAAATATATACTTTGCTATATATAGATATATAAATATCTTCTGAAAGAACCCCCCCACCTTCCTATGTGTCCCTATGTCCTTATACTTCTAGCTAGATATAGATATAACTACATTGAGAGAGAGAAAAAGAGAAAGAGGAAGGGAGAGAGGGAAAGGAATATGGGGTGGAGAGAGGCATGCAGCTAGGTAGCCCAGTAGATAGACAGCTGGATCTGGAGTCAAGAAATCAGTTCAAATCCAGCCTCAGATACTTATTAACTGTGTATATGTGTGTACATATGTGCATATACATATATACATGCATACATATATACATATACGTATTATATAGGTGTGTATATGTTTAATATTTCATTATTTTCATGTTTTCTAATATGAGTTTCTTGAGGGGCAGGGACCTGTTTTTCCATTTCTATAAATCTCCAGTGCTTAGAATGGTTCCTGGCACATTGTAAACAATTAACAAATGCTTGCAAATTGTCTTATTGATTGGTTTCAACAAAATATCAGAGAATTTCAATAATGTTTAAGACAGTTTAATTAAAATCAATTTAATTTTTTTAATATAGATTTAAAAGTGCTACTGTGTGCAAGTTATTATATTAAGGGATAGGAACAAGAAGACAAAAACTAAACAGACCACCGTTAGGGATCTTACATATGAAACTAATGCTGAATCATGTAGTGTAGTGTATGTAGATGGCAAACTATTCTGGAAGAGCCCCGGAAGAATCAGCCAGTCTCTTCTGAATAGCTCTACTCTCTCCTTAAGAGGGTGTGAAATCCTTTGATATGATATAAACTTATGGTCTTCTCAGAATTTCTTGCCTTATTTACTTTGTCATTGGTAATCAAATACCAGTTGCTTCTTCATAGAAAATTCATATACTTTGGTTTGACCACTAAAAGAAATAGAGACTATTGAGCTGAATACAGAAAAGCAAATTCAAAAATAGAGACTGCATAGAAATGGAATTTAGTTCCCTGAAAGAAAGCCTACATATCCCTCAGCCCTTCCAGATACCAGGACAAAACAGAAGCCATGCAAAGATTCTGGACCACATCAAATTGCTATGCTAAGAGGAGGAGTTCCTAAACCAAGCAGGAGCTAAAGCCAAGGAGTAGTTTGGAAAAGAATTGAGATGTGAGGGAGTTGCCTTTGAGCATGGAAATCAACTAGGATGCAAGGTCTTTAAGCCTCTTTCTCCATTCTTGCTACATTTTTGTAATCTTCTTTCTCTCCTTCATTTTGTCTTCACTGTACTAGTTGATACCCATCCACGTTTTATTCCTTCCCACTATGTCCCAAAACTTCAAGCAAGGTTTTTTGTTTGTTTGTTTGTTTTGCTTTTTGGAGGGCAATTGGGGTTAAGTAACTTGCCCAAGGTCACACGACTAGTTTTTTTGTGTGTGTGTTAAGTGTCTGAAGCTGGATCCGAACTCAGGTCTTCCTGACTCCAGGGCCGGGGCTCTATTCACTGTGCCACCTAGCCACCCTCAAGCAAGGTTTCTTGACAGTCTTAAGTTTCTAATTTAGTAGTATAGGTAGAATCAGTGAATCCTGCTTATCTAGTACAATAGATATGAAACTTCTGTTAAAAAAAAACTCCCTACATTCCTAGTGAGTGCCATGATTCTGGATCCTTCTCACACTGGATCAGTCTTCTAGAACTTTCTGATCTCTTTTTCCCCCTATTGCTCTTTTTCCCTGGAATTCTATAACCTCTAAGGCTCTAGGTGTAGGAAACCACCATCTTCAAGTGTGACCCTTTGAATCCACACTTCACAACTGAAGTATGAATTCAGTCAAAAGGCTACACTTGAGGACCTAAAGGACCACATGTGGCCTCAAGGCCACAGGTTCCTCACCCCTGCTCCAAGCTGTATGTATTAAAAATTTTCAAGGGGAAGGTCAAATGCTGCCTCTAATAAGAAGCTTTTCATAACAGACTCAGCTGGAAGTGATCTCTTCCAACTTACAGCCCTCACAGAACTTTATATGTTTAATGGTAATGTAATTTTGAATTTGAAGATCCCTTTCATGTTGGCAAAAGTAGCAGGTACTTAACACTTCGTAACTGATCAAGTCTCTGATTGGGGGAACATAAGGTATGAACTCCTGTCCCCTTGTTACTGATGTACAGGAGATTGGCTGAAGGGAGTACTAATATTGTGTATATAAGAAAAGCCCCAGAGAGGCACAGTCAGAATTTCCTTGAGATCGAGATCTGGTGGCAGAACAGCTACAGAAGAATGAAGAACTGAGTCCTGAAAACTTGTGGTGGTGTAGCTTCTTCTGAACAGGATTCCAGGAGCCCAGAGCCAGGTGGCCAGGAGCCCAGAGCCTGGAGCCAGGAGCCAGAAGCCCAGGTGATTGAAGCATGGCCAGGATGCTGAGACTTTGTTTGTGGCTTGGTTGAGCCTCGAATTCCTTGGAGTAGAAATGGTGAAGGAGCTGACATGGACTAGACCCTGTGAACACCAGTGTGGAGCAGGATCTCCCCAGAAAGCTGGACAAGGAACTGGGAGCTGTCTGCCATTGAACCCAGGTGACAGCCTGGTGAATCCAGGTAGAATCTGGGACCATGGAAGAGGATCCATGGAATCTGAGAACAGGCCCCAAGTCAAGATGAAGAAAAGCCCTCTCCTTGGGTACTGAGTAATTATGGAATTATACTTTACTAGTGACCTAAAGGGTAGAGGGTTTTATGTATGATACTTAGTAAGACTTTACTGAATAAGTGACTGATTGTACTTTGAGTACTTTGACTATTGTTACTGATTAGTGATTGATTGAGTTAATCAAGACTTTGCCCCAAGAGTGGAAAGACTTTGAGACTACTGATTAGTGACTAATTGAATTAACTTAAGAGTGACTGTTTTGTGACTGATTGAATTAACTTAAGAGTGACTATTTTACTTTGAGACTATGTTGTGAATATTTTATTTTGATTTTCTGTGATAAGTTGAAATATGGTGAATGCTGTATTTTGAATTATGCTGTACCTTGATTTTCCATGGATGTTTTGCTTTTGTTATGGGATAGAGTGATCACTGTACTGAGTAATCAGAACCTTAAAAAAAAGCTATTCACAGTAGCAGTTCTTCTGGAAAGCTTCTGTGCATGGCATTACAATATGTCACACAAATTCATCATATTCTATTTTGTATCATACTAAGTTATACATATATTTTATCTTCTTTAATAAAGTGTAAGCACCTCAAGGGTAGGCACCATGTCTTATTTTTCTTTGTATTTTTCCTACCTAACACAGTCTCTCACACATATTAGTTGAATAACAAATCTTGAAAGACTATTAAATTTAATTTTTTTCACTATCTGGAATGGCAATAAGCTAAGATTTGGGGGAAAAATCTTGCATGAAAAAGTTAAACATACTTATATGTGCATGAGATCGGAATGAATTTTTCAAAATTAAGGAAAATTTACTTAAAGTATCGCAAATTATTCTGAATTTTATTTTTAAAAAACTGCTTTGGCTTATTAGCATTTTATACTATAAATACTGAATTTTTAAGAGATATAATTGTCAGGTTCACACTACTAATTATATAATCAGATACATTTCCATTACCATTTAGCCTTAGGTTTACATAACATCATAGTATACTTTCATGGGTGAATGAAGTAGCTCTGGTTAATTGAGTAATATGTCTCAATTACACACTGAAAAGAAGCACAGTGAGGATAATTATAGTCTGTTGTGCTTAGTAGAGTGCCTGGCATATAGTAGGTGCTTAATACTGACTTGCTGACAGATGACTTGCATGTAAGGAATGATGGACAAGACATTAAGAATGTGATTGCTGTGAATCAAATGGGTCAGTATTGTAGTAAAAACAAGAAATAACAGAACAACCAATAAATCAACCCACAAGCATTTATTAAGTGCCTATCATGTGGCAAATGCTATACTAAATAATTAGTATACAAGCAAAATGAATCAAATAGTCCCTATTCAAAAGGAAATGATATTCTAATGAGATGGAGAGCCCACGTGTTCCAGTGGTGGTCATAAAATATTAAAAGATGCAGAGGAAGCCTTCCAGTGAGCTTGGTAGATCTTCAACATAGACAAAAATTGATGTAGGATGAAAAGGCATGGGACATGATAAGATGGCCAATCTAGAGCTGGAAAGGACTTTAAAAGTCATTTAATCAAACCTTTTCAATTCATAGATAAGAGAACTGAGGTTTGGTTGTGCTCTGCTTTGGTAGAGAGAATACCCCTATTGATAAATGTATTCTTGAATAAAATCATGGCTCCATCAAATTGATGAATATTCTACTTAATTGAGATTTGCCATAGATATTACAAAATGAATCCTTTTCTCTCATTATTTTTCTCACTTCTGGGCAATCAAGTTTTCAAAGACTATTGATAAGGTAGAAAATATCTAGTGGAGAAAAACCAGGATGATAAAGGGTCTTGTTTCCATATTAAATGAATATTGGGGAAGGAGTGAGAATGTTTAGCACAGAAAAAAGAAGATTCATTTGGGATATTAGAGCTATTTTCACTCACTTGCAGGGTTGTCATGTAGAAGAACAGACCTATTCTGTTTGTCCCCATGCCTTTTATATGTGGCATGCTCACCTTCAATGGAGGTCTTCAAAGAGTCCAGATGACCACTTCTCAAGTACAGAAGGGAATTGGAGGGAAGAATAGGCTCCCTGTCAAGTATAAGTTTGACTGGATGGCTGCTGATTTTTCCTCCACTCCTAAAATTCTATGATTCTGTGAACCTATTTTTTTTAATTGGGTCTCTTTGTCTCATCTATACTAGAAATGCAGGAGAAACACATGGTCCCCATCTCACTATTGGTATGCAAAGCAGGCTCAAATAGTTTAGTCAAGGATGCTTAGACTATTCTGTTTATTACCTGGTTTGGTTCACCCTTCCTTAGGAAATGGTCACATACTGCACCCATCTCCACCCCAGGGGTTCACCACAGTAATACCAAACACTGTGGTTACCCAATTGGTTTAGTCCACTTTAGTTCAGAATTTCTGATCACAAGAGATCAATCAGCCTCAGCATCCCCAGTAGTTGGAATTAAAGATTTGCAGTATCATGATCAATGAGACTAATTTATATATATATATATACATATATATGTATGTATATATATGTATATATATATATATATTCTGAAAAGCAGAGATGGGAGGGAATGTAAGCAAAGAGTAGAGAACAACCTACATTAATACATACTGGGACTGGGAGATGTCAAGGCTGGTGAACAAAATAATGGGAATACAGTATGTAAAAGGGACTACTATGAAACAAGTCTTGAAAGATTGAAGTAAGATTATGCAGAATCTTAAATTCCAGCCTAAGGTTTTTGCATTTTATCCTAGAACCATTAAAGAGATTGTTTTAGCAACTAAATGGAAGATAGCTTTAAAGAGTTAAAAAAAAAAAAGGAAAAGAGACAAAGTAGAAGAATATTGTGATAGCCTAGGCAAAAAGTGGTGACAATAGGAATGAAATGAAGCGAATGAAGAGATATTATGGAAATAGAATCAACAGACTATGGGATTTGATTGGATATGGGAGGTGATAGGGAGCAAGAAGAGTCAAATATGACTCTGATGCTTCAAAAACCTGGGTTACTAGAAGGAAAATAGTGCCATCAGCAGAAATGAGGATGTTTGGAGGTAGGTTCCATTTAGGGAGGAAATCAAAGAGTGATTTTTCATCATGTTCAATTTATGCTGATAAGAGGTCTAGGTGGAGACATCCTGGAGTCAGTTAAAAATCTGGCACTAGAGTACAGAGAAGAAATTAGGTCTGAATGTGTTGACATGGGAGTAATCTAGATAGAAATGATCATTGGTACCATCAAAAAGGATGAAATCACCAAGGGAATAACATAAAAAATAGAAGACATAGTAAGTAGCTTTGTGTGCTGGAGAAGGAGAATAAACCATAGAAGATGGAATAGAAATTGTCAGAAAGGTAGGACAAGAACCATGAAAGACCAATGTCATATACACAATGGAAGAGAGGGCATCTATGAAGCAAGTATGCTCAACATTGCCAAAAAGCTGTATAAAAGTCAAGATAGTTGAAGAAAGATAAAATGTTTCAGATTTAGTATTAAGTAATCACTACAAGCATCCATGATTATGGAAGCATCAATTTCTATAAGTGTGCATTTGGAAACTGGATCTCACAAGATTGAAAACTGAGGTAGCACAGTGGATAGAGAGTGCTGGGCCTAGAGTCAGGAAGACTCGAGTTCAAATTCAGCCTCAGATACTTACTGTGTGGCCCTGAGCAAGTCACTTAATCATGTCAGCCTTAGTTTTGTCATCTGTAAAATGAGCTGAAGAAGGAAATGGCAAACTACTCCAGTGTCAATGCCAAGAAAACACCACATGGGGTTATGAAGAGTCAGACACGACTGAAAATAACTGAACAACAGCAAGAACAACAGAGAAGGAAAGCAAGAGGTATAGGAAATTCAGAGTTTGGCAGTGAAAGGAAGGAGAGATTGAATCATATTTTGAAGGTATGCCAGGATAAAAGGAAACTTTTTAATGATGGTTATTTGTAGGCAATGGGAAAGGAGCCAGTAGACAGGGAAAGTTGACGATGAGAGAGTATAATAATTATAAAAAGGACAAGATCCAAAGGAATTTGGAGGGAATAGAATCAAAGAAGCAATTTGAGGTAATCATTTTGACAAGAATGGCCACCTCATCGTCCCCAGCTGGAGAAAGGGGATAGAAAATGAGCAAAGATAGAGACCACAGAGTATAGGGGAGTTCGTGGCCTTGATCTTTGCAGGAGAGTGGATAGCAAGCTCTGTTTGCTTTTGTGTGGCAAAACATCTCCCTACTTCTGAATTTAAGAAAATCCCTAGGGAATTTTCCTTTTTTCCACTTGGGAAATGGTCACTTAGGAAAATATTGTGATAGCCTAGGCAAAAAGTGGTGACAATAGGAATAGAATGAAGGGAATAAAGAGATACCATGGAAATGAAATCAACATGCTATGGAATTTGATTGGATATGGGAGGTGATAGGGAGTGGGAAGAACCAAATATGACTCTGATGTTTCAAAAACCTGGGTTACTAGAAGGAAAATAGTGCCATCAGCAGAAATGAGGATGTTTAGAGGTGGGTCATAATTTTATTGACATTCACGTTTCTATTGATCATTGCCTGCTTTGACACTGCTATTTGTATTAACAGAAACAGGTTAAAATATTCTTTAACAGGTCTGATAGAATGTACAGTTTCTATAAAAATAGCTGCCTAAGTACTAGATGAAAGGCAGCATGGCACAAAAGGCAGAGAACTAGTCTTGAAGTCATGAAGACCCGAGTTCAATACTGTTTCTAGCATATATAAGATATATGACCATGGAAAGCCCTTAGAGCTCTTGGAGGTCTAGGCGACACTTGGTGGTGTTTCCAGTCCAGGAGTTCCCCATACCAGTGAACTCATAAATTCACACCAATAAGAAAACAAAGTACAAGAAGGATCTGTGTTTAAAATATAATTCATGTGAAAAAAAAAGATCTGGGAGTTTTAGTGTATTGAAATCTCAATATGAATGAATCAGAAGCACGATGTAGCTGCCAAATGAGCTAATGTGAGTTTTCTCAAAATCTTCAATAATTCAATGGTTCTGATATGGGAATAGATATGGGAACTCCAATGAAATGAATTTCAACCTAACCACACAGTCTCATTGTCGGGGAGTCATGTTCATACCCTCCTCTAAATCCTCAACAGGTCTGCATGATATATTAGGAACCTTCTAAATCTTTTTGACATTAAACAGACACCAAAGCTAATCATAGGCCTTTTTTAAAAATCTAGACATATGAATTCATCACAAAAATGAGGACCACAGACAAGAAATGACTTGCCCAAAATCATAGTGTTAGAAATTATTTGAGCAGAAACTGAGAAAAATAATAGCTATCATGAACACAGTGCTTTAAAGTTGGCAGTGTGCTTTACACATATTATCTCACCTGATTCTCCCAACAACCCTGTAAGGTATCTGTTATTATTATCCCCCATTTGTAGCTGATAAAGGTTAAGTGAATTTTCCAGGTCATACAACTAGTAATTTCTGAAACAAGATTCAAACTCAGGTCTTTCTGAATCCAAATCCAATGCCCAATCCACTATACTACCTAACTTCACATGTAATAGAACAAGTATCTTTGATTTTATGTGTTGTCTCAGCTACTTAATATGCAAATTTGTTTTTGTTCAGTCATTTTTTCAGTCATGTGTAACTCTTTGTGAACCCATTTGGGGCTTTCTTGGCAAAGAATCAGGACTGGTTTTCCATTTCCTTCTCCAGCTCATTTACAGAGAAGGAATAGAAAAATTAAATGACTTGCCCAGAGTCACACAGCTGTCTGTGTGTCTGAGTGTCTGAGGCCAGATTTGAACCCAGAAAGATGAGTTTTTCTAACTCCAAGTCTGCCATTCTATCCACTGTGCCACCTAGATGCCTGATAGGCAAAATAGGAAAATTTTAAAGTCTCAATTGGTCACAAATGTCTTCAAACATATGAGCAATTCTCTCTGTATTATCCACAAGTGAAACTATAGGGGCAACTAGGTGGAACAGTGAATACAGCACCAGCCTTGGAGTCAGGAGGACCTGAGCTCAAATGTGGCCTCAGACACAACACAAAAAACTAGCTATGTGAACTCGGGCAAGTCACTTAACCCCAATTGCCCTACTTTCCCCCATCCAAAAAAAAAAAAAAGCACAAGTGAAACTATTTAAGGCTATTTTCCATATGATTTGCCAAGCACATTTCAATCACATCAATAGCTTCAAACATTTAAGAATTAAAGAAGTTTAAAATTGAAAAAGACCTCAGTAGCTCAGCTCCAGAGAACCAAGCTCCGGTGGAGAAGTTCCTAAACTAAGGATTAGTGGAGGAGTTTGTGAGTCAAGTGAGAAGCAGAGCTGATCTTCCAACTGTCTGGTACCATGAGTTACAAAGACTGTGCAGTCCCAAAGGAAGGAGGGATATGAGCTACCATTAAAGAGGGCTCCTGGCCTCTAGCAATCCTAATATTTTTCCTTTTTATGGGGAAGAAACAGCATTAGACATCTGGAGAACTGCATAGATTCTTGGGGAAGCTATGGCTCATTGAAAAGTTCTCTTGCCCCATTGGGACCATGGCTACTCTACCAGATTGGAAACTACAACTACCAGTCAGGAGAAGACAAGAGAAGGCTGCTGTATGAGTCCAAGAGCAGGGTGAGAGGGACCAACCAGCCCAAAAGTCAGCCCAGAAACAGGGATTGTTGGAAAGACTCCATGCCAAGCCAGGGGTGCCAGTGGCAGAACCAGGTCTTGGGAATGAGGCTGTAGGTGATGCAATTCCTGAACCTGATAAGCCTGTTGTCATTCTAGAGGCCATCAGACCTGTCCACTAGGATCCCTTCATTCGCCAAGTGTGGAAGAAGCAGCGGTGGTGGCAGCAGTGGCATGCAGAAAAGCAGCTCACTGATAGGAGGCCTCTGTAATGCGAATGTAAATTTTAAAGATCTTCCCTGCCCCTAGGCTAAAGTGCACCAGAAGCCTGGGGAGGGAGGCTTGTTTTTCAGTAGATACTTTTTGATTGGCCAGTGGGTCAATAAGGTTGTTACATTTTCTGAGCCAGGAGAAGGCTATATAAGCCCTGATGTGTAGCTTTGTTTTGGGACTCACTTTGAGAAGTGTTCTGTGATTTGATCTGAATTCTGGGAAGCCGTTGTTGAGAGTCCCCCGGCTTTGAAAAACCCAGAATGTGGAAACCCAGATGTTGACTGGGTATGGATGTAATGGTTGGACAGTTTGGAAATCTGTCTACTTGATGTTTCTGTCTTGATAATTATGCCTGTATACTTTGAGGTTCAGGGTGCTGACCTTTTCTCCTGAACAAGGTAAACGATATATGTCTGACTGATTAAAGTAAGCTTGTTAACCCATTTTGAGTTGCTTTCCTTTAACAAAGCAGATCCAAGAACCTGTGGTAGCAGCAAACCCTGAGGACGCGCTTGGGGTGCTTGCCGCTACAACCTCCTGAGCGTCAAGAACATATTTCAGGGGAAGAGGAAGCCCAAGAGCAGAGAGCCAGCCCAGCAGAAACTCAGGAACAGAATCTGGTGAGGAGAGAGTCAAGAGAACAGAAGCTGAGCCTGGGGAAGGCTGGAGAAAGGCTGCAGGGAGCAAAAGCTGGAGAGCAGAGCCCTGGGCCTTCAGAGGCTTTGGAATGGAGACTAAGCCCTAAGGAGATGGAAGAGAGGAGTCCAGAACTAATAGAGGCACGGCAATGGGAGAAAAGCTCTGGGGAAGCTCAAGAACAAAATGGGAAACCAGTAGAACCTCAAGAACAGACTTCTGGGGGATGTGAAATGGGAGAATGTAGACTAGGCCCAGGAGAAGAAAGCAAAGGGCATTCAGGGGAATTTAGGACAGAACAGAGACTAATGCAGAGGAAATCCAGGGAGAGCTCGGGACTTTTGGAGACAGAAATGTCAGCTAAATCCTAGGGAGTTTCAAGAACCAAGCTCAGGAGTGATGGAGGCACCAGAAAGGAGACTGAACCTAGGAGAGGATGGAGAGAAGAGTTCTAGACAGATGGAAGGACAGAAATGGAGAATGAACTCTGGGAAGACTCTAGAACAGAGCCCTGGGAGATCAGAGGCCCAAGAACAGAAGCCAGTGAGTTCAGGTTCTAGAGATAAGAAGTTGGGGGTGTTGCCTGAGGTAGAGGCTGAAGAAGGGAGGATAGAGGTTGCTGAAGAGAAAGATGGGGATGGAGACAAGATGTTGAACTCTTGAACCAAGCTCCCCCAACCCAAGGAAGTTGTAAGCAGAAACCCAGGGCCTCAGCACCA
This sequence comes from Petaurus breviceps papuanus, assembly GCF_028583685.1. Taxonomy (NCBI): domain Eukaryota; kingdom Metazoa; phylum Chordata; class Mammalia; order Diprotodontia; family Petauridae; genus Petaurus; species Petaurus breviceps. The sequence goes on from NW_027186349.1 coordinate 8,067,721, forward strand.
CTTACCAGCCTCAGCGTCTCCCCTAACCCCTGCTCCACCAACTTCTTAACCCACAGGGCTGTCATGTCTCCTGTTCTGTGTAACAAAATCTAGGTCTAGGGTAGGAGCCCCATGCCACAGTAGACACTCCAGGAAGTCTAGGCCCCAAGAAGCCTCTGCCCCACCTAAACCCCAGACCCCTGGCCCTAGAAAGAAGCAGTACCCCATTACTGAAGAGATACTGGTGCTTGGGGGCTACTTCCATCTCAGCCAAAGCTGCCTGGCCAAGAGGTTCCCTGAGAGACATCGTAAACATCTCAAAATTTCATTTAATGAGTCAACCCTGGAGATCATCTGTTATTACCCTTCTGAGAATTCTGTGCTAGACTCCCCCCCCCCCATGAATAGGAAGATGAGGAGGAATTTTGCTGCTACTGCAAAGGGTGAAGTCCTGCAGAACAAGGCTACTGGTGACCTTTCCAACTGGGAGGCCAGAACTGCTGCCCACTCCCAAGAATTTAAAATGGCTCTTCCATCCTTCCTCAAGGCTTCTGTCCACCACTTTGGACACTTACAACTTATTTGACTCAGGATGAATCATTTAACTTTTTTGTGCCTTAGTCAATTCCCAAGACATATCTGCTAAGTCACATAATTTGGGAGTAAGTCATAGCACTTGTACTAGTTTATGTTGAAACTATAGATCCTTTATTGTTTGCATCTTTTAAGAATCACTAGTTATTTTGAAGATTGACTATTTCTATTTATTGTATAGTTCCCTGTCTTCTCTAGTTGGGAAGTGTGAAATTTTTTGAAAAATTTGTGTAAATAGCAAATTTAATAAATATTATTTAAGTTGAAGAAATAAATGTGCTACCTTTAGAACACTATGACCACATTTTGTTCTTCTGGAAAGGCATTTTAAATCACAGATGAATGCCCACCATTACCAACAACTAATTTATTCAACAAGCATTTATCAAATGAAAACTAAATTCCAGGCACAAGTAGCAAAGAGATAAAGTCAAAACAATCCCTAAACTCAAGAAGCTTACATTTTTATCAGGGAGAGGCAATGTCTATACCAGAGGGAACCTGTGGTCCTCTAGGTCCTCAAGTGTGGTCCTTTGAATCCAAATTCCACAAGCCAAAAGGTCACACTTGAGGACCTAGAGAGTCACATGTGGCCCTGAGGCCACAGGTTCCCTACCCCTGATCTACACAGTGAAGAAAATACAAAGAAATACACAAAGTTAAATGCAAAAGAATATGGTACAAGGAAAACCTTCTGCTGTGGGTATCCAGAAGGGCCTTGTGTAAGAAGTGATTCTTGAGTGGAAACTTGATATAAACTAGGAATTCCAACAAGTGGGTGGGAAATACACAGAAGCTAGAGACAGAATGTCCACAGAGGATATTTAGAACACAGAATATGTAATGTGGAGTAATGGATAATATGACTAAAAAGTAGGCTGGCAACAGATTGTGACCAATTTTTAAATGCTTATTTGCATAGATTTAGAATCAGAAGGGACCTAAGAAATTATTGAATTTAATCGCCTTATTTTCCATAGAAAATGGAGAGTCCAGAGAGGTTAATAGGTTTAATAAAGTTCATATAACCAAGGTAGTAAGTAGAATTACTGGGTCCACTGGCACCCAATCCAATACCTTTTTTTTGTTCTCAGTACTACACTTCTCAGGTCAATCAGAAGAGTTTTGTCTTAGTTTTAGTTTTTGTTTGGTGTGTGAGCAGGCATAACACCATTTACCCCCCAAATTTACCCATAAGTCCCTGTTTTCCTGGGGAAATGTTCAGAGCAATGGGGGCAAAGATACTAAATGAAGGTAGTTGACATAAAAGAGCACAAGCATTTATTTCTGTTCAAGCATAAAACCTAGGAGCCACATTATTTGAAAAATAAAAGACTGGTTGCAGACTCAAATGGAAGGAATTTTTTAACCCAAATTTAAATAACTCTTCTGCTTCAATAGTGCTGAGTCCTATGGACCTTGGTTCAACTGAGGATAATGTGGCAGCATTGTTTTGGACATGACATTCTTTATAATCTACTTGGAGACCAAATATTACAGTAAAAGAGAGAAGGCAAAGGGAGGACAATGCTTGTACTTGTGGAAAAGCATTCTTCTGTTCCATAGCCTGGGCTATTGGTCCTTTCCCTTAACTGGAACTTTCTTCTATAAGATCCTGGCTTTTAGTGAAAACTCTAAGGATCTTTATCCCAACCCCCACTACTACTAATGAAGCAAGTCCTCAGAGTGTGGCTACATGTCCTTTTGGGGATCCTAGAGGTGGCTAGAGGTACCTAGAGGTAATTCTTTAATGTCAGTGGCCTGAGCCCCTAGCAGTGTACTTTCTTCTCTCCCTCCCCGCAAGATTATCAGTGGAAAATCTATTTAGTCAACTATCCTTAAGTAGCTTTTAGAAAGGGTATTTTCTAAGGGGCACCATGAAAACATTTGATACAAAACATCTCCATAAATATATATGATAAACTTAATACAGAGCTTATAGTGCACATGTAATTAAGGAATAATTCACAGATAACGGTGGTTTTCATCTGTCTGTGGCTCCCAAGGTGAGACCACATATGGGAAGATGAAAAGTCCAGCACTCTCCAGAACATTTGAATTGTTAAAGGTCCTCTTCCCATCCAAGGATGGTAGGGGTAGAGGATATCTATATGGAGCTGAGTCCTCCCCCGCCTTACCCCACCCTCCATACCCTCTGTTTTTTTCTGAGAAATATGCTAGAAAGTCACATTTGCTCCAATTTCTGGAATTCAACCCTTTTCCAAATAACTTCAAATATCATGTCTAGCATCATTTCATGTTATCAAATGGATTTCAAAATTTTTTCATGACCCAAGATAGAAATTGATTTATCTGGAATCTTATCACACACTTCAAATAGGGATGGGGTTGGATAAATTAATTACCCCACCCTTATAATAACAAGTAACAACACTCCAGGTAAAAGTCCCCAGAGTGTCTTCTCCATAAGTAATAAGAGGTTAATATTAAGCTTAATTGCATACAAGTTTACCATTTCAGCACCATTAGCTACTCTGCCCTTTTTAACACCTCAGAGAACCTGGCATCTTTGAATATGCATATTTTGCTGTTTTCAAACAGGACATGGCTCTGGGCTGATTCGTTGCTTTCTTAAATTGTTCACCTCTCTGAATCCCAGAGCAATGAGTCAATCACTTTTAAACAGAAAATAAAATATAGAAATGAATACAGAAAGTCACAATCTTTGCCTTTTGTGTTTAAGGGCCTTCAGTGACCCATATAAAAGGGGTCACGATTATTTATTGAGCAAACTTAATACTGTGGGCCGCAGCCTTACCTAGGGCAAGGCAACTGAAACTTTAAAATAGGGTCCCAAACTTAGAGGCCATTAACAATATTCCTGCCCCAGTAGGTAAAAACAATAGAACTTAGTATACAATTAATAAGAATAATTGCTTTTAGGGGCGGCCAGGTAGCACAGCGAGTAAGAGCACAGGCTCCAGTGTCAGGATGACCTGGAGATCGAATCCCGGGCTCAGACACTTAGCACCCACCCAGAAACACCTGGCTGTGTAACCTTGAGCAAGTTACTTAACCCCAATTGCTTAGGGGCTGCCAGGTTGCTCAGCAAGTAAGAGCACTGGCTCCAGTGTCGGGATGACCTGTGGATCAAATCTGGGCTCAGATACTCAGCACCACACCCAGAAATAACTGGTCATGTAACCTTACCCAGAAATAACTGGTCATGTAACCTTGAGCAAGTTACTTAACCCCAATTGCTAAAAATAAAAGAATAATTGCTTTAAAAATGGGAAGCTACCAGACAATGCAATGCTTCTTTCCCTCTCTCTACACACCTTTACTTTTCTCCTATGATGGAGCTTCCCAGTTTCAAATGTTTAGCATCCTAGAATCTCCTTCTATCATCCTAGGGTGTCTGTCTCCCCACAGAAGTTATCCCTTTGGTCCTTGAATGTAAAGGTCTGAGGTCACTCTTAAGTTTCCCAACTGCATTTGTCTTAAAGTATTGATCTCACAGTGACTTCCATGTTTATCCTAGGGACTAGACTTGCTACTTTGCTCAGTTAGAGATTATGAACATTTATTTCTTCATTCACTCAACAAATACTTATCTGCAAGACTTAATTTCTATTCTGAAGAAGCTTGCAAAATAGTACAAGAAATAAGATACATACAAAAATAGTTATAACTCCATATTATTTCTAATAAGTATTATATGAATAACACAAATTGAGTGCAAATGATTAGGAGTTGAGTTATTATTTAATAATCAATGGGAAAGTCACTGAAGGTATTTCAGCCAGGGGAATGATACCTGTGGGGGAGTGACAAGAAACATGGTTTTGAATTCAGGAAAGGAACTGAACTCAAATTCTAGCTCTGCTTTTTACTATCTGTGGGCAACTTATACAGCTTCTCAAGGCCTGCTTCCCTCAATTATAGTCAGTCAGTTGGTGAACTAGCATTTACTAACCACCGACTAAGTGCCTAGTACTCTGTTAAATTCTGGAATGTCAAATCCAAATGGAAAGGAAGAGAGTCCCTGACCTTAAGGAATTTACATTCTAGTGGAAGAAAAGAAAACCTAAAAGGAAGCTGAAGGGAGGTGGGGCTGGGGAGGAAGTAGAGGACATTTATTAGAGGAAGTCCTGAGTGCCCCCTGGAGAGGAATGAGACATAGCTGTCCTGGGTGCCTCCTTAATGGAGGCTCCCAGAGGAGCCATTCAAGCAGAAGAAAAGCTGCAGGGGCTGGAGACACTTTCAATATATGAATTCCAGGTTTGAAGTGAGACTTGAAGATGAAGATCTGAGATATAATGAGGCTTTATAATGATGTTAGAGGAAGTCCAAAGTACCTCGTGAAGTGGCTTCATTCTATAAAATGAAGAGAGAGAGCTGGATGATCTCTACAATCTCTTCTAGCACTAAATCTTTTAATTAAAAAAAAAGAACAAAGTAATGCTTTGCAGAAATTAGTCTGGCAGTGGTGAGCAATAGGGACGATTGTGACAGGGGCATGGAATTGGAGGCTGGGTCACCACTGAGGAGACATTTGAAAGAATCCAGAAAAGAAATGGTAAGAGCATGAGCTATAAAGACAACAGGGTCAGTGGAAAGAGAAAGAGAAATGGAGAATTTCTGAAGACTTTAAAGGATTTGCCTGACTGGACATAAGACATGAAAGCGAGGAGGGATTTTAAAATAACAATGGTTTTGGATTGCTCTCACCATGACCAGAGAGCAACCTCTATTATAGGCCTTTTCACACACATTCTCACAAACACACACACACACACAAACACATCTCTACATATTCAAAAGCATATGAATATGTGTATATATACATATATACAATTACTAACACTTTTACAAAGCTTTAAGTTTTACCAAGAATGTTACCTACATTATTTCTCATTTGATTTTTGCAACCCTATGAGGGGAATACTGGAGGTATTAGAGTTTAATTGACTTGCCCTTCATCACAAAGCTAATAAATAAAAGAGGAAGAATGCAGATACATCTGTCTTTACTCCAAATCTAATGATCTTTCCAGTGTACCATATTAACTCTAATAATAGAAATGAATTTTTTGGTCATCCTCTAGATTCAGGATATCTACTTAGGAGTAGACTAGATCCTTCTGAATTCACCTTGTTCTTGGCTTTCATCACTGATGCTGACCTAGAACCAATAAAGGAACCTAGTTACATACATTATTTATTTCTAGGATCTTGAATATAAATTATGGAGACTATAGAAAGCCAACTCAATATCCATTTGAGACTCTTCATGAGGAGATAGTGAATCACAGTACAGTTTTCAATGAGTGCCTAAGATGTGGACTGAGGCCACTAAAATGTATCCAAATTGAAAGTCTCAGATGAGATTGCAGCAGAGTTCCAAGTCTTGGAACAGCTCCCCAACAGGGGCCATGGCTTTCTTCATAAATCACTCAGCGATTCAATGTACTAGTCCATGACAAAGTACAAGATTGGCATGTTTGGTCACATGCACAAGGATTCTGCAGTGGCATAAAAAGTATCAACATCATGCCAGAAAGAGTACATTTGCTTCTTCCCAAAGAAAAACATATGCTCCACATCCCTCTTTCCTCTTACTATTTCCCTCCTCCTACCACTGCTATCCCACTCTCCTACCCCACGCCAGTCAGAAAAAAAAAGAATAATAAACACAACAAATCTATACAGAAGTGAAAGCAAGAGTTATTTTCCTTTAAATATTCCAAAGTTAATTGCTATGTGACCAAGACTCCAAGTATAAGGGTGTAAGAGTGTTGTGCCAGTATAGAAGTGCTTCAATTCTAAATAGTCTTTGAATAAGCCATTCTGCCTGCTGTGTGTTGAATTGTTGTTCTCAAATAAAGGTGAAAAATAAACACTTTAAGCCTATCAGAAAACAGCTCATTTGTAATAGCCATTTGTAGTACTAACGAAATATTTGCTAAGTAACCTAGCATATGATACACTCATTGCCGATGACATGGCATGCATTTTCTGCAGGCAGGATGGTGTTGCCCTTGGACTGGATTAAAAAGGAGAGAGAATGGGAATGGGAGTGGAGGGGCATCCATTGCCCTAACAGACTCAGGATGAATGGGAAAGTGATATGTGACCACAGATGAGTGATAGAGAAAAGAGTCAGATCCTGTGAATGGCAATTTTAAGGAAGTTTACGAACATTCCTCTCCTTACTTCTTGCTTCACTGTATGCTCCTCAAGGAAGACAATGGCTATTTTTCATTTTTCTTTTATATTACTAGCACTTAATAGATGTTCAATAAACTTTTGGTGAGTTGAATAATAATAAATAAGGTACTGAAGGCCTGAAATGGGGTAATAGCCATATAAGTTGAAAGGAAAAATGAGACATATGAGAGACTGTAAAGATAGAACCAATGGGAATTGACAACTGATCGAATGTAGGAAGTGAGGAAAGAATCAAAGATGGCTTTAAAATTCTGAGGTTGAATGACTCGCAGTATGGTGGCACCATTACCATAAAGGAGAAATTGAGAGGGAATTCAGCTTTTGAGGAAAAGATAATGAGCTCAGTTTGGGACGTAGTGACTTTGAAGAGCTACTGAAACGTCTACCCTGCATTTGGGAAATAGGACAAGAATAGATTGGGACTGGATGTATAGATTTTGGAATCATCTTCAGAGAAGTGATCATCAAAACTCTGGAAGGAGATGAGTTTGTGAAAGGAGATGGGGAGAAAGAAGGATCAAAGACAGAGTCTCATTCAAGGGACACACACACACACACACACACACACACACACACAAGAGCAGTAAGCTAAGACCAAGAAAGCATTTAGGCAGGAGAAGAATGAAGAACCAAAAGATAATAGAGTTATGGAAGTCAGGAGAAGTTTTTATTATAAACGTGGCTAGTAAAGTGTATAGTTTTCCCAATATTAAACCAATTAAAAAAAAGATGAAACTGAAAACTATTATACAACTAACTTCCTTTTAAATATATAATAAGGTTCTATAAAAATTTTTGCGCCGTATACATACACTAATTTACCAGTTCTTTCTCTGGATGTAGATGGTATCTTCCTCCATGTGTCCTCTGTAGTTAATTTGGGTATTTATAATGGTGAAAATTATTTAGTTCCTCAAAGTTGTTCTCAACAATATTGCTGTTGCTGCACACAACATTCTCTTGGTTCTGCTCATTTTGCTCTTCCTTATTTTGTGCAAGTCTATTCATGTTTTTCTAAGACCACTGAGTTCATCATTCCTTATAGCACAGTAGCATTATGTCACAATCATATACCACAACTTGTCCAACCCTTCCTAACTGACTGGCATCCTTACAATTTCCAGTTCTTTGCCACCACAAAGACAGCTGCTATAAACATTTTAGATCACTATGACTAAAAACTTAGTAGCAAAGTCTCTTAGAATACAATGAGTATTCATCAGGCCCAATGCAGCATATGTGGGATTTTCAATTGGGAATAATTTATCCAATAAGATGATAGGTAAGTAGTTTACTTTAATGGCCTTAAGACTACCTGTTTACAGAGAAGCTTAATCTTAAAGAAAACACAGATTTTTTTTTTAATGTATGTGCTAAATGGATAAAAACTGCTTCTTTGCAAAGGGATAAAACCCTAAGATTCCTGATTGCGGGTGGGGTGGAAGTTGGGTTAAAATGAAAAGTAAAGGACAAGAGAATAGCTGTTTGTGCTTAGGCTCAGGGTTTAATAAAAATATAGGTCCTTGCAAAAATAAAACAATTGAGTTGGGTATGTATAATGCACCTTCTCCCACCCTTGGTGGGCCCCAGGATATATCACAACTAAATTGTACCAAATGCTGATATGTTCAAATTATTTGGACCACAATAGAGAGGGTCGGGAAAGAGACAAGAAAGAGGAAAAAAAAAATTGAACGAGCACTTGAAAGATTATCAGGGTCACAAGATGGAGGAGAGAAGAAAGGGAAGCATCAAGTGAAGGAATTAGTCTTGGCAAGGAGAAGGTGAAGTCATCTGCTGAGTGAGTGGAAGTAAAGTTATAGACTTGAGGACAGAGAAAATTTGGAATAACCCCTATGGAGGATATGATAGAGTACTTAGATCTGATGAAAAGAGGAATTACTGAGCACTGCTGAGACTTCATCTGACATAAGAAAGTCAGAACTGGTAGCAGACAGTCATCATAATTTCACCATTCTTAGCAGCTTGGGAATAGGAGCTGAGAAAGCAGATGTTTTTGCTTCCACAGTTCATATACTAAAATTAGACACATACAGAAAAGATAAGCATGCCCTGTAGTCAAGAATGACATATAAATTTGTGAAATATTGTACATTATTTTTTTGTCTCAGCTGTCAAAGCTAGGTACACCCCTGTCATATCCGTACTCAATAAAATTCAGTAACACCCTATTTCCCCCAGATTTGCATATAAAGGTCTTTTATTGATCTTTGAAGGTCTTCATAATTTCAGCCTTTCCTATCTTTCCAATATTCTTACACATTACTCTGTCTACAATCTATGATCCAGCTATACTAACCTGTTTGCTGTTCTTCACAGAGAACTTCAAGCCCTTATACTGAGTGGTTGTGGCAGAGAGCTTAGAAATGGAAATACCAGCTCCTCCACCTCTTTGTCTTAGGTGTAGGTGACGTGAGAAAAAAGAATCAGCTAGCCTTGGAAGGAATGAAAAGAGAAGTGGTGACTTCAAGACAAATTTCCATGCCAGTGAGCACGGGAAGATGGAAGGAATGTGGAAGGAAAACATCACCCATCATAGTCTAGTGATTATGCCCTCATCTATTCTCCCAAAACTTAAACCACTGCATCTTACCCAGAAGGTTGCAGGACATCCTAAGAGGTTTTAGAGTATCTCTTCTCTACTGCCATTGTCTTGAATTCCCCTCAGCTATTTCCTCCTAATGTTAGGTACCAATCATTAGAGATTCCATTCCATTTAACCACTAAATATCAATTAACCTTTAAAAACAGTTATTCACTTCAAAGATATAGCAAAAACAAAGTATAAACATTTCCCTCCAACACCTTGGAACATATTCTCCCTGCACTGCCTCATTCTCTGTAGAGAATAGATTCCAATTCAAGGGTGAGTTCACCCAAAGGTGAGTTTTTGTCTCCACTCTGGGATCCTGAAGGTCATTCTCAGGATTTACTCCATGCTTCTTGGCACCTTGAGATTTAATATAGAGGTCCTGGGGCATACAAACACAAAAAGCAGGTCCTGATCTCAAGGCACTAGAATAAATACTATAAATAATATATCTTAAGCAAAATAAATGCAAGTAAATTTGAAGTGGGTAGGTGAAAGGCTTCTTGAAGCTTTTAGCCTTTGAGCTGATTCTTAAAAGGAGGAAAAGGTTCTGAGCAGAAGAAAAAGAATTCCTAGCATGGGCAGCAACAAGCTATGCAAAGGTATGAGATGCAAACACCAGCCAAAAAAAAAAAATCCAGTCTATGACTATGCAGGAATAACTAAATAAAGAGTCCGTTGACTGACACTGCCTGTATCCTGCCTCCTGATCTCATAGTTACTTTACCAGACTGAATCTCCATTCCTTTACCTGTTGGATATTAATCTTATCTAAATAGAGTAGAGCAGAGCCCATATACATATCTTTAATGAGAAGAAAAGTAGAACCCACCTTATCATCCCTATCACCTGGAATTTCCTCTCTGCTTTTCTCAGATCTCTCCTTTTGTTTTTGGATTAAGAAAATCCAGCCTCTGACATATGGGACCTGATAGAGTTAGAATAGCAGAAATTATAGGATATCTCCTATAGAGAGTAAGTGATTCCAAACCACAGTCTGATTTTTAGATTTCCAATAGTGTGCTTACAAAGGAGAATTTCTTTCTAACCACATATGCTTGTTACATCCATTCAGTCCTTCAGTTTAGACAGACTGGATAATATATGAAAATGTATAAGAATAATGTAACATGTTGATCCTCGTTAAAATATTAGATTACTTCACAGTTCAAATGTTCTATACTTTTTTTTTCTCCTGGCCAATTACATTACTATATTAGGTATCATAATAACAGTGAGTTAATATTTCTGTTCTGCCCCCCCCAAAAAATAAAAATATCATAAAATTATAAGTCTACATATATAGTGCAACATAATTACAAAATGGACATGTTTTAGCTTCCATTCCTCACTCCCAACCCCCTTTGACACTCCTTCCCCAGTAATCATCCTCCCTAGCTATATACAAGGCTGCTCTTGGCTTTCCCCCTGCCCAGGATCAAATTATTCATCTTTCATTCTTACCTTAACTAGTTAATCTCTTAAATCTCTGTTTAGTTGATTAGGAATAAAGCCCCAGAAGAGATTTCAGAACTCTCCCTCCCCTCTTCACTTCCAGGTAAAATGAATTTTCATTGTAGTGCTCTGATGATGATGTCACCTTTCATTAAAGTCTTACCCAGGGGAATAATCCTAACACGTTCAAATTTCAGATCAACATTAGTGTAACTCAATGAGTAAGACATGTTGGGAGGCAGGCAAAGTTCTGATAGCATTCATTCTGCACCATGTAGGCTGTTGTCCACTTCATTTACATGTAGGACTAGCCCTGAAAGGAAATCTAATTTTCTGTAAATGGTAATTTTCCTTTCTTAAAAAGGACATTCAAAAAAGAACCTCACTTTCTCCAATCTCTTGAAGGAAATCTTTCTTGTCATTTCTCAGAACAAAAATAGCAAAGCATGAAGAGTTGGAAATGTGTCTCTAAGCCAATTTTAACTATCCCTTTTGGAAATGTAGTACATTTTCAAACTATACACGAGACTGCAATGTGATATGTTGCCATGGTATGTTTTATCATAAAAAATCAAAAGCACATATTAATCCCTCTACAGCTAGTGTAAGGCAGAGACCTCATCTAAAGAAATGTATTTAATGTAATACCTCAAACATCTCATTAGCCATGTTCCAGATGGATGACATTAAAACAGGCTATTTAAGCCTTCCACGGACTATCACACACCACCCCCAACCCACCTTAAGATTTTAATTTATCCCTTCTTCATACAGACCTCTTAGCTCAAAGGATCATTGACTTAGACCTGGAAGGTATTTTAGAGGTCATGAGTCTCACACTAATACATCTGACCCTTTTATCCATCCTTGATATTTATCATTTCTGTCACCTGGAATGCCATCTCCCCCTCTTTTTATCAAAACTCCATTCTCCTATTTGAAGCCAATCAACCAATAAGTATATTAAGTATCTGTTATCTGGCAGGCCCATAGTACAATGCACTGGTGTTATAAAGTATTAACTACTAGTAATATAGAGATAAAAATGGAATAGTCCAGTTGGCATCAGAGTTTTCTTCAAATTCTGAATATGATGATCTAGGATCTAATTAAGAAATATGTACAACAGAAAGCTTTCTCCACTTAGTATATCCTAGGTTGAATCATTCCTTATCTCTTTACCATTTAAAGATAATACTTATAATCTGTCAATCTGCCTCCCTCTTATAATCATTTTTTAAAATATTTTATCTTGTTTCCACCATTGAAGGGCTAAGTTACTTGATGTCAGGTAATTTCCTATTTCTTTTGTATGCAGTGTTCTGTCCACAGTACAAGTTCAATAAATGTGGTTCAAAGATGAATAGAATAATTCACCAGGATTATTGATACAAAATTATTAACATGTATGCTACAGAAAATATTTCTTTATATATTTTTAAAAATTGAATATAATCTTATAAATCAATAAATACATTTCTTATAAATCAATAATTCAAAGTCAGCTCTTATGCTTACTAAGGTAATACCATTGTCACTTTCTCATCCTAAGGGATTTTCTGGTTTGTAGTAAAGCAAAAATTCATTATAGCTCATTTAACATGCTGATTTATAATATAATCTTTGCAATTGTCACCAAATAAGAATTTATGAAAGCTATTTACTGCCTCTAATGGCAATTATTATAATTTTCACAATTTTGTTAGCATGAAGCTATATGCCCTGCCTGGCATCTCAGAGTGCTTTGCTAGTTCTTCTGAAACCTATCATATTTACCAATATAATATATTGTGAAAATATTAACTCTTCTCCTTGAATGCAAGTTCCATAAGGGAAGAAACTATGCATCCCATGCATCTGCATATTCCACTGTTTCTTTTTTAATTCCTGTTTTGGGGGGAGAAGTTAGGGAAGGAGGAGTATGATGTCTGATTCTGTGGGGATTTTTTTTCAATAACACAGAATTTCTAGTGAAGACTCTCCATCTACCAATGCAAATCCACAACCGTCCAAGAATTTGTAGTCCTAAAGAGTTCCCTAGAAGCACTGACAGGTAAGATTCTTCCAACTAGATTCTCCTAGAGTCAGTATGTGTCAGAGATAACATTTGATCTTAGGTGTGCCTGATTCTAAGCCTCTGTCTCTTGCTTTGCATATAACCAATCCCTAATAAATGTTGACTGAAAGAATAAATCAATACTTTGGAGCTCTGAGGTGATTCTCTAGGGGGCTTCATCTTTGAATCCTGTTATACTCTCAATCTGTAAGAAAGCTATGCAAATTGCTGAGTCTTTTACTTCCTTCATGTGAAAAAGAAAACAAGGATGATAAATTGACCTGTCCCCAAGATGCTCTCTGGATTAACCAATCAATGATGAGAATACAGTGCAGTCTGGTCCAGACAGAAGAATTAGTTGTAATAATGCCTCAACTATTGATTTTCTTTACGACTTTGAATAACTCCATGTTTGTCTTTTTCATTTTCTAATCACCAGAATGGAGATGCCCTGTTGCACAGAGATATGATTAGGAGTAGCTAAGTAACCCTTGCAGCTTTGGGAGGTGGGAGAGGTGTTCAGCAAGGCAGAAGAAAGAGAGACGGCCTTAAAGAAGAGAGCCCCTCTTTGTTCTAGACAGCTTTATTTTGCAACTTACTGTGGATGAGGAACTCCTACCAGAAACTTTAATATTAGAGCTCTGAATGTGAATTGAGCCTCTTCCCACATTCATGTCATTTTTGTCCATACCTGTGGATAAAGAGAATTCCTAGTGAGAAAATCCCCTCTAGCAAGGCAAATTGACAGCTTTTGGTACTTAGAATTAGAGGGAGTTTCCTGGGACACTGAAAAGTTCAATGACTTTCCCAGGTGCACACAGCCTGTATACATCGCAAGTGGAGCTTACATCTAGGTCTTTTTGACTTCAAGATCAGGCCTCCATTCACTACACCAAATTTTCTCTCAACTACCTATTTCTCCAAATACACATAACATCTTGACACAGTAGAAACAATACTGTATTTGGAGAAAGAGGACTTGGGTTTAATTCCAAGCTCTTAATACTTCTGTGATCTTGGGCTGGTAACTTCATGGTTTTGTGTTCCCAGTTCTTTATCTATAAAATGAGGGAACTGGACTAGTCTAAGGCCTCAACCAGCTCCAAGGTTATGGACCCATGGGCCCCAGTTATGTCCAGAGCACTGAATTAAATGGTTATAGACATAATTTAACAAACAAGATAGTTGCCTTTATTGAATCTGACTTTGCCCATCTAAGAGCTATGGAAAATTCAATGATGAAATTTTACTGCTTACCAAAATGTATAATCTATTCTTACAAGTTTTCAGTGTCCTACATATTAGTAGACTGCCAATTTGGTTCCTATCCATTAGAAGGATTCAGGAAGTGACTCAGGAAACTACAGACTTTAACTTCCATACCTATTCAAATTTGTATAATTTATAAAAAAAAGATGAGGATCTTTGAATTTAGCAAATATAATAATTACTTATCCCCATCACTTGGAGTAAAGAACCAACAAAGGGTCACTGGTCACATGTGTCCTTTACCACATGGGGACCAAAGTGGTCATCTAATCTCTGCCTGAAGTCCTCCAATGAGGAGCATCCCAAGGCAAAGCCTTCAAGTTTTGAATAGCACTAATTGTTAGAAAAAATGTTCATGATATGACATCAAGGTATCATGATATCTAAATGCGCCCCTTTGCAAATTTCACATTCTGTCTCTACTTCTCCCTCTACAGCCAAATAAAGTCTAATCCCCATTCTACATGACAATCTCTCAGATACTTAAATGCAGTCTTATCTTCTCTAAGCTTTACATCCAAAATTCTTATAAACAGTTCTCAATCATGAACTCAAGGCCCTTCTCCTCTGGATGTTCTCCTAATTACAAATATCTTTTTTGAACTGTGACACCCCCCCCCCAGAACAGAATGCAATATTCCAGATCTCATTTTGTGAGGGTAGAGTACAGAGAGATAATCACCCCTGATTCCCTAGGGAGTAGCGTGGGTATTTTTTAGTATTAAAAATGACTTTGGAGAAAAAAATGGCATATGTATGTGTGTGTATGTGTTTGTGTGTGTGTATTCTCCAGGCACTGTGTTGCTTAGTTTTTCTGGGTAATAACAGCTAAACTTACAAGCAAAAATAGAAAATGCTGTGGTCAGTGGATAGGAAAGTATCAGATTAACTTCAGTATAAGCAAACAGGAAGAGATGATCCAAATTCCCTATATAGGATTATAGCCACCAAATTATCTATTACAAGGCACAGTGGAGACCTAGAAGCCATCATAGAGTGTCCCCAGAGTAGGCCAAAAGAATTAAGGAAATGATAGCCATCATCAAGATGAAAAATATAATCCCGCTACCCTTTTATAAATCAAGGTCCATGCCCTAAGGAGATAATAGACAGCCCTGAGTGACACTATCAGAGTCTAGACCACTGCATAGGATGCTGACTATGACCATAGATTTAGAGCTGGAATGACCATGGGAGCCTCCTCCCTCTTTTTACAGATGACCACAATGAAGCATACCAGGATACACAGCAAGTGTCTAAAGTGGGAATGAACCCCAGGTCTTCCTGACTCCAAATCCAGAGTTCCATTCATTGCACAACACTACCCCTCCACAAAAGGTATAGAAAGGGAAAACTAAAATGGTATTGGGGCAGATAGGCTTCTGCATAATAATTTATTCAAAAATTATATTAACTTCAGTAAGGAAGGTTGTGATTTAATGTTCACTGTAGTATATATTTATATATTATATATTTAATATGATATATAGCATAATATCTTGCATAGTATAATAATTTATGATTGCTTACAAAAAGCCAGAAATATGATCTGAGGAAGTATGTATATAGCAGAAACATAGGGAAATATTTGTTGAAAAAATCTTTTTAACGGTTAAGCTAGTGACAAGGTACCCAATTAGTTCTTTGGAATTCTGTTTCTTTGAACCACTATTCTAAGTGAAGAACCATTGTTCTATTATCTCCTTGGGGCATCTTGTGGTGTAGTAGAAAATAGACTTGCCAATTTACATACTATTTACAAACCAGAAACTCCCTTCATATAGAAAAGAAAAGGTAATCCAGTTCTATATCCTTGCTCTTCCCAGTTGTCCAAAAATAAAACATTATGTCTATGCTACCCTACTCAAAAGGCCTATTCTCAGTCCTCATCTTTCTTGACTTCTCTGGAGCCTTTGATGGTCAATCACTGTCTTCTTCTTGATATCCTCTTTCTCTAGGTTTCTGTGAGACTTTTCTCCTGGTTCTCCTACAAGATGACTGCTCCTTTTCAGTTGCCTTTATTGGATCTCTTTATAAAGAATGCCCACTAAATGTGCCCCTCCCCCCCCAAGGCTCAGTCCTAGGATCCTTTCTCTTCTGCTATATACTATTTCATACAGTGATCTCATCAGTTCCCATGGATTCAATTATCATCTCCACACTGATGACTCTTAAATCTACTTATTCAGCCCTAACCTCTTTCCTGAGCTCCACTGTCACATTTCCAACTGCCTATTAAATATCTTGAAATGGATGTCCCATATACATATTAAACTGAACATATCTAAAACTGAACTCATTAGACCCTCCCCTTAAAACCCTCCCTTCCCCCTTTTCTGTATTTCTGTGGAGAGCACCACCATCCTCTCAGTTACCCAGACTCACAACCTAAGAGTTATCTTCAACTCCCCACTCTCTGATTCCACATAGCCAATAATTTGCCAAGCCCTGTAGATTCCACATTTGCAACGTCTCTCACTTATATCCTTTTCTCTCCTCTGACATTGCCACCACTTGGGTGCAGGCTCTCATCACCTCATACCTAGGCTGCTGCATGGCTGGATTATTAATACCTTTACTAACCTTCTGGTTGGTCTCCCTGCCTCAACTTTCTCCCCAATCAGCTATCAAAGTGATCTTCCTAAGACACAGGTCTGACCATGGTATCTCTGTTTTCGATCAAATATAAAATCTTGTTTGTTTTTTAAAGCTCTTTATAACATGACCCCTTCCTCACTTTGCAGTCTTCTTCAATCTTTCTCCCCTCCACACACACTGATCCTATAACATTGGTCTCTTTCTATTTCTTGAATAAGACACTCCATCTTCTGACCCTGTGCATTTTCACTGTTTGTCTCTCATGCCTGTACCTCTCTCCCTCCCTTCTCCTCTGTGCTTTTTGGCTTTCCTGGCCACCTTCGAGTCCCAGCTAAAATCCCAACTTATGGAAGAAGCCTTTCCCAAATCCTTCTTATACTAGTACCTTTCCGCTAAGATCTTCTCCAATTTATCCTGTTATCTTGTTTGTTCCTAGTCATTTGTATTTTATACAGACCCCGCAGGTAATGACTTCCTTGAGAGCATGGCCTGTTTCTACCGTTGTCTCCCTAGAGCTTAGCCCAGACCTGGCAAAGAATGGGTTCATAACAACTGCTTGTTGCCTTGACAGCTCCAAAAGGTGCAGCCATGGTTTCTAAAAGTCACAGAACTTCAGTGGGACTGATCTGAACCCTAGTCTGAGGAATTTCTCTATTCACTTCTTGGTCTTCCCAGATTACAGCCTTCTTCTTCATTTTAACCAAATCCTAATGACCCCCAAATCCATCACTTTTCTCTTAATTATAGAGACTCATCAAATTTCAGTTTGAAAGTTTCTAAGAGATCCTCTGAGCCAACTTTTTCATTTTACAAATGAGAAAACTGAGGTTTAGAGAAGTGATGGGACATGTCCAAAGTCACTCAGCCAAAAAATAAGGTCTCCTAAAATTCCATCTAATGATCTTTCTTTTTGTTGCTTTTCATTAAGTTTAAATTTTTCAATTAACAATCATTTTTTTCTTCCTCTCCCTTCTCACCACTATATTGAAAAGGAAAAAAGAAAAGTCTTGTAACAAATATGCATAAACAAACAAAACAAGTTATTGTATTTGTCATGTCATACACATACATATATATACATACACACATATGTATATAATTCTGCACTGAGATGAGTCTATTATATTCTGTCATAAAGGAAGGGAGGGAGGGAGGAGGGAAGGAGGAAGGATGGGAGGGAGGGAGGGAAGGAAGGAGGACGGGAGGGAGGGTTAAGGTTGGAAATAGAGTACTGGACTGCAGAAAATAGAGATTTAATCCAACCTCTGAAGGTGATCCACTGGATAACATAAGATTCCATAACTACTTTGTCACAATTTTCCCATTAGTAAATGAAAAATAGTACTTGCTTCTTAAGTTACAAGAGATAGTTGAAATGGCATTTTCTTTGAACTGATCAAACTGGAAGTTATAGAAATATATATCAAATTCAAAAGGTAAAGTTATTTGAAATTCCAAAATGAATGTGGAACTGGCATTTCCTATATAACTTTTTTATTTTATTTTTAATTTATGGAATAAAACAAGCATTTTTGTAACATAGTACAATAAAAAGACAATTGTACACAAAACTATGAATCTACTATGCTCAACTTGCTATTCCTTTCACATATGCAATGAAATTATCATGTATTTTTTTCTTCCCTCCCTCCCCATGCCACACCCTAGAGATGACTACCATTCTCACTAGTATGATGGCACATCAAAATCCTTCCTTTTCAGTTGGTACACTGCAACTGTATTCCTACTAGGTGACAAGTTCCTTAAAGTCAGGAATTGAGATTTATACATCTCTGTTTCCCCCTTTAAAGTCCTATACATTTTCAATTCAATTCATTACTTCCTTGGTCTGCCCTTGTTCCACCCTTGTTCCCTCAAATCTTATGGATTTCTATAGCTGCAATTTGCTTGACCTCATAAACACCTCTTTTGCTTTGCTCCTTCAACTTTTTGAGGCCCTTTGACCACCTCCATCACGATGAAGAATTCCCTAAACAGTAGAAAATTCCTACCTCTATCCAGTGGGGAAAAGATCTGACAGTCAGTCTATGCCAAAGCCTGGCTGAATGAAAACATAGTTGGGTTAGTCACTAATACAACCCAACCACAAATCCAAATGGTTCTGAGATCTCCACTTGGCAACTATCTGCCGCCATGGAGTCTCAGTCACTGTGGGCCTACAGATGGTAGGAGAACAATGACACATTTTTGCTGTGTATTGACTACCTTTTTAAGAACAGAACCTTTCCTCAAAGACTTAAAGGGGCATTTGGTTCAATCCCAAATTTCTGTAACTGGCTATATTTAGCCTTCTTTAAAGGCACAGTGAAATATCTAATACTCAACATAAGAATAGAGTTCAAATTCCCACTCTCTCTGTCTCTTCCAACCTCTGTATTCAGGCAAGTTACTTCCCTTTTTTGAGAGCTCAGTTTCCTTACCTACAAAATGAGGGTACTGAACTAGTTGGCCTCATACCTTGGTTAGTTCTAAATTTAAGATACTATGATTAAGATACTAAGGCCCAATTTGCTAGGAAGTCCATAGTTATTTAATTCTTATAGAAATACCCCATTGATTAGGAAAAGACTTTAAGAAGTTATGAGTTTACAACTATCCTAAAAACAAAGTAATTTTGAACATAAACACCAAGCTTCTCCAGCTGTTGTTTTCCTTCTGTTTGTTTGTTTTCTTTTTACTTAGAACCACCTTTCCTTTGTTTGGAGAATAAACTAAACCATATGCTGACATTTTCTTCCCAGCTCAATTTGTAAACCTCTTCATCAAATACCATATATTGTTTTTCTTTTTCATTGTTCAAAGGCTGCTCCTGTAGTTTGAAGGGGAAAAAATGATACCTACCCATGAAATACTCTCTGTTTCTTATGGAAAACCAATCCCATGTAATAGCTATTTTAAGATGTTGAAGTTGCACAGTCACATGCTTCAATTACTATGTGAATTCCAATTTGAATTGAAGTATCGTTTTTTATGGACATAATCCATTCTACTAGGGTCACATTTGCTCTTCTATGAGAGCTAAAAATCCTGTCTCTTAAGGACTTTGAAAGTGATCTTATCCAATAAAAGTGCCTTTTTGTCTTTATCTAAATTAATTAAGCTTCCCTTTTAGAGAACAGACAATGTAAAGTCAACAATAAAGAGAAAAATCTTATCTGTAATTTAAAAAAAACTTATCAAGTGAAAAGTCAAAATATTCTGGGAAGATTGCATTTGTCCTGGTGGACCCTTTAAGAAACATGCCTGTGTCTCTTAAATATACCAAATATGATCAATAGGAGTGGTGGCCAATGGAGGTGGTGATGTTGCTTTCACCCAAATGCAACAATAATTTTTTTTTTAAGTCATTTCATGGGACGCTGGAATTTTTCACCTTATACCGCTCACAGTAACTGTAAATGAACAGAACAGAAGGAAGGTAATTACAGCTGAAGTACTTGTGGCTATTACAGAGGAATAAGTAGAGAAATTCTATGAGGGCCAAGAGCCTCCAAATTAAGTTAGCATATATTTAGATGCCTAGTGACTTGATTGTGAAGATGAATAAAGGGGAGGGTGTGACACTGGGCAGTCACATGATTACCTTGAGCCTCATTTTCCTCATCTACAAAATTAGGCAGGTAAACTAGATGACCACCCATATCCTTTGTTCTAGATCTTCTATATCTGTGTTCCTTTGAGATGAAGAGGTCCAAGGCTTATGGGCTATTTGGACATTCTGTTACTGTATATTATGAATAATTCCTTCAAGATGACAGCTAGAAAGTGCTACATTTGATGAGCACCAAATGCCATGACCAAAAAAAAAATTACTACTAGCATTTATTTAGCTTTATTTTATTTTATTTTGAAATTGGATCTCCCAATCTAGCCCAGTCTGAAAGCAAAGCATCAGCTCACAGTTTCAATTCACTCTAAATGTGTCATCCTGTTTGAATTCCACCAAACAATATGCCCTTGCCAGGTGAAACTCTTTCCCTCTAATCTCATCACCATGCTGGTAACTCAAGCCTAGATAGGCACAACCTCCCTCAAGGCCCCTCTCCCATCTAATTGGAGGGTTAGAGGCTGGAATACTAATTCCTCCCACTGCCTTCCTTGTTAGAGATTACACACTGGGATTTTAGTTCACTCCACTACATCTGCCTCTATGCCTGTTTTCAATTCCATGGGACAAGATGACCCTCCCAGGATAACCTCATTGCTTCTAAACCCACCACAATGCTGCTAACTCAAGCCTGAATTGACATTACTTCCTTCAGCCTCCTCTCTCCTTTGAAGGGTTGGAGGGTAGAGTGTCAAACTACTCCCAAAGTCTTCCCTTTTTTTCCCATTCAAATAGGCATTTCTTATATACTTGCCACATACAAGGTATTATGCTAAGTGCTGGGGATATAAAGTCAAATTGTAAAATGATGCCTCTTTGAAGAGATTATTTTCTTTGTTTCTTTTTTTCACTTTCCTGCCATATTTTTTTGTTTGTTTTTCCAATTTATTTATTTATTTTTAGTTTTCAACATTCATTTCCACAAGATTGAGTTATAAATTTTTCTCCCCGTCTTTCCCCTACACCCACCCCAAAATAGCTAGACTGCTGAATACCCCTTTCCCCAATCTGTTCTCTCTTATATCCTCCCCTTTCCCCGTCCCCCAACTTTCTAGTAGGGCAAGATGAATTTCTATACCCTAGTGCCTGTGTATCTTATTTCCCAGTTGCATGTAAAAAAACCAACAACAATTTTTATATGTGTGTGTGTTTGTGTGTGTGTGTGTGTGTGTACACATTTGTTTTTAAAACTTTGAGTTCCAGATCCCCTCCCTTCCTCCCTCCTCACCCACCCCCACTGGGAAGACAAGCAATTCAATATAGGCTATACATGTGCAGTTTCGCAAAACACTTCCATAGTAGGTATATTGTGAAAGACTAACTATATTTCCTTCCATCCTATCCCACCCCTCACTTATTCTGTTTTCTCCTTTGACCCTATCCCTTTTCAAAAGTGTTTGCTTCTCACTACCCTCTCCCCCAATCAGCCCTCCCTTCTGTCATCCCCCTTCTCATTCCCTTCCCCCCTATTTTCCTGTAGGGTAAGATACCAACTGAGTGTGTATATTATTCCATCCTTAAGCTAAATTCAATGAGAGTAAGGTTGCCCCTTACCTTTTACCTTTCTGCTCTTCCCCTCCATTGTAACAGTTTTCTCTTGCCTCTTTTATATGAGATAATTTACACTAATCTATCTCTCCCTTTCTCCTCCCAATATATTCCTCTCTCACCTCTTAATTATATTTTTTAGATATCATCCCTTCATATTCAACTCATCCTGTGCCCTCTATGTATACAAGTACATACATATGCACACCTTCACATATATATTTATACATACCTACACCTTCCTATACATACATACATATGTACGTATACATATATCCCCTTCAACTGTCCTCATACTGATAAAAGTCTCATTAGTTACAATTACTATTTTTCCATGTAGGAATATAAATAGTTCAACTTCAATGAGTTCCTTATGATTTGCTTTCCCTGTTTACCTTCACATGCTTCTCTTGCTTCTTGTATTTGAAAGTCAAATTTTCTGTTCAGCTCTGGTTTTTTCATCAAGAATGCTTGAAAATTCTCTATTTCATTGAATGACCATATTTTCCTCTAAAGCATTATACTCAGTTTTGCTGGATAGGTGATTCTCAGTTTTAATCCTACCTTCCTTGACCTCTGGAATATCATATTCCAAGCCCTCCAATCCCTTAATGTAGAAGCTGCTAGGTCTTGTGTTATCCTGATTGTGTTTCTACAATACTCAAATTGTTTCTTACTGACTACTTGCAGTATTTTCTCCTTGACCTGGGAACTCTGGAATTTGCCTATAATATTCCTAGGAGTTTTCTTTCAGGGATCTTTTTCAAGAGGTGATTGGTGAATTTTTTCAATTTCTATTTTGCCCTCTGGTTCTAGAATATCAGGGCAATTTTGTTTGATAATTTCTTGAAAGATGGTATCTAAGCTCTTTTTTTTTGATCATGGCTTTCAGGTAGTCCAATAATTTTTAAATTATCTCTCCTGGTTCTATTTTCCTGGTCAGTGGTTTTTCCAATGAGATATTTCATATTGCCTTCTATTCTTTCATTTGTTTGAATCTGTTTTATAGTATCTTGATTTCTCATAAAGTCATTAATTTCCATTTGTTCAAATCTATTTTTGAAGGAATTAGTCTCTTCAGTGAGTTTTTGAAATTCTTTTTCCATCTAGCAAATTTGGCTTTTTAAGGTATTCTTCTTCTCATTGGCTTTTTGGACCTCTTTTGCCATTTGAGTTAGTCTATTTTTTAAGATGTTATTTTCTTCAGTGAGGCTGTTGACTCACTTTTCTTGATTTTCTTGCATCATTCTCATTTCTCTTCCCAATTTTTCCTCTACTTCTCTTACTTGGTTTTCAAAATCCTTCTTGAGCTCCTCCATGGCCTGTAACCAATTCATATTTTTCTTGGGAGCTTTTGATGCAGTAGTTCTGACTTCGCTGACTTCCTCCCATTCCATGCTTTGATCCTTTTTGTCTCCAAAAAAGGAATCTATGGTAGGATTGCATTTCCTCTGCTTGTTCACATTGCCAGTCAATTACTTGACTTTTGAACTCTTTGCCAAGGTAGACCTGTTTTCAGAATGGAGAGAGTTTTGTCCCAAATTGCTGGGATTTTTGCAGCTGCTGGACCAATTAGTAGGGCACCCTCTCTGCAGCCCCCACACAGGCTCTGGCACCTGCCCACACATACCAGGATCTCCACCCAAGACCGTGATCCAGATCCAAGCAGGTGAAAGCAAGAGCATTTAGCCTCTGAATGGTCACTTGTTCCCCCTACAATCTGCAGGCCAGGAGCTCCTGAAGCAGCCACATGGCTGTGCTGACGTGCCTCGGCCACTTCTCGCTATTGGGGCTGGGGCTGGACCATGATCTTCCATCCACCCCTGTTCCAACAGAGATCCACACTGACCTTTTACTTTGTCTTTGGCTTTTATGGGTTGAGAAGTCTGGAAACCACCACAGCTGCTGGTGCTTCACTCTCCTGAAGTCTGCTCTGGCTGCCACAGGTCAGCACTGCCCTCAGGCCAAAACTGCTCAGGCTGGGCTGGGCTTGGCTCCCAGTGCACTGTGATAGACCCTTCCTGACAGCCTGCTGGGCTACCTTCAGTGGGAGATTTGTTTCTCTCTGTCACTTTGTGAGTTCCATAGCTCTAAATTTTTTTAGAGTCATTTTTTACATGTATTGGAGGAGGTGGAAGCTGGAGCTGAGGGGAAATCTTGTTTCTACTCTGACATCTTGGTTCTTTGCCCCCAATGTCTTCCTTTATAGAAACCAGAAACTGGACTCTCAACTTACTCTTCTTTTCAACTGCTGCTTTACCTGGTTTCAATTTTATGGAACACAATGCCCCCACACCGGGTCTCCTGTGCTCCTCATTCCCTAAATCCTGTTATATTGTCTCCCCTCATTAGGTGGTGGGCTCCCTGAGGGCAGGGATTTTCTTTCTTTTTATTAAGAGCATACTTAACACAGTGTCTGGCATAGAGTAGGTACTTAGTAAACATTTGTTGGGTTGGATTTGATCCCATTATTCATCAACATAGGATCTTTGACCTGCTCTATTTCTGATCCAATTTCCCCCTCATTAGACATCCTGTTGACCTCCCACTCCTGGGGGCTCAACATACTGCTGCCAGACTTGGTACCGACATCTGGACATCTTCAGCCTGCTGTAGCTCAGAATTCTCAAGCTCAAAAGAGCCACCAGCCTCAGTCTACCCAATATCAGGAATTATAGGTTTGTGCTGCCACGCCCTCAAAAGGCCTTTAAACAAATTTTTTTTAAAAAAAGAGAGGAAGAAAACTACAAGCATAAATAACAGAGAGAGTAGAAGTTATCAGTCAAGACAATAATGAAGAAAAGAGCTGTCAATAAAGCCCATGGCTTTAAATTGTCTATATGTGTGTGCATAACGTATGCTTTATAAAAATGGTAAACCAGAGATCCCAATGCAAAATATTTGACAGTTTCTTATAGTAACATAACAGGAAAACAGAGATATGTGGGCTAGGTGGAAATATAGTTAAGAGTATTTGTAACTGGTGAAATGAATAGATACAAAATGTGCAGATGGGAAGGCTCTACAAAAGAGTCCCAAAAGCATGTTCTTGGTCACGTGTTGTTCAACAGTTTTTAGCAATGCCTTTTAGGAAGACTTATTTGTTGTAGTTATCAAATTTATAAATGACACAAGCAAAAAAGGAAAGTGAATACGTTGATTAACAGAGTTAGGGTTCAAAAAGATCAGGCCAAATGATTAAAATCTACTTACTAAAAAAAATTTATTGGGTATTAATACTTGTTTACAATAATCAGCTGCAATACTACAGTAGATAAAATTCTCCTGAATAAGTCACATGGGCAAAGATCTGGTTGCTAACATGGACAAGAAGTAAATGTGCAATAAGAGTGTGACATGGCAGCCGTAACACCCCCATACTCATGAAGTTTGTCAGTGTCCTTCTAATGTGAACATGACGTGTGCAGCCCTCAGCCCTGATAAGACCTGAAGCATAGCAAGCATTTCTGGTTACTGTCTTTTAGGAAGATCATTGACAAACCAGAGTGTGCCTAGATGAGGAGTACAAGCTTCTGCCAGATAAGGACAAATGAAGGGACTGAGGAGGTAGAATTAGGGCTATTTGAAGAGTTAAAAAAAAAAGTAGAAGAGGCAGGAGGAGCTTGCAAGAGTGCAGCGTTTAAGTATTTGAAGGGCAAATGCCTAGAAGATGAATGAAGATGAATTAGGCTTGTTCTGCTTGACCCAGGAGGCAGATCTAGGAGCAACAGGGGAAATGGTGCAGAAAGCAAGTGTAGGCTTGATGTAAAGAGATGCTTCCTCACAGTATGATCTTTCAAAAATGGAATCAGCTGTTTCAGGTGTGAGTCATTTTCCTGTTCCTGAAGGCAATCCTGGACTGCACAAAGCCACTTTGTGGGGGTGTGGTAGAGGGGATCCCCATTCAAGTAAGGTATCTCTGAGGTTCTTTAGAAGATTCTTTCCAGATAGCAGAATTTACTCCCGAGTTTTTACATCACTACAGGGTGAGCTGGTGATCTTTAGTTACCAAATTTCAGTATTTTATAAAAACTCATTTTATTCCTTTCCTACATTACTGGAAAAATAAAACTAGTAGATTTTTCTCTGACTGACCACTAGGTAGCTCCTGCTGTTGGTTAATTGCTTCTTCTCACCTGCTCACCAAAGGATTCAGTGGATTAGAAAATCTTGGAATTAAAAAAAAAATAGACCTCTGAGGGGGAGGCTCCTTTTCCTCCTCCTCCTCCTCCCCCTCCTACTCCTTGGTCGGCCCATCCCCTCCCTGCAGCCTCCTCCTCCTGGGGGGGGGGGTCCCCTGGTGCCTCATCCCCTCCCTGAGTCGCTCCTGCTGCCCCTCTCCTTCATCCTCGTGCACCACAGGCGGCACAGGTTCCAAGATGTCCAACTGAGTAGTCTGCTGGGAAACCAGTCACACTGCTGAGAGCTGGTACACAGCCTCGGGTCCTCAACTGAATGCACACTTACAAGGTTGGCTTTTCCAAGTACAATTCACAAAAAGACCTGCTAGAGTCATTATTGTCCCCCATGCAGGATATACTTACTGTGGGTCTTGTGCCGCTCTTGCTTACAAACAAGTGAATCCATCTATTAACTGGAGAATATTCATCCTTGGGCCTTCCCATCACTTGTGCCTATCTCAATGTGTGCTTTCCATTGTAGATATATATAGAACATCTCTGTATGACCTTCATATTGATCAAAAGATTTATCGAAAGCTATGGAAGACAGGAATGTTTGAGTGCATGTCTCTGCAGACAGATGAAGATGAACACAATATTGAAATGCATTTACCTTGTACTGCTAAAGCCATGGAAAACCATAAGGATGAGTTTACCATTATTCCTGTATTGGTGGGAGCTCTGAGTTAGCCAAAATAACAGGAATTTGGAAGATTCTTCAGTAAATATCTAGGATCCTAGCAATCTCTTTGTGGTTTCTTCTGATTTCTGCCATTGGTGTCAAAGGTTTAGTTCCTATGATGAATCCCAGAGAGAGATTTATAGATCCATTGAACAGCTAGATAAAATGGACATGTGTATTATAGAACAACTAGATCCTGTATCTTTTAGTAATTACTTGAAGAAATGCCATAACACAATATGTGATAAACATCCCATTGGGATGTTACTAAATGCTATCACAGAGCTCCAGAAGAATGGAATGAATGTGAGCTTTTCATTTTTGAATTATGCCCAGTCAAGCCAGTGTAGAAACTGGCAAAATAGTTCAGTGAGTTATGCAGCTGGAGAACTTACAGTGCACTGAAGTTCTGAATACCCAGGGATATCACCTGCACATACTCATTCTCTAAATGGGGTCCCAGCCTAGCCCTTACAAAGATACAGTTCCTGGTCTTTGGGGATACTGAAACCTCAAAATTAATAGAACTTTTTTCTATTAATTAGGTGTAGTCCTTCCTTAATTTCAACTCATTATAAAATGCTTTCTTGTTTAGGACAATGGAAGGAAGAAAAGCTGGCCTCAAAATGTTTTATGATTTTAAAAAATGATAACAGATGTAAAGTCATGGTGGCAGATGGTCCTTCAAATACAACCTGTAAAGCATTTACCATATCCTAAATTTGCACTCTTTGAAAACCTGTACACATATATTCAGCTTTCAGAATAGTTTTGCAAATTGTAACCAAAAAGTGTAAAAGTTTTTTAATAATGAAAATTGCATTTATAAATGATCTGTATTAGAATATAATAAATCTCCAGCATAGTCAGCTACTCCCTGTGTTGTACAACAGATACCTTCTATTTTAGTTGTTAATAAAGGGCTACACAACTCAAAAAAAATGAAGAGTGACTTCAGTATTGAGAACATTCAGGAACAGTTGGTGATCATCCTTACAATCACCCCATAAAACTATGTCTCTCTATTATATTTTTATTGTGTGGGGGGAAAAATTAGTTTTGGTAGAAGGAAACATTCAAACAATTTATAAAATCTTCATGTGATAATTAACTATTATGTTTTTGGAAATACATAGTAGATTGATTTTCAACACTCCCATAGACACAGTGCTACCTAAACACATACACACACACACACACACACACACACACGCACACACACACATTTCAGCAATGCTTAGGTATGCTCTGATTAGGACTGAAGAAATTATACACACAAACAGGGCCCTGAGTTGCTAATTTACAGTCATGAATACTTGCAAATAGCATTCATTCTCAAAAGGAATAATATATTTAGCCATCTCCAGTTTCTTAGCTACGTTGTCTCTTATGCATGTATCTTTTCACATGGAGATGACCACAGATGTACATTTTGCTCATTTCCATAACTGTGAAATTCCAGGAGATACAATCTCCAGCAGGCATTTATTAAGCACCTACTATGTGCTAGGTGCTTGTATAAAGACAAAGGAAAACAAACAAATTTTTAAAACAGTCAAAACAAAAAAACAGCCCATGATTTCAAAAAGCTTACATTCTCCTAAACAGATACAATACACACACACACACACACACACACACACACACGCTATAGCTACACTTATAGATATAAACATAGAAGTAGATATATACATACAAATATTCACATCTATGTAGATTTACATAATTATACATCTATAGCATATATATATATATATATAGCTATTCAAAACAGCTATCATAAAAACAGTCTGGTACCAAGCAACAGAGAAGTAGGTCAATGTAACAGAATTGATAAGATGGCTATTTAACCAAATATATTCCCATAAGTAGTGTTTGATAAACCTGTAGAAAATAAACATGGTAAAACTGGTGCTTGGTAAAATTCAATCACAAATAACCTCATTATTGAACTTAATGATCCCACTCTAAACTACTGATTAATTTCCTTGTGTGAGCTTATATTTCCAGATTCAGCAAGAAGGGAAACCAGATGCCCAAGACCAAGTGAACTTTGTACTGACTGTGCAGTCATCTCTTCTGCTTGGGGTTATTTGGGCATTAAATAATGACAACAGTTTGGAGCAGATGTAGGGGACTTGATTCATGTTCATTCTACTCAATAACAGCTAAAGGAAATACACTGAAAATGTCCAAGAAGGGAGAAATTCCATACATATATTCAGGCCAAATGTGAAGTTTTAAGGTCCCAAAGAGGATTTTAGAAACTGTGATAGTGATTTAAAATAAGGTTTTTAATGAATTCTTTATTCTTCCTCCTGAGAGAAGCTATAAAAATGGGTTGTTTTTGGAAAAAAAAATTGTGTATCAGCCTTTTCCCATTTCTCTATGCAACCATCTGGAAACCTTAACAATTCTTTGCCATGGTTAAGTTGCAAAACTTGTGTAAATTAAGGATTTTTAGAAACAAGAGACTTTACTGGATAATAACTCTACTAGAAGTAAAAACATCCACTTTCTATTATCAGAAATTCTTTATAATTCTATCTTTAAGATATATACCTGACCCCAAGACAATACCATAGAATTGAAAAGTTTTCACTGTTCTAAGTGTAACTATTTTTTTTATAACAAGAAGGAAAGGAACAAAAGACTATTTATGGAACAAAGGAACAAAAGACTATTTATGGAACAAAGGAACAAAAGACTATGTAAACATCTAATGCCATTACCCCCAAGAAATCTTTCCAGTATAGCAGGTTGTCTCCTTTCCAATTAAGAGGAATACAAGCAATAGAAAAGGCCTGCCTCTTTCCTTAGTAAGTGTTGATCTATGTAGGAATCTAATTTTCATAGAGACTTGTGCCTGTTTATTGTCTGGTTAGTGGAGTCATCTTGGAGAGTACAGGCCTCCTTGCGGGGCTGGTAAGTATGCTCACTATGCTTGCTTGGTTGAAGTCCCCATGTGAA
Source organism: Petaurus breviceps papuanus (assembly GCF_028583685.1). Taxonomy (NCBI): domain Eukaryota; kingdom Metazoa; phylum Chordata; class Mammalia; order Diprotodontia; family Petauridae; genus Petaurus; species Petaurus breviceps. The sequence goes on from NW_027186349.1 coordinate 8,097,483, forward strand.
AGAAACTAGAGAATATGCTTCTGATAAAGCATGATGACATGGAATTGAAGGGCTGTGCTCTATGATCTGAAGCACATGTATACATTCAGTAATTCATTTCAATCCATTTTGTTCTGCTGACCACATGGTGAAGAAACTAACTGGGGACAGGGGCCTGAGCCACAACTGGGGTACATACAATAGGTACCAGCTGGACCAAATCAAAAGTCTAGCTTATCCTCTTTTCCTCCCTAGCTACATTCAAGAGCAGGGGCAAGGAATGCTATCAGCCTTTGAGAGAGGAGAGAGGGTTGAGCCTTTAGCTTCCCACCCACATGAGCACATGACCCTAATATTGCTTCTGTCTCTGTTGTGTCTATTTTTTCCTTGCTTTTAGGTGAAAGAGAAATGAAAGTGGCTATGACCTTGTGAGTTTAGAAAGGTCAGGAGAATAAGATGCCAGAAGGTTGGGAGTTGGAGTCCATGCAAGCACTGGCCAAAAGCTAGATGGTGAGAATTGAGGTACTCATACTGATAAGAGTATGAGTACTGATAAGGTGTGAGCATCAAAGCTGATGCAGTTTTGGAGAATGATGAGTTTCCTAGTGATAAGGCTTTCTAGGAAACCTGGTGGAGTCCAGTCTAAGAAGCAGAGCTGGTGGTAACTGAAGGTCATGAATAGGGTCAGGATAACCCTGAGAAATGTGCAATTGGATCACTTTGTCAGTGAAAAGCCTCTGAGCTATGGTACCCTGACATCTCACTTTGTAAGATTCATCTAACTTTTTATACTTTTGTCCTATTTTCAAAAAAAATCCTTCTGAAGTATTTAGCGCTTTCATTCTGTTTTCAATTTGTGGCATTAAAGCTGTGAATGAGGATGTGAAAAATAATAATTAACATCTGAAATATATTCCATTTTACCTGTCTCAGCCTCTGAACCACAACTGCAAAATCTGGCCAGTGTAATATTTCACTTAAAATTAAAAGGATGATAGATCTAGAAATAGAAGGGAGTTTTGAGGCCAAGTGGGCATTTTACAGATGAAGAAACTGAGACCCAGAGAGATTGACTACAGATCCAGAGTTTGAACTCAGAACCTGTGACTTCAAACAGCACTCTCAATTGCACAGATGATAGCAAGAAGATAGCATATATTTTTACATGCAAAATTTTGCATTTCCCAAGGAAGAAATTACATAGATCCTCATGCATCTACATGTGAAGATGATATTTTTTTGAAGCTATGGCCTTGAATGATCAGATTTACCATGTCTGTGGTATGTGTAAGGATAAGCTGAGGTTGGTGAAAAATTTAGTAAGATATCTATCTATCTACCATCTTACCTTTCATCTAGCTATCAGACTCAGCATTTGTCATTTCTATTTTACCCATACAATCCCCACTAGGCATTATTCTAGAAAGTTTTATGCTGTATTTCTCTTCACATTGAGGAAAGAACCCTGCTTACCTACTGACATGTTTTAGAGCATCAGACAAAGGAAGTGACACTATTATTTATATTCAGTACAGCTGAATATATATGAAAGTGAAATATATGAATATATTTGATATATATTTGAATATATATGAAATAAATATATGAATATATTTCATATATATGAAAGAGAAATATATATATGTATATATATGAAAGAGAAGCTGAAAGGCCTATCAAAGGGTCAAGCTCAGAGATATGGCAGAAACAAATGATGTTTTGATGCTAAAGTATATTGACAAGATCCTCAAGAAGACAGAGTTCTGTTGAAAAACCCAGGCATTCAAAGGACTCACAAATTAGCTTATCAATGGAAAGGTAACCCAGAAAGTTATAGAAAGACTGGGCAACTTGCCTGTTTAGAAAATAACCCTGAAGAAGGACCCTATCAAGACTCTTGACCACAACAACTTATTACCTATAGGAGAGTCATTTGGATTTTCCAATGAGCAGGCAGAAATGATGGACACTTGCCTCAATAAATACTGAGCAAAAGAAATAGAACACCAGCTGTATAGAGATTGTCTGGCCCAGAAACAAGAGGAAAGAAGGAAGAAAGGAATAAAAGAACAAATGAAGAAAGGAACAAAGGAATGAAGGAAGGGAAATGCATGGATTCAGGAAATAGAATGTTGCCTGAGAAATCAGCTATTTGTGTTGAGTCAATCTAGGTGACTCTATTTAAAACCTTGTTTAAAACTCTGAGTACATGGCTGTTATATAAGATGGTGGTATGCATGCTGACTAATTCCATCTCCCCATGATACTGAAATGAGGGAGGAACTGTTGTTATTTTTTAATCATTTTTCAGTCTTGTTCAATACTTCATGACCTTATTTGGGGTTTTCTTGGCAAAGATACCAAAATGGTTTGCATTTCCTTCTCCAGTTCACTTTACAGATGAGGAAACTGAGGCAAACACTCATAAGTGACTTGCCCAGGATCCCACAGATAGTAAGTGTCTGAGGCCAGATTTGAAATCAGGAAGATGAATCTTCCTGGCTCCAGACTCTATCCACTGTGCCACCTACCTGCACTGCCCCCCAATTCCATCTTGTCATAAATTACTGAAACAATCAAGAGCTAAGACAATGCTAACCCATTTGAAACAGGGACCAACCAAAATTGTCTTTCTGCTATATGGAAAGTGCTTACTCTTGTCTAGAAAAAGCAGAATGAAGATTAAATTCTGGCTAGTCCACTAGCATATGTTGTCTTGGTGTATTAATAAATTCCTTCTGTCTTACTTCCTGAGTTTGCATTAATTGTTTAGGGAAAGGCCCTAACCTAGGTTTCTTTTAACAGTCTTGTGAAAGTAACAGCAAGGAGTCTAATACCATTTTATTGAGGAGTATATGGAAGGGTATAAGGTCTAAGAAGACTAAAAAGGTAGAGCCATTGAAGTTTATTAAATAAGAATTTTACTGAATCTTTAGGAAGGTTAATTTGACAGCTGAGTAGAGTGAATAAACTAGAATGGAAAGAGATTTGAGGCAGAGAGATCAGGTCCTTTAACATCACAAACTACTTTCATTTCATGCTTGTTTATTTCAGATAAAATTTATATCAGTCTCATCAATGTTAAAAATCAGGTTCCAAAAATCTTGACTTAGGTTGGATACAAATAAACATTTACATTATAGATACCAATAGGCAACTTGGCACTTATTTTCATAGAACAGGATGATAGAATATGGAACAAAACAATGAGTTTGCATTAATAGCATAAACTAACTACTTTGGTGCTCATTGCCTCTTGATGAAAATGATTTATTTTTCAAACTTAAAAAAAATACCTAAGATAATGCTTTCTTGTACAAGTATAGAATCCCTCAACTAGAAGACAGCTGGGAGGGCAAATACCAACTTTGTCTTTAAGTTAGGGCTCTTAAGCTTAAAAACTGAGAAATCATGCTTTCCTCCTTCCCCACTTTCCCACCTATCATGGTTTTTCCTAGAAAGTCTTGAATCAAGGAATTTGGAAAAATATGTCCATGTAGTTCCTGTATAGAAAAGCATCCACACATGCAAACTGTGCGCCCAAAACACCAAACAAATGAGCAGAGGATGGGAACCAAGCAAGCTGTTGTTATTGGTCATCATGTAATCCAAAAAATCAATCATTTTACTGATTTTTCAACACAATGGGATTTATTTCTGCCACGGAATTTGAGCAAAGTGAACAGGAATTATTTTTATCATTTTAACATAATTAAAACACTTCATGATGCAAATTGAAATGATTGCTGTTTTGTTAATAAATGAAACATAATAACAGCATAAATTGGCAAAGTACCTTTGTTTATTGAAATCGTAGCTTTAAGGGGAGCCCATAAAGAAACAAAAGGACATTGGAAGACTAGAACTTCTAAAGTTGAAATAATCATTAAGATCAGAGAATAAAGTTGTAAGAAACCTTAGTGTACACCTATTAATAAGATCACAGATCTAGAGTTGGATGAAACCTTTGAGTAAATTGTGTACAATTCCTCATTTTACAGATTAGGAAACTGAGGTTGGAAAAGTTTGAATGATTTGCCTAGGGTCACACAGCTAGTAAGTGCCTAAGACAAGATTTGAACTTCAGATCTAATCAGTATCCTTATTTAAAAGATACTGAGTCACTGATACAGGTAGAATAATTTGTCCAACACTACAGAGGGCAGCTCTGTAGAAACAAACTCCACACAAGTAATAAAACTGAAAATCAACCCTATGTCTTCCATAATTAGATTGAAAAATATTTGAAACTAGGATTTAGAAGAAACTAGAAGGAAGGAAAAGGAAACATTCAATATGAACAAAAACTAAATAAGGGAATTAAAGACCAAAGCACTTAAAAATGTGTGCTCCTTCTTTTGGTCCAAGTCTCCATCTCTCTGAGCTCTCTGAGGTATCTTCAAACCCCAAACAGATGCCTCAAGGGAAATAATTTTCCATTGTTTCTGACCTCTCTCTGTCCATTATCTTCCTCTCTGTCTCCCTATTCCATTTCTTTTGGGTCATATGCATCTATGTAGCTAGGGTTTAACTTGACAGAACACACTGACATAGACCTCTGACTTGGCTTAAAACCTCAATAAGAATTCTGCAGCTGCCCCCAAAGTCTCCTGGTAACCTCTGCCCTCTTGTCAAGTAAGTTTTCAGACACTGGTACTAAAACACTCAGTGCCTGGAATTTACTTAAGGTGAATTGAAATGAATTTTGTTTTACTTGACTCAAAAATCATTTTGAAGTCATTGTTCATAGCAGGACATTCCACTCCAGCAACGAGGTGGGTGTAGTATCTAAGACCATAATTGCACCTTTGGAATTGGCCAGGCTTTGGTGAAAACTTCTGACATTTAATCCAAAACCACTATACAGGATAAGTGCTTTTTTCCAAATATGCAAAAGTAAATAAAATTCCCTTTGGTGCTGTGTGGAACCCATAAGGATATACGTTAGCCTTAAATGACAGTTCCCTATCTACAAGAAAGTGATAGACCTGCAATTTTCATACAAAAGCAGAAGTCAAATAAGCTAATGTTTACCAGTAGTGACCAACCAAAAAGGTCACAACTGAAACAATTTCTGCTTTTTTTTTTTTTTTAGAAAAGAAGGAAATCGGGGCAGCCAGGTGGCTCAGTGAGTAAGAGCGCCGGCCCCGGAGTCGGAAGACCTGGGATCGGTTCCGGCCTCAGATTCTTAGCTGAAATAACACAAAATAACTGGCCATGTAACCTTGAGCAAGTTACTTAACCCCAATTGCTTTAAAAAAAAAAAAGAAGGAAATCAAAAAGGAGAAGGGTGTTACAAGTCATTTATTCACCTATTGTGTGATGTCATTTCACTTGGATTCCTATTCATTTGGTTTCAAAATCACTTTTTTTTCTGGAAAAACAAATCCTTTTATTTCTTTAAATCAACATTTCTCACATTTCCATTGGGTTCCTTTATACTTTTTCAAAAGGTCTGAGAGATTTCCTGAATAGTACCTAATTATGGCTATTTAAATTAACCTGCTACCTGTAATGTGCTGGTTATCATACAGACTATACCCACTACATATATAGTAAATACTCTCTCAGAGATTATATTGAGAACCAATGTATCTCAGTGTCCAGTAACTGTTTATACAACAAATAATTATATATGTATGTAAATGTATCTCTAAGAAAACCCACCTGGAAAGTTTTCATAGTAAGATGATATTAAGAACCTATACTATTATCCATTCAACTCCTGTAGACTCTAAGGCTGGAATGGGGAACCTGCAGCCTTGAAGCCACATGTGGCCCTCTAGGTCCCCAAGATTGACCCCTTTGAGGCCTCACTTGAGGACCTAGAGGGTCACATGTGACCTCAAGGCCACAGGTTTCCCACCCCTGCTCTAAGGGTTCTTTTCCAAACTCCCATTTGCATTGGCTAATTGGGTTCCCAGGGAAAGCTACATCTCCCCTTCAGATTTATAGGGAAGCTTTATGGGATTTTTTTAATATATTGCTTGATTGAGGGAGATTGGAGAAGTTAATTTCATAGAAGGTGAGGAGGCTAAGGAACTAAGAGGCCAGGGAATTCAAAGAGGCCAAGGATTTTGAAGAAGAAAACTGTGAGTCAGGTTCTGATATTGAATAAAAGAAAGTGATGTAGAACAAAAATATCAAACATTGACCACCATCATGAGCTGGACAGCTTTTTCCCAGTGAACCAGATCAAAATGTTATTGTTGACAAAATGTATTAAAATATAATAGAACATAGAAAATGTTCATTTGTAGTCTGTCGATATATGGCCCACAGGGATCCATTTTTATTTGAGTTTGATACCACTTACTTAGAGGTCCATAAAAGACAGCAACAAGACTCTGGAGAGGCTGGACTGAACTTTAAAGGAGGACATAGGGTTGCTGAGTGACACTGGGAGAGGGAGTATCTGAAAGGGACATTAGAAAACAGAGCAGATCAATGCCTTCTCCTAGACCAGGGGGAGGGAACCTGCAGCCTCAAGGTCACATGTGGTGTGCATATGGCCTCGAGGCCTCAGGTTCCTATTTGTTCAGTGAAGTTTAATCAAAGGGCCACACTTGAGGACATAGAGGGCCACATATGGCCTCCAGGCCACAAGTTTCCCACCCCTGTCCTAGACCTATGTATCAAGGAGTAGAAAAATAGGAGCAAGAAGCCTTGGAGAGGGTGCCAAGAGATTCTGTGTCTTCAAGAGAAAACAGGATTTTAATGTGCAGCAGAAAATAGAAGGGATGTGTGATTAAGATATCTAAGATCTTAGAATTAGAAGAAACCTTAAAGGTCATCTATTTCCACATTTTACAGATAAGGAAACCGGAGCCCCAAAAGATAAAGTAATTTTGCCAAGATCACACAAAGGAAAGCAGCAGAACAAGGATTTGAACACAGGCTCTCTATTTTTAAATCTAGTGATCCTCCTACACCACGAAAAAGGTTTCAGAGAACACAGTGAAAAGGAAGACTAGAGGAAGATAATGATGGAAGAAGTGTTAAGGCTGAATTTACTATGGGAATGTAGATAGCAGCTGCAGCCACTGAGTCTGGCATCCAGTGTGGTTTGGGTCCCAAGACTGAGTGACTTGTGGAAGGTTGGAGGTGAGTGGGGAAGGAGTTTCCTTCATAGGACCCTAGGAAAGTAACTGTGGGGTCCAAGAGAAAGATCAGGTTAGTTGAGGGAGGAAAGCATACCCCTTAGGAGAGAAATCGATAGAAAACTGGCAATGGATTTTGGGAAGGTATCAAGATCGCCATTCCCCATCCAGGTTGAAAAGGAAGGAAAAGAAGAGAGTAAGAGCTTTTATATTGCCTACTATGTACCAGGGGTTGTGCTAAGTACTTTTTACAAATATTTTCTTATTTGACTCTCACAACAACCCTGTGAGGTAGGTGCTATTGTTAGCTTCATTTTACATCTGAAGAAACTGAGACAAACAGAGGGTAAGAGACTTACCCAAAGTTTGAATCATGTCCTTCCAGAGGTTGACATCTGGAGCACAGCCCTTGTTCCCTGTGCCAGTTTTGTATCTGCCCAGCTTCAAAATTATACGTTTGAGCAGGTTTACTGTCACTAATTAATATGAGAATTATAGATCCTCTCTTCTATAGTTCACTTTTTAAATTTATATATATACTAAAGGCTTAATTGTATTTGTACTTCCAAAGTCTACCCAAGATATCTATGATATCTCTAGGATCTCCTCATTGCATTTTCATAGAAAAACTGGCACATTTGCAAGATTACGAATTATATTTGTATAGGAATTTTAATTGGATAGGACTATTTCACCTGCATTTTCTCATTTGATCCTTACAGTATTCCTGTAAAATATATTGTGCCCATTTTACAAATGGGAAAGTTGAGCCACAGAGAAGTCAAATGACTCATCTAATTTTCAAACCTACAATTTAACTAGCACAACTGGATTCAACACATCAACTCAGGGTGAGTACAAGTTACACATATGATGTCAATAAAAATCCAAAATATTAGTCTTGTGTGTTCGTGTAGGAGAAAAAGTGGTAGGGTGGAGGAAACAAGCTGAGTAAGACAAACACTTAGCTCACTGGCCCTCCCTGTATCTTGTCTCCTGATCTGATTAGGACCTACCATGCTTGGACCTCTACTCTTGGACCTGGATTTCTATTTACCTCAGTCCCTTGGGGTTCAACACTCCAGAGACCCTGAAGTTCCCAACCCTGCCTGACCTCTGGTTTACATACACTTGAATCCTAATTTGAATCCTACCTTGCTTTCCCCAGGAGAAGATCTTGCTCCCCACCCAGTTCTAGTCTTTGTTTTAATTAGCAACACATGTCTACCCAGAGTGGAGGAGGCCATCTAAGATCACAAAATTGGGTGGGAAAGAAGGATACTCAGATGCTGAATTTGGCAAAGATATTTGGATTTGTCCGTTAATCCCTTGAGTTTATCCTGCACTGATTCAGGAATCTTGAGAGTCAGAGTGTTTATACCAGAATACTGGAATGGGAGTGAGAAAGATAACATAGATCTCAGAGCCCTATGGCAAGCAAGCCCAGGATGTGAGCACATAACCACACCATCATGAGGGGTGGTGAAGCTAAAAGGCAGCATAAGGCCCAATCAATGAAGGCTGGATGTCTGGAAAATGGTAGTAATGGATACCCCCTCAGATGTAGGCATATGCCACAGCCACAGGCTCCAGTGCCAGTTATGGCACTGTTACCAGGGTATGGGAAATCCAATTAGGGGATTTCCTGGAAGGCAGGTTTAAATCTTGGGTTTTAGTATTATAGATATATGATAGCAGAGAATCCAAAAATACTTCCTGGATACTCCAGAAACTTTACCATCTTTTAAAAGTTTTGTGTCTTGATATAACACTAAGCTCCCTCAGTTTATCTATCTATCTATCTATCTATCTATCTATCTATCTATCTATCTATCTATCTATCTATCTATCTATCTATTGCCTTTTGGAGGGCAAATGGGGTTAAGTAACTTGCCCAAGGTTACATGGCTAGTGTTTTTGTGTTAAGTGTCAGAGGCCGGAACCAAACTCAGGTCCTCCTGACTCTGGGGCCAGCACTTTTACTCACTGCACCACCTAGCTGCCCCCAGCTCCCTCAGTTTAAAAAAAAAAACTCTTCCCAATTAAGTAAGTCTCTAATGCCCAGAATTACATATCTCTATATTACTTGTCATGCATTACTATAAGTAATGTCCACAAAGCTGAGTTTCTGGAATATGTGATATTTAATCACTTATAAGAACTTGGAACTTGCCATGTTTGGAGATTGCTATATTAAAGCTAGTACATGCCACAGTAGCTTGTCAACTCAACATTTCGAGTTTAAGTAACAGGTTGTAAACTATTACACTGACCTGAAGGTTGTTCTCTTTGCACCACTTGGCTTGGAGTTCTAGAATGTAAACTATGATGCACCAAAGAAGTTATGCCCATATGCGAGGAGAAAGATGAAATAAAAGGCCACACCAGGACCCCACAGCAATCTATCAGTGTGTCTACAAGCATGATTTAGCCACCTCTTCAGCCATTTTAATTTCTATTTAGGAAAATATATATGAGAGTTCTAATTGTTCATAATAGAATTGTTCTCTATCAGTTTTTGCATTGCCTTGCCCAGAAAAAAAAACGAGATTCAGGGGGAGGAGAGAACAAGATGATTCCAAAGAAGTCCTAAGGCAATTTTCAGTTTTCTGACTTTGAGACATTTATGTTATATACATTTTGAAGATTCTCTGTTCAGTTCTGTATATAGACATTTGAATTAATTGTTCTTTGGACAGCTAGGATTTGCCTAATAAATTACATTTTAGTACCTAAGGTCTGTTGAAGAGGTCAAGATGCATTGAAAAGGCAGTAAATTACATTCCTAATAATGATTTTTAATGTTTGGGAGAAAATAAACTAGGCCTGAAACAGCCAGATGGAAATTCAAGGGCGTGTTCACAAAAATGTTATAGAATTGTCAGGATGTCAGAACATCTTTCTACCCCAAATCTAGAAACTTTACTTTGTATGTAGTTATCTCTCCATGACCAATTTTAAATTCTGGTGCATGATGCTGATTCTTCACTAAGGATTTGATTCAATACAATTCAACAAGCATTTATTAAACTCCTAGTAGGTACAAGATACACTATGGGTATTACTAGTGATGTGTATGTATATGTATATATGTATTTATGTATGTATATGTATATATACACATATACAGGTGTGGGGGTATGGGTGTGTGTGTGTGTGTGTGTGTGTGTGTGTGTGTGTGTGCAGATTGCTTAGACAGCTAGGAAATGCAGTGGATAGAGCTTTGGACTCAGAGTGAGGAAGACCTGAATTGTAATCCAGCCTCAGACTAGCAGTGTGACCCTAGGAACGTCATTTGACCTCTGTATGCCTCAGTTTTTTCATTTGGAATATGGGAGAAATAACAGCATTGACTTCTTAGAGTTTTTTGTGAGGATAGAGTTGTTTGTTGTGAGGATAAATGGAGATAATATTGTAAAGCATTTTGCACACTTAAAGTGCTATAAAAATGTTAGCTCTTGTTATAATGATTTTTGCTTTTATTTAAGAAGCTTACAATCTAATATGAGGGAAAAGACATATACAAGTAACCAAAATGCAAGGATAAGTGGGGTAAGTGTCAAGGTGAGCTGCAAGTCAAGTGCTATTAAAAATGTGAGGAGAAAAATGTCATTTTCAACTAGGGCGACAATGAAGGCTTCATGTAGGAGGTAGCTCCAAAGTTGAACCTTAAAGGAAGGGACAGAGACATTGACAGGCAATTAATTTCTACCATTGGCCTGAGCAGTTGGAGGAGATGGGGGAGGAAATATGAGTAAATATACAGACAGGAGAGGGCAGTATGAAATTAGAGTATATTGAGTAGATTAGTTTGGCTGGAATAGAGGATGTGATGGGAAAACAGGCTCACGTGGAATCAGATATCAGAATATCTCAACAGCCAAGATAGGCAAATCTTTTATTTGGTAGATAAATGTGGACCATTGAAAGTTTTGAATAAAGTACTATAAGGGCAGCAAGTTTACAGCAAAATGAAATAGAGATTGATTAGAGGGAGGAAGACTAGTTAAGCAACTGTAATAATCTAGGTCAGAAAAGAAGAGGAATTGGACTAGGGTTGTAACAGTGGGACTAGAAAGGAATAGACTGAGGTAATGTGAAGGTAGAATCATTAGGCTTTGATACAAAGGAGTCATACATGATAGCATCGTGGATTTAGAACTAGAAGGAACCTCAGGAATGATTGTGTTTAACTGTCTCTTTTAAAAGCCTAAAGAGGTCAAAAGACTTGCCCAACATCATATGATGGGGGTAGAAAAGCAGCCAGAAGTAGGATTTGAACCATAGTCTTCTGTCTCCAAACCCAGATCCACTACACACTTTTATTAAATTACTGTAATGCCATGCACAAGCAGCTTTCCAGAAGAATGCTACTATGAACAGCTTTTAAAGTTCTGATTACACAGTATAGTGAGCATTCTTTTTATTCCATAACAAATCAAAGCAAAACATTCACAGTCAATCAAAGTACAGCATTCACAATATTACAACTTATCACAGAAAATCCAACTATAGCATTCACAACAACTTATCACAGAAAATGGCCACATAGTTTCCACTACAGTGGTCACAAAGTTTTGAACAAAAAAGCATTCACAAAATCCTTAATTCAATCACAAAGTAAAATAGTCAAAGTTTGCCACTCATGGGGCATACTAGGCTACAAAACAATTACTTATTCAGTCATCAATTACTAAATACAATCATTTAGTCAATCAATCATCCTTCATTATTCAATCATTAGAAAATACACAGACCCTCCACCCCTAGGTCACTAGTAAATTTACAATTTCTCAGTCAGTACACAGTATCCAAGTAAAGTCTTCTTTCATCTTGACTTGGGATGGTTCCTTGGATTCCCTGGATTCCCTTCCATGGTCCCAGATCCTACCTGGATTCACCAAACTGTCACCTGGGTTCAAAGGCAGACGGCTCCCAGGTCCTTGTCCAGCTCTCTGTGCAGTTCCTGCTCCACATTGGAGCTTACAGTGTCCAGTCCATCTCAAGTATCCACCAACAGGTTCATACAAAGTACCAGCATCACAGTCATGCTTCCTCAGTCTTCAGCAGCTCTGGCTGGCCCTCAGCTCTGACTGGCTCTTGGAAATCCTTAGCAGTTTCGGCTGGCCCTCGGACTCAGCAGAAGTCTCAGCTGGTTCCCAAAATCAAAATCACTTCATCCAGATTCTCCAAATCAAAATCATTCTCTCCAGCCTCTAGGGGCCTTTCTTCTTCAGCCTCCCCAGTGGCAACAGCTTCTGCCTCCAGAACCTGGCTCCAAGAAGATCTAACTCTCCCTCTCTGGGGCTTTCCTTCTATACACACAGCATTAGCTTCCTGTTTCAGCCAACCCGTTCCTGTTACATCAGTACCTTCTGTTTCCCCAACAGAGGCTTGATCAATTACGAAGTGCTAAGTACCTGCTACCTTTGCCAACACAAAGGGATCTTTAAATTCAGATTACATTACCATTACAACTACACTGCCTTAAAAGGTTAGTGCTCACAAAGACAAACCCAAGGATGGAGATGCACAGTCGGAGTATGGAATGATGAATTCAGGGTATTGAATATTGGACACCAAAAGGACCTCTCATACCAGAAGCATTTGAAAATACAGTACTAAAGGGCTGGAGAGAAGGCAGGAGTAGTCTTTTATATAGAGGTGAGGATTAAGGCCATGGCAATAGATGAGATCATTGAGCAGAGGAGACAGTATATGGAGAGGAAAGACCTAAAAAGTGAACCTTGCAAGATAACTATGGTTTTTTTTAATCATGAAATTAGTAAACATCAACAAACATGGATGAACATTCACATTTAGAGATGACAGAAGGATAAAAAGACTGAGAATGGTTGTAAGAAAGGCTTGACAAGAAGGATAAAAAATGTATAGTCATGGGGCAGCTAGGTGGTGAAGTGAATAGAGCACTGGCCCTGGAGTCAGGAGGACCTGAGTTCAAATCCAACCTCAGACACTTAGCACTTACTAGCCGTGTAACCCTGGGCAAGTCACTTAACCCCAATTATCCCTCCAAAAAAGAAAAAAAAAGAATGTATTATCATGGGAGCCAAGGTAGAAAAAGACATCTCAGAGAAACTGGTCAAATAAATGTTGTTAAAAGTACAAAGAGCAGGGGGAAAAGTAGTTGAATTTGGTGGTGGTGATGAGCAAGTGATTAGTGACCTTGGACAGAACGATTTCATTAGCTATAACAAAGATTTAAGTGAGACTACAGAGGGCTGAGGAGAAAGTGTGTGCTGAGGAAGGGAGGGAGAAGATCAGCATAGAATATTCTTTCTAGAAGTAAGTGAAAAGAGTAGACAACTGTTGAATGCAGTCATCAAAAGGGGCTACCTGACCCTGACCCCACTAACCCTATGTTTGGAGCAGGTTGAAACCATTTGAAGTCAATCTTTATTATCTCTCCAGAAACTCCCTGTTGCTGCATCTGGAGTCTGCTGTTCTGATCAGATGTCACCACTCCCTGAGCCTTCCTAGCCTTCTCTATGTCATGCAAAACAACTAATATAACAGATTCATGGGGCTGTGTCTTCTATGAGATATTTAAACCACTGCCCCCATGACCCTCCCAGGTACTCCAGTATTCCAGTGCCACAAATTATAATTCCCTTGCCTGTATTAAAGATCCTTGTCATTGCTACTTTGGTGATTCTCTTTAAGTTGCCAAAAAAGAATGAGATACCTCAAAAACACAGTAGAATTAAGGAAAGTTCTGCTTTTCAAAGTTTTAGAGAGAGCAAACTAGTTCAGTGTATAGAGTGTTGAGTCTAGAATCAGAAAGATGTGAGCTCAAATCTGATCTCAGACACTTACCTATGTTTACCTCAGTTTCCTCAACTGTAAAATGGAGATGATAACAGTACCTGCTTTGCAGGGCAATTGTAATGATAACAGCATCTACCTCTTGAATGAAATATTTCTGAAGTTCTTAATAGAGTGTCTGGCACCTCATAGGCTTTCTATTTATGCTTATTCTACCATCATTACCACTTCCTTTTATCATAAGATCAGAGATTTAGAGCTGGAAGGTACCTTAGTGATTGTCCAAGCCCCCATTGTTTTATAGATGAGGAAACTGAGACCCTGAGAGGGTAAATGGTTTGCCAAAAGTCATCCAGCATCCAGTTAGAATGAACATTCCTGCTTCTCTACTGATTCTGTCACATTCTATGATTCCTCTGTTACAAACACTATTTTTTTCTTGCATGTGTTGATGTAAGCTTATCAAAGACAGGGACCCTGTCTCATTTATCTTTGTATCTCTCCCCATAAATATCATAATGAGTTTCACCTGCATTCCAGGTGTTTAATGAGTACTTTAATTTGAATTTAATTTCATATTCATATATTCCACATCCCCACCAGCAGCCTTCTCATCATAAATATGTCTCTGCCCTGTGGTTCACTCTTCTGATTGGTGATTCTCTGGAGTGGACCACTATTTCAACCCCAAGCCATACTCAATTACTTCATTCCTGGCTTCATTCCTCATTATTCAGCCCTCTCTCCTATTTGCCAGGAGCCCTACCCCTCCTTGGATATCCTCTACTCTGCTTCCCCTACCTTTCCAGGTTCCCTTTATGTGTTATCTTTCCCAATTAGAATAAACTTGTTGAGGGTAGAGACTATCTTCTGTGCCTGTATTTTTATCCTTAGGACTTAGTACAATATCTAGCACATTGTCAGCACTTAATAAATGCTTGATCAATCTTCAAAAGTTTCTTGAATGAATGCTAAAACTCTAATATGTCCATTCTCTATTCCACCAAGAATCTGCTATGAGTATATTCTACTATAGGATCATTCAGTTATCACTCATATTGGACAACTGGACAATTTTAGTCAGTCAATAAACATTTAATAAATGCTTTCTATGTGTCAGGCACTGTGCTAAGCACTGGAGATTTTAAAAGTAAATAAATAAATATTATTTTTTAAGATAAAAGTCATTTTCCTCAAGGAACTCACAATTTAATGGGGAGAAAAAGAAAAAGAAAGAAAGAGAAAACAGAGATCTGACAGCCTTACAGAGAGGATTCATAGGTTTAAAACCAACCCAAGATTCTAAAATATAATTGGAATTATTAAACTCAATAAAGTTAGTCAACAGTTCTGAGAAGAACAAAACCATACCATGAAAACTATCTGGACATTTTTTAATACCCCATTACAATCAATTGGAAAAAAACAGCTCCCCCAAGTCACTACCTTGTGATCATATTGTAATACTTTTCTCTATTGCACAAAATAAATCAAAGACATATCTCTCTCTTGGACCAATTCCAAGGGGTGGTAGTTATCCAAAAAATAAAAGCACCTTATTTTAAAGTGACAAGTCATCAACTGGCTTCACAACCTGAATCTTGGTCAGTGTTATGGGAAGACTTTTGAGAAGTCTTAAATATTTAGCTTAAATCACATAATTCTACACCAACTTTAGCTATTCAAAGTTACCTTTGTGAAAATCCTATGAACTATAAACTGGGAAGGGTAGTTGGAAGAATGGACTGGCAAAATTGAATGACTTACAAATGGTGTTTAGTAGTACTAAAATTAAATTCAGTGGTTTAAATGGTGCTTTGTGCTTTATGACTGGAACAGAATTATTTGCAAATATTTCCATACTAGCAAACAAAACTCATTTCCTGAGTTCCTGCCAATTGTGCAGAATAATGTTGTCCAAATGGCCCTTTGTAATCATGCAGTTTACATTGTTATTCTTCTTTGGTTTCTTTGCCTCTGGAAAAAGAAGAAAACCTTTCAACCTGACAACTCTTACATTCATCTCTTTCCTAAGGACTGAAGGAAGCACGTATTTGGAATATAATATGATTATCAAATCTTTTTTCATGAGGAGGTGACCATATTAGCTAGCTGTTCGTTCAGGTCAAATAGCATCTATTAGGGAAAAAAATAAAAACATCCTAGAGACTGAACAACAGAATACTTTGGTTCAATGATACAGATTCCTGTCCTTCTATACTTTCTCATTCTATGCAACTCTTGCATATGTCCTACCATGAATCCTCTAATATGCTTGGGATACTCCCCTTGAACCCCTGACATTGCAAAGATACGGAGAGAATATGTAACTTCTCCACTGTTTTCCCTACATGATTGGCCCACCTCTTTTTCTGGGTCTACCTTTTTCTCATGACTCACTTTATCCTGCTTCACCAGTGCAATTCATATCATGGCCTACACACACTATTTCCTTTTGTGGTGAATAGAATTTGAAATCTTCAGAAACTGTGGTATTCTATGACTTGTACCTTTTAAATACACTAGAAGAATATGCACACTAACACATGTGGACCTCTGTTTCAGGGACAAAGAGTAACTAGAAACTCTACAAAATGTCACAACCCACTCACTTCCACTTGTGAAATTCTGGTTTCAGCTCATTGTCTATCTTCACTGTCTGTCCATAAAGTATGCACTGATGTACTGGCACTATTGTCTGAATAGTAGGCACTCTTCAACAATGTTTATTTTCTTCAGTGGATAGTGAAACCCAATTCTTCTGATTGTTAATAGTTTTCAATTCTTCTAGGAACTCTTTGTTCAAATCCTTTGACCATTTATCCTTTGGGGAACAGTTCTTGCTCTTGTATATTTTCATTAATTCCCTACATATAATATCAGATCTTTATTTGTAAGCAAATACTTTGTAATATTACAAGGAAATTTGATTATAGGGAGAAAAACAAAACTGAAACCCCTAGATGACTAAACATTAACCCGAGATGGTTGGAAATAATCTCAAAAGTCATTTACAGTCCCAAACATAAGGCTTCCTCTGACAGAAGCCCCTGTATAAGTCATTACTTTTCCTGCTTCCCTTCTGATGGTTAAAGAAGAAGTTGTTTTTGTTTTGTTTTGTTTTTTTCTCTCTAACTTTATGACATTCTTCATGGTTCTTCCCTACTTTCTGTATAGTCTCAAATAAGAAAAACACAAGCTTCTAGGATTCATTCAACTTGCAGTACCATCTTGCCCATGCAAGGCAAAGCCAAACTTCCAGGTTTGTCTTCTCTCTCAGTGATGTAATTCATTCTCTCATTCTCTTTTTCTTTTCTTCTTTCTTCAATGATCACACATACTTCCATATGAACACAATTTAGTCTTCTTGCTTATTGAAACAGACAAAAGGCTAGGGGGAGAAGAGCCCATTATCTGCTATAAAACTGGTA
The DNA here is from genome assembly GCF_028583685.1 of Petaurus breviceps papuanus. Taxonomy (NCBI): domain Eukaryota; kingdom Metazoa; phylum Chordata; class Mammalia; order Diprotodontia; family Petauridae; genus Petaurus; species Petaurus breviceps. The sequence goes on from NW_027186349.1 coordinate 8,114,779, forward strand.
TCACCATTGGAAAACTGTTCATATCTTGTAATCAATTGTCAATTGGGGAATGCCTCGTATTCTTATAGATTTGACAAAATTCTTTATATATTTGAGATATGAGACCTTTATCTGAGAAACTATTAAAAATATCCCTATTTTCTTCCTTGCTTCTGATTTTGGTTGCATTTGTTTCATTTGTGTAAAAACCTTTTAATTTAACTTAATATTGTATTAAGAAAGACTGAGGAAATAAGTCATTTTTACTATTATATACAACCAAATTAATCATAAAGGACATATGAAGAAAGACACTATGTGCATGTAGAGAAAGAACTGTTAAATAGAAGTATGTATAAGATAATTTTACATATATATATACACACATATAAATACATATGCACCTATTTTGTCTAATGGCAGCCATCTCAATAATTTTATTATATATTTTAAAAGAATAGCAACTTCAGTTTCAAATGCAATCATCTTTTTTAAAACTTGCTATGTTATGGAAATGTTTATTTTATTCCATAAATTAAAAAAATAAAAAAAAAAACCAACTGATATCACCATTACTAAACAGTAAAGTCAGGAAAGAAAACCAGCTTTTTTTTTAGGAAAAGGATCAAGGGAAGGTTGATGATATGACTTTGGAGTAATGTGTTATCCCCACCAGATGTAAAAATAAAAACCTTAAAGTAAATTTTTGAGAAGGAGCAAGTATTTATAAAGGAGCTCGCCCTATCCAAGCATCTCCAAGACTCAATTCCTTCTTCAGAAATTTAAGAAAGTAAAATGCTTGGAGCAGGAAAAACACAGTCATTTTTTTTCCCCAGATCTCATTTTTCCCCATCCATTTAAAAATAAAATATATTTCAAAAGGAAATTTATTGTGCATAAGTTCAGTCCTCAAAAATATTATTTTTAAGACTTTATATGCTAAATAAGGTTTATGAGCTCATTTTTTATGCCCTGTATTCTTAAAATGAAGAATCTGTATTTTGCCAAACCTGAAGAATAAAAGCAGAGGATAGGCTAAATTTATTATCCAGTTCAACTCACTAGCTCTTAATATTGACAAATGTCTGTCTATAATCTTTACCAATATCCATGATGCTCCCTGTGGCTCCAGCTCTCACCACCTCCAATCCATGTAAAAGGGGACTCTAAACAATCTTTGGAGCTGCAGAACCCACAAAATGACACAGAGAAGCTAACCTCCATCTGAGGACAGCCCAGCAGGCCTGCAGAAATCAGCCAGCGCAGTGCTCTGAGAGCCAAGCCCAGCTTCACACCACGGCTTTAGCCCCAGGACGGGCCTGACCAGGTGCTGGCCAGAGGGACTCCAGATCAGCAGCAGCTGTGGCCATTTCCAGATTTATCAACACATAGATGCTAAGGTCAAAGTGAGAGGTCAGTGCAGTCTGGACTTTGGGACCCAGTAAGTGGGAATGCATCGGCTTTTGACTCTGGGATGAAAAGCCACTAAGACGCTGGCACAGCCAGCCAGCACCATGTGGCAGCTTCAGCTTCTGGCCTGAAAAGTGTAGGGGAACCAAGCGACCAGTCTGAGGGTTAAAGCTCTTGCTTTAACCTGCTTGGATCTGGATTGCAGTCTAGGGTGGAGGTCCTAGTGTGTGCAACCAGCTTGCCAGAGCATGTGGAGACCTCAGAGAGGGCACCCATCTAATACCTCTGGCAGCTGAGAAAACCCCAGCATTTGGTACAAAGCTCTCCTGTCTGGTAGCAGAGTCCTACTCTGGCAAAAAGCCCAAAAGTCAAGTAATTGAGTGGCAACATGACCAGGCAAAGGAAGCAAAGCAAACAGAAGAATCCAACATTAGACTCCTATTTTGGGGACAAAAAGGATCAAAGCATGGAACAAGAGGAAGACAGTAAAGTCAGAACTCTTGCACCAAAAGGTTCAAATGAAAATACGAGCTGGTTACAGGACATAGATGACCTTAAGAAGCAGATAAGAGAAGTGGAAGAAAAATTGGGAAGAGAAATGAGAACAATGCAAGAAAATTATGAAATGAGAGTCAACAGCCTGACTGAGGAAAATAACACCTTTAAAAATAGACTAACTCAAATGGCAAAAGAGGCTCAAAAAGCCAATGAGGAGATGAATGCCTTAAAAAGACAAATTTGCCACATGGAAAAAGAATCTCAAAAGCTCACTGAAGAGAATCACTCCTTCAGAATTAGATTGGAGCAAATGGAAGCTTTATGAGAAATCAAGATGCTGTTAAACAGATCCAAACAAATGAAAAATAGAAGGCAATGTGAAATATCTCATGGGAAAAACCACTGACCTGGAAAATAGATCCAGGAGAGATAATTTAAAAATTATTGGACTACCTGAAAGCCATGATCAAAGTAAGAACCTAGAAATCATCCTCCAGGAAGTTCTCAAAGAAAACTGCCCTGATGTTTTAGAACCAGAGGGCAAAATAGAGGTTGAAAGAATCCACCAATCACCTCCTGAAAAAGATCCCAAAAAGAAAACTCCTAGGAATATTATAGCCAGGTTCCAGAATTCCCAGATTAAGGAGAGAATATTACAAGCAGCTAGGAAGAAACAATTTGAATATTGTGGAAACACAACCAGGATAGCCCAGGATCTGGCAGCTTCTACACTGAGGGATTGAAGGGCTTGAAATATGATATTCCGAGGGTCAAAGGAGCTGGGATTAAAACCAAGAGTCACCTACCCAGCAAAACTGAGTATCATGTTTCAGGGGAAAATATGGTCATTCAGTGGAATAGAGGACTTTCAATCATTCTTGCTGAAAAAACCAGAGTTGAATAGAAAATTTGATATTCAGATACAAGAAGCAAGAGAAGCATGAGAAGGTAAACAGGGAAAAGGAATCATAAGGAACTTATCAAAGTGGAACTATTAACATTCCTACATGGAAAAACTATAATTGTAACTTATGAAACTTTTCTCAGTAGTTGAAGGGATTAGATATAGATATAGATATAGATATAGATATAGATATGTGTGTGTCTATATATGAGGGTATATGGGCATATGAATACATATGTGAATGTGTGTATATATGTTTACAGGTATACATAGATAGAGGGCACAGGACAAATTTAACAGGAAGGGATGATACTTAAAAGGTGAAATTAAGAGGTGAGAGGAATATAATGAGAGGAGATGGGGAGAGACAGAATGGAGTAAACTATCTCACACAGAAGAGGCAAGGGAAAATGGTTACAATGGAGGGGAAGAATAGGAAGGCAAAAGGGAATGGGTCAACCTTATTCCCATTGAATTTGGCTTGAGGAGGGAGCAAAATACACACTAAATAGGGTATCTCACTCTCCAGGAGAATAGAGGGGGAAGGGGATGAGAGGGGGAATGATGGAAAGGAGGGTAGGCTGGTGGGGGAGGGAAGTCGGAAACACCCACTTTTGAAAAGGGATGGGATCAAAGTAGAGAACAGAACAAGTGGGAGGTGGGATAGGAGGGAGGGAAATATAGTCAGTCTTTTACAATATATCTACTATGTTATTGTTTTGCATTAGCCACACATGTACAACCTATACTGAACTGCTTATCTTCCCAGTAAAGGTGGGTGACAAGGAAGGAAGGGAATGAATCTGGAATTGAAAGTTTTCAAATCAAATATTCAAATATATCTATATATAAATATGTGTGTGTATGTGTGTGTGTGTGTACTATTATTAATACCATCTTACATGTAATTGGGAAATAAGATATACAGGCACTGAGGCATAGAGATCCACTGGAAAAGTCGAAAGGAGTATGGGAGAAAATACAGGAGAGAGCAGATTGGAAGAGGGGATATCCTGTGTGACTGCTATTTTGAGGTGGTGGGTAGGGGAAAAACGGAAAAAATTTGTAACTCAAAATCTGGCGGAAACGAATGATGTAAATCAGAAGTTAATAAAGCATTAAAAAAAAGTAAAATAAAAAAAAGAATTCAAGCTATGTGCACTATTGAACCATATTGAGTATTCACTTATCTGACACCTTCCTTATATTGATTATATATGCCATAGAGGAAATTTAAGGTCAGTTTAAAGAACTATTAATACACAGAAAAATTCAGATATGAAAATATCACTGCAAACCTAGGAATCCAATCAACCTTTAACATCCTAATGATAGTTGTGCAGATCACCAAATAATTCAATATTTTTTTTTAAATCTGTGATTTCTTCAGTGTAAGCACTCCATCCTCTATTGTATATTATGGTTCTTCCATGCCTTAGTTGAAAGTTTCATGGCCCAGAACATCTCATTACCAGTGACCAATCTTCAGATAATAAAACTTTGTAAACTTAACTAGGTCAATGTTCAGGCAAATTCAGGAAAAAATGTCTACTTATACTTAAAGTCTTTCCTTCTGGGTAGATCCCAGACTATATGATCCACTAACAGAGACTTCAGGAATGCAAGGTCAACTCCATGCACAATGAGACTTTAACAGTGAAACACACTGAGAAATGAAATTGTTATCATGTTAAGATAAAAGTGTAAAACAATCTTTTCTTTGGAACATTTCTAATTTCTAATTGCTGCTCTCATATCACAGAGTCAAAATCACTGTTAAATAAATATTCTTAATCACTGAGTCAAAATTATTTCAGGCAGGCAATTTCATTAAGTGATTTTGGGTATGATGATACCCTTTGAAAATAAATTTTAAAATTCAAGGTATACATTCATGAATGCATATATACATGAATACAATATATCAGTATATATTGACTGAGAAAATATATGAAGCCAGAAAATTACTATGACTTCAATAGTGTTCCTCAAAGAACTTACATTTTATCAATTATGTCAGTACCTACTGTAGCAGCAAGCACCCCAAGCATCCTCAGGGTTTGCTGCCAGCACAGGTTCTTGGATCTGCTTTGATAAAGGAAAGCAACTCAAAATGGGTTAACAAGCTTACTTTAATCAGTCAGACATATATCGTTTACCTTGTTCAGGGGAAAAAGGTCAGCACCCCGAACTTCAAAGCATACAGGCAGAATTATCAAGACAGAAACAGATCAAGTAGACAGATTTCCAAACTGTCCAACCATTACATCCATACCCAGTCAACATCTGGGTTTCAACATCTGGGTTTTTCAAAGCCGGGGGGCTCTGGACAACAGCTTCCCAGAATCCATATCAAATCACTGAACACTTCTCAAAGTGAGCCCCAAAACAAAGCTACACATCAGGGTTTATATAGCCTTCTCCTGGCTCAGAGAATGTAACAACCTTATTGACTCACTGGCCAATCAAGAAGTATCTACTGAAAAACAAGCCTCCCACCCCAGGCTCCAGGTGCACTTTAGCCAAGGGGCAGGGAAGATCTTCAAATTTACATTCCCATTATACCTACCTACATTTGAAAACAGTTATGCATTTATATGAGATATTGTATATTCAGTCTTTAGAGATATTTAGGTTATTTATTATGCCGAATCATGCTGGAGATTTTGTTAGAACTAAATAAAGATCTAAATGGCAATAAATGATAGATCCTTTGTAGTAACTCCCTGGCTCCCTGACCTTGGTTCACAGATTAGGAACTATTGAATATTATTAATCAAAGTCTTTTAGGTGAAAACTCCTAGAGTTCAAGAGAGCATAGCCTTCTGAGCCTATACAAAGAAAAGGGACCAAATATGCAATCATCCTTTCTAATTTATGTGTCAGGGAAATGCCATTTTCTGTAAACAGATATTGTGTTTATTCCAACAATTCATTGCAATTTTAAGTGTTTGTAATTTTGTACGTGGCCTTATTAATCCAATGGCATTTTTCTCAGGGGTTTAATTGCTTTCTAGATCTATTTATGCCTGCTTCTATGATTTCTGTTACTAATTTGATGTGGTAACATGCTCCAATTTTATATCCTTTCAAAATGCCCTAATCAATGCTATTCTTTTCTACCTTACCATCATTAACAAGAATGTAAAAGAGTGTCTCAACGATTCCAGTTACATAAATCCACCAAGAGATGCATTTGCTGAGGTTGCCCTGAGCTTTGGTCAGTCAGAGCCAGGAAGATAGTGAGTCTCCTCCAGTGTCACCTAGGTAACCCTTATGTGATATTTGACATCATGCCAGATGATTTCTTCTTGAAAGTGTTAAATAAAACAGTAAAGAGTAAGGTCAGCTCATGTGCATGGTGCTGATGGAACAAATAGGTATATAACTGGCAAGGGCCAGGACTGACTGATTTGCAATGGTTGAGGAAACATCTGTGGAAAGACCAAGGACAGTTTTATGTGTAGTTGGATAGGAGGTCACTTATGTGGGCCAGAAAATGAAACAGAAGATGAAATAGGAGGCCTTACATGTAGGTTGAATAATAGAATCAGAGGCTCTCCTGTCACTGAAAAAGAATGTCCTCACTTGCTCAGTGATGGTTGAAAGCTCTTTAACAAAAGGCAGGGTCTTTCATTCTGCAATTAGAGAAATTTAAAATGCAAATACACCTAGCAAAAGTAATACTCTGTCTTAAATTTCTACTAAAGTTTTAATAATCTAATAAGCATTTATCCTTTAGAAATGGAATATATCTTCAAATATGCATGAATTATATCTTCCCTAAAATAATCTAATGATCAAAAGCACTTTTTTGATAGGGAGACTACAATAGCTTTTTTAAAGGAGAAAGCTGATATTACATGTGGCAACAGGCTTTTCTAGAGATATCCACGGGTAGACTTTATATCAACATTTTTTTACAATTCATTTAGCAAACATTTTTAATTACCTATGATTTAGAAAGCACTTTGAGGATGTGAAGGTGGAAGATGGGAGAGAAAAGGTAAACAAAGGGCTGAACTAGAAGAATGGGTAGAAGTTGCAAAGAAGCACATTTAATTCTTGTATGAGGAAAAAATCTAGTCCACATGCTCCTAATAATTAGAGACATCAAAAAATAGAATAGACTTTCTTAGGAAGGAGAGGAGTCCCTGCCATTGTAAGATAATTACAGACATACTTGATGAGACTACCTGTTGGGTATGTTATAGGATTTAGAGGAAGGAAGGAAGGAAGGAAGGAAGGAAGGAAGGAAGGAAGGAAGG
>NW_027186349.1:8121847-8158634 GCF_028583685.1 Petaurus breviceps papuanus
AAGGAAGGAAGGAAGGAAGGAAGGAAGGAAGGAAGGAAGGAAGGAAGAAGCATTTCCTATATGCCAGGCACTTTTCTAGGTCAATGGGATATACATAAAAAAACAATATCAATCTTATGGGACTTATGTTTAATATAGGGAAACAAGATATGTATGGAGACAGTGGCCAGAGAAGGGTATTTTGTTTGTTTGTTTTTATCTTTTTTGAGGGGAGAAGGCAGGGCTATTTGGGTTAAGTGACTTGCCCAAGGTCACACAGCTATTTAAGTGTCAACTGTCTAAGGCAGGATTTGAACTCAGATTCTCCTGACTCCAGGGCCGGTTCTCTATTCACTGTGCCACCTAGCTGCCCCAAGGGAAGGGTATTTTGCTTTGGGAAGTAATCAGGATGGTAAATAGAGCCACAGAGCACAAATAATTGACATGCCCTTTCCAAAAACAATAGTAGTTTTGATTTTATTACTGTTTTCAGCTAGAAAATGAGAGTGACAAGAGTGAGTGAAAAGATTTCAGTTAGTCAACAACCATACAACTGCCTACTACATTCCAGGTATAGTTTGCCAGAATGGAAAAAAAAATGGTAGTGAAGTGATTTGGACAGGTTAGATATGGCAAATTCTCACATATCAGGACAGGGGCAGAAGCTTAGAGATCATCAGATCAATAAATTGAGTCCCAAATAAATTAATAATTGTGACTAACAATTACATAGCACCTTAAGGTTTACAAAGATATGTACATACATATATAATATGATCCCCACAAAAATTCAGTGAGTTAAGTACTATTATTGTCTCCAATTTTCAAATAAGGAAACTGAGACTGAGAGAGATTAGATTAATTTTCTAGATCACACAACTAGTCAATGTTAGAGGCAGGATTCAAATCCAAGTCTCTCCAAGTCCAACCCTCTTTCCACTACACCTAAAAAAGGATTATTGTTCAAGTCTGGGGCATAGTAAATAAGCTCTGGGTACCTTCCAGCTCTGAGATTCTGCAATTACATCATACCTAGCTTCAAGTTGCTTCACCCCAGTTCACAAGTTTGCCTCTATTTGGCCCTAGAAATTAATGTGGAATTAAGATAATCTCCAAATAAATGTGAATTATGCTGAGATGCTAACTTCTTTTCCATTTGATTGTAAGAAGTGTCTTGAGTTCTATGGTCACATCAGGAACCTGGCCCAGATCCACATATACAGGTGCTGGAGTGAGATAACATATATCACAAACAAGATAAGATTCAAAGCACAATAATGCCCCTAAAATGTAATATCCCTGGAATATAATCCATCATTATGGCAGCACCAGTTCACTGAGCTAATCACATCTCACAAATGAAGGATTTTAGAATCAGGAAAATATATTTTTCTGGCTCTGAGATTAGACTCTCCTTAGATGAAGAGAGCCATTGATAAGACGCATCAGTTGACAGTTTAATTCATATATCAAGCTAGGTCTATATGACATCAAACTCTCTTGGTGATATGAAAAATTCAATCATAAAGATGTTTTTGTTGTTTGCTTCAACACTTCAGTGGATCTGTGATCTCACTGATATGTGTACTCCTTGCCTTGGTGATGATTATGCCAGGCCCATGCCTTCCCAGGATGTGCAATCCTTTGTACACTTCCTCCCATAAAATCTCCCTAGAGAAACAACCCAATGTGCTGCAGTACTTCTATGGCTTTTAACATTGTGTATGCACCAATGTGACAGTAGATCCGTTTGTTATGTCTAACTACTTAATAGGATTTCATCCTTTTCCAATTATATGTGTCTTTGAGGCTCTCTTATATATCACTTCTCTCTCAAAAGTCATTACTAGGGGTGGCTAGGTGGCACAGCGAATAGAGCACCAGCCCTGGAATCAGGAGGATCTGAGTTCATCAACCACAGACACTTAACACTTACTAACCGTGTGACCTTGGGCAAGTCACTTAACCCCAATTGCCCTGCCTTCCTCCCTGCTGAAAAAAAAAGAAAGAAAAAAATTCATTACTAACAGTTGGATTTATATCTATGATACACCTTTCCATTGTCTTCTGGGTTGCCCATAATTCTGATTCTTCAAAGATTGTGAAGCTCTTTAGTTTGCATCTGTATAAGATCAAAAGAGGAATCCTCATGTTAAAGAGATGGAGTTTGTTGTCAAAGTGTAACTTAGATTTGTTAAAAGTACTCTGCCATTCCCCAAGGGTAGCCTGTACTTATCCTTATATTCAGTTCTGAGTCAAGTTCATTGTCCATGTGCAGGACTTGCCGATCTAAGATATATAAGATTGACTAACTCAGTGGATCCAGTTTTCCATTCATCTGGAGCATACCATAATCCATTACTCACCTAATTGATTTTTCCCATTGTAAGGCTTATGGGATTTAAAGATCTTCCATGCCCCATTGGATGTGCTGACATAGCAGGAAGGGGCGGAGCAAGCGAAAGCGAAAGCCAGAGAAAGCGAAAAGCCAAGCTAGCGTTCCTGCAGTGCCTGGCGGTGGTGGCGACGGTGGTGGCAGCAGCAGAGGCAGCGGCAGCACGAAGCCCTTTTTTAGTTAGGACTGCTAAGGACTTTCTGCTAAGGACTCCTGCTGAGGACTGCCAGGGGCCGGAGCTGCTGGGAGCGTGCTTCCAGGACGCTGGGTGGTTGCTGTGCATGGGGAGAGGAGGACCTTTGCCTGAGGTAGCCTGTTCTGTTTTAAAGGCTTGAAAATATGGGTGCTTTCTACTTTATCTACCTGTGCCAATGTCATAACTACTCTGATGGCTTTCACTTTCTGGTTTTGGGACTCAGTCTTTTGGTATCTTAATAAATTTTCTAGTTTATTTCCCCATATGGCAAGCATGACGTATTTTGTGATGGATAATTATATCAGCATATTTGTAATCTCTATAGGCATTGTGAATATGGCATTGCTGATACACCCATTTAGATTGCTAAACCAATCTCCACTGAATATCCATTGACCCTATTGTGGAGACCCTGTAAGTATCCTGGAGCTTGACACAATCAGCACAGTGATATTTAAAAACAGGAGTCTTTGGAGGGTCCCATCATACATAAGGAATCCTTCTTGTATTTGGCCTCTTCTTAGGATGTTATCTTTCCTGATAATGATAAACATTTTTGACAAGGGGGGAAGGAGAGGAGAGAAATTAAAGAAGCATTTACTTAGCATCTACTTTGTGCCAGGAACTTTGCTAAGTATTTACAAATATTACTTCATCATCAGATCCTCATGTAAACTTGGGAGGTGGGTGCTATTGTTATCCCCATATTACAGCTGAGGAAACTGAGACAGACCAGTTAAATGATTTGTGCAGAGTTACACAGTTAATAAGTGTCAAAAATTGCATTTGAACTGTCTTTCTGATTTCAGGCCCAATAATTAGTAGCCATCTAAATGCTTTATTTGATAATTCTAGAGAGAGGATTGTTAAACAGTTGGGACTGGATCTAGCAAAGAATCCTGTATCATCCAGACAACTTTATTGTCTATTAATTACCAAAAAGAAAAACTCCTACTTAGTATGATAGTCTATATCCTCTTTATCTCTCAGTCACGATTTATAACTATGAAGTTTGTGACTTACTATAGAAAATTATCTGTTAAAATCTGCCTTCTCCTTTCCCATAGTTTCATCATGGATACCTTTGATACATGTATAGATAATTCTCAAAAGAATTTTGTAGAAATGAGAAAGCAGACAAACGAATCAGTCAATCATAGGATCACAGATATAGAGTTGAAAAGACTTTTTCCTTTATCTTATTTCTCCCTGGTCCTCTGAATCAGATTCTACAGAGTGGCTCTTAATCTGGAGTCCATGAACACATGTATCTGTGTGTGTGTACATACACATATATGCTTGTTTATATGCATAAAACACATACACATTTGTGTTCCATATGGTACACTCACTGACTTAAAAATAAATTATCTATCCATGTTGTGTAAACAAAACTGCTTCATTGGTTATCATGAAATGTCACTGCAAAAAATGAAGCCAGTATAAAACTGTGCATATCTTTTGACCCAGCAATACCACTTCTATGTCTATATCCCAAAGAGATCATAAAAATGGGAAAAGGACCCACATGTACAAAAATATTTATAGCAGTTCTCTTTGTAGTGGCCAAGAATTAGAAATTGAGGGGATGTCCATCAATTGGGGAATGGCTGGACAAGTTGTGGTATATGAATGTAATTGAATACTATTCTGCTATAAGAAATGATGAGTAGAAAAAACTGGAAAGACTTACATGAAGTGATACTGAGTGAAGAAAGCAGAACCAGGAGAACATTGTACATAGTAACAGCAGCATTGTGTAATGACTAACTTTGATAGATGCTTTCCTCAGCAATGTAAGGATCTAAGATAATTGCAAAACACTCATAATGGAAAATGCTATCCACATCCAGAAAAAGAACTATGGAGTCTGAATGCAGATTGAAGCATACTATTTGCTCTCTCTTTTTTTGTTCTGTTTTGTTTCTTCTTTCTTGTGCTTCCTCCCATTAATTCTAATTCTTCTTTAAACATGACTAATGTAAAAATATGTTTAATATGAATGTATAAATGGAGCCTGAATCAGATTGTACACCATCTTGGGGAGAGAGAGTGAGGGGAGGGGAAGAAAATTTAGAACTCAAAATCTTATGGAAGTAGTGTTGAAACTAAAAATTAATTCAAAAAGAAACTGTGCATGTCCTTTGATGCAGAAATACCACCACTAGGTCTGTATCACAAAGAGAGAAAAGAAAAGGGTAAAGGAGCTATTTGTACAAAAATATTTCTAGCAGCTCTTTGTGGTAGAAAAAAAATAGAAATTAATTGGATGCCTATCACAGCTGAATAAACTATATATCACTGCAATTGTATCCCATATTGTGTTATAAGAAATAATGAACAAGATAAAGATAGTAAGACTTGTATGAACTCACACAAAGTGAAGTGAGCAGAACCAGGAGAACACCTTATACACTAACAGCAATATTGTAAGGATTATCAACTCTGAAAGATTTAACTGCTCTAGTCAAGCCAATAATCCAAGATACTTTCAAAGGACCCATAATAAAAAATGTAATCCAGAGAGAACTGATGAACTCTGAGTACAAATTAAAGCATACTATTTTTTTACTTTCTAAAAAAAGATGAAGCCAGGAAAGGCAAGCTGTTCCAAGTCAAATACATATAGAATAAATGTATTAATGGTTATATATATAATATAGTTTATATAGTTATATATGTAACTAATATTATATCTTATAACTATATTATAGACAATTATAAAACAGCTATGTGTCACTATTATGTCATTCTGGATATAGTCCAGATATAGATCTATATAGATCATTATGTCCTCTGAATTGCTTTTTCTGGCAGTAATATGATCCATAATTTTTCCTCTCTATAGAATATCAGCACATGCTCAGCACAGTGTCTGGTATGTAGAAAGATCTTAATAAATTTGTAATGCCTTGCCTTCCCCTCTTGAAAATTAATCCCTATAATTGTGTTGCCATCAGCAGTTGATTTCATCTACAGTTATTTGTCCTGAAAGAGTTTACCTTTCCAGACTTCATTTTTTTCAGTGTCAGTTCATGTTAACTCATGAAATAGTTTTATCTACACAATATGAATATTGAGATCATTTATTTTCATGTCAGTGAATACACTGTATGGAACTGAAGATCTTGACCTTCTTGACTTTGGTTAGAGTATTGTATTATTGAAGAATGGCCTAGGATCATCATTCTTACATTGCCATCAGAATTCAGACTCCAGATTCAATCTCTTACAATCTTATCATTCCTATGGGTTTTTTTTCTTCAGATGAGTTATTTCCAAATGGTTTTATTATGTCATTGTACTCTAGTCTGTTTCTAGGCAAGCAAAGCCAGAAAGAGTTATCTTGTATATCTAGGATTCACCAAATAGCCAATATGGATCACTTAATCCAAATAATTCTAAGTAATATCTGCCTTAATTATCTACAAAAGGGCTTAAAATGACACCAGATTCAGTCTGTAATTGAACAACCTTATGTTTCCCTTTAACAGTGTAGATAGAACCATGTATATATCTCAAGCAAAGCTACTGATCCATATTCAATCAAAATCAGTTTAAGACAATTTTTTAAAAAGTCAGATTGGCAGAGAAGATATTCGTTCCCCTCAAGATCCCCTTTCCTAAATTCTCTCTCATTCTCTCTCTCTCTTACACACACACACACACACACACACACACACACACACACACACACACTTTTTCTGAATTTCTTTTTCCTTTTTTAATTCTTTTTTTCTTTTCCCATTTAATATTAATGAAAAACGAATATAGAGTATAAAAATCTTCACATTCAATACCTGAGTCAAATTTTGAGTACATCTTTCTATTTTTTTATCTTTATTAATTTGTTTGTTTACTTTTAGTTTACAGGATTCAATTCCACAATTCCTTCAGTTTCAAATTTTCTCCCCCTCCCTCTACACCCCACCCTTCATGGCAGCATACAATCAAGTATGGGATCTGCAAAGAGTTTCACATTAGACATGTCAGGTTATAAACAAGGATTGCATCAGATGGAATGGACAATGGGAAAGAGGAAACCAAACCAAACAAGAAAAAGAGAGAGAGGAGGTAGTTTGATTCAATCTGCATTCAAAACCTGTTCTTTCTAGTTCTTTCTCTGAATATAGACATCTCTCTCCATCATGAGTCTTTTGGAGTTGCCTTATAACCCTGCATTGCTGAGAAGACTCCAGTCTATCAAAGTTGGTTATCACACATATGTTGTGTCTGTAATTGTGTACAAATTCCTCCTGGTTCTGCTCTTCTCACTCAGTATCAGTTTGCATAAGCCTCTCCAGGTAAATATGAAGTCCGTCTGCTCCTCATTTCTTATAGCACAATAGTATTCCATTACATTCATATACCACAACTTGTTTATCCATTCCCCAATTGATGGGCATCCCCTTAATTTCCAATTCTTTGGCACCACAAAAAGACATGCCATAGGGGCGGCCAGGTGGCTCAGCGAGTAAGAGCACTGGCCCCAGTGTTGGGATGACCTGGGAATTGAATCCAGGCTCAGATACTTAGTACCACACCCATAAATAAGTGGCCATGTAACCTTGAGCAAGTTACTTAACCCCTATTGCTTTAAAAAAAAAATAAAAAATTTTAATTTTAATTTAAAAAAAAAGACCTGCCATAAATATTTTGTTCATATGGATCTTCCTCCCACTTCTATGATCTTTTTGGGATACAACTCTAGAAGTGGTATTGCTGGGCCAAAGGGTATGAAATTACTTATAGCTTTTTGGTCATAGTTCCAGATTGCTCTCCAGAATGGTTGAATCAGTTCACAACTCCACCAACATTGCATTAGTGTTCCAATTTGTGGACATCCTCTCCAGTATTTATCATTTTCCTGTTTTGTCATCTTAGCCAATCTGACTGGTGAGATGTGGTACCTCAGAGTTGTTTTGATTTGCGTTTCTCTAATCAGTAATGATTTAGAGCATTTTTTTATATGCTTATGTATATCTTTAATTTCTTCCTCTGAAAACTGCCTGTTCATATCATTTGACCATTTATCAATTGGGGAATGACTTGTATTCTTATAGATTTGACTCAATTCTCTGTATATTTTAGAAATTAGGCTTTTATCAGACATTGGTTGTAAAAATTCTTTCCCAATTTTCCACTTCCCTCTTAATCTTGGTTACATTGGCTTTGTATGTACAGAAGATTTTCAATTTCATGTAATCAAAATTATCCATTTTTCATTTTATACTGCTTTCTAATTCTTGTTTGGTCATAAAGTCTTGCCTTCTGAATAAATCTGAGAGGTAAACTATTCCTTGTTTTCCCAGATTGCTTACAGTATCAGCCTTTATACCTAGATAATGCACCCATTTAGGCTTGATTTTGGTATATGGTGTTAGGTAGTGGTCTATGCCCAGTTTCTGCCATACTATATACCAGTTTTCCCAGCAGTTTTTGTCAAATAGAGAGTTCTTATCCCCAAACTGAGGTCTCTGGGTTTATCAAACAGTAGATTACTATAATCATTGACTGCTGAGTCTCATGTTCCCAGTCTATTCCATTGATATACTGCTCTATTGCTCAGCCAGTACCAAGTAGTCTTGATGACTGCTGCTTTATAATACAGATTAAAATCTGGTATAATAAGGCCACCTTCCCTAGCATTTCTTTTCATTAATTCCTTGGATATTCTAGACCTTTTGTTCTTCCAAATGAATTTTGTTACTATTTTTTCTAGTTCTATAAAGTAGTTTTTTGGTAAATTGATTGTTATGCCACTAAATATGTAATTTAATTTAGGTAAAATTGTCATGTTTATTTTTTTAGCTCGACCCAGCCACGAACAATTGATGTTTTTCCAATTAGTTAGATCTTACTTTATTTGTGTGGAAAGTGTTTTGTAGTTGTGTTCATATAGGTCTTGGGTTTGTTTTGGCAGATAGACTCCCAAATATTTTATAATGTCTGCAGTAACTTTCAATGGGATTTCTCTTTCTATCTATTGCTGTTGGATTTCATTAGAAATATACAGGAATGCCAAGGATTTATGTGGGTTTATTTTATATCCTGCAACTTTGTCAAACTTATTTATTGTCTCAAGTAGTTTTTTTACTTGATTCACTAAGTATTCTCTAAGTATATCATCATATCATCTGCAAAGAGTGACAGCTTGGTCTCTTCTTTGCCTAATTTGATTACTTTGATTTCTTTTTCTTCTCTAATTGCTACTACTAACATTTCTAGTTCCAGATTGAATGAGAGGGATGACAGTGGACACCCTTGTTTCACCCCTGTTCTTATTGGAAATGCTTCTACCTTATCCTCATTACATATAATACTTGCTGATGGCTTTAAATAGATGCTACCTATTATTTTAAGGAAGGCTCCATTTATTCCTATACTTTCTAGTGTTTTTAATAGGAATGGATGTTGTACTTTGTCAAAAGCCTTTTCTGCATCTATTGAGATAATCATGTGGTTTCTGCTAGTTTTATTGTTGATATGATCAATTATACTGATGGTTTTCCTAATATTAAACCAACTTTGCAATCCTGGAATAAATCCTACCTGCTCAAAGTGTATCATTCTTGTGATAAGTTGTTGTAGTCTTTTTGCTAATATTTTATTTAAAATTTTGGCATCTATATTCATGAGGGAAATTGGTCTATAATTTTCTTTCTGTTTTATCTCTTCCTGATTTAGGTATCAGTACCATATTTGTGTCATAAAAAGAATTTGGTAGGACTCCTTCTACACTAATTTTCCCAAATACTTTGCAGAGTATTAGAATTAATTGTTCTTTAAATGTTTGATAGAATTCACTAGTAAATTCATCTGGCCCTGGAGACTTTTTCCTAGGGAGTTCTCTGATGACTTGTTCGATTTCTTTTTCTGAGATGGAGTTTTTTAAGTAATTTACTTTCTCTTCAGTTAATCTGGGCAACTTATTTTTTTTTTTTGCAGGCACGGTGGGGTTAAGTAACTTGCCCAAGGTTACACGGCCAGGTTTTTTGTGTGGGTGTTAAGTATCTTAGGCCAGAACCGATCTGGGGTCCTCCTGACTCTGGGGCCGGAGCTCTTACTCACTGCGCCACCTTGCCACCCCGGCAACTTATATTTTTGTAAATATTCATCCATTTCACTAAGATTGTCATATTTATGTGCATACAATTTGGCAAAATAATTCCTAATTATTGTTTTAATTTCTTCTTCATTGGAAGTACATTCACCCTTTTCATTTTTGATATTCATAATTTGATTTTCTTCTTTCTTTTATCATATTGACTAAGGGTCTATCAATTTGGTTGGTTTTTTCATAAAACCAGCTCTTAGTTTTATTTATTAATTCAATAGTTTTTTTTATTTCAATTTTATTAATCTCTCCTTTGGTTTTCAATATTTCTAATTTAGTATTTAATTGGGGATTTTCAATATGTCCTTCTTCTAGCTTTTTCAATTACATGTCCCATTCATTGACCTCCATTTTCTCTAATTTATTCATGTTTGCACTCAGGGATATAAAACTTCCTCTAAGAATTGCTTTTGCTGCATCCCACAAATTTTGATATGTTGTCTCATTATTGTCATTCTCTTGAATGAAGTTACTGATTGTTTCTATAATTTCTTGTTTGACCCACTCATTCTTTAGAATTAAATTGTTTAGTTTCCAATTAGGTTTTAGTCTTTCCATGTCCCTTTATTACATATGATTTTTATTGCATCATGGTCTGAGAATGTTGCAATTAATATTTCGGCCTTTCTGCACTAAATTGTGAGGTTTTATGCCCTAGACATGGTCAATTTTTGTGTATGTGCCATGTAACTCTGAGAAGAAGGTATATTCCTTTTTAACCCCATTCAGTTTTCTCCAGAAATCTATCATTTCTAGCCTCTCTAAAATTCTATTCACCTCCTTAACTTCTTTCTTGTTTATTTTGAGGTTAGATTTATCAAGTTCAGAGAGGGGGAGATTAAGGTCCCCCACTAGTATAGTTTTGCTATCTATTTCTTCCTCTCATTCCCTTAACTTCTGCTCTAGGAATCTGGATGCTATACCACTTGGTGCATATATGTTAAGTAATGATATTGATTCATTCTCAATGGTGCCTTTTAGCAGGATATTGTTTCCTTCCTTATCTCTTTTAATTAGATCAATTTTTGCTGTTGCTTTATCTGAGATAAGGATTGCTACCCCTGCTTTTTTTACTTTAGCTGAGGCATGATATATTTTACTCCAGCCTTTTACCTTTACCCTGTGTGTATCCCCTTCTTTCAAATGTGTTTCTTGTAGACAGCATATTGTAAGATTATGGTTTTTAATCCATTCTGCTATCCACCTCTGTTTTATGGGAGAGTTCATCCCATTCACATTCACAGTAATGATTACTATCTGTCTATTTCCCTCCATCCTATTCCCTCCCCTGTTTATGTTTTTGTTTCTTCCTTCTCCCTTCCCCTCCTTAAGGGTTTTACTTTTGACCACCCCTTCCCTCAGTATTCCCTCCCTGTGACCTCCCCTTCTTTACCTACCCTTTCCTCTTGCTACTATTTCCCTCCCTTTTTATTCTCCCCTTACCCCTCCTACTGCCTATAGGGCATAATGGATTTTTATACTTATCAGAGTATCTTATTCCCTCTTTGACCCCAAACCAATGTGAGCAAATTTCATACAGTGCTCCTCTCCCTCCCTCTTTTCCCTCTATTATAATGAGATTTTGTATCTTTTCATGTTAGAATCTTAAACTTAATTGACTATGTTGATCCCTCTTTGAACCAGAATCAATGAGAATAATGTTCAAATGATGTTCATCTCCCTCTCTCCTTCCCCTCTACTATAGTATGTCTTTATACCTCTTCATATGACATAATTTACCTTTTTCTACCTCATTCTTTCCTTTTATCCCATTACTGTCCCTTTGATCCCCTTAATAAGGTGTTTTTTTATCATCAGATTAGTTTATTTATACCCACACCCTCTATCTATGTATATCCCTTTTAAAGGTCATGATAATCATATAAATTTCAATACTGACAGGTTATCAGCTTCTCATATAGAGATGTAAATGGTTTGTTCTTATTGCATCCCAAGTTTTATGCATGTTTATGTGAGTGTGCATGAGTGTATGTGTGTGTGAGTGTGTGTTTTCTGTGTTTACCTTTTTATGTCTTCCTTGAGTCTTATGATTGGAGATCACATTTTCCATTGAGTTCTGACTTTTTCATCAGGAAAGTCTGGAAGTCCCTTATTTCATTACATGACCATGTCTTTGCCTGAAAGATTATGCTCACTTTTGACAGGTAGTTGTTCCTTGGTTACAGTCCTAGTTCTTTTGCCTTAAGAAAGATCAAATACCAATCCCTCTGATCTTTTAATGTAGAAGCTGCTAGATCCTGTGTTATCCTGACTGTAGTTCCACAATATTTGAATTGTTTCTTTTTGACTGCTTGCAGTATTTTTTCTTTAACCCTGTAATTCTGGAATTTGACTACTATATTTCTTGGAGTTTTCAATTTGGGATCTCATTCAGGAGGAATCCAGTGAATTCTTTCAATAACTATTTTACCTTCTGATTCTAGGACTTCAGGACAGTTTTCTTTGACAATCTCTTGGAGGATGTTGTCCAGGTTGCTTTTTTCATCCTGCATGGCTTTCCGGTAGATCAATAATTCTTAAGTTATCTCTAAAGGATCTGTTCTCCAGGTCAGTTGTTTTTCCAGTGAGAGATTTTATACTTTCTTCTAATTTTTTAATCTTCATGTTTTGTTTTATTGACTCTTGGTGTATCATAGAGGTCCTGAGCTTCAATTTGACTGATTCTAATTTTTAGTGAATTATTTTCTTTGGTTGGTTTTCCAAGGTCCTTTTTTAGGGAGGTATTTTCTCCAATTAGGTCACAAATTTACTTTTTAAGGATTTGTTTTCTTCAGTGAGACTTTTTTTCAATTTGGTCACTGTAGATTTAAATTTATCTTCTACCTCTCTCTAATTTGGGTTTTTAAATCTTTCCTGAACTCCTCCAAGAATGCTTTTTGGCCTTGAGACCAGTTCATATTTCCTTCTGTGGTCTCAGGTGTGAGTATAGAGTCCATGTTGTCCTCTGTATTTGGTTGTTCTTGCTTGCTATAATAAGCCCTGATCAATTTTCTTGCCTTCCCCTTCTCTTTCTCAGCTTCCTTCCTTCCCATTGTAATTTCCTATTTCCTAATTTCTCAGGCTGGTAGCTAAGGGCCTGTTTGTTGGCTTTGTGTGCTGTAGCTTCTGGGTGTCTAGACTGAGGCCAAGGCCAGGATTCAGTGTTTCCCCTGAGTTACCCTAAGGCTCACAGAGTAACCTGTAGGGGAGGGGTGGTCTGGCAACTTCAGATTTCCACCTCTATGCCCCTGGGCTACAGCTCAGGCAGGCTCAGCAGCTGGTGGCTGGCAGCATTGGTGTCTGCAGATTCCCCTGGTGGTGCTAAGGTCCATCTGGGCTTCTGTTGTTAGAACTTGCTGGCTCCAATCCCTGGGCTTTGGTAGCTTTTGCTGGTCAGGTGAGGTGGGGCTTGTTGGGACCCCTCCTGCCCTTCACTTCAGATTACTTGATGCCTCAGTTATACTCTTTCTCTGTGGCTCCTAATCCTGAGGATATTTTCAATCATTCAGGATTTTACTCTGGGTGGGACATCTATCTCTGGGTTTTCTAGGTTAGGGAGGGGGAATCGGAGCAGCTAGAGTTTGCTTTGCCATCCTGGCCCCTGGAAAATCAGGAAGGTGATTTTTAAACTTCCAGGCTGTGGGCTGATAGCCCCCAAGAGAAGCTGCTGTCTCTGCTGTGGGCCCTGCACTTTCTCTTACCCAGTTTCAACAGATCCTCCCAACCCATGGTAAGACACTGGTGAGAGGGATGCGAATTGCCCTTGGGGTGGGTGAGTCTGCTGACTGAGGTTCCTTCTCTCTCTGCTGTAGTCTGCTCTCTAGTCTGGGGTGGTGCAGCCCCTGAGTTTCCATGCTCCCCCTGCCCCAACCCATGTGGGCATTTTCCTGGGCTGGATTCTGCCATGCTTTGTCTCCCAGTGGATTCTGACACTCTAAAATTCATTCAGATTTACTTTTTAAACTTTCATGAAGGATTCACAAAAGAGCTTAGAAAAGTTACTACTTACCTTTGGACATCTTGGCTCCACCCTCCTTTTTTAATTCTTTATTATAAAGGATGTTTCTGTGGGATGGGGTGAGGGAAAGAATAAAGTGGGAAATGTAAGTGATATAAAAATAATATGTAACACTAAAAATGTATTTTAAAATACAAGGGATATAAAAATAGTGAAATATGGGAGATATAAATAACAAATAGCTAAAATTCTGTTTAAGCATCTCTTTGTTTCTTTTGATTTCCAAAATGTGCTCTAAGCTAATGTCACTTATGAGTTTGTGGTAAAATAATTCTACCCAAAAACTGAAGGCACAGGATGGTCATGGAGAGAACATAATGACAGTACTATACATCCATATAATTTTTGATACTGAAATTCTTGAAATAACATGTAGTCTTCAGGATTCTCTGTAAGGAAAAGGAGCTCCAATAATATATTTAATGTCTGACCCAGAGTTGAGATCTGAGAACTGAGAACAATAAAAATCTGTATAGTTCCTATTAGTTCACAATCTTTCTGTTGATTAGTTCAATCAACTGAATAACAAAGATCGAATCCTCCTTGAATGAAACACAAGCTCAGAACTAGGGAGCAAGTTGAAAGTCAGGGTGGTAGAGGATTCATTTGTGTGACCTTAGGCAAGTAACTTAAATTCTATAATTTCTGAATTTCTTCCAGCTCTAAATAAATGAATTCAAATGGTGATTAGAAATGCAAAGTTATACAGTAAGGATGTAGAAAGATAGACCCCGAATAAAACCAGATATTTATTAACTATGTGACCTTGGGCAAGTCACTTAACCCTGTTTTCCTTGGTTTCCTTTTCTATAAAATGAACTGAAGAAAGAAATGGCAAACCATTACAGTATCTTTGTCAGGAAAACCCCAAATGTAGTCATGAAAAATAGGACACAAATGAACAACAACAAACAATAGTAACAATACTAATTATTGTTGGATCCTGCTTCAGTTGTCCACAAAATAGGTGATTAGGCCATGGAGTAGAAAAGTACTTTTTTGTACTTTTGAGTAAAGAGTAATATAAAGAGTTCTGGATTGAGAGTCAAGAAACTTGGTCAGCTTTGACATGATCAGGTCACTTTTAACTATTTTTGTTTTTTGTCTTTTGCCTTAGTTTCTTCATCTATTACATAAAGATAATACTACCTTAAATATATTATAATACTGTTCTGAGAGATAATAAAAATAGATAAGATGTGAAAATGGTTTGAAATTGGGAAGTTATGTTCTGACACAAAGGATTATCATTATTAGATTTCTAATTTACAACCCTTAGAAGTGTGGAAGAACCTGCCTAGGAGAAAGAGTATCACCATTCAAACACAATCCTAGAGACAGGAAAGGTAATAGGTAAGTGGCTTTTTAAGGTGGCTCTCTGGGAATCCAAGCTGGCCAAGACCCTCTCCCCAATATTCCTACAATCCATCTTTAAAGAGAGAAGTTCCTAAATGCTGAATAGGACAGCAAATTCAGTGAATATTATAATGTGCACTGAAGCCCTTGCCTGGATGTTGTCAAACACTTTTTTTTTCCCAGAGGGAAATGTGTTTCTTCTATGCTTTGAGAGCTCTTGTTCCTGAAATGGCATCAGCCGCTCTTAAGGGCATGGATCAACTTCAACCACATGTGTGTAATTGGGTATCACGCAGTATAATTGCTTTTATGCAGGACTTCTTGCCCAAATGACTAGATATAAATGTTACAGATGAATCACTTGATGCAGAATATCAAATTTCAATTAGGGGACTGGGACAGGGAATTCAGAAGTGAAAATCATTGTCCCTTTCTCAAACATCAGAGCACCAGAAACACATGTTGATTACTCCAAAATGGAAAGAAAAAAAAAATGAAGAGTGGGAAACAAGTACTAAGTACTTTCTAGTTATTTTTCCCACACCACACACACACACACACACACACACACTCTTTGATTCTGTTCATCCCTACAGCTCTATGGATATAATAAGTCAGAATACCTAGAGAATACATACAGAGAAATTCTTTTGTGCAGAGTGAAGTACAGGAAAGTCCATATATAATTATAGGTGTGTGTGTGTGTTTTATATGTAGGTATTATGTATATATATTATATATTACATAATATATTTAATTCTATTACATGTCATGTTATAATATATTTTTATATAATTATATATTACATATAAGTATGTTATATATATATATAGGAAGAAATGGATTCAAATTCTATCTCTGACATTAAAGAATTCTATGACTTTGGACATGTCACTAACTTTTCTGATGCTCATTTTTCTCATTTGTAGCATGAGTGTCTCTAGGGCCTGCCTCATAGAGGTACTGTACTCAAGTAAGATAATATATATATATATATATATATATAGTACTTTTTAAACCTTAGAAGCTTTTCTGTTAATGTCAGTTATTAGTCCTTCCCAGTATAATGTAAAATCTTAAAAGATAGGAGCTCCTTGTGGGGAGGGGATATATTTGTGTCACTAACTCTTAACATAGTCTCACACATAGTAGGGTGCTTAATAAATGTTAATTAATAATTTAATAAATTGTTGAATTAAATGTCATATAGATGGTTTTATCAAGTTATATGGAGATTACCCCATAGGAAGCAAATTATATGAAAGAATCTGAGATCCTTTCAAAGACTTAAAATATTTAAAATAAGAAAATGAAAGCCCACAGATGACCAGATACGATGGAATCCATTGCTAAGGAATAAAACTGTTCCAAATTCAACTTTCTTACTTATCCTCATTCCATAAATTGAATGTGACAAATATTTATTAAGCACTGACTGTGTTCTGGGCACTATTTTATGTGCCCTTTATTTGAAAAGTAATGCTTGTTCCATCCTTGAAGTGTTCATGATTTCAGTGGTATAAATACTTGCTCCATTAATACAAATCAAAACCCTTCAATGCTTTAGTAACTAGTCTTCATGAGTTACTGTGGTCAAAAAATATAATTTCAAACAGCCAACCTTCCAGTGATATATTGCACGATGATAGGTTATATTTGCATAGCATTTTAAGTGTTTTGTAGAGATTATTACATTTAGACCTCAAAATGGTCCTGAGAAGTAGGAAGAATAAGTATTAGAAACCTCACTTTTCAAATAGGAAAACTAAAACTCAGAGAGGTCTAGTAACTTTGCCAAGGTCACAAAGTACATAAGTAGAAGATATGCAACTCCAATTCCTATCTTCTAATGCCAAGTCCCACTCACTTTCTATTATCCTCTGATGTTGCCAAATACCACATATCCTCTGCTCCTATACTATATCCATATACTAGCTAGTATGCCATTTCATAAAGAATATGGTTTATATAAATTACATCAGTAAGACTAGTCTGAAGATTTGCTCAAGAGAAAATAAAAAGGATTAAAAAATAAAGGACATTTTTTAAAAGTTTATTAACTTTGACTTGATTAATTTTAAGGAAGCAATAAAGAAAACAGATGACCCCTGCTCATCTCCCAGAATTAAATATGTTTATCACTTGTAGATTTACATTTCCCTAAAAACTAAAAAAGCAAATATATTTTAGTTTGATCATTTATATTCCCTTTTTTGCAAAAACAGCATTTTCTTTACTGCAAAGAGAAAGGAAAAGTCATAATGGAACTTGAGTTGATGAGAAATAAGAAAAAAATCAGTCTCTTTATAGGTAATTTCACTTTTTAGATGAATCAATCAATATATTCTCATTAAGCACTATGAGGTGCTGAGCACTGTACTTGTGGCTGAGAATCCAAAGACAAAAACATAATCAGGTGCCAATTCTTCAGCATTCTAACTCCACAGCACAGCATCCTCTACATCTTCTCTACTCTACACATACATCTTCTCTACTCACACAACCACCACCTGAGGTCATGTTTTCATCATTCCATAGCCTGGATTATTAAAATGTTCTTCTGGTTGGTCTCCCGGCCTTGAATCTCTCCTCTCTGCCATATATCCCATATAGCTATCAAAGTGGTTTTCTGTAAGCACAAATCTGATCATATTATTTCCTGACAATCAATATTGGTGGCTCCTAATCCTCTATTTTCAAACTTTTCCATTTAACATTAAGATCCTTCACAATCTGACTCTAACCTACTTTTCCAGCCAAACTGACTTTCTTGCCTTACCTTAGGAGGATAATGTGACAACAATGGGGTAGATGACAAAAAACAACTGGCCGTGTTAGATTATAAAGCCTGGCTTAAGCTGACTAAATATGCTATGTGGTATACTCACCAATCAAAAGAGTTTGGAGACCAGCCCAAGAGTTCCAGAGTTAACAAAGTTAAGGAGATAGAAAGATCTAGTGTTTCAGAGGGTACAGAGGTAGTCTGGTAGTTGGCAAAAAGATAGCCAGAATGGAATTGGTAGAAATTTTTGAGAATAATATTTAAACTCAATGTAATTTGCGGAAAATACATGACTGTGGATTTGCCTACTCCTCAATCCCAATACATTTCCAAGAGAAAAAGTAAGTGGGCTTTGCTGAATAGTTCTGGGAAAGTAATTTTTCATAGACTGCTATAGGACGAAGTGTGCATAAATGTCATGGGCACAAGACTTTTGAAGGTGAAAGAGAGTGTTACCACATGCTTCAGTCTTCCTCTGTTTTAGGCACTCAGTTAATAGCAGAAATCAACAGTTATGAGCAGCAGAGGAATACTGGACTTTGATGTGTACAATGAAATGAATGAGTTCCCATCTAACTGAGGCCATGAGAATATGAAGAAACATTCCCTGCGGCCAGTTTGTCTTCACTTTTTCTGTCTCTGACCTTCATCTTCAAAAGTGCTATGCCCAGTGATACCTATACCAACTCACCCCTTAACAATTCAACAGAAATGACTTTCTGTCCTCTGGGTCTCCAAAGCCTTCTATAGGAGGTGTGGGCAGGGGTAAGGAAAGCAAGTATGCTCCCTCCCAGTCATAGATCCAATACAACAGGAAAATTGTTTGACAGAACTGTTAAGAATTACAATGGGCTGCCATGAAGGTAAAGGGTTCCCCCTCACTGAATGTTTTCCAGTTGAGACTATGTAACCAGTTGTTAGGGATGTTAGATGGAGATTCCTTGGTCACAAGATGGTCTTTGCTGTTCCTTTTATTGATGAAATTCGGTGATTCTGTGATCTGGAATAAGGTTAGCTTCTTCAATAAATTTTAAAATAATTAGAGAAAGATTATTTTAATCCAGAAAGACATGAATTTAAACCCTTCCTTAGACACTTACTAGCTACGTGACCTTGGGCAAAACACTTTAGTTCTCTTGGACTGATTTTCCTCAGCTGTGTAATGCAGATAATAATAGCACCTTAATTAAAAGGATGTTGGGAAGATAAAATAATAGATGTGAAATTTCTTTGCAAACTTTAAAGTGCTAGGTAAATGTTAGTTCTGAGTTTTATTATTATTGATACCCATAGAACTATATCATCAATTATTCTAAACCCATATTCATGTCTATGCCCAGACCTTACCACAGGAAAACGAAGGTTTTACTTTGGCATAAGAGTAAACCATTGACTTTATAATGCTAGGGAAGTGACTAAGTCTTCTGTATATTAGTTCCTTGGCTTTGGTTCTTGATAACTGGATCTCTTTTATCAGGTATTCCCACTTAGCCCAACGTTTTTCCTCAGAAAAAATTTCCAAGTATTATGTGATCTCCAAAAAGACCTTACCCTCACTTAGACAACTGATGTCTTTTCAACTGTTCTGTGGTACATCTGAAACTCTACTAACACCTGTCTACAATAGATATCAAGGAGATTGGTAGAAGCAATTGTCAACCAACTTCTGTCTGTTCTGCACAGTGAGGCCCAGAGCATTGGCTACCAAGTATGCGTTTATTTGGCACATTCAGGTAGCCTGGATCAGATAGAGGAAAGTTAAAGGTCCTGATCACTGAGATGAAGTATAAAATCTACACAACACAAAGCCAACACAAAACAGAGATAGACTACTAGGAAGAGAGGGAAGCCCAGGCATTAAGAATCCAATATGCCTTAGGGGCAGCTAGGTGGCACAGTGAATAGAGCACTGGCCCTGGAGTCAGGAAGAATGCAATATGCCTCTGGTCTTCTCAAGTAACAGTGGTTAATTAAAAAACATTTTCTTTTATAGCACTCTCTGGTAAATATTGTTAATTCAGTTTTTCATTTTAAGGCAAAGGAGCTTATAATTCATACCATATGGATAAGTAGAACAATGACTATACTTGGAATTGAAAGAACATTAAGCTCCTGCCCTAACAAGTAATATTTCACTAACCTTGGACAAGTCAAAGGGATTATTAGCATGGTGAGATTTTGTTGCTGGCAGGAATGCTGAGAAAATTGCAGGAATGTAGAACAAAGACCCCATTACAGAGGCTACCAACTCTGTCATCTCCACCTAGTCCTTTCATTCTTGCCTCAAAGTTGATTTTCATGACAATCAAGGACATTAAGGTACTTGAAAAGAACTTTGACACTCCATGTTTTGAAGACTAGGAGTGTGAGGAGGTTTCAAAGGCATTTCTCAACCCAAAGTTAAATAGAAGACTGGGAATGGGAGAGGGGATCTTTCACAGTCTTCCACCACCCCAACTATTAATACCTTCTTCTCTCAGATTGCCTTGCATATTCTCACTATGTTATAAATACCTTGTTAATGTAACTGCCATTAGAAGGTAAGTTCCTTAAATGCTGTCCACATCCAGAGAAAGAACTACAGAGTCCGAATGCAGATCAAGGCATAGTATTTGCTCTCTTTATGTTGTTGTTGTTTTGTTTTGTTTTTTGTTTCTTCTCTCTTGTGGTTCTTCCCATTGGTTCTAATTCTTCTTTACAAAATGACTAATGTGAAAATATATTTAATACGAATTTATAAGTAGAGCCTATATCAGATCGCATGCAGTCTTGGGGCGGGATGAGGATAGAAGGAGGGAGAGAAAATTTAAAGCTCAAAAGCTTATGGAAGTGAATGTTGAAAACTAAAAATAAATTATTTTGTAAAAAAGAAAGTAAGCTCGTTGAAAGCAGAAATTGTTACACACATGTGCACACATGTGCACACACACCACACACATGCATACATACATACACACATACACACTTTTTAAAAAATCCTCAGTGCTAATTAGCATGCCAGACACTGTAGTTGTTTAATGAATGCTTGTTGACTTGACTGACTTACTAAGCCCAGCAAAAGGAAAAGCAGCACAAAAGATGCATTTAAAGATGACCACAGGCATCTCAGGGTGACTGGCTTGGTACAGCTGGCTAGGGCGTCCATCCATTTGCTGGTTCTGGCTGCTGGTTAACCTCTTCCCTTCCAGAAGAAAGGTCTGTGAGCTCCTTACCTTGAAGTTCCAAAGATCATCTTTAACTTTCTTTATAATGCAAACCCCAGCTTAAGAGTCATAGAATTTAGAGGTAGAAGGCACCTCTGAGGTCCTCTAGTGCAACTCTGATTTTTTTTAGCTGAAGAAACTGAGACCTAGACAAGTTAAATGACTTAACCAAGTTACACAGGTAGTAAATAGCAGAACTAGAATTCACATCTCCGTCTTCTGATTCACTTCTCTGAGTCTCATTTTTCTCATCTATAAAATGGAAGTTATTAATACATTTTCCTCCTCATGGGGTTATTGTAAAGATTAAATGAAATAACATTCATTTTGCAACCATAAGGCACATTATAAGTATTAAACATTATCATTAGTGTACTGTGGGTTTTAAGCTAAAACTGTTAAATAATAGGATTGTACTAAACGACATCTAAGGATCTTTCCACCTCTGAATTTTATAATGCTATAATATTTTATTTGTTCTTTTGCCCAACTCCAGAATGACTGTTAATAGTTACAAAGTCATACAGTGAAGGTATATATTACTTCAGATTATATAGAAATTCTGTATTAGGAATCAAGAAATTTGAATTCTGAGCCCTACTCTATAACATCCAATGTGATCTTGAGCAAATATTTAATCTATCTACACTTCAGTTTCTTCATCTGCAAAGTGGGAGGATTAGGCTGGATGAGGCGCATTCACTCTCTGGGATCCTATGACCCTTAGAGTAGAGGGCAGAGATGAGACATACTTGCTGGTGCAGGCTTTATTATGGAGCTACCATTTTCTGCCTCATGTCATTGGGTGGTAGCACTTGTTTAAACTTGTGCCTTTCATAGAACAAAAGGCAAGAAACATTTTTGTTCTCGCAGCTTAGTATCAAATGGCTTTTCCTGAATTCCAATGTACTGTAAAGCAACTGGAGGCAAGGAAGCCACAACAACTGCTTGTGTAACTGACCATATTCAAATTGATCAGGCAGAACCTGAGTACTTGGAGATGAATCATATTGATGAGAATTACCTACTTCTCCCTGGCTTCTTAATGGAAATTTGCATATCATCACCCAGAATGTGTGGGCATTACATTTTTTGTTATTAAATGCACTGTCACTTGGCAGGCAGCCTTCTCCTAACCTGGCTGACTGATTCCACTACTTCATCTTTATGAATGCCAGGAAGACATTTAACTCAAGGAAAATCTCATTGGAAGAGATTTTTATTATCTGATTTTAACAAATGAAGTGGTTACAAATGTATTACGTGCATGCCTTAGGAGCTGTTGAAATTCATTTTCTGGAAAGGATGAAGGCACATTTAATTGGCCCATTGTTCTCCATAGGCATTAGAACATTAGCTGTGTTCACTGGCAAAGGATGAGGACTGACAAAGGGCAAATAGCATCTTGAAATGCTACCTGCACTGCATTCCCCTTTGCTAAGCACTAGGAGGTGTTAAGAGTCAGAACCGAGGAGGGACAAATGAGTTTCAACCAGTATGCCTCAATTGTTTTGTTAGGTTTTTTTTTACATCCAAGCCTTCATCTAATAAACTTGACTTTAAAAAAACACTCTTCCTTCCCTTGTATATCTTTGTCTGTTTTCAATCTCAGAAGTCTTCCCCCTACCCTACAATACCTTCCCTGTGCCCCCTCCCACACACTGCCTCATCCCATTGGAATTCTTAGTAAAGTTACAAAACTTCATTTTATGGAATCACAAAAATAGTGGCTAAGAAACAGTCTGTCAGGTAATTATAATTACAGTTATCGTTAATAGCCAGTAGAACTGTTGAATAAGGTATTTGAAAGTGTCTTTCTAATAGACCAGAGTGGGGTGATTGGGGGGAAGGGGATCCCAGCCTTTGCTTGTCTTTTCTCTCAGCACGATGCTTTAAAAATCTTCTGACACCTGCTTTTATGTGCTGTGAATGTTTCCTTTAATCACTGTCCTTGAGTTTTCTTTTAAAACACCCTTCCTTGACATTGCTCCCAGAGAAAATGTGTCATAGTAGATGATGCATATAAAAAGAAAATCCTTTAGAAGATTCTTCAAACACCAAGTTTTACTTTAGAACTTCCATCTAGAGGGAGAAAGATGTAATTAGAGATCTGTCATATCATAAACTCACCCTTTGCATAATTGGCCCAATTTTCCAACCTAAGGGCTTGGAATGGGTACAATGAACTAAATATGTACTAGCATGACAAGTGGCCATATGTAAGGGGTGGGAGGGATCTCCCTCCATCCACACAGGCAATGGGCCTAGTTTGTGATAGCTCTTATTATACAGGACTTTACAATTTAAGAACAATCATCACAACAACCCTGTATAGCAGGTAGTACAAGTATTATTATCATATCAGTTTTACAGAAGAGAAAACTGAGTCTCAAAAAGGTAAAGTTACTTGAACAAAGTCACTATCTAATAAGTAATAGAACTTGAACTCAGATCTTCTGACTCCAGCTACAACTGATCTTATGCCTAGAGCATTTTTATTTCAGAGTTAGAGAAAGACACTCATGTTAAGAAGTTCCTAATATTTCTTTTTTTCATTTTTGTATTAAAAATATTTATTTATACACTGCCCCTTCATTGAACAATTAAAAAATGAAATTAACTCTCATAACAAGTATAGGTAGACAAGCAAAACAAATTCCCATTTTGGGTTATGTTCAAAAATACATGTTTCCTTCTTGCTTTTAAACTCATCACCTCTAGCAGAAGGGGTAGGTAGTGTGTTTCATCTTTAGTCCTTTGCACTCACATTTTTTCATCTAAAATCATTTCTTTTTCTGAAGACAATAAAGGTTAAGTGACTTGCCCAGGATCACAGAGCATTTAATATCATTTCAATTGACACTTCATTTTCTTCTAGATATTTAGAAGGGGAAACAGTAATGTTCTTCTCTCTTCCCCTATCTCTCTTCACCTGAAACATAACCCACCTCTCACTAGAAACATTAGCTCTTGAAAAATGGGACACAAATGGGTCATATGACTGGGCTGAGGATGCAGCTTTCTAATGCTAACTGGGCAGTATCTTCTTGACCAGACCTTACCCACCCTTTAATCAGCAGCAGCATCCTCCAATGACTCTCAAGTCTGACCTGACCTAGAGTGTGTAACAGAAGGTGTAATTTCACCTCCAAACTCAAAGGGAGTTGAGGAGCAGGCTATGGAGATTCTATCAAAAAGAATAGTAATGAAATGTGACCTGACTGAACTGGAAGTAATGGGGAAGAATGTAGAGAAGACATACCAACCTTCCTCTCTGTTCTTGTTTTCATCTACCTGTTCTGGAAGGCAGAGAAAAACTGAAACACAACACTTTCCTTTCTCTCTGGCTCCATGCCAGATGCCAAAGCTCCATTTTCAGAGCACTGTCTTCTAGGATGTCCCTCTATTATAGTGGAAAAGTAGCTGCCAGGAGTGCATGGACTCTCTCTCCTCCCTCCCTCTGTTCTCTGTTTCTTTCTCTATTCCTCTCTGTCTCTCAATCTCTTTATCTCACTCTCATTCTCTTTTTCCTTTTGTATTTTATTTAGAAGTGGAAGACTATATGGACTTGTGTCAAAGAACCTAGGAGAGCTATTGATTTTAATCTGAATGAATATTACACTAATTTTAAAGTTATCATTAAGAATAAGTTTTTGATAGAGTTACATTCTTATTGAGCTAGAAATTTTACACAAAGTTCATACCCTTTCAGGTCCCCATTGAATCAGTCTCTCTCTCCGTCTCTCTCTTTCTCTGTCTCTCTCTCTCTCTCTCTGTCTCTGTCTCTCTGTCTCTCTCTCTCTGTCTGTCTGTCTCTCTCTGTCTCTCTCTCTTTCTCTCTCTCTGTCTCTTCTCCTCTCTTTTCTCTCTCTGTCTCCCCTTCTTATATCCATTTTATTAAATAGATTTCAGTGTGGATTTCAGTCAAATCAGAGCTTTACTGACCACTTTCTAAAAGGTCCCTAGAATTACTAAATGAAAAGAGGAGTCAAACATACCTTCAAAATATTTACCCTAATAATTATTATTACACCAGTCCTCCCAAATCTTCCATCCTCTAACTGATTTCTGAAATCCCACCATTAGAAGGTTTTTTCTTTTAGCTTAAGACTCTATCCTCCACTGAAATATAAATTCTCTTGATATAATTAGTAATTTGTTACATAGTATGAAAGAATGTATCCTGTATTTTCTCAAAAACACATTTTAGCCAGAGAGATATTTAATTAAAGATAATAAAAGGAAGTGGGGCAGTTAGGTGGTGAACTCTGGATGGAGTGCTGGGACTGACTGGAGTCAGGAAGACCAGAGTTCAAATCTGGCCTCAGGCCATTTCTAACTACGTGACCCTGGGCAAGTCTTACTAACAGAACCTGTTTACCTCAGTTACCTCATCTATAAAATGAGCTAGAGAATGAAATGGCGAACCACTCCAGTATCTTTGCCAAGAAAACCCCAAAAGAGGTCACAAAAACTTAAATGACTGAACAACAACAAGAGTAGGTGTTTGAGAAGAGTAAGAAAGAGGCCACATATAGGAATAGAAAATGTTTAGAACAAGGAAGTTGTGGTTTCAAATACCAATTTTGCCTTCCTCACAACATTCTGTAGAACCAGAGTATAGAGATGTAGCTCATAGTATATAGCCCAAAGTAAAATAAGGAAGATGGGGTTTACACCTCATCTTCCTTATGTCAATTTGGGTTATGCTCTGTGAACCTCCAACGAGAGAGAGACAGAGAAAGGGAGGGAGGGAGGAAGACTCCTAAAAGTCTTAGTACAGTTTTAAGTTTTAATAGCTTAAAACTGCACTAAAATTTTTGGTACACCCTTTAGAGCCTCCATTTAGCAAGAAGCTAAATTTTATAATGGAAAGGACAATCAGTATGGTCTGGGATAGGAAACTTAATAACAGGAGCTCCTTTGAAAGTTTAACCACTCAAGAAAATACCCACTAAGTGAAGTCTAGTGAACCTGCTTAAATTAGATCCTCCTCTACTTCCATGCTTTGTTTCCACTATAGACATGAAAGTGCCCCTTTTAAAAATGGAAACTGGTGGCTAAATTTGTAATGCATGTTCACCTTTGTCCCTGTGGGTGCAAAACACAAGTGCCCCTAGGGAGCTATCACCAGTCAGACTTTGGGGTACAGGGTTCCCAGAGCTCTGCTCTTCAAACATTCTGTAGGATCAGTCTTGGAAACATCCAGGTCTCTGGTCAACTGGGAAGGTGTGGGCAGCAGACATGACATCAGGGGAAAATCTCTACAGAGAGAGGAACATGACCTTTGCTCCTTCCATCAGACAATGTCTCAATAGGATTCAGGAACCCCAACAAAGGCAGCCTTCCTGTTAACCTCTGTCCCTGCCTCCCAGATCCCTGTTTCAGATAAGTGTCATGTTCTCCCAGTGATACTGACACAGGACAGGTCCAGCTGTTGAAAGAAAAACAAAAAACAAATCTGACCTTGGCTGAAGCCAGGGGCATTCCTTCAAAATCTCGTAGACAGAACATTTTCCAAGGTAATTTTTTTTTTCTTGCTGCTGTTCTTTTTAATCTGTGTTTCTTGAAAACCTCTAACCGCTTCTATTGACAGGCTTGTTTAAGCTTGAAGGAAGGTTGCTTTCCAAAACAAGGAAAATATTCAAACTTGGAGGTCTTTAATTCAAATATACATAGTAAATGAGAGGGGGTGCTATATTAGGAATTAGGAGACAAAATGTTCAATAGTAAGGAACAGCCTTTCTCAAATCCTCCCTGACTTTCTTTCCTGATGAAAGACATTTGAATGGTGGCATGCTTTTACTGTTCCGCCAAGTTGGATGCTTCCATGTGGCTCACCAACTCAAGGCTCCTTGGAGTCCCACCAGCATTTAGTACACCCTGCCAAAGTTGATCTATCACAAAACTAACCTTCTTTTAGCCTTGGCACTGCCTGCCTAGCAGGGTTGATGAGAATGGGTCAGGGTGAGGAGAGGGCTTTAAGGCTGTGAAATCCACCATTTATATGCATTACTCTACGATGATTAGTCTTTGTTGTTGACATCTAAAGAAAGCATAAAGAGGGCAGCCACATAATGTGTGCACAGAGAATATCTGTACTCCCAATGTGATTTCAAATATACCACAATGCCAGCTTACCCAAGAACATTTCCTCAGTGCCTCCCTATCATCCTACCTAACTTGAAAATCTCAACATTCAGGCTAGGAATGGGGCATAGAACAAATACAGGGGCCAGGTCACTAGGAGACCTCATAATAGTTTCAGTCCTCTTTCCATCTCTTCCATCAAAGATTAGATAATTAATCAACTAATCCACAAGCAGTTATTAAATGCCTACTATTTGCCAGGTATGGTACTAAATGCTGAGATACAAATACACTTAGATTAGTTAGATTAATTGGCATCTTGAGCTGAGGGAGGATGGAATATGACATAAATTTCAATAAGGCAAGCACTAAGCTAAATGTAGTATAAAGGCCCAAGGAAAAGAAGCCTGTATACTTAAGATCATACATCTAGAGCAACAAGGGACCTAAGATTACATCTAGACTCCCTCCCCACCCATCCATTTTAAAGATGAGGAAACTAAGGCTAAGAATGTTGTTATTAGCCCAAGGTCACCTAGGGTGTATTAGAGGCAAGGTTTTAGTCCTGGTCTGCCTAGCACTTATTCTAGAATTATTATATTCCTACCACCACAAAATTAGAAGGACATCCAGTCATTTAACGCCTACCTTTTCATTTCAACAAATTAACAGGACTGAGATCATGGGATCAGAGTTTACAACAAGAAGGGTCCTTTGAGGCCTTTGAGTCCAGTCTTCTCATTTTATAGGTAAAAAAATGAGGCCCAGAGAGACTAAGTGAACTACTAAGAGTATCTGAGGCAGGATGCAAAACCAAGTCTTCTTGACTCCAAATTCAATGCTCTATACCCTGTATTTCCCTGCCTTTACTGTTTTCATTCAATGACTCAACTCAATGCTTATTACATTCCTGCTATTTTTGAGGCATTGAATCTGGTATACAGGGATAGACAGGACACATCCCTGTTATCAAGCAGCATACAATCCAGTAGGGAAAAGGGGATGGAGAAGATCCAGGCAAATAATTATAATACAAATGGGAGTATAATGAGTGTAAAGGAAAGGTCCAGGCTATGAAGAATCTGAAGAAATAAAATTTAGTTTCATCCCTGAGAGCTGGCAATGACATCTGGAGGAGCTGGCACCTGGGCAATGTCAGGGAAGGGCTGTGAATTCCTTGAAAGGACACGTGGCAAATGGGCATAAGGGGAAAATAAGTATAAAAGTAAAGGACAACCACTTTCCTTCTTTAAAAGTAAAAGACAGATGTTTTAAGACCAGGGGAATTTAAAAGGCCATTTCATGAAAGAGAAGGCAAGGCTAGAGATAGTGAAATTATTCACCCTCACATCACCAGCATTTGAACACTGGTTCACTTCGACACTAACTCCCCAGTGATCCAAACTGTACAATGTGATTTATGGCACAAAATAAAAGTCTTCTGGGGTGAAAAAAGTCACATAAACTTGAAAGAAATGGCTGTATACACTAAAACAGCCTAACGAATTGGTCATTGGCCATAGTAATGATAATCTTGTCTGTCTGCCTGATTTCAAATTCTAGTCTCAGGCTACATCCTTTCACAAATTTTAACTGTCAAAGACAAAACATCAGACAGCAAGTCTTGACCTCTGCTGAACTTATTCTCTGGGTTTAGTATTTAAATAAGCTACTTCTAACAGTGGAGTGGCAGGTGAAAAACCTTAACCCCAAGAGAAGAAGTTAATCTACATTTTAAAGGAAAAGAATACAACTGTAACTTTAAAAAAGAAAGGAAATTTGAGAAATTTTATCTTTCTCATACATGATGATATTTCTAATAGTTTTTTAGAATCTTACAAACATAACCCTTCTTCTTCCCAAGCCGGGCCCAGTTTTTCTGAGGGATGGCTTATGACCAAAAGTGGAAGAGTAAGTGACCCCTGGATTGGCTGAGAGAATGCTGATCTAGATACTTCATACCTTTATAAGGAAGTCTGTTAGAAGATACACTTTAAGAGAGAACTCCAATATAGGTAGTCTAAGGCCAAGAGAACAGATTTTTGAACAACTATCAGAAGCCAGCAGAGTCACAGACATATAATGAAACCAACTGTTTATCATGTCTTTTGATTTTCACACACAACCATAGACACTGGTGAGAGCATGTTTCTCCTCCATGTCTTCAGACCCACGCACCCACCTCTACTCTCCAGGAGCATACAAGAAGCCTCCAAGCGTTTTCCCAGTACATGAGACTGAACCCCAGAAGAACCCTCCCCAAATTCGCTTTCCACACTCTCCATTCCCTACCAAGATACTAATCTTTCTAGTCATGCCTATGACTGTAAAACCTGTCCTAGCAATCACTGCAGTACACAACCACAGAAACTCAAAAGGGAAAGAATGCTATGCAAACTCAAAGATAATAAGAATCACCACACTGAACTATAGCCCTCTACTCTGACTATGAACTTCTATGAATAATATGATTGGATTTAAACACATCCATTGAACTTGCCATAGTGCTGCATTAGCAATCTGACTCTCCAAAGATGTGAAAAAGGCAAGTTGGGCTGACAGAACTGTGGCCATCAGTGGTTGCATTTTAACTGACCTGGGAGGCTAATACCCCAGTCTCCTGTCAATTCCTAGCAAGGCATGACCAGTGAATTACCCACTGTATTCTAAAGGCCAAGAACATACCACAATAGCAAATACCATCCTGACAGGCATTCTTCCATCTAGCATGTAGAGCCCTGAGTCACCCCATACATACCTCTAATTTTTACAAAACATAAATTTGCTTAGCTCAGTCCTCCTCTTCCTTTAAGGATGAGTCTGAGCATTAGCTAGAGTTAGAGGAGCTAGGTTCAAATGCTGCATCTGACACTTAAAACCTATGTGACCTTGGGCAAATCACTTACCCTCTCTGGGCTTCAGTTTCCTCATTTCTAAAATGAAGGGACTGAACTCGATTTTCTCTGAGATCTCTTCTTGCTCTGGAGCTGTCATCTTATTCCTCTTCTCTTCTCCTAAGATGCTCCATGAAGTTTTCCAGAGGTCATTCCTATGAGCTCCTAGGTGCATTTATTCTCCATGTCACTCATCACTCGCTGTCTTATTTTGATACTTGTCACATGTGTCCTCTACCCCCAACCAGACTGTGAACATAGTAGCAAAAAATACAGGGTTTTAAACCTTGTGTAAAAGCCTTGTAGACAACATGCCTTCAATAGATGCTCCTGTTGATGATAATGATGAGGAAAAAGAAGATGATGGCATATAGACATTCATATATTATATTCTACCATGGAGAGAAAGGTTTGTTATACTTTATTTCAACTGAGTGTTCTTGATCCTCCCTTCACACTTTTCTTCCTACTATCAAATTGTAATTGACAAAATAAGAGACTCCAAGTAAGACTTCAGTCAAGTGTCTCTCCCACCCCCACGGAAGTGATATCTCATTCCCTCAGACCAGCTCTCTCTCCACCCTTTAATTCTACTATTTTTTTTAAGCAATCAGGGTTAAGTAACTTACTCAAGGTTACAGGTCCAGTTATTTCTGGGTGTGGTGCTGAGTATCTGAGCCCAGATTTGATCCCCAGATCATCCCGACACTGAAGCCGGTGCTCTTACTCGCTGTGCTACCTGGCTGCCCCTAATTCTACTATTAATACAATATATAAGCTAATACACTACTTCATGCTAAAGTGCTAATGAGAAAAAGGCTTCAGTTATCCCTCAGACCTCATCTCTACCCAAAGGGATCAGGTTCATTTTACCACCCCATTAGTCAAATGGTACAAATTTCAGACTGGACAGATGGCAAAATACAACCCTGCCTCAAATGGGACTTAAGAAGTATTTACCTATTGTCTATTTCATAATGGGGGGTATTGGGAAATTGGGGGAGAGTGAAGTTCAGACCAGTGCTTCCATTTGGCATAAGGAAATCCTAATGAGGAAACATTCTGTACCGAGGAGGCAAGGTGAGATTGAAGAGCACTGTAGTGCCCACCCTACAGAAGGTACATGAGGAATGGAAGTTTCTTGCCCACAGAGCTACAGGTTAGGCAGGATATAGTCAACATAGAATGCTATTCCAAGACCTGTAGCAACCTTAAGAATGCAGTGGACAGAGTACCAGGCCTGGAGTCAGGAAGACCTGAGTTCAAATCTAGCCTCAGACACTTACTTAGGTGTGTGACCCTGGGTAAGTCAGTTAACTTTGTTTACCTCAGTTTCCTCATCTGTAAAATGAACTGGAGAAGGAAATAGCAAATTACTCCAGTATGTCTGCCAAGAAAACCACGAATGGTGTCATAAAGAGTCAGACATAACTGAAAAATGATTGAACAACAACATCACACTGACCAATAACTGCAAGGTACTGACTATACTAACCCCTGACACTGGCCACATTTTGTTCACAGTGCAACCCAAATACTAGATTACCTTCTGTACTGGCAATGAGGCAGCCCTTTTGACTCTGATGCACCGACAGGGCAAGAGCCATGAGATGCAGATCAAAATCTCCATAGACATCCCTGTAAAAGACCACAGATAGGACCAAGTGAAGCTGGCAAAGTGGCTAAGGGAGGAGAGAGAGAATGTTGACCTCACCTTTAGGGAAGCGAAGGCAGACACAGACATGTTGATAGTCTTCCTGACTCCAAAGTCAACTTTCTTTCCACCATACCTTTGGTCTCTCAAAATTTCCACAGAGAGCATAAGTTTGAGTAAAAAAAAAAAGACCATTGAAGCACGAAACTATAATGTATGTTTTTTATCTCCAAATCCATCCCAGGTTCCATCAACTTCAGAGCCTGTTAGAACACAAGGTTCATGAAAACCAGATGCCTTCCATCTGCACATGCACCTACTTTCCTAGAATTGATTTCTAGGTGCCACTATTTTCATCCCTACAGATCTATAATAGCAGAACAATTTTAAAAAGAGAGACACTGTCTCAAAGTATTAATGAGGTAGCTAATGAACCAAGCAGTCTACAGCAAAGGAAGAAGATTACAGGGAAAGGAGGATGTACAGCCCCCATTAAGTACTGACCACTTTAACCACTCTAAACCAATGGAACACACTAAGTGCCATAAATGAACAAATGGAGCTACGTCATGGCCTAAATAAAATACTGTCCTGAAGTACTTTATCTCCAACCAAAGCACTTTAAGCCTAACATTTCTCATAGTTACCACAATAACTAGTATTTTCAGTTTGCAGAATATTTATGGGGGGAAAAGCCCTCTTGATCAGAGACAGAAGACATCCTATCTCTCTCTCTCTCTCTCTCTCTCCCCTTCCATTCCCTCCCCCTTCTCCATCTTTTCTTCATGAAATTCCTCTCAGGGACACAAAATCTTTTATTCCAGAACTAAAGATAAGGCTTGAATTGCAACTCCCCCTATGAGAAGCAGATCTAAGGTAGCAGGAAGAACATTAAGCAGGGACTCAGGATGCCTTGCTTCCAGTCTTGATTCTTCCACTGAGCATCTGTAGTGGCTTGAGCAACAGTATGCTGGTAAATATTTAGGAACCAACTCTCTCTTAAAAAAAAAGTATGCATGACACACTTTTAATTTAATTTAAGTTTAATCTGCATTATTATTTTCTCCATTACTTTCTTAAGTCTAGACAATCAATTTGCCAATTTACAAAGTGTAAATGCTCACATCAGAGAATTGAACAATTGACTTTCCCACAGCTATACTTTCATGAGACCTGGTTCCAGGACATCACAGGGCTCAGGAGAGTCATTTAACTTTAGAGGTTAAAAACCAATGAAAGTGAATAGAGCACCGGCCGTGGAGTCAGGAGGACCTGAGTTCAAATCCGGCCTCCATCACTTAACACTTACTAGCCATGTAACCTTGGGCAAGTCATTTAACCCCTACTGCCCTGCCTTTCCCCCTCCAAAAAAAAGAAAAAAGGAAAAAAACCCAATGAAGGTTTTCTCTTCCTCAACCATAAAATGAGTTGGAATAGATTATCTATGATTCTATACATTAATTTTGCTCAGAGTAAGTCAGCAATTTAACAGGACAGTTAAATGCTACATAGCATGAATCTGGATCCTGCTCACATAACAGAAAGAAGCTAAACCAACCTGGTTCCCAGTAACATGTTTGTATAATAGAATACATAAGCTGATTACTATGGAAGTGATCATTTCCTTTTGCACCCAGAGGGGTCTTTTCAGTAGCTTGTCCTTGCTAACATGTCTTTTTTCCTTCCCACCTCACTTCTACTTCCACGCCTAACCAAAAAAAAAAGGTTACAAGTTGATCATTTGGTCTTATCTAACTGAGTAGGGGCAGTACAATGGAAAGACTGTGAAACTCAACGTGTTTACTTGCAGTCAGAGTATCTGAGTCTAAGATCCTAAGTTCTAAGGATGTGTGATAGCCATAGGGCTGTTCAGTCCAGAGACACAACGCTGTGGCTTCAAAACCATACCCTGAAAACTAGTTCACATAGGGAATGTCAACTCTTAAAGGCTCTTAACCTGAGAGGGATTTTTTTTCATGAAAATGGGAAGAGGAATGGAGGGGTTGATGTTAAAGTGATTAGATTATAACTGGGAAGACACAAGCTCCCTACTGACAATAGTATAGTTGATTGATGCTATTGACAACGAATATAAGTGTGAAAAGTGCTGCAGAAGGACAAAAGCAGGGGTGTCCTTCCAGTTATGAATCAAACTTTCTTTGACTCCTTTTAGATTCCAAATCTCTGCTAAACACCAGATATTTTGCCTTTCATAATAAAAAAAAAGTATCTCCAATTGCATCATCGGTCTATCAGTCAAAGTTCTAATCAGACAGAAGAACGATCTTCACATGGGTGATACATCTCACACATGATTGGATGGTGGTTGTTCATCCTTCCTTTTCAAAGAGGACTAATGATGTCATGGGCAATGTCTTGATTTATGTGAACTGGATTTAAGTGAGGCAGAGTTGCACAGTCATCAGCCTCACTCTCTCTTCCAGAATCATCAAAAGTGCAGCAGTAAGACAAATGTCAGAACAACTGGTAATGACCCAGTGGATGACCTTGGCATCTTCCACGTATGACCAAGCTCTAAACTCATGGCCATTGGAACAAATTGTTCTCACTCCCCAATTCCACCAGAGGAAGTCTTTACATGTTTTGGGTAGATATCCCACTAACTCACCAATGGGTTTGAGGCCTGTCAGTTACCCTCAACCTGGTTTAGAAGGTCTATTGAGAAGGTTTTATCAAAGTATGGCTGTTGTGCATGGTGCTGCTTCAGGCAGAAATGAAATGTTATCCCAGTCAACAGAGACAAAGGCAAATGATTAGAACCAGAGGTTGAGTTACTGCAGTCAAATCTCTGTGACCTGGTCATTTAAGTAAGTGGCCTAAAATCAGAGACCGGGTTAGATGGACCTATGTAAAACTCCCAATCAGACAAATTTTGTCTTTCATGCCCCCATACCTTTGCCCCATCATATTCTGACTTTAGGAAAAGAGTTGATTTCTTTTACCCCAGATTCTAGATTTAAATTGATGCCTTACCATGGAATCTTGGTACCAGAAGATACCTTAGAATAAGGGTGGAGAACCTTGGCCTCAAGGCCACATGTGACATATGGGAGGAATATAGGTATAACATACTTTTATGTTTATTCTGCTTATTAACATTTCCTCTATCCTCTAAATTATAGCCCTAGAGACAAATCTGGTGCTGCCTGTTTTTTGTTTGGCCATTGAACTATGAATTGTTTTTATATTTTTAAAGGTCCGTGTAGTTTGACAACCACTGGTAGACAACCAAAGAACAAATCAAGACCTAATTTGTAGCATTTGTAGGTTTCTGAGGAGTTAATGCTACACTAAAAATTTAACAATGAACTCTCAGTAGGTGCATATTGTAAGCCTTAAGTATTAGTATCAACTAAAAGAATTTGTCCTTTTTAGAGGAATTAAGGGCCAGCTAGGTGGTACAATGGACAGAGAGCCTGGCCTGGAGTCAAGAAGACTCATCTCCCTGAGTTTAAATCTGGCCTCAGACACTTACTGGCTGTGTGACCCTGGGCAAGTCACTTAACCTTGTTTGCCTTGGTTTCCTCATCTGTAAAATGAACTGGAGAAGGAAATGCTAAACCATTCCTGCACCTCTGCATAGAAAACCCCAAATGGAGTCACAAAGAGTCAGACATACTGAAAAACAACTGAACCACAAAAAAGAAATTTCAAACTAAACAGATTAGAGATAACTGAAATTCAAAAGTCCTTCCCTCCCTAACCCCTCCCCCAACTTTTATCCCCTACTGTTCCACCTCCCTCTCAGATATGGCCTGTTCCAATGGGGACTTTTCTTGTAAGGACAAGAGGAGAGATTGGGAGTCCTAGCAAAAGAGTCTCTAAATAGTTTGAGCTGTAAAGATAAGGTCATCCACATATTCTTTGT
This sequence comes from Petaurus breviceps papuanus, assembly GCF_028583685.1. NCBI lineage: Eukaryota > Metazoa > Chordata > Mammalia > Diprotodontia > Petauridae > Petaurus > Petaurus breviceps. The sequence goes on from NW_027186349.1 coordinate 8,157,421, forward strand.
TTGTCCTCTACATCTATTTGGTATCTGCTGGAGAGACATAACAAATCCCCAAAGTTTCAACTAAAAATACAGTGAATTTGAAACTACTATTTTCTAGACATGTCTTTAAAGTAGCCTGCCTGATTTGGGAGGTGAAAGGTATTAGCTCCAAAAATCTGGCAATAAAAATCCATAAAAGGAAAAGGTTGGGTTAGAGGATCTCTGAGGTGCCTTCTAGCTCTAACATTATATAAATCTTTAATACTATTTCTTCACCTATTGCTTTTTAAAAGCTGTAGACTACCTCCTGGCAGAAAGCCTTCATGTTGTGTTGCTAACATCTTTTTTTAAAAAATCCTGGGATTCATCTTACGGTCTCTGCTGTTACAGAAATATGTTTTCTACTGTGCTACAGCAGCCTCTGAAATTCCCCCGGGGGAAGGTAATAAAGGCTTCCCTGAATGCCTACCCAATATCTTATTACCTTAGCAAGCTAAGTCCTTATTCAGGGAAACACCAAAGCCGAACAATTAATTAAACAATGTGCTGGAAAGTCAGCCATCAATATTCCCATGAGCCATTGGCAAAATATAATGTTTAAGCTACAGTATTGAATTGATGGCAAAATGCTGGGTCTGAATCTCATTAGAATTCTGCATGAAGCACTTGTAAAAGATGTTACAAGCAAAATATTAAGTCTAGGCATTCCATGAAATACTTAAGCATCATATCTACAATGTCTGAGTGTTATGAGAAGTGTATAAAAGAGCCCAAATGAAATTAATTTTAAGTTTTGTTTAGAAATAGTATAAAATGCATAGTTATTTTACTTAATGATATTTGTATTCACCATGCAAGTGACTGGCATAACTTGTTAGTTATAGAATTGAATGTTAGACATTAGTTCATACAATTCTTTGGGCAACATATACAGATCATCCCAGAAGTCCTAGTTCAATTTTAAGACCTAAAACTTAAAAACTAGTTCCTTTAATGTTCATAAAATGTGTTTTTTTTTATCTCAAAACAACCCTGTGAGGTAGCTTATGCAAGTATTATGGCAACCTATTTTTACATATGAGGCGCCTGAGGCTCTGAGTGTTTGAGTAACTTGAGAAGGGTCACACAGATAACAGGTGGAGGGGGAAAGAAGGAAAAGAAAAAACGAAAAAAATACACACACATGTGGAGAGAGAGAGAGAGAGAGAGAGAGAGAGAGAGAGAGAGAGAGAGAG
>NW_027186349.1:8158644-8159630 GCF_028583685.1 Petaurus breviceps papuanus
GAGAGAGAGAGAGAGAGAGAGAGAGAGAGAGAGAGAGAGAGAGAGAGAGAGAGAGAGAGAGAGAGAGAGAGAGAGTCTACTATATGTGAGAGCCAAGATCTGAATCAAGGTATTCTGACAAGTCCTTGTGTTCTTTCTACTATGAAACACCAGTTGTCTCCTTGACTATTTTGCTTATTATCTGATTTTCTATGATATACATATATAGATATATATGTGTGTGTATGAATGGCATATAAGTGCATATATACATACATACATATACATATATGTGGTTATATTATATATATTTAACACATGTGTTTTGCTATGCAATTTAGGAACTTTGGAAGGGCCGATGAAAATTCATAGTCCATATTGTCTCTAAAAACAGAGGGTTCCAGTTAAGTGACTTTGAAACTCTCAATAACTTAGTGGCATAGAACAACCTTATCCATCAGTATTTTTGTTGATAGTACTTTCACATCAGCTAATGTCTACAGGGTAGAAAGAATCCAAACACAGGATCTATGCTTCTGTTTGATTCTCTGTTGTCAAGGTGTTTTTTCCCTTCATTTAAGTTGCACTTTGATTGAGGCCAAAAGCACCAGAAAGTCAATTCTGAGATCCTGATGTCTACTGTGAAATGCAAATACACTTCTATAATCCATGTCAATGAAGTAAGCCCTCAATTAAATCATTTGTCTCCATAAGAAAACAAGAAACAAGAGTACAGCATAGATTTTCGCCCTGTTCTTTGCTCCTTGAAGAAGTTGAAGTTAGGTGAAGTTCAATTTTCATAGGTAATCATTGAATTTTAGAGGAAAATTAAGACAAGAAACAAGGTCAAATGACTTGCCCTAGGTCACCAACTAATAAGAAATAGAATAGCCAGGACCTTCAAACTCAGGTCCTCTAACTGCAAATATAGCTCTTTCCCTTGTACTACTAGACTGCCTCTGTCATGGATTATCTCTAATTCCTAAATGACACTGTGTTGTTCTTCT
>NW_027186349.1:8159730-8194822 GCF_028583685.1 Petaurus breviceps papuanus
GGGATGGGGATTGGGCTGGGGATGGGGCTGGGGATGGGGCTGGGGATAGGGATGGGGATGGGGATGGGGATGGGGATGGGGATGGGGATGGGGATGGGGATGGGGCTGGGGATAGGGATGGGGATGGGGCTGGGGATGGGGATGGGGATGGGGATGGGGATGGGGGGCATAAGAAGATCTTTTACCAATACAAAGCCCAAAGTCTCTGATCTAGTGATAGGAGGAATACTGGAAATGCCCCACTTCACTATAATGGACATATTTAATAAAAGTAATCTGTAAAGATACACTTTAATGTTGTATAGTGAAGGGAAGCCTTTCTTAGGAAAGAAAAGTCTATTGATAGTCCCAGTCGAATATGAATCATGGAATCTCAGAGTTTGGGGAGATATTCCAGTGAGAAACCATCTGGTCCATAATCCTGCTTCACTACTGAAATCCCTAAAAGACAGTCACCTCATTCTTTATGTAATTCAAACAATGGACTCATTGCTTTCCAAGGCAACACATTCCATTTAGGATAACTTGAATAATGTTAGAAAGTTCTTTCTTCTATTAAAATGTAATCTCTGTTAATTTCTATTCGCATGGGCCCTTTGCCTTCCTTCTGCAGCAACATAAATCCAAACTATTTTATATCACATTCTTTCAAATATTTAAAAAGTTATAATCCTGGTGTTCTCTCTTTTCCAGATCAGACATCCCAATTTCTCTTACAAAAATGGTTACAAGACACTTTACCATTCTGGTCACCCTCCTTTGAAAGCAGTCCATTTTGTCAATGTTCCTCTTAAAATGCAATGATTGAAAACAAATAAAATACTTCAGATGTGGTATAAAACCAATACAAAATACAAAGGGGCTATTAATTCCCTTCAGATACACACTATGCTTCTATTATTATAGCTAATATTTCAGATTTTCTCAACAGCTATGTCAGACTGGCTGATTTGGAATTAACAGGCCCAGATTTTTCTTACAAGAATTATTTTTTAAGACAAATTTTCCCTATGCAGAACAAATGTGCAATGTATTTTTTTAATCTAAGTGGAGACCTCAATTCCTACTCAATTTCATCTTGTTAGTCTGGGCTCATTGTTCCAATATGTCAAAATAGAAATTTGAGCTATTTAGTTCATAATACCCTCTAGAATAGGGGTTCTTAACTTTTTTGTGTCATGTGCTCCTTTGGCAATCTGGTAAAGCCTATGGACTCCTTCTCAAATAATGTTTTCAAATTCATAAAATAAAATACATAGGATTATAAAGAACACCCATTTAAAATGAAATGCAATCATCAAAATATTTTTAAAAACAAGTTCATGGACCAAGTTAAGAATCCCTGCTCTCAAGTATAAAAAAGTAGTCATCTTCTTAAATACCAGCAAGAAAGGGAAGCCACTACCTCATTAAGGAGATCATTCAATTATAAATCAACAGGAATTCTTCATTGTACTTAGCCCAAATATATCTCCTACTAATTTCCACCCATTGAACCTAATTCTGGACTATGAGTCCTAACAAACAAGTCAAACTCATGGTAGTCCTACAAAACTGTGAATATAGTTATCATGTTATATGATATCATGTTTTGTTTTGTTTTTAAATGGCATTAGTCTGGAATGACATTCTTTGAGAACATATAATAGCACCAGTGATCATTTTGCCTAAGTATTCACAAACATCGTATTTAGTCATTCATTATATTAAAAGTTTGGCAGAGGTTAACATCAAGTTCACTCATTTGTGAACTGAATTTCACTTTCATATCCATCTTAATGAGACATTTATCTGCCTCTAGTATCCCAGTACCTGTCTTATTTTCCATGATTCTTCAATGACCATTAACAGTGTTTTGCTGTCATATAAATACTGTCCTCTACCCTCTTCCCTATTATTCTTCTCCTAAGAATTATTGCAACATCTTTTCCACATTGTTCTTTTTTCTAAGAATGGATGTGCTGGTAAATGTTTAACAACCTGCTTCACCCCTAAAGAGTTTATGCACAATACGCTTTTAAGCTTAATGTATATTATTTACATTTTTCCACCACTTTCTTAAGTCTAGACAATTATCAAAACAATAAATCAAGCCCTGGTTTGTATCCTTTGCCTATTCCCAAGGCATAAATGCTCATACTGAAAATATAACGCTAGCTCTCACAAGCCAATTTGAGCTGGCTCCAGCATACTCATGATTTGAAGTCATGCCTGCTATCTCCCATGGTATCTGGTCTCATATTTTATCTTGAAAATTTTCTTTATCTTTAAATTTCAGTTTAAAGCCTTTTTTTAACGAAATATACAAATTCCCTGTCCAAACATTGTTTACAGATTTCATGGGATATGAAGGATCATCTCAACAAAGATTGGTTCAACAAATATGTATTAAGTGCCTACTAGGTGCAAAGCACTGTAGTAGATGCTAAGGATATGAAAATAAATCAGCCAGAGAGCAAATGCTGACCCTACAAAGGACAAACTGATCATAAATTGGAGATCAGAGATCCCACCTACCCCTACCACCACCTTGTAACTGTAAGACAGTGCATCACCTGGATTAGAGATCTTTGAGGTATATTTATTTCCATGAGGACAGTGAGAGGCAGGATTCAAAAAGTGAAGGAAGTTAGAAAGTTGGAAAGTTCAGATTACTGCAAGTATCTGTAGTTTATTTAAATCACAATGCATTTTGAAATAGTATATTTCATTTTCATCTTCATTCAGTAAATGCATTCTAATATATATGAGTGATTAATTATTTTAGGTCACACAAAATTGGGAAAGGTAAAAAGATCAAGTTGGAATGGGGGTAAAATGAGTCAAGAGAATTATTACTTTTGATGGGGTTAAATCATACCCTTGATAAGAGTTTAGCAAGGCACTGAAAGAAAAATGGCAGGTCTTGTCTTTGCATTTGCAGAAGGACCCCTGGATTTAAAGCTTTCGCGTCCTACTGAAGCTAGTGTCACAAGAACCAAATATTCCTTGGTGATCTCACCAGATACTGTACATCAAGAGGCTATTCAAACACATTCCCTTAACATTAATATAATACAAGGGCTTCTATGAGTTGACCATATGCAAATCTTCCTTATTACTGCCTAAAGCATGGGACTAGGCTTTTCAGAAGACCCAGTCTTCCGATGTCCTTTATATAGAAGAATCACATACGGGTATATTATATATTTATCTGAATAGAGTGTTTCTTCTCTTTCTCATTTGTCTCATCCTTCTATTCACTCCCCTTTGACACTGTGTTTTGTTGCCCTGTACCTCCTCATCTTTCTGGTTTCCTTCATAGATTATCACTTTTATTGTCTATAGAAACATTTTATCCTTTAACCTTTCTACTTTAATGAGGAGAGTTCAATACATCAATAACACTGTGATATCCTCTAAGTGGGTACTTCCTCCATTGGTTGAGCTTGAAATCCATCCATACCTAATCTTGTGCAAATCTTGTCCATGTCTTCTGGTAAATTCTTCACAGGGGCTATCCTTCAGAAATCTTAATTTTTCATAATTATCAATAGAGGATATATAGGGGTAGCTGAGTGGCACAGTGAATAGAGCACCGGCTCTGGAGTCAGGAGGACCTGAGTTCAAATGAGGCCTCAAACACTTAACACAAAAACTAGCTGTGTGACCTTGTGCAAGTCACTTAACTCCAATTGCCCTCCAAAAAGAAAAAAGAAAAAAAAAATAGAGGATATATGTACTGGCCCTGGCACAGCAGTTATCCTATATTTTCACAATGTGATTAGCTATCCTCCCTTTCTTGTCATACATTTCTTTGCAGTTTTTCATTAATAATATGCCTTAGGCTATTTGTACCTACCACACTTTAATTCTTCAGAGACTAGGGCAGTCCATGTGCTACAGTCACATGTTACAGCCACCTGAGATCTTCGGTGTTAAAAAAAAATGAGTCTCTGTTTTAGGGAGAAGATTGGGTCAAAGCACTACATAATTTCCTAAAAGCAATCTATTCCACTTTTCTTCCTCTTATTCGATTCTGGACCTAGTTCAATATAAACCTCAGTGTGACACGGTGTTGGAGGGAACTTTAAAGTGGCATTTTTTTTTACCAAATCAAAATTTTTTTAAATTGTCAACAAAGCAAAAAGCAAAGTGGAGTTCTGTATTTGTTTAACTTTTTAGTCAACCATGATGGTCACCACCAGTTGGCTGGTCACTATGTGATCAATTTCTTGACCATGGAACTGTATAAAGCAAAGAAAAGTACAAAATAGACACTGGTCCTATGTATCCCCCTTCCACTTCTGTGTTAAAATGGTGGCAGAGAGTCCCAAAAAGGAGCAGACAATGCTAAGATTCACAGTTTTTCAGCTATATATAAAAATTAACTTACCTATTAGTGCTCTAAACATTTGATCCTTACCCAGTGATTACTGACTTGACATCCTGCTGAAGATACTGAATCATAGCCATATTGACATTTTTCCTATAAATCAAATCTGAAGTTATAATGATCAATCAGCTTACCTGCAATGAGCCTCAATATACTAGTTCTCAGAATGATAGGCAGAAATAGTGAGTCATAGTGAAGGGCAATTCTTAAAGCTTCTCCAGCGTTGTAGAAGCTGCCAGTTCTGCTGAGACAGATTCAAAAACCTAGCGTCAGCCCCATGCCATACCAATGCCAATGAGGCACAGAAATGGGACTTTGTAGAAACGTGCTTATTACAAATATGCACAGATATAGTAAGTGTCTGAAGGAAGAAGACATAGTAAACTCAACCTGAAATCATTGGAGCGATTCTCTTCTCTCAATGGCTAAGGAGCTGTTGGGAGTTTAAGTTGAGTTACAGTACTGTGTGTGTCCTCCAGGGGGCACACCACTCCTACGTCAATATCAGAATACCATTGGAAACTGCTTTCTCTGGTTCTGGAATATCAAAAGAGGCTAGGGAATCAATAGCTCTGGCTATCTTTAACATATCCTGGCCACGCTTTCCCTTTTTTTTTTTTGGACCCTCTAACCTTTACTTATCTGCTAAATATTGATAACACTCATTTTACCATTATGACAAGCCTTCATCATCAAAGAAAATGTAGAGATTCTTGACCACCAATATCCCCAAACCTTTTAACTTACCTTCTCCTTACCACTTGTCTTCCTTTGTTCCATTCTTGATCTCATGATCACAGAATCATAGAGCTAGACTTGGAAAAGACCTTAAAGGCCATTGAATATAACCCCATTTCATAACTGAAGAAACTGAGGCCCAGGGAGGTTAACCTGCTTGATCTGACTCATTTGAGATGGTTTCATTCATTACTTCTACAGAATTCCTAGCCTTTCTCCATTTCATGCAAGAAATATACTTTACTAAATTCTTTGAATGACCATTAGAAATTAATCATTAATTCCCTTTTTTCCCCAAAAGCATGTCTTCTGCCATGTCAATGAAGAATGGAAGTAGGGATTATCAAACAATTTTTAAATCTTTAAAATTATTTATTTTAAATTTACTTACATGGGCAGCTAGGTGGCAAAATGAATAGAGCACTGGCTCTGGAGTCAGGAGGACCTGAGTTCAAATTTGGCCTCAGACACTTGACATTTACTAGCTGTGTGACCTTGGGCAAGTCACTTGCCCCCAATTGCCCTGCCTTCCCCCCTCCAAAAAGGAAAAAAAATACTTATAAATGAAAATAGGCAAAAATCTACAGTTCTATAGCTTATGGTGGTTAATTATATAATAAAATTTACATTTATATAGCACTTTCCTCACAAGAATACTGGAGACTTTCAACATCATGCTCCTTTGAGGTTGTAGGAATTTTTGGAGTCTTGCTCCCTGTTCCTGATGTCTTAAGCTGCCACCAAACAGGCACCCCATCCTTTTCCTCCTGCATTTATCCCTCCCTCTTAACCCCAACTTTATGTTTTAGGCACTAAATCTAATAAGTTAGATTTAAGTGAACATCAGAGGCATCCTTAAGGGGCAAAAGAAGTCCAGAAGAGCAATCCCCTGGAGAGAAAGAGAGAAGGAGGAGGGGTACAGTCCTATCTGACTTGTCATGGTGACCAGAAGGACTAGAGTGGCAAAAAGGGATTAAGGATTGACTAGATATATGAATGAACCTCAAGTATGTCTGGTTATGTCTTCTCTCTTTTTCTCTCTCTTTCTTTCTCCTCATCTTTGTCTCTCTGCTCTCTGTCTTTGTCCCTCTGTGTCTCTGTCTTCCCCCACCCCACTTTCCTCTGTCTCTGTGTCTCTGTCTCTGTTTCTCTGTCTCTCTCTGTCTCTGTCTCAAACACACACACACACACACACACACACACACTCACAAGCACCTTGAAAGTCCACTTCTTCCTATCCATTAGCCACCTCCCTAAGGCCTCTACCCGGTTGCCAACACCAGAATCTCAGGATTTAAGGCACCTGCCCTGAGGGATTCATCATACCTTTGCATGACTCTGCTCAATTTTACAATCAGGAATTGTAAATCTTTTCTCTCTCTTCTAGGAAGACAAAAATCTTATGACTAGGTCTCAGAAATGTTGAAAGTGATTCCTGGGGTGGCTAGGTGGCACAGTGCATAGGAATCAGGAGGTCCTGAGTTCAAATCCAGCCTCAGACACTTAACACAAAACTAGCCGTGTGACCTTGGCCAATTCACTTAACCCCAACTGCCCTACCTTCCCTTCTCCAAAAAGGAAAAAAAAAAAGTGATTCCAATGTGATACCTCAAATGTAGGGTTGCTGCAGAAGAGAGATGTCATTTTGTTAACTTCTCTTTGGCATCAAATTAAATCAGCCCTGTGCTAGGGGAAATATAAAGATGAATTAAAATTCAAAGTCCCTGTTCTAGAGGAGTTTCCAGCAGAGTAGGCAAATAAAAGATATAAACAAATCATAGTAAAGGAGAGGAGAAAGACCATATCTGGTTGGGATGCCAAAAGAATGGTAGAAGGAAAAGAGACAGCAGAAGTGCTTTTAATGAGCAAGTGTCCCTCAGCTGGACTCTGAGAAGGGATGATTCTCTAAGAGTCATTTCTCACAGTAAAAGTTTGTCGAATCTGAACAGCCACCCTCCTGTGACCGATACTATCTGATGAAATAGCTCTAAGCCTTAGTTCCTATTTTTACCACCAAATTTGCTTGCAGTCACCTATTTGCACTGCTTCCATCTTCTCCTTGCTTAGCAAATCCCCCAAGCTTGAAAAAGAGATAAGATGTAGGTGAAAAAAGGAAGTGTTTCAAGTCTCAAGAACTCCCAAGAATTAAGATGAAACCAAGAGAATTCTGAGAACTCCAGAGCCTTAAACCAGAAAGCTAAGGTATTCCTTTACATTCTTCTCCACTTTCTACCCCCAACAACACTTTACTTATATTCATATTTTCACTTAAGAGGTAAATCAATGAAAGTCTTCAGAAAAAAAATGACAATTTCCAGAGAGCAATGCTATGTGATGCTTGTCAGCTATTACTCTCATAAGTACTTTGCAAACTTTAAGGGTTAAGAAGGTGTCCCAAATTCATGTTTATTCTAAAGTCTAAGATTTTTTTTGAGACTGGGGGAATATGTGAAATCTCATTTTATACACTTACAATAACTATATGCTCCTACTACTGAACAATAATCCACCTGAGTACAATCAAAGGCCAAGTTAGAGCATTATGGTACTGACATTAAGAAGACAGACATATCAGGAGACGATTTCACTGGGAAAGAAAAGCATAGTTTCTGGGCTTTACAGATTTACAAAATCCTCTCATGATAGAGGAAGTATTGGGGCAAAAACTCATTTTCTTTCTTTTTTATTGTGAACTTAATCATCAATAAACATGAACACTTCAATATACAAGCAAAAACACTAATATTGAAGATGAAACTGTCAGCTTCTGTTATGTACGATATTAAGTTTAACAGGATAGTAACAAAATTGCCCTGTTTATATGTGACCCATCTGACTTCCTTTTGTGTATTTTTCTCTATATGATATAAAACTTTGAAATACCATATGAAGTAGATCAAAAAAGTAATTAATCATAACTTCAGGAAACAGATGTAGAAGCACACCACCAACCTCTTGGCAGAGAGATAGAAGTTTATTTTCCTCGATTTTGTCTTCTCCATGTTCTTCACATCAGTTCAGAGGCCACCAAAAAGATACATTGTACCATGTATGAAGACGTGTCATCTGGAGGAGTTAGGCTAGATGACCTGGAAGATCCTTTCCATTTCCAAAATTGCTTTGAAAAAGTGGGAAAAGTTTTGGATTTGAAATCAAAGTATGACTCTGCCACTTTGGTGTGGGACCATCAACAAATTATTTAACCTTTGTTATTTATTTGTAACTTAACCTTTTATTTAACTCGTCTTTAAAAAAGGAACAATAGTACTATCTACTTCATATAGCTGTCAGAACCAAATGAGAATGTATACAAAAAACTTTATGAACTATAAAATACTAGATTTATGTAAGTCACTACACAATTATACACATGTAAATATATACACATATAAAAATGCAGGGCCCTTTTTATCTATAGGGATGCCTATCTAAGAATGAGCACATGGGTCTATCCCAAATGGGACATCATTTATAGGCAATCCAAATGCACTAAAAGAGGGCTTTTTGTATGAGGAATACTAAATTAGTCACATATTGAGCTGAGGAGCATAAACAATTAACCTCATGAAAAGCTATTGTGAGCACATTAGAGGTTGAAAATATTACATTGATGACTTTGAAAGTGAGAGTTGAAAACTTTACCTTAATTACTTTGAAAAGTAGTGAGAATTAGTTCTCACTTGTACAGAAGGTATTTTTTTTTTATTTCTGTTCAGTTCAAATTAGAACTTAAAACCTTATGGTTTTTAGTGATCCTAAATTATTTCTACAATTTGAACAAAGAGAGGGAATATGAAAATAGAAATGAGAATATATTAGATATGGCCCTAAAGCTATAATTGAGAACATATTTAATTAGAGTAAAAAATAATGGGGAAAGGAAGAGAAGAATTCAACCATGGATACAATTATGTTGAGAGAGAGGGCTGATCCAACTTGACCCTTGGGGTCCAGGGGTAGGACAGGTAGGAAGCAAGAAGGATTACATGTTGACAGGACCCAATAGACAAAGATGGCCTAGAGGAGACCCTTTCATATGTACTGGTGGAGGAAAACAAGAAAGGACATCTGTTGGCTGATGGCATTAAGTGTGCTCTCCTGAAAAGATGTACACTACCTATACCCAGGTCCCCAACCAAAACCTTAGTCCAATTTACCCCATATAGTTATAACTCTGCTCGCAATGGACTATATACCTGTTGTCTAAACACCAGCCTAACTAAATGGTAGAGATTCATCAACAACGGTGCAGAGAAATGAAAAAAAATCACAAAATTTGATTTTTAAAGATTTACTCAGATCAACTAAATCAACTGGCACATATATCATATATGTGTATTATATATATTATATACAATTATATAATATAATTCAAATAGTGATTTGGAATTTTTCAGTTTTCGACTTATGGATCTATCAATTTAATCAATGTATAGTTTCTATCAACTAGAAAAGTCACAAATGATTTCCCCCAATTCATTTTGTGAATAAATAGTTTGGTCAAAATCCCATTAGATTTAGTTCCAAGTCCATGCTTTAACCATTCTTTTACACTCTTTAATACATATGTGCACATGTGTACACAAACATACACACACCATAGTCTTATAGCTAGCTATTAATATATTATGTCATGCTGCCTTTAAAAGATATGTAGTCTGAATATTTTCAATATATCCACATCACAGTTAATGTTACTTAAATATTTAAATAAATAATCTAAATATAGTTTAATATTATGAATTTATGATGATTACCCTAATCTTAATCATTTGACTAGAGGAGAAAATAATTTGAAAATAATGGAAGAACATATAATTATCAAATGAAAAACAAAAAGAAAGGAAGGAAAAGGTAAGACAGATGGTTTTTATTAAGAGTAGTAGAAGACTTGAAGAAGTGTGAAGATGACTCACAAACCAGAAAAACAGTTTTTATTGTGTCAGCCTCATAGCTGATGATTTTAGTGATAGCTAATGGGATACATTTAGCGAACAAGTTGTGGGAAATACTGTATTTTTTGCATTCAATTAATTATACTTCAATCTTTGACCTAATTTTAACAGCAACCACAGCTGCTTCTATTCATAATAAATCTAGAAATAAACCTGGTGCTGTGTCAGTTTTTTTGAGTTATAAACTTAGGTTCTGCTATCTATAAAAAAAGAAGAAGAAATGTTTTATTATAACATTGGTGCTGAAGAAGACAAGGTAAGACACAATTATCACTCTCTTTTTGTATATTCCAATAACATCTTTTAATCCTTAGCTAGGGATACACTAATGGTTCAAAAATTTAAAAAGATTGTTTAAAAGGAATCCTCCCTCCAGGATTTTCCCAGCTTGAAAAGGATTGGAAAAAAGAAATGAACTGTTGCTGAAGGAATCTTGATCTTTCAGGGGTTGAGAGGATGTGTTTTACTAGTCATTGCATATATGTGTGTGTGTATGCATGTATACACACAAATATACATATATATATATAAAACTTAATGAAGGTTCACATAGACATATGAAAAGGTAAATAATATGAAGCAGTCAATTCAGGACACAGATAGTAAGTACCGTAGCAGTAAATAGAAGAGAAAGAATATTTTTGGCCCAGGTTAGTCAGGGGAAGCTTCATAGAAGAGGTGAGAAATCTGAGATGGGTCTTGAAGAATCAGTAGGATTTTTTTTCTTTTTTTAATTTTATGTTTATATTCTAAACATAACAAATGCCCCCCATATGAAAATTTCTACAGAAAAAGAGGATTATACATGTAACTTAATCTCCATTACTTTTCCTTGAATATTTAATAAATTCAACATGTAACTTTCAAAGCTCTCTTGCTCTCTGTATTCCCTTTTGGCCTTCCTTACAGTTTCCTCCATGCATTTGTTAAAAGGTATTTCAATTACCCTTTTTCCTTTCTTTTTTTATGACCCTATTTCTTTCCCTTTTCTGCCTCATATCTTTGTCCTATGTAATGCAAAATTAGAGACAGATGAGCAGATACAGAAAGAGACATACATAGAGGCAGGAATAGAGAGACAGACAGACATGAAGGAACAGAGACAGAGAGAAAGAGAAACTAACAGGAAAGAGAAAAAGGAAGAAAAAGAAAAAAAGGACACAGAGAGGCAAGTAGAGTAAAGAAAAAGAATCCTGGTAATAAATATGTATAGTCAAGACTAATTTCTACATTGGCCATGTCTGAAAACATATGTCTCATCTTATATCTTGAATGAATGGTTAAGATCTTGATCCTTGAGAGTATGAGTTACAGGACTGATGGGGGAGGGTTGTTTGGAGGGGAAAATAAATATCCACTAGTAGAGAAGGTTTCTTACCAAGAGCTCCCTACATCAATGAACCATAAACCTAGTCATTTTTCCTATCGCTATTAACAAAAGCCCAATGTCTAGAAAGGAATATTTAGTCCCACCATCCTCTACCCTAGTCATATTTCATCTGGAATAGTATATCCAGTTTTGGATAGGTACGTGTTAAAAATGTCATTGATAAACAAGAAGACATCTGGAAGAGTGTGGCCAGATTGTGAGGGGATTAGAAACCATGCCTTCCACTTATTGGTTCTTAGAACAAGGGATTTTTAGCCAGAAGACATGATTTAGTGGAGGACATGAGGATGGCTGTCTTCACATATTTGAAGGGTTGTGGAAGACAAATTAAGCTTATTCTGAAACTTATTCTGAAGCTGTGTGGATCAGAACTAAGAATCAAAACTCAGCAGTTATATGAAATCATATGTCAATTTAACATAAAGAAAATGGTGAAAGGTTAGCCTAAATGGCATCCAAGTCCTAACTTGAAGAGGTTATAACTACATTTTCTCCCATCTATTAAGATCCCTCCAAGAACCAATTCAAGTGCTACCTCCTACATGAAGTCCATTCTACTTTCTCCCCATCTAAAAATCATCTTCCTCCACAAATTTCTCATGGAACATTGAACCTCTCTTCCATAGTGATCATATTCTGCCTTATGATAGTTATTTGTGTGTGTGTGTGTGTGTGTGTGTGTGTGTGTGTGTGTGTGTGTATATATATATATATATCCTATCAGTTCCCTCCACCCTTTCTCTAGGGGTAAGTGCTACATCTTATTTCCTTTTTATATCCTCAACACCTGGCATGGTATCTTGCACATAGCAACTGGTATTTAAGAAATGTTTGTTGAACAGGATGAACTCTATTTTTGGTAAGTTGAATCACTTTATTTTAAATTCAGTTGATGAACTTGTGGTCTAAAGGATTCCTAATTCTAATTCTTTTGTAAAAAGTGAAATTCTTTTATGATCACCTTTTAAAGTCAAATGGATTTTCATATAACATACATGCTTTGGGCCATCATCATGAAGTAATTTCCTCTTGCTGCAATACAAGACCAGCCCTTCCTCTCTTGGTCTCAGTAAAATCAGAAAGGAACTCTCCACTGTAGCCAGCAGAATAACTTGTCATGTTTTGGGATTTTTTTTTAACTTCCTTAGCTGCTTTAAAATCCAATAGGGTTCTTTAAACTTACAGTTCTTTTTTTGGCCAATGGATCCTAAGGAGAGAAAGATAAAAAGTAATGCAAGGAATGGGTTTCCAAAAGAGAAAAAGGAGGTAAGAAGAGTAATTTTTGGCATGGAAAAGAATACAGAATTCACAGAAATGGAAGATGAAGAAGAAAAATAAAGCGAAGAAAGAGGAAATACACTAACCCAAAAACAAAAGAACAAGATAAGAGTATGAGAGAGCTAGTAAGAGCAACAGAAGTGATAACCCAAGCAAAATAATTACATCTAATGTATAGAGCAAAGTTATTTACCATATTGCAGGAGGAAAATTTGAACCAAGGTGCAATGTCTTGAGTAAACAGAGGTCAAAGAAAGGGTAACATGAGGGGCAAAAGCAAGGGAAAATGTGATAACAATAATTAATAACTGATTGAAACTTTTAAGATTTGCAAAGGCCTTTACATATATTTTCTCATTTTATCCTCACCACCTATTTAGACTGCTTCCATTTTCTCCTTGCTTAGCAGATCAACTAAGCTTAAAAAAGAGATAAGAGGGAGGTGAAAAGAGTTGGAGATCTTTTAAGAACTCCCAAAAACTTAAAAAGAGCTGAGCTAATTCTCAGAACCCCTAGTGAGATTGGGGCTATAAATATTCTCTCCATTTTACAGATAGAGAAATTCAAATTCATAGAAATTACATTTCACGGCTATACACAATGATAGTGTCAATAGAAAGAAAGATTTTAACCCATTTCTTCCCAATTTCAAGTCTACCTCTCGTTATCTAAGACCATGTGTCTCTGATTCCTTAGCTGAGTAATTCAATGGCTAATATCTCTATTGTACTAATAGAAAATAAGCCAGAAACATTTATTTGTTGAATGTATCCTCACGCTGTTGTGTATCCCATCTAGGAAAATACAAGATTAAAAAAAATGCTCATTTGGAATTTATTTGAATTGAGATTTTTGTTAATTGCACTGTGAATCTTTGGATTGAGGGTAGAAATCCCAGCAACCAATAACTTCATTTGCAATTGCCCAGGGATTATAAAGCACTGAATTTAATAGACAATACACAACCGGAACTTCAAACAATCCACCAGCTGTTTGCTTTGTGCATAAACATTTAAATATATGTCAGGCTTAATTTCATTAGTGTTTTACTAGTTTATCAGCATATGGCACATTCTGAAAGAAAAAGCATAGCATATTTGACTGGAAAGGGACCTTAGAAAACACATTCTTCAACTCTTACAAACTGGCTCCAACCTACCCTTTCCAGGCATCACTTTTCTTCACACACTTAATGGTCTAGTCCGTTACCTTCTTCCTATTCTTCACATATGACACTCCATCTCTCATCTCTATACACTTTTCTTGGCTCTCTTTCATACAAAATAAGTCCCAAAAAGGGTGAATGATCTGCTCAAGATCCCTCAGTTGGTAACTGATAAAACTGGGGATGGGACATGAACATGGATCTCCTGTTTATTGCTACGTCCAGGATTTATTTGACCACACCCACATTAGCTGGACTAATCTGAATGTGGCATCAGTAAGAATCAGGAAAATATTACTTGAGGCTGTATTTTTATTACTAGCCTTTGGGGGGAAAGGTGAAAACTTTGAAAGAAGACAAGACATACAAATGATCATTTGCAAATCAAATGAAACATCACTAAAATATTATTTCCTACATAGAAAATACATCTATATTAGAACCCCTCAAATTGAGGTCTATTAGTAAAGTACAAAAAAAAAATCCCTCATGAAATATTTTATAAAAAGTAGTCCCGTGATACATAGACAATCCAATGAGAGTGTAAATTACGTTACTACACATAGTCCATCCCGACAGAAAGTAAGCTTTTGGAGAGATTGTTGTTGTTTTGTGTTTGTATCTTCAGAGCATGGCACAGAACTGCATGAAGAGAAGGCACTTAATAGATTCTTGTTAGATTGGAATACCATGTTATTTCATCTTCATAGCCTCCCCTCCAGAAAAAGACCCCCATTACATTGCTATCTAAATGAGAACCATACCTTCCTGGACTGAAGGATTTTCACATTCTAGGCTGTGCCTGCTATATATATTGTACCAAAAAAGAGCAGTAATCATTCGTGCTTTGTTTAAAAATACCCAAGAAGGGCCTCTGGCTGCTGAGATCATTTGCATCTTTCCTGCACTGCAAGAATTATATGCACTGAGCTGACACTTATCCAGAAGTAAACCATGATTAATTTAACTAAGCCTGGATCCTTGAATCATTAGCAGTCACACTTTCCCCTCCCCTAGCATCAGTGTATCATGTAGGAATTTAGTCAGTGGTTTATGCAGAATGCCTTGTGACTTCATAAAGTAAGTTGCTTGATTGGTAGCATTTGGGTACACAGTGCTTGTTGTTGTCTGATGTGCACAGTGTACAACTTCATTACTCTGTGGAAGTGTCGGTGAGAAGTAATGAGGCTTTTGGTGCTCTCACCAACCAGACACACCTGAGAATCAGTGTGACCATCACCATCAATCAAGCCAAAGAGGGATGTATGTCCATATGGCTATGTGATCCAAGTGGCTTATTGGGCCAAGTCTCTTCCCATCTTGTAGATGGATAGAATGATAGGCAGAAGGGCTTAATGGAAAGATCATTTGACACAGTTGTGATATCTGGGTTCTAGTTCTAACTCTAACTCTACCTAGCTGTGTAACTTTGGGGAAGTCATTTGAACCCTGAAGGCTGGGGTTTGCATTTCTTCATCCTCATGTTGCACCATGGGGTAGTCATGAGTCCCCAGAAAACTACCCCAGTGTGGGGCTTCTTTATGAATCAATATCAACTCCAAACCATGGCTCATGAGACCTCTTTGGAAATATTTATTTTGATTAGGCCAAGTAAAAGACGAATTGGGTCAAACCAGAAGAGATTTCATTAAAGAGATGAGCAAAATGATATTAAAGAGGTGAGCAAAGAGATATTAAAGAGATGAGCAAAATAAGTGACAAGAAAGATATTCCCCCTTAAATACAGTAGGGTACTCATTCTCGTGGATTATATTATCATCATTGATTGGGGAGACACATATATGAAGCATTTATGACCAGGAAATTCTGCAGTCCACTGAGGAGGCTTCGCTTGGGAGACACTCCTGGGCAGAGGTTACTTTCCACTAACAAGCTGCTTGCTTACTTGGCACTATGGACAGATTGGGTCAATAGCCCATGGTCACACAGTAAGGGAGTTTCACCATTGGGATAAGAATACAGGTATCCTAACTCCCAATCCCAATGCTCTTTCCACAATGGACAGCTATGAAATGTTTTCAAGCTGAGAGTACCTTAATCAGTATTGTACCTTAAGAAGATACATGTAAGGGGCAGCCCAGTGGCTCAGCAAGTAAGAGCACCAGCTCCAGTGTTGGGATGACCTGGATCAAATCCGGGCTCAGATACTCAGCACCACGCCCAAAAATAACTGGCCGTGTAACCTTGAGCAAGTTACTTAACCCCGATTGCTTTAAAAAAAAAAAGAAGAAGAAGATACATATGAAAGTGGTGGCTATGCAGGCTTTTCAGAAGGGGGAAATGGATGATCAAAAAGGAAGTCAAGGAGACAGCAAGGCACAATGGGAAAAATATTGTCTCTGGAGCTAGAGGAGCAATGTTCAGAGATTTCTTTTTTTTTTATTTTTTAAAAGCAATCAGGGTTAAGTAACTTGCTCAAGGTTACACGGCCAGTTATTTCTGGGTGTGGTGCTGAGTATCTGAGCCCAGATTTGATCCAGGTCATCCCGACACTGGAGCCGGTGCTCTTACTCGCTGTGCTACCTGGCCGCCCCTCAGAGATTTCTTACACTTGCTACCTGTGTGACCTTGAGCTAGGCCACTTAGCTTCCCTGGGCCTCCACTTCAGTTTCTTCAACTTTAAAATAAGAGGTTTGGCTAGACATCTTTAAAGTTCAATCTAATGCTATATCTATGAGCCTCTGATCTCAAAAACAAAGTCAATCTACACCTTAAATCTCACTAACTTTAATGAAAAATGTTTTCCAAGAGAATATAGTGGGTAAATGTTGAAAAATAGGATTAAAGATTAATTATAAGAAACGAAAGAGGTCAGTGACTTACAGACTATTCAAAAGTCTCATTTATTTATATATATATATACATATATATATATATATGTGTGTGTATGTACATATATATGGATATGGGTATGTATGTATGTGTACACACACAGATGTTGAGTGAAAAGAGTTAGGAGATACTGGACATGATAAGCACTAGCACAGCACATATATGCATAAAAAAACTCTGCCACTGTCTTAATAAGTAGGGAATTACTAGCTACTGATGTGGAAATTATTTGCTAAAAAGCCATCTGTGAACAATCATACAATTAACTTATTAGAGCAAAGGTTAAAAGCAATACCAAAGGAGAAAAAAAAACTAATGATGAGAAAATATATATGGCATGCAATTACAACAGCTCCAATCTGACCTATGGAAAAAAGCTATTAATACTGAAAATAGGAAACTGATAAAGAAAATGACAACACACATTGTTACCACCTTTTTGAATAGTTTAATTGACATAAAGCAACTGCCATGGTGAAAAAAAAAAAGGCAAAAAGAACTCAAAAAATGCTAATACATCAAATAGTTGATTTTCTTGCCAATCAAAAGACAAAGCAATCAAAAGCAATGCTGATTTGCAATATTGACTCATTTTCAAGATCTTAAAGAGAGGATTTTGTAAGATTATAAAGAGTTTTACCTCATAAAACATCGAAAATGAATGGAGGAGAAAACAGTCTACAAAAACCTTGGCATGGAACCAGTGAAGCCAGATCATCCCCAAAGCATTTAAAGATGAAACTGGAAGGATCATAACAAGAAAATGAAAAACTGTATATATCTGTCAGCATAACTATGACAAATGATTTCTATCTTCAATGTGTAGCAGCAAGCACCCCAAGCTTCCCCAGGGTGGCTGCCACCACAGGTTCTTAGATCTGCTTTGTTAAAGGAAAGCAACTCAAAATGGGTTAACAAGCTTACTTTAATCAGTCAGATATGTATCGTTTACCTAGTTCAGGGGAAAAAGGTCAGCACCCCGAACTTCAGAATATACAGACAGAATTATCAAGACAGAAACAGATCAAGTAGACAGATTTCCAAACTGTCCAATCATTACATCCATACCAAATCAACATTTGGGTTTTTCAAAGCCGGGGGACTCTCAGCAACGGCTTCCCAGAGTTTCATCTGATCAAATCACAGAACATTTCTCAAAGTAAGCCCCCAAAACAAAGCTACACATCAGGGCTTATATAGCCTTCTCCTGGCTCAGAGAATGTAACAACCTTATTGACTCACTGGCCAATCAAGAAGTATCTACTGAAAAACAAGCCTCCCTCCCACCCCAGGCTCCAGGTGCACTTTAGCCTAGAAGCAGGGAAGATCTTAAAAATTTACATTTCCATTACATAATGACAGTGCAACAACCACATTTGGACCCTTCAAGTCTCAGTCTCCTCTGTCCCATGAGGAAGTAGAAGTAACACTAACAAAAAAGATAAAGAATAAGAGCAGTTGATCCAGAACAAAGTATAAACAGAAGAAATCTATACAGGAGACAACACAGTTTTGAATGCACTGAGGAATTGATTCTAAGATAGCAAAGAGAGAACAATACTGAGAAAGTCCATACAGATATAGACATAGGTGTGTGTGTGTGTGTGTGTGTGTGTGTGTGTACACAAAAGAGGCAGCATGGTATGGTGGATTGAGAACTGGTCTGAGAGTCAGGAAAACCCTGGGTTCAAGATTTGTTTCTGATGCATAATGGCAGTGATATCCAGGGTAAGTCACTTTCCCTCTCAATTCTCCAAAACAATAAAATGTGTAGATTAAGATGCTGACCTGCTTCCGGAGAGGAAGTTTCCTCAACCAAAATTTTCCAATATCAATGAAATCACAGGTCCAGTTACTATCTCTCTATATAGCTCTCTCTGGTACAAAATTTTCCTAAGGGGGGCAGCTAGATGATGTGGTAAATAGAGCACCAGCCCTTGAGTCAGGATGACCTGAGTTCAAATCCAGTCTCAGACACTTGACATACTTACTAGCTGTGTGACTTTGGGCAAATCACTTAACTCTTATTGCCTTGCCTTCCCCCCCTCCAAAAAGATCCTACTAAGAATTAATTATATTCATATGGTGTATATCCATCATGATCATGATGAGGATGAGGATAACATTAATAGATAGCATTTGTATAGTGCCTTAAGGTTTTCAAAGCAAACTTTGCAAATTTCTAATTTTATTCTTACAAGCACTATGGGAGGTAAATGTTATCTCCATTTTACAATTGATGAAACTGAGGTAGACAGAGTAAGTGATTTGCCCAGGTTCACACAGTCAGTAAGTGTCTGAAGCAGGATTTAAACTTGTCTTCCTAACTCTGGGTCCAGCACTAAATCCACTGTGCCACCCAACTACCTTGATGAAAGAGAAATAGGAAAATTCCTGCAAATTAGTTTCTACAGGAGGATACAATTTCATAATCAAATATTTGAGAGAAAAGTATGAAAAATATAAGATTCCCTCTGTACTTATAGTTCTCTGACTACAAGCAAGCACTTCAATGAGTACAGCAAAAATTCAACTGTAAAGATAATTCCAATAATTTCTCCCCTTGCTCATATTAAGATAATGCATGATTTGCTGGAAGATGAAATAACTGAGATAACTGTTCGATGATCTGCTTTTCAATGTCAAGTAAGTTATTCAAATGGGAGACATATGCTCCTCAAGACTCTTTGCTACTAATATGGACAATGATTCTTGCAGAGTAGGTATAAATGACAGGAATTCCTGATAATTGGCTAATTCCTCTAGATTCGTCTGTTTATCAATGACATTTTGCTAATTGCAATTAAGTACCAGAACATTATAGAACCTCCTGAAAGAAATCATGGTCAACACTTTAGTCTAAAATTTCACATAGGAAAAACCTAATAGGTAAAGAAGGCCTATTTTCTAGGCTATGAAATGCAGTTGGAGGGGTATTCCAATGAATCAGTCAATTAGTAAGTCAGTTAGGATAGGGGAAGAGAGAGAGAGAGAGAGAGAGAGAGAGAGAATCTTAGACAGACAAGGGGAAGAGAGAGTTAGCTGGCTTCAGAATTAAAATAATGAAATGGGTCATGTAAAATTTTACTTTTTCAATTATCACCAAATATTCCCTGAAACAAAAATCCATTTTTCTTTAACATCAATGTTTTCCCAGCATTACAATATGGATATAATACATGGAACAGAACAATTTCCAAAAAAGAGCTCCCCTCTCTTCCCCAATGAGTTCAGTGCCTGGACCATCATCTTTCCTCCCCAATTCCTGACCTCATACTAGATAACTTCAACATGCATAATGTTTTTTCCCTTAAATACCTTAACCTCCCAATTCCTCAATCTACTCATTGCCCATGTCCTATTCATTGACCCAACTTCAGCCATACACAAAGATGATCTTACCCTTGATCTTGCTTTCATCTACAAATGCACCACTTCCATCTTCATGAACTCTGAAATTCCTTTACATGATCACATTCTCTTGTCATTCCACCTCTCCTTCTCCCTTGTAAAACCAAATCCAGTTCTTTGTCACACTGTGACTTTCAATTTCTCAACCTCTCAGTTCTCTCCTAGATCATCTATACTCCACTAGCTACACTCTCCTCCTTTCCCCACCTTTACCCCTTGGTGAATTAGTTCGTCTCTACACTATCCTCTTCTCTTCAGTCCCTGTCTATTATGTTGCTGATCTTGCTCTGTCAAGCCTCAGCCTTATTTCAATCCCATCATCTATTGCCTTCCCTCCTATGCCAAGTGGAGGTACCAAGATGGAGAAAATCACAAAATTGCATACTGGATCTACAACAAATTTATGTTCCATAACCTGATCTGGGAATCCTTTTATACCTCCCCAATTAACTTACTACCCAACTTACTACAGCAGCTCTTCCAAACATTTCCATACTTCCTCAAACCATCCATGGCTCTCCATGTTCCCACCCTCTCAGCTGACAACTTTGCCTTATATTTTACTGAAAAAATTGAGATCATTCATTGAGAGATCCTTCTTCCTTTATTTTCATTTCAAATCACACAGAAGACTTCTACTACTATCTCTTCCTTAGCCCCTGTCTCACAGGAAGAGATGATAATTCTCCTTGCCCAAACTTACCATTTACAATACATGGATGTCATCCCCTTCTATCCTGTCTCATCAAGAGATTGCTCCTCAATCATCCCTGTGCTGTCCCTTATCTTCAGACTCTCCTTGTCTACTAGCTGCTTCCCCGATGCAGGGATACTCTCTTATGTCTAGGTTTTTAGGACATTACTTTTTCTTAGTTGTCCTGCTACCCTCCTGATCACTCTTCAGTCTCTTTTGCTGGATCTTTACTCAGATCATGCTTTCTAACTGTGAGTGTCCCCTGGGGCTCTGTACTGGACTCTTTTCTCATCGACCTCTATATTATTTCACTTGGTGATCTCATTAATTCCCAATTCAATTATCATCTGAATGCTGACTTTTTCAAATCTTCTTCTCTAGCCCTACCCTCTCCCCTGACCTCTAGTCTTATATTTCCAACTACCTATTAGATAACTCAAATTCAATGCCCTGTGGACATCTTAAACTCAATATGTCCAAAATGGGATTCATTATCTTTTCCCCTCAAATCCTCACCCCTTTCAAACTTTCCTAGTAAGCTGGACTCTGACAATAGCCTACTGGTCAATCTGCTTTCTACAAGTCTCTCGCTGGTATGAAATCCTCTGAATTGACTTCAAAGCCCAGTACAGTCAGAGCCCCTGCCCCTTTGCAATCATCTTCTATCTTATACCTCCACACACACACATACTGTTCAATTCAGAGATGCTGTCCTCCTTGATGTTCCTTAAACAAAACAATCCATTACTCAGTTCATGGCATTTTCATCCACTGTTCTCCATACATGGAGTGCTCTCCCTCCTCATCTCTCCCTCTCAGCTTCCTTGTCTTCCTACAAGACCCAGCTAAAATCTCAGCTTCTATAGGAGGCTTCCTCATCCCTCTTAATTCTAATGTCTTTGGGGTTTTTTTCAATTTGTTTGTTTATTTTTAGTTTTCAACATTCATTTCCACAAGAATTTGACTTACAAATTTTTCTCCCTGTCTTTCCCCTACCCCCCACCCCAAAATAATGAGCCTACTGAATACCCCTTCCCCCAATCTGTTCTCTCTTACATCCTTCCCCATACACCCTCCCCAACTTTCTAGTAGGGCAAGAAGGACTTCTATACTCCATTACCTATATATCTTATTTCCCAGTTGCATGTAAAAAAAAAAAACTTTTTTTTAAAACATTGGGTTTTAAAACTTTGAGTTCCAGGTTCTTTCCCTTCTCTCCTCACCCACCCCCACTAGGAAGATAAGCAATTCAATATAGGTTATACATGTGTGGTTAGGGAAAACATTTCCATAGTAGTTTTTTGTTTGTTTTTTTTAAAGCAATCGGGGTTAAGTAACTTGCTCAAGGTTACTCGGCCAGTTATTATTTCTGGGTGTGGTGCTGAGTATCTGAGCCCAGATTTGATCCAGGTCATCCCGACACTGGAGCCGGTGCTCTTACTCGCTGAGCCACCTGGCTGCCCCAAGCAATTGGGGTTAAGTAACTTGCTCAAGGTTACACAGCCAGGTGTTTCTGGGTGGGTGCTAAGTGACTGAGCCTGGGATTCAATCTCCAGGTCTTCTCAACACTGGAGCCGGTGCTCTTACTCGCTGTGCTACCTGGCCGCCCCCATAGTAGTTTTATTGTGAAAGAATAACTATATTTCCCTCCATCCTATACTGCCCTCCATTTATTCTATTTGCTCCTTTGACCCTGTCCCTTTTCAAAAGTGTTTGCTTCTAACTACCCTCTCCCCCAATGTGCCGTCCCTTCTATCATACCCCCTCTTGTCCTCTTTTACCCTACTTTCCTGTAGGGTAAGATACCCAACTAAGTGTGCATGTTATTCACTCCTTAAGCCAAATTCAATGAGAGTAAGGTTGTCCCATTCCCTTTCACCTTCCTGTTCTTCCCCTCCATTGTAATAATTTTCTCTTGCCTCTTTTTATGAGATAATTTATCCTAATCTATCTTTCCCTTTCTCCTTCTCCCAATATATTCCTCTCTCACCTCTTAATTTTATTTTTTTAGAAATTATCCCTTCCTATTCAACTCATCCTGTATCCTCTGTCTATGTATACATGTACACACATATGCACACACTCACATATATATTTATACACACATACTATACATATACACCTCCTATACATACATATATATGTGTATACATATATACATATATATTCCCTTCAACTATTCTCATACTGAGAAAAGTCTCATGAGTTACAATTATCATTTTTCCATGTAGGAATGTAAATAGTTCAACTTTAATGAGTTCCTTATGATTTCTTTTTCCTGTTTACCTTCTCAGGCTTCTATTGCTTCTTGTATTTGAAAGTCAAATTTTCTGTTCAGCTCTGGTTTTTTCATCAAGAATACTTGAAAGTCCTCTATTTCATTGAATAACCATATTTTCCCCTGAAACATTATACTTAGTTTTGCTGGGTAGGTGATTCTTGGTTTTAGTCCTAGCTCCTTTGACATCAGGAATATCATATTCCAAGCCCTTTGATCCCTTAGTGCAGAAGCTACTAGATCTTGTGTTATCCTGATTGTGTTTCCACAGTACTCAAATTGTTTCTTCCTGACTGCTTGCAGTTTTTTCTCCTTGACCTGGGAACTCTGGAATTTGCTTATATTCCTAGGAGTTTTCTTTTTGGGATCTTTTTCAAGAAGTGATTGGTGAATTCTTTCAATTTCTATTTTGCTTTCTGGTTCTAGAATATCAGGGCAATTTTCTTTGATAATTTCCTGAAATATGGTGCCCAGGCTCTTTTTTTTAATCTTGGCTTTCAGGTAGTCCAATAATTTTTAAATGATCTCTCCTGGATCTATTTTCCAGGTCAGTGGTTTTTCCAATGAGATATTTCACATTGCCTTCCATTTTTCATTTGTTTGGATCTGTTTTATAGTATCTTGATTTCTCATAAAGTCATTAGCTTCCATTTGCTCCAATCTAATTTTAAAGGAGCTATCCTCTTCAGTCAGTTTTGAAATTCCTTTTCCATCTGGCAAATTCGGCTTCTTAAGGCATTCTTCTCCTCATTGGCTTTTTGGACCTCTTTTGCCATATGAGTTAGTCTATTTTTAAGGTGTTATTTTTCTTCAGTATTTTGGGGGGGTCTCCTTTAGCAGAACTTGTTTTTCATGATGTTTTGCATCATTCTCATTTCTCTTCCCAATTTTTCCTCTACTTCTCTTACTTGATTTTCAAAATCCTTCTTGAGCTCCTCCATGGCCTGTAACCAATTCATATTTTTCTTGGAATCTTTTAATGCAGGAGTTTTGCCTTTGTGGACTTCTTCTATTTCCATGTTTTGATCCTTTTTGTCCCCAAAAAAGGATTCTATGGTCTAATTGTGCTTCCTCTGTTTGCTCATCTTGCCAGCCAATTACTTGACTTTTGAGCTCTTTGCTATGGTAGAACTCTGCTTCCAGGGTAGAGAGCTTTGTCCCAAATTGCTGAGCTTTTTGCAAATGCTGTCAGATGTCTGAGGAGGGTGCCCTCTCTGCAGCCACCACAAGCCCTGGCACACTGGCCACACATTCCAGGACCACCACCCAAGACCACGATCCATACCCAAGCAGGTTAAAGCAAGAGCAATTACCCTGTGAGTGATTGTTTGGTCCCCCTGCTATCTGCAGTCCAGGAGCTCCAGAAGCAGCCACATGGCAGCAGCTGCAGTTGCCAGGCCTCCGCCTCTTCTCACCACAGGGGCAAGGGCAGGATTGCACTCTTGCATCACACAGTTCCAACAGAGTTCCCTACTGACCTTTTACTTTCTCTTTGGCATTTATGGGTTGAGAAGTCTGGAAACTGCCACGGTTGATGGTGTTTCACTCTCCTGAAGTCTGCTCCAGCTGGTCTGGGCCACGGGTCAGGGCTGGCCTGGGGCCAGAACCCCTGTGGCTCACACAGGACTGTACTCAGTTCCTAGCTCAGTGAGATAGATCCTTCTTGTCAGCTTGCCAGGCTGCCTTCAGCAGGAGATTTGTTTCTCTCTGTCACTTTATGGGTTCTATAGCTCTAAAATTTGTTTAGAGTTATTTTTTTACAGGTATTGGAAGTGGTTGGAGCAAAAGCTCATGCCAAGTTCATGCTTTTACTCTGGAATCTTGGCTCCATCCCCTTCTAATGTCTTTGTTAATTCTTTCCTGCTTATCCTACATATTCTGTGTTTGTACATAGCTATTGAAATGTTTTCTTCCCCCGTCATCCCTCCTTGAGAGCAGGGACTATCTTTGTAAGCCTGTGACTTAGCATATTGCCTGGTATGTGGGGTATTCAATAAATATTTATTGACAGAGAATCAAAATTTCCAGTTACTCAAAGATCAATGAAGAGAGTGTAGTGGTCATAAAGAGCCTATTGTATATTACCCACAAAGATATGCTTGCAAAAAGTGACATAAAAGCTATCATCCTCTCCTCTCCACTCAGTGTTGTCACAACCTACTCATCAACCTCTTCTTTAGTTGTCTTGCCCTTGAAGAACTTCCACCCAGGGGCCCTGCTCTCCAAACAGAAAACCCAAGGCCCTTATTTCAGGAAAACCTTAGCAATGTTTCACTTCATTTGTTTCCTTACTGCTACTTCCTCCATGCTACCTTCTAGCACTATGAACCAAGATCAAAAAGATTCTTCCATTGTTTCTGGAAGGACTGTGTCAATCTCCCCAAGGAATCATCCCTAAACCAAGTTCTGCTCCTTAGATACTACACCTTTATGTACATTCTCTTCTCCATTTGTATGTAAATAATATCTTTTCCATTGGTTTTCTTAGGGGAAAAGATTATCTTTGTTCTGTATTAATAGGCCTCATACTCACCAGAATATTAATTGGAAGCAGAAGTAGGATAATCATAAGAATTAAAGATAACAGAAATATAGCCTTTATTGTTACCTTAAAAAAAAAAACTTGGACAAAGGGCAATAGGTGTGGTTTCTTTCTGGAAAATTTATGAGGGATTTTGGATAGAATTGCCAGGATGCAAGATTGATTAGATTATGATTTGTTCTGTTAAAGAAAGTAATCATTAAATGCCTTTAAACTATATATAATCTATAGTATTTTCCTGTTTGTGTCAAAATGTATGGAAGAAATTTATTGCCCACTCATTGTACATAATGGAGAAGGACATGATGATATTATCCATCACTTGGCACAGTGCCTGGTGCATAGTAGGTATAAATATGAATATATTGAGTGATTAATTGATTGATCTCAGATAAATAACAGGTAATTCAAACATAATCTGACTAGGACCAAATTGCTTTTTAAAACAACTTTCCTTTTTTTTCAGTTACAAGTACCCACAATTCCTGATATTTAGGTTAGATTGAGTGAGTTTCTTTCATTTTCCATTATTCTACTCACATTATGGCCATGTTGATTACTTTGAACATTCACTTAGCAAGACTGGATGAGGCAGGTGGGGAACTGGCAACCCTAGCCCTGCACTTGGGCTATTTAGCTTAAATCTTTATACTCTGTGTATAGAGTGTATAGAAACATGTGTAATGAAAATCAATCAAATGTAAACATTTTAAATGTTCCTACAGTTTTCAATCAAGTAGAAAAGGATATGTCTGAAATATTTAACAAATACTTTTAGCGTTCCTAGCTGTATGATAAAAAGAAGAATTCAGGATCCTCAAATTTCAGTCCTGAGGTCCAAGATCTAAGAATTGGGAAACTTCATTTTTTGCCTATAAACATTTGATTTCTATATGATATAAAATAATGTAACATAACATGATACAACACAACATAACATGACATAAAGCATAACATAATATCACATAATCAGAATAGAACAATATAACATGAATGTGATATAATGGAGCATCATATAATGAAAAGTTGGGACATAATATAACATAAATAATATAACCTAGCATAGCATAGACCAGAACAGTAGCCATCCCATGGAGCATATATGGCAAGCCTCTTTATAGGGGGTCCTACTGATAAAGGCCACATGCAATCAAAGGCTTCTAGTTGGTCCCCCATTTGCTTCATCCCCTGTGACAGGGGAGCAGTATCAAAGGAAACTGGGCATTGAACATAAAGTCTGCTTCATAATCAGTGGACTTGAAAGGGAGAGACTGCCTCAGCTCACATTCTTCTTCCTCAACTTAAGGTTTCTGTCAGTTAATAATGTTATTGCATATGAGTACTTAGGAAACAAAACAAACTTTTAACAACAGAAGTAGGTGCTTTCCAAGTATGAAGCAAAGGGGGAGAGGATGTCAAAGTCAATAAATGACCCACCATACAAGGGTAGGAAGGAAGAAAGTTCACCTGTCTATTCCAGACTTGAATCATCCTTGCTTTCTTATGTCAGGACTCCCTCCCTCTGCTCACAATTTCCCAGGTGTTCTCCATGGCTCTACACCTGAATCATCTGCTTACCAAGGCATCATCTTCCTTCTTCCTCCCATTTGCTTATCTGCATTTGCTTAATGGACTTCCCTGACTCCCACCCACAAGATCTATTCCAGTTTGGTTGGAGAAGAGAATTAATGAAGATGTGCAATATCCAGTAAGACAAAAAAGATAAGGTGGTACCAGATTGTGAAAGGATTTGCATTCCAGGTAGAGGAGCTGGAAATTTATTTCGTTGGCACTGAATAGTTGTGAGCAGAAGAGGGATATATAACCAGATCTTTGGATATGGTAAATCAATCCAATAACAGATTGAATCCATTCACATGGATTGGAATGGGGAGAGAATAGAAGCAATAACACCTATAATGAGGTTGTTGAAGTTATTCAGGAAAGTGGTCACAGTGAGGTTCTGTACTAGGATTATGGCAATGAAACAGATTCAAGAGATGTCTCAAGTGTAGTACAACAGAAGGTGATAACTGTTTGGTTATAACAGGGGAGAAACAGAGAAAAATCCAAGATAACATCAATCCATTTAAGTGAAAATTGTGAAATCAGAAGGAGGTTTAATGGGAAAGATAATAAACTTGGCTTTAAATATGTATTCTGAGTAAAAAATGATGGAGAAGCCCTACAGGTAGCTAAACTTGTAGGTCTAGGGCTCAGAAAAATAGTCATTCTCTATATCTCCAGAACTTAGCACAATATCTGGCATACAGTAAGCACTAAAATTCTTGTTGACTGACTGATTAAAAGTTGGACCCCATTTGCATGGAAGCCCTAGTTAAAAGTTTTGGAGTGAATGAGCTTGCCAAGAGAATATAAAGAAAGAAAAGATAGCTGAAGAAAAATCCTTAGGGAACACCCACAGTAAGGAGTTTGAAAGAGAATGAGGAGCCAGCAATGGAAACACTGTGGCCCCAATCTGTCATGACCAACTCATTCAGGCAGTGTAGCCCTTGGGCATGGCATCTCACATGGCTCCTGTGCCCCTCTATGCTGGCTCAGTCACTCCCAAACCATATTCACTGGGGTTAACATGGGGAGGGGAGGTCTCAAAGAAGAG
The DNA here is from genome assembly GCF_028583685.1 of Petaurus breviceps papuanus. Classification (NCBI taxonomy): domain Eukaryota; kingdom Metazoa; phylum Chordata; class Mammalia; order Diprotodontia; family Petauridae; genus Petaurus; species Petaurus breviceps. The sequence goes on from NW_027186349.1 coordinate 8,188,030, forward strand.
GCTGTCTACATCCATAGCCACAAGAGTATAACTCACTCTCACAGTCTTAGGGATAACCCTGATGTAGGGGGAGGGGAGCAGAAACAAATACCTTCACCAATTGGTACTCCACCAATCTAGCTCCTCAACCTTCCAGGTGTACCTCACCTCCCACAGGTGGCAGTCTGGGATCACTGGATCCAAAATCTGTTCAGAACCTAGGAAAACCTTTTTGCCAGCAGCCAGACTCATCTATTTTCCTCTACTCCATGTCCAAGTCTTTTAGCAGAAATCTAAAAGGTAGGATAGCATAATATATCACAATATAACATAAAACATAACGCAAAATAATACAGTACAGCAACATAACATATAACAACAGCATAACACAGAAAATTAATGTCCATTTAGAGAAAAGATCAGGTTAATCAAATCAGTAAACCATACATATTACATAAATAGACTATCTCTCCACAACTTCAGAAGTTAGCTATACTCCTTAAAAGGTTTAAGTAAGACTTGTCTTGCTAAGTCTTTCATAATGACATTTCATCTAAGACAAGAAACCATTATAAAAGGGACAGGATGAGCTTGGCATTGATCTAAGCCTGGGAAAGAGAGGGAGAAAAAACTCCATTGAAAAAAATTAATGAGTACCATAGGATTACAGAAGCTGATATCATTTCCAACCATGGTGACTAAACATGTATTCCTCCAACCCCATCCTGGAAGAGACCATTTTCAGGTTGTGTTCATCCAAATGTCATGAAGTTGAAGCTTTTTATGCACTAAATATTGGACATACCATATTTTTATTCTGGCATTAGCCCATTATTATCTTTATTTATGAGATTCCTGTTATCTTGAATATAATGCTTGGTAGGCATTATATTCTTTTTTATTTTGTTTTACACAAATAGATTTGTTGTATGGAGGCATTTGCCGTAGAACTCAAGAGGCAGATCTGTTTTATGACCAGCAGAGCCAGAACTTCAGATAGCCTTGTGTCTCATTATAATTACATTCATTCTATAAATTCACCCCTCTTCTCCTAGAAACATTAAGCTACTCCACAATCAACATTAATAAAAAATATGCTTAAATAAAGATATTTTGGAAGGTTTAGCAAATGAATTGTAAATTAAAACATGCAAAAATATCTGGCGGATGGGGTTACCAACAGTGGTCTCATAATTTCTTTGATTTATTCAGTAATATCCTTTTCCATGGAGAAAAATAAGTATAAATTATTTTTTCTTGTTTTAAATAGGGTTTCATTTTTTTCTAAACTGCCCTTAAATGACTCCCCCTTGTGTTTTACTATAAATTGCAGTAATTGGTATTTTGAAAACTCTCTACTAAGAGCAAAATTCATCCGGAGGTCTGATAGCAATATAAAAACTTTAACTACAGTAATTTATCCTTATATGAACCAAAAAGCATCAACCTCGTTTTTCAAATAAAGAAATAGAGATGGTTTGCTGCATGCCAGTGATTTTTCAGTTTTTTTCCTCAAAACTTCCATGTTCTCCTTTGCCTTTCCAAAGCTCTGCTAAACACACACAGAGAGATTCACACAATGATTCACACATTCTCACTCCCAACAAGAGGTCTGGATTCCCAAGCAATTTTTTTTTTCAGAAAGAATTTCTTAGCCGCCAAACAAACACATTCTGCAGCAGACATTGACACTGCTTGCTCATCTGCCCTCCTATCACTTTTTCATGACCCAACATCACAACCTGCTCAAAATGCAGACTGGGGCAATTTCATGGGCTAACTTATGTTTGAGGTTGCCAGAATCAACTAATGAAAAAAAAATCTTCAATCAGAAAATGCACGCCTAGTGTGCATGTTGTGATTTCCTTTGCAATAATGAAAAACATCCTAAGGCTATAATTACCTCCAGTAGAAATGAAAGCAGATTGAAAAAAAAATGTAAGGAAACAGAGGGTGAAAGAACCAAGTGAAAGAGAGGACAGTAGATGGAACATCTAAGAAGCCAAACAAGGCCTGGAATGAGGAGCCTATGGTTAGGAGATGGCCATCACTCCACTTTACTCTGGGTAAATGATGAGGTAAAGGCATGCATGTCTACATACCAGCTCTCACATAATTCTAAACCCTGGCCCCCACAACCCATCACTAGGGTTCATGATGTGTTCCACAGCAAAGACCCTTATTCTAATGTTCTAAATTGTCTCACTTCCCCTGTTCTCTCAGAGTTCTCATGAAGCATGCAAGGGGGCCTAAAACCATAGTCTGAATATGCACAATCAGGAATTCCTGACTTTTCCCTATTGCTGTATCATCAGTACATCATACCTCCTTTACTTTAAGTCAGAGTTTCTTAACCTTCAGGGGACCTATGTATTTGGATATGGAAAAAAAAAGTACATTTTTATTTTCATTAGTCTCTAACTGAAATTTAGCATTTTTGTCAATTATTTTCAAATATTATTCTGAAAAGAAGACTATAAGATTCACCAGACATCTAAGGGGGTCCATGGAAGAAAAAAGGTTAAAAATACCCATTTTAAGTGATCTCTTTTAAATTTCGATTATATTACAACAGGGTCCTCCTAAAACAAAGAGTCAGAATGATAAATACATGCATCCCTCATAATGATATGTAAGCTCATTGATTCATTCAATGGGAATTTGTAAGCCTCTATACTATCCTAGTTACTGAAAATAATACTGGGTTAGGGGGCATGGAAGGGTAAGGCAATAGTCCCTGCCTCAAAAAAATTATGACCAAGTAATAGAAATGAGGCTTTTGCACATAAATAAATATTGAAATACAAATTATTATATAGTAAATTCATAAGAGGAATATTAAGTGCTATGAGATCAGAAGAGGTTTGATTAACCTCCATTTGCAGGAAGGAAATGGGAGGCAAGAAAGTTCTCATAAAGATGATATTTTATCTGGGCCTTGAAGGCTAAGTGGGTTGTGAGAAAGCAGGTAAAGAGACAGGATGGCCAAAATTACTAAAAGAGTGGGTTCCTAGATATAGGGAATATCCAACATCCTGTGGTTCTCAAAGAGTATGCTGTATGTAGCACACTAGTGTATCATGGGTTTTACTAGGCTGCCATGAACTGAATAGGGCTTACACTTATAATAATAATAATAATAGTTTTTTTCAGTGTCTTAAAGTTTTCAAAACACCTTACATATCTTTTCTCTTTGAAATATCATGTTCATTCACGAGTCTCCTGACTCAGATTCCTAACCAAAAAAGAATTATACTGGGTTATGAACCAAAAGAGTGTGAGAGCTGCTCATCCAGATATAAGAACGGGGCCAAAAAAACAAGGGATATGCTTGGAAAAGTGACAGAAATGAAAGAGAAATCAATAAATCATCTAGCCTACTGTTTCCAATCCAATGCATCTTGACACATTAATATGCTTAAAGTTGTTCTGGTGTATTATGTCTTTTTTCAAATCCAGCAGCTGCCTTCCTGCAACATAGTTAGCTTCCAACAATGACTTTACCCAATGCTCAGCATGGAAAGCTCAGATATACTTTTTTTTTTTGCTTTTTGGAGGAGGGATGGTAGAGCAATTGGGTTAAGTGACTTGCCCAAGGTCACATGACTAGTTTTTTGTGTTAAGTGTCTGAGGTCGGATTTGAACTCAGGTCCTCCAGACTCCAGGGCTGGTGCTCTATTCACTGTGCCACCTAGATGCCCCTCTTGATATACTTTTGAAATCCTTGGTATAAGCAAATAGATCCATCAAAATCAAGAAGTCCAAACAAACAAAAGCCACTTTTTTTGTTATTCAGTTGTATTCAACTCTTCATGACCTCATAAGGGGTTTTCTTGGCAAAGATATTGAATTGGTTTGCCATTTCCTCCTCCTATGGATTAAGGCAAGAAGAAGTTAAGTGACTTGCCCAGGGTAACATGGCTAGTGAGTGTCTGAGGCCACATTTGAACCCAGGTCTTCCTGACACCAGGCCCAGAGTCATCTAGCTGCCTCTTCCCTCAACTATACAAAGACAACAAAGAGGATTTAAAGGCTTGTTTTAAGAGCATATTTTCAGTGTTAAAAAGGAGTATTTCTTATTTGTATACATCCAAGTATCTGATTTTTTTTTTGTCTTTTGAAGGGCAGTTGGGGTTAAGTAACTTGCCCAAAATTACATGGCTAGTTTTTTTTGTGTGTGTGGGTGTTAAATATCTGAGGCCAGAATCAAACTTGGGTTCTCCTGACTCCAGGGCTGGCACTTTACTCACTGTGCCACCTAACCACCCCATCTGATTTTTTTTAATGGAGCAAACTATTCTCATGTCCTAAAGCTATCAAATTATGAAGAGGCAGTAATTATACAGTTAATCATGACAAGGTTAATCCTTAAAATCTTAGAACATATAACCTCTCATATGAAACTATTTCTCATGTATTAGACTGCTTCTGATAAGTAGAAGTAATCTATTGAAAAGCATACATTAAGTGCCTATTATGAGCAGGGAATTGTGCTAAACTAAGCACTACAGATAAAAAGTCATATCAAGTTAACAAGCATTTATTAAGTGACTACTGTGTATCAGACACTGTACTAAGTCTTCAGAATAAAAGAAATACAAAGAAAATACTCCCCTTAGAGTTCACAATCTAATGGGAGAGAGAATACACAAACAACTGTGCATAAACTAGAGATAGAGATGTGTATGTAGGTATATATACATATATGTATAAGTGCATATATACATGTGTACATGTGTATGTATACACATGTGTATGATAAACTGGAGATAATCTCAGAATGGAAGGCATTGAGACCTTGGGCAAGTCACTTAACCCCAATTGCTCCTCCAAAAAGCAAGAAAAAAAAAGGTGGCTATTTGGTGGCTATAGTACAAATGAGAGATGATCTGAGCCTGAATAAGGGTGGTAACTGTCTGGGTAAAGAAAAAGAAATGTATATGAGAAAAATTGTGGAGATAGAAACAACAAAAATTGGTGTGGGGTGAATGAGTGTGAGTAGGCAAGGATGATACTTAGGTTCCTATGTAACTGGAATGATGGTGGTATAACAGCAATGCTACTTGCAGCTGCTGTGGAGGTGTAAGACCAATAACACCAGCACACAGGACAGCTGTTAGCACAGGTTCTTTCACCTGATTTTCTAAAGGAAAGCAACTCAAAAAGGGGTCAACAATCTTACTTTAATCAAACATATATCATTTACTTAGTTCAGGGGGGAAAATCAACACCCTAAACTTCAACGACAATACAAACAGAAATTACAAACAGTAATTACAAGCATAAATAATAGCATAAAGACCAACAGATAGGACTTCTAACTGTCTGACCAAATAATATATACATCATAGATCAACACACAGATCCAACTGTCTTACCATGACATACATACATAGTTAAGAGAGAGAAGCACCAACATCTGGATTTTCAAACCCAGGAGGGTTCTTTAAGGGCTAGCGAGTCTCATGTGGCTACATCACTCAAACTCTCTTCCTATGAGTAAGCCCCAAAGCAAAATACTAACCTCAGAGTGTGTATGTGTGTGTCCGTGTGTATAATTTATAATTAATACGTATACACACACACTTCTTCAGGGCCAGAGGTCATCACAACCCTTGTGACCCACTGCCTAATTACAAAGTAACAAAAGGTGTGAGCCTTCCTGAAAAACAAGCCTCCCCTAATCAAGTGTCTCTCGTTCGGCTACACATGAGGCCTATTAATGGTCGGGGAAGATCTTCAACTCCCATTAAGATTACAGGTGGTACCCTCTACAGAAATAGGAAAATTTCTATTTCATGCAAGACTATTTCTAAGAAATTAAGGGACTTGATCATTTCTCTATCAATAATATCTAAGTTCATACAGTAATTATCAGAAACAAGACTAGAATCAAGAATTCCTGACCTCAGCACTAAAGTTTCCCACCCCATCCCCATGCCCCAGATATTCCTTCTAAACTATGAAATGACAATATACCAAGGAGTTTTCTGTACTTTCTGAGCTTACGAGGTCATTAGCTTTACTACCTGCACTAGTCACTGAGTACCTTCAAGAACACTGAAGAGACTGTAACTGACACTGACAGGACATTTGTGAATGCCTCCATAGTCAAAGACCTTCTCTTTGTGGTTAACCAACAATAACCAGTTACAGAATATCTACACGTGCTCAACAGTCTGTTTCAAGTCGCTTCCTTTACATGTCATCATAATTCTGGAAGGAGCTCCTTAGCACCCTCCACATGGATATGTGTCCTCTCAGAGTTTGGGAAATGCTCCAAATCCCCATTACATATCCTTCCATCTATGATCCCTTTACTGAGCTCTATACCCAGAAATCCAATTACCTGTTAAACTTATCCACTCATTTAAGACACTATTACTAATTCAGCATATCCCAAGTCAAATTCATTATCTTTCCCACTAAACTGGTTTCTCCTATTTCTATCTGCGCTACTACAATTCACCCAGTTTTCCATGTTGAAAAACTGATTATTATCTTAGATTGTTCCTTCCCTTACCTGTCATAATGAAAGTGTTAACAATTCTGTTATAGCTAAACCTATAACATCTCTGGCATCTTTCTCATTGCCATCTTCCTAGTATAGACCCTCACTGCCACTTGTCTGAACTATTTTAATAACTTCCTTACAGGTATTATTATTATTTCTTCTCCTCCTCCTCCTCCTCCTCCTCCTCCTCCTCCTTCTTCTTCTTCTTCTTCTTCTTCTTCTTCTTCTTCTTCTTCTTCTTCTTCTCTCTGTCTCTCTGTCTCTCTCTCTCTGTCTCTCTCTCTCTGTCTCTCTCTCTGT
>NW_027186349.1:8195222-8237782 GCF_028583685.1 Petaurus breviceps papuanus
TCTCTCTCTCTCTCTCTCTCTCTCTCTCTGTCTCTCTCTCTCTCTCTTCCCAGCTATCCTATTGCAGCTAGAATGTTTTCCATTTCCATACATATGGTTACCTCCATCCTCTTTCAAAAATGTTCATGCCAACCAAGTAAATTTCCAACTCCTCTTCCTGAAGTAAAAATTCCTCCACAATCTGGTCCCATTCTATATTTCCTGCTTCTCCTCATTTCACCACCATACATTCTAATCTCCAATTTAAGTGAATTGTTGTCTTCTGCCTGAATGTCCCTCTGGGCCTTTGTCTATCATTTTCCCTTTGCCTAGGATTTCCTCCCTTTCATTCTTCACCCAATTTATTCCATTCCTTCCTTTAAAAATTAGTTCTAATGCCTGGACTTCTATTTAAAAAATTGCTGGTTTTTCCTATTACCAATGGTCTTCCCTCAAGAACCTCACTTACAAAGCACTTTATTTTCATGTTTCTTATGTACTTACAACCTACTATTACAAATCATATTTTCCTATATTTATGTCTAAGATTCCTAACAGACTATAAGCTTGATATATATGCATTTAATTTTTGGATTGTTTGGGCCTATTTATTAAAACTTTGGCAATAAATATGCAATATTATGATGAGATTTATTTGAACATTCATTTGACAATATTTGTAAGGTAATTATTAGATGTAAGAAATTATGGTAAACTCTATAGATGCTAAAGATATAAATAAGGTATGGTTCCTTCAAGGAACTTAAAGACTAATAGAGATGACCAGGATGATTTTGTTTATGAATTATTCTAATAAGAGTAATGAATAATAAGCAAGAGAGGTATAAAGTATTAATGTAGTCCCAAAGAGGAGGAGATCATTAAAACTAGTGCTTATGTGTTGAAATAAAGGGAAACAGATTTGAACTCAGCATAACGAATGTGTCTGCCAATTAGAACTTACCAACTATGGAATGAGTTGCCATGTGAGATTGTGACTTGTCTCTAGAAATGTGCAGGCAAAGACTAGACAACATGGGGTGGCTAGGTGGTGCAGGGAATAGAGCGCTGGCCCTGGAGTCAGGAGGACCTGAGTTCAAATCCGACCTCAGACATTTAACACAAAAAACTAGCTGTGTGACCGTGGGCAAGTCACTTAGCTCCAATTGCCCTCTGTCATGGATGCTATAGAGGTAATTTCTATATAAGGTGGAAGATTGAATTTAATATCAAAACTCCCCTTCAATTCTTAGAGTCTATAACTTCCAATAGGATACTTGGGTGAGATTGTAGCGACTTTGAAAGAGATTTGTGGTAAGTCTTCCAGGTTGTCTTCCCTAACGCCTCGGTTCTAGTTCCTTCCCTCTCTTAATATTTCCTATTTATCCCATGTAGCTTGTTTGTACATATTTATTTGCTTGTCATCTTCACTATTAGATTGTGATCATATAAAGGGAAGGCACTTTTGCCTCTTTTCTGTATCCCTAGTGCTTAGCACAGCATCTAGCACCCAGTAGGTACTCAATAAATGTTTACTGACTGACTCACTAGAAATGTAAGCTATGTAGTGGAGAAGACAGATTAGAAAAGTAAATAAAAGTCAAGTTGTGGAAGTTTCTGAATATTCAGTTAAGGAATGTAGACTTTATTAGCTATGTACTAGGAAGTCATCAGAAATTGTTTAGGCAGAGGAGTGATGTGATCAGAGCCATGCTTCAATCAACAAGTATTTATTTTGTGCTTATTATATGCAAGGCAATGAGCTAGGCATTGAAAGATGAATGTGCCAAGGATATGCAAGACTGATTAGAGATATAAAAGGCTAGAGGTAAAGAGCAGTTAGATAATTAGAGTACACTGTATGAAAGGTAATAAAGAGAATGGCAGTGGAAATGGAAAGGGAAGGAAAAGTTATCTTAATAGTACTGTAAAGGAAGTCTTAATAATGAAACTAAATTTGCTATCATCCTTTCCTTCCTTAGAGATGTCTGAAAAATATCCAAGAGTTAATATTAATGTGAAAAAAGTATATCCATAAGTGCCCATTTTATGATCCTTCCCATGAATAAAGTATGTTGTACTAAGGCATGACTAGTGTTGCCTGGTACACTTATCTCACAAGGTTCTTATGAAGTTCAAGTGAATTATGAAACCGAAAAGTGCCATACAAAAGTAATATATTGTTTTCATTATTACTGAATAAAAACTACATAGCAGGATGGCATAGTGGAAAGACTTCCAAATGACTTCAATAGACCTAGCATCTACTAATAGCTCACTATGTAATTGGAATAAGTCACTTAAACTTTCTGAGCCTCAAGTTTCTCATGTATAAAATGAGGAAATGTGAATCGGTGATCTTTGAGGTCTAGTTTTCTGCTCTATTATTTTATAGGATCATAGGATTATATATTTAGAGCTTAACAGAATATCAGCAGTTATTTATATCAGAATATCAGTACCAACCATTCATTTTACAGATGGCAAACTGAGACCCCTAGAGGTTAAGTACTTTACCCAATGTCACGCACATACCAAGTAGAAGATCCAACATTTCACCCTCGCTCTGATTCTATAGCTGTCACCCTTTCCACCATACCACATTGCTTTGCCTTTCTTCATAATTCTAGTGCTCAGAGTTATTTTTCCAGTGATGATGTTGGATTTTCTTTGAATTATCCATACCTTCTTCTCCTTGAAAGACGATTTTCATACATTTCACATTTCTGAAATAATTGGTCAGGATTGGGAGTAGAGACTGTGACTATTAAAATTGTTGTTGTTGCTGTTGCTGCTGCTATTATTGCTGTTTTGGGTTTTTGTTTGGTTTGGTTTAGGGTTTTTTGCTAATGAATTTTTCTATATAGCAATTGAACCCATGAATTTGACCTCATGTATAGTATATTCTGAGCTATTTTTTGTTGCTTGTTGTTGCGTCATTTTAGTCATGTCTGATTTCATGACCCCATTTGGTTTGGATTTGGTTTTGTTGGGGAGGGGGACGGGTTGTGTTTTGTTTTGGCAAAGATACTGGTAGTTTTCCACATCTTTCTCTAATTCATTCTACAGATGAGGAAAATGAAGAAACAGAGTTAAGTGAATTGTCCAAGGTCACACAACTAGTAAGTGTCTGAGGCCAGATTTTAACTCAAGTCTTCCTTACTTCAGGTCCAGTGCTCTATCCACTGAGCCACCTAGCTGCTCCAACTGAGCTAACAAGCAAAATATTAAGGAAGAGATGATGAGAACCTGAACTAGGGTGGTAACCAACACTCTCAGTGTATAGAAGAAATACAGACATGAAATGACTTGACCAAGGTCACACATGTTCTAAGTGGCAAGACTTGAATCAAAGTTTTTTTTCCCCTCCAATTCTACCTCCTCTCCCACCTCCCTACAACATGCTATCTCTCTGATTTTAAAAAAAAAAAGGCCATATGGGTCTTACTGAATTCTCCCATATTTAGTTTCATGCCTTTTCTGTCAGAATACTGGTCAATAAATAACAAAAGTAGATTATATTAGGTGCAGGTATCCATTTAGCTCAATACTCCATCTCCTATTATAATACTTTCTGATATACATATTGAAATCATTCTGTAGTTTTGGCATCCTCTGCTTTAACTCACACTGTTCCATCTGGATTTTCCTGGGTTAGTTTCAAGAGTTAGCAGTTCTTAGACTAACTACTTACTGCCATAGTATTTTTCCTCTTCATTAATTCAATTCAAGGCAATTCAGTAACATTTATAATGTGTGTATAAACATGTATGTATACATACATATATGTACATATGCACACAAACTTAAAATAGATAGATAGACAGACAAGTAGATAGATGGCTATGAGGCAGACAATACAGAGTGATATCAAGTTGGTTCTCCCTTGAAACAGGAAAAGTAGAGTGGACTGAATTGCTTTGAGAAATTCCAAAGCCCCTTCATTAATACCAAACTTCTCCCTGAATCAAAGGAACATAAAATGAATGCCATATCTCTTTGATAATTTTATAAAGATTTGTGTTTTGAAAAGCTACAGTCTGAAGAATTAAAAATGAGTGTGACTCAGGAGACAATGGATTGATGTATGGTGGGTGTGAGGGGGTTGTTAACATAATAAATAAGACACTATAGAAAAAAAAATAAAGTAAAAGACATCATATGACAAATATATGACTGTAACACCAAGCACAAGCAACTTCCAGGTTCAGATTATGAGCATAACAAATTCTATTTATTCAGTGACAGATTAAGGCAAAACATTCACAGAAAATCAAAATACAGCATTCACCATGTGTAACTCAATAATTTAGTAAGTCCTCAATTCAATCACAAAGTACTAAGGTCCAAGTACTCCACCCCTGGACAGTACATTCATTTAGTCAATCACAAAGTCTTCTCTCTATTCAATTAGTTTCCAAACATAAACAAAGTACATTCATTTGGTCAGTCACAAAGCACAAAAATCAAAGTACTCCACCCCTGGATCACAACTGCATTACAATTCTCATCAGTTACCACCAAGCATCTTCTCAAAGGGGAAGTAGAGAGCAAAAAGGTCACCACCCCTAGGTCACAACTAGGTTACAATATCAATATCATCACAGCATTCAATACCCAAGGAGAGGTCTTTTCTTCATCTTGACCCAAGTCAAGATCTCAGAAATCTCTGTTCCTGGGAAGGCAAAGCTTAACAAAATCACAATATACATTGCCAGCATCCTCATCAATTCATTCTCTGCCTGCAGAACAGTCTCAGGATCCCTGAAAACATCACCAAGACCCTCCTCCATGATTTCTGTAAATATACAACAAGAAAATCCTCCTTCAGGGCTTCTGAACCAACAGCAAGTTTCCAAAACCTCTGCAACAACAGCACTGTCCTTTACCAGCAGACGAATCTGGCAAAGTAACATCAAAACAGACAGGAAACATAGTGGCACCACAGTCATGCCTCCTCAGTTCTCAGCAGCTCTGGGTGGCAGTTCTCAAAAGTCCTAGGCAGCTCCAACTGGCCCTTAGCAATCTGGGTGGCTTCAGCTGGCAGTTCTCTCTCTCTCTCTCAGCAACTGTGGCCCCCAGCAATTCTCTCTCTCTCTCTCTCTCTCTCTCTCTCTCTCTCTCTCTCTCTCTCCCTCCACAATACTGCTCCCAAAAATTCTTCTGGCCTTTTTCTGCTTGGGCCTCTCTATCCATGGCACCAGCTCCTCCCATTTCAGCTCTCTCTCTTCACATCAACAAGTCCATCCCACAAATGGGATTCACAAGCTCTGGGTTTTAACACCTAACCTGAAAAACAAGCCAATACAAGGGGATATTTAAATCCCATTACCATTACAATGACTAAAAAGAAAATGGGATGATTACATGGCAAAATCAAAAGATAATTGCTATATTATCTATGTGTTTCAACTGATATTCTTGTAATGTCAGGAGATAATAAGCAAGGTTCCAATGCATTGGGTAGACTACCTTTGGTGAATTTATGAGACATTATGTATGAGAATCACATCACACAGGAAGACATAGATATGCAACAATCTGTAAAATTGGAGGAAACATTCCAGTTAATAAGTTCCTCATTCTATTTAAGTATGTGAGCATTTGCAAGGGACTGTTATAGGGATGGTCTTGTCTGATGATGCATTCTCTAACATTCCACAACTATCCAGTATCATTCTATAATTTTGTTTAAGAATCACCTTATTTCATATTTTTTTATCTGTACTGGCTTTGGTCATCTCAGTTTTACCTGAAACAGAGCAGATCTTTGATTTCTTAATATTGTCCCTCTCCTACCCTCACATTTTCACCCCTTAACATCGCTTTAGTAGAAAAATTGCTTAATGCTGAAATTTTGGAATCATTCATCTATATCACTAACTCACTAGATTTCTACTTGTCTTCCCATGCACATATTGTTCATTTCAAATGAGATAAGTGATGTCAAATCACTTTTCTTTTTTTAATCCAAGCATTGTTTTTAAATGCAAATAGTTCAGATTAACATTAAATAGCAATCCTCCCAAAAATCTTTCCATACAGTTAAGCTGGGATAGTTTGTAGGTAATGCTTACTAATTATGGTGTCACAACTCCCAGTACAAGCACAACCATCATACAATTGCTGAAAATTTTAAAAAAACAAGAAAATATTATATCCCACTGTGCTTATTGCTTGCTAATCATTCAAAGGTAAAAAAAAAAAAAAATTAACTTCAACAAGCAAATGACCACTCTAAAAGGTCTTTTCCAATAAGCAATCTCCAATCCATACATCAGTCATATACAATTCCTTAAAAGATTATCTCCCAGAGGGAGAAGACTATGCATTTTACATATGGCTTCTGTGGGAGAAGATTGTAGGAAAGGAGGAAGTAGAAGAAACAAGGACTAGTACCAATTAATGATAAAGAAATCATATATGTGATTTTGAGGGGTGTGGACTAGAGATATAGGTCAGAAGGTCAATTTGGGGAGGAAAAATTGAGAAAATTTAATAGTAAACCATCTCCAGGTCTAGTACCATTCCAAATTCTACTCCTGGATTGAAAGAAGCAAGATCAAGAGTAGTTAATGAGGATAGAAAGATTACGTAAGAGAAAGAAAAGATAGGCTGGTCAAAAGGTAAGAATAGGAGATGACAGAAAATCAGTGTTCCATTGGTACATTGGAAATGTTTCAAGGAAGTGAGGAAGGACTCTACCATTCAGGTGGATCTCCTGTTGTGACTTTTCCTATGTAATATGTCAGGTATGTAAATGAGTCAGGCAGAATGGATTAGTTTAGATTTGCATTGTTGGAAGGAATTCCTGAATTGATATCAAAGATTCATTTGAATATTTCAACATAAAGGGATTAAGGAGTATTGAAAAGGATTAGGCAGTAAAACCTATGGAAATAGACACAAGAAGAAAAAGGAAAAGGTAATTGTCAAGATAATTAAATAAAGGTAAGTGAAACAATTATGGGGTAAAGGCAACCTATCTAAGGGAATGGTGGAAGGAGCAAATTGATAAGACAGAAGATTGATGAAAGGCTAAAGAGAAGGTGGGTGTGTCTGTAGATTTGTAATTGAAGCTGAGAGAAAGTTGAGTGAGACTGTCAAGTTATAAAATAAGATAATTGACTTCAAGAATTTTAACCAGCTTCTCAGATTTTAAGTCTTGGGAAGTTCTCTGATATAGTAAGGAGTATATAGATGCTAGTTGTCATCATCATCATCATCATCATCATCATCATCATCATCATCATCATCCGCATCATCTTGTATACATGCTCCTGAGAGACAACAAATTTTTCTGACTTATCTGAATGGACAGGAACTATCCACTTCTCGGGATTCTCATGGGTTTAAATGATACATCCAGGAGGAATCTAAAAAATAATCAATTTGTTTAAGGAGACCAATGTGGCTATATCAGGAAATTATCAACCAAATTTGATTTTAAAGAGAAATGTAGAACAGATAGCAGCAAGGTCAGGTAACAAAGGATGAATATAAGAGCATGGCACAGTCCTATGAATATATTGCTGGGAAATGATAAAGCTCAGAAATGACCTAAGATTGGCGAGAGAATAGAAGGGCAACAAAAGAGGATTTTTTATCTATATTAGGACAAAGGAGATAGAAAAGTGATAGGGCATTTTGGGCACCATTATTGATGAACAATGATGAGCTGAAGAGTTTCCAGAAGAGGTCAACCAGGATAAGGAAGGGCCTTGAATCCATCCAAAGGATGGTTTCAAGGAACTTGGCATATCTAGATTGAAGAAAAGAAGACTCAGAGAGGACATTATTGCTATCTTGAAAGAGCTGAAGGACTCTCATGTGAAAAAGGGATTAGACTTATTCTGTTTGACTCCAGAAGACAGAACTAGAAACAGCTGGTGAAAGTACTAAAGAATCACATTTAGGCTTGATGTCAGGAAAAACTGTCTAATATAGCCAACCTTCAGCTTTACCTGGCTTAATATTCCTAGAAAATGGCACAAAAGTAAAGAATGTAAATGTTGTCAATACACTGAATCTATAGAAAATATGGGTTCAGGTTCCCACAACCACCAAAAACTATAATCTCTCATTAGATATACCTTTCTAAAAAATATATACCCTTCTTCATACAATTCTTTATGAACAAATATTAATTCTGATTAATATGAACTTTTCCTAACATAATAACCATAAATTAACCCATAAAATGCAATACACAAAATAAAACTGGTGACATGCAAAACGTTTTTCTTGCTGGTTAATTCCCTAAATTCTGTGCCCCTTTGTGCTGACATTTCCATTAAAAAATTGATTTCATTCAATACTCACTTTTCATAAAACATGAAATCTACATACCATAAATACTCTATAGCAAATGAAATTCTTAAAACTAAAATTTTTTTTCACTTGAATCATCACAGTGAAATCACTGTAATGTGAGAAGCACTGCACTATATACTGTAGTTCTATAAACCTCTCTACATTATTGGCTGCCCTCTGAAAAGCAAGGGAGATATTGTTAGGACTCTAGCTGCTGCTGTCAGAAGACACCAAGACTGACAAGATCTTGACATCATCTCCAACATGCTTTCCTTCACTGTTGGTGGATGGCATTGAAGATTATGAAGGACACACTATCTTGAAATACTTTCCTCCTTTTTTGCAGGTGATTTGTGAACACCAAACTCAGAGTCTACAGCAGGTTGCAAAACTTCCAGCACAAAGTTTATCTAACACCTTTATTTTCTCACTAAGCCTCATCACTGACTTTGCATTCTTGGATTTAGAGCCCAGAGGATTTGTACTACACTTTGGTGGCAGAATTGTAACACAAAACCTGAGTTTTAAAGGCAAACAACGAAAATGTGCAATGAATGCAGAGAGGTCTTTACAACAGTAAGGTGAATAAGACCAGTGAAGCACCCAGTAGGACACTAGCTGCTATAAACACGTGTTCATTACACCTCTCCTTTTTTTTTCTCTACTGTGCATAGCCTGGAATGTGTGCCCATTGCCAGCACAAGTAAAATCACTCAAATTCTTGAAGTCATTGAAAGTTAAATTCACAAATGTTGAGGATTGACTCTAATTATAGCTGTCCAAAAGTAGACTATGCTAACTTGAGAACTTGTGGGTTCTTTCTCCTTAGAGATCTCTAAGTAGAGTCAAGCAAGCATTGGTAGGCATTGTTACAGTGGGAATTATTCTCATATTGAATGTGGACTGGATGGTGATGGAGGTCTCCTCCAACTCTCAAACTTTGTGATTCTATGACACTTTTAATACACTTTTCTATCCCATACTCATTTCCATAACCAATGGCTATATATATTACATCTAGAACTCAATTTCCTATCAGCTTTCATAGCGTATCATTTTGCAAAATTCTAATTAATATGCAAAGCAAATCAACTTGCTTACTTTTTATCATTTTTTACAATTTCAGCGATTCATGAAATTCAACTTCTATTTCTAATCAGCTCAACTTGTTATAGTAAGGTTACACTTGATCAAGGTCCCTTGAAATCAAAATTTCAATAATAAATCAAACCTTGAATAAATACTTATTTAGCTTTTCATTTGTAGCACTTGGCACAACTCCTCTCACATAGGAGACTCAAAAAAAACTCCTTAAAGTTCAAAGCATGGTGTGACTCATTACCCACTCAAAACTATAACTGCTGAGCCCCCATCAATGTGTTTGCTTTTACTAATCAACCAAAATTATAAATATTAGTTCAAAATCAAGAACTTTTACTAATGCAACATGACAAATAAAAGTGCCAAGAAAAGATTTCTCCTGCATATATATAGGATACACTCTCCCACAGGTTTCCACACCTCTAATAGGGTAAAGGCATGAAGAGAACACTTATCAACAGTGAACATGCATGGATGGCATTCACCAGGAAGATGTGTGACTAGGACATACATCTTGAGGATATTTGTTAATAAATTACAAATGGTCATGGGAACATGCAGTTCTGACAAAGTCAGGCTATGATTATCTTCTAATGATTAACCATACTGCTCTGTGCTGGGCGTCAGTTGCTTTATTAGTATTGAGAATGTAATCTCTTCAAGGTATCCCATATTAGTGCTGGGTATTTTGCTCAATTTTGTAACTTTGGTAGGGATTAAATGGCAGAACTGGCATTCCAATCTATGTCATGGGTTCTTAAACCTAGATGTCTAAATGACCCTAGACATCCTCTAGAACAGCCCCCTCATTACATAAATGAGAAAATAAGCCCAAAGAGGTTAAGTGACTTACCAGAAGTCATATGGATAGTAAGTAGCAGAGCTGGGATTTGAACTCGGGCCCTATGATTCAAAATTCAGCTCTTTCCACTGTACCACACTGCCTCCTTGATTTCAATCTTAGTCATCTTTCCACCTAAATATGATACTTCCATGAAATTATATTACAATTTGCCTTAATTATTAGCATATTTGGTCTATACTACTTAGTTATCAGTTATCAGCACCTTGCTAGTATATTTAGTACAGAGTACTATTTCATATACCGAGAGACAGCCTGACGTAATAGAAAAAATGCTGACCTTGGACCTGAGTTAAAATCATGGCTTTACCACCTACTGACAGTGTGACCTTTGGCAAGTAAAAATGTCTCTTTGCCCCAATCCTTCATCCGTCAAAATGAGGTAGTTTAACTAGGTAAATGAACTATGAGCTTCTTTCCAGTTTTAGATCTGCAGTCCTCAGAATTTCCATTATGTTCCCTACTGAACAGTAAATTCTCTGAGCTGAAGGACTGTGTCCTATTTCATCTTAATATCCCCAATACATAACAGTCCTTTATACATAGATTCCCAACAATGTAATGAAACAAACATTGATTAAGTAACAGAACTGGGTCTTGAATCCAGGATCATTTATCTCAAGTAGCTGTTCTTTCTGAAGAAGCCAAAGCTATATTGGGGGGGTTGGGGGGGGAAGGGGTTGAGGAGTGGTTTCTCAGTGATCAAGATTTTCTGAAGTGCGTGTGCCATTTTCAACATACATCAGCAGCTCTGCCATTTATCAGCATTGAGTTAATCATTTCATTTCTCTTGTCTATAAATGAGGAAGCTGAGCTAGAAGCTTCTGAGACCTCTTCTAGATCTAGATTTAGGATCTTATGAAGATAAATAGATAGTATCTAAGTTACCTTCCAGCTCATAATCCTGGAATATACACTACAATTGCTGGTATTGTTCAGTTATATCAGTTGTGACCAACTCTTTGTTACCCCATTTTGGAGTTTTCTTGGCAAGGATGCTGGAGTGTTTTGCCATTTCTTTCTCCTGTTCATTTTTTTTTAAGCAATTGGGGTTAAGTAACTTGCTCAAGGTTACATGGCCAGTTATTTCTGAGTGTGGTGCTGAGTGTCTGAGCCCGGGATTCGATCTCCAGGTCGTCCCAACACTGGAACCGGTGCTCTTACTCGCTGAGCCACCTGGCCGCCCCTTCTCCTGTTCATTTTACACATGAGAAATTGAGGCAAGCAGGGTTAATTTTAAGTGACTTTGCCAGGGTCACACAGTTAGTAAATGTCTGAGGCCAGATTTGAACTCAAAGAGTCTTCCTAATTCCAAGCTGTAATGGTAATGGGAATTTGAAGATCTTCCCTGCCCCTTAATAGTCTGAATAAAATCACATGGAGCCTGTGGTGGGAGCAGTTTGCTGAACAGGTAGAGCAGGAAGGTGGGAGTCAGAGAAGCTAGAAAGGAGGGAGGAGAGGATGCAGGCAAGGAGACAACTAGGTATGGTGTTGCTCCCTGCTGTGTTATGGCATATTAACTTCTTTGTTGCTATGATAGATTTGGTTTGGTGCTGGGATTTGGCTATCTGGTGTCTGAATAAATATTTTGCTTCTGTCTTCTATATGGAAAGTCTGTTATATTTTGTGATTCAGAACTATGCTGGCATATTCATAGTCGCCATCAGTGCTGTGAATATTGTGTTGGTGCTACACAAACCCAGTGCTCTATCTACTGTACCACCCTGTGATACTAAGGTCCTATACAAGGAAGTTACCAGTGAAGAGAAAAGGGAATAATGCAAAAAAAAAAAGTTTCACAGCAGGAAGCAATAAGACATGAAAACTGTTTGAATATGAGATGTGAAGAAAGGAAAGAATCAAAGATAAATCTCAGTTATTCAACCATGTTACAAAAGTAAATGGTAGTGTCATGAAAATAGTGAAGAGCATAATGATAAAACCAACACATACAACCTTCCAATTATCAAAAAAATTCCAAATAAGTGATATCTAAATGAATGATGTTTTACTATAATTGTATCCTGAGTTGGTAAAATACCACTGAAAACACTAGAGTTAAGTGCAACCCTCTAAAAAATCAAGTAAGACCTGCCACTAGCTGACAGAAATAAGCACAAAGTATTTGGGAAAGGTCGATCAGCAGAACTGAAACTGTGGGAGAAGAAGGAAAGAAACAAACAGATGGAAAATGTCAGAATGGAAAATTCCTTTATTTGTGAATGTTAGGAAATTTTTAAAAATAATGGTAGAATTTAAGTTTAAGTTGGGGGAAAGAGAGGACTGTTCTGGTTAACTCATATTTAAAACCAAATATAATTATAACCAGAAATTCTAAGAGAAAACAAATTAGGACTTATTGCCCAATTGCGTAAGTAGAAATACATTTCATTAAATTTTCAAATGTACCTCCTCCAAAGGATGAGTCATTGGCTGCATGTAGTAGAGATAAGAATCCTTGAGTTACCATATAACTCACCCAGATGACATTATTATTCATACAAAAGAGTCTAAAACAACAGTTTAGACATTGAACAGCCAAGAGGATTCTAGACTTACCCCCCCACCCCCACCCCACATTACAGATCTCTTCACACTGCCCCTGGGAAAGAACTAACATGGCATAGTGGGTTGTGGCTTAGACTTGGAGTCATGAAGCCCTGGGCTCAAGGAAAACAGACAGACTACATCAAATATATCATTTCCAAGAGTCCAGTGGTCTGTCTGCTTTCCTTCCACATTAGCAGGGTCACCAGGCGCTTCAAACCAGAGAAAGAACATGGAGTCCTTTATAGATGTAGCAACTGTCACTAGGTAGTTCTGTGTGTAGCATCTTTGCAGTTTCATCTGATAGGCAAAGATGTTAACTGTGCCCCTGCCCCATACCATCAGGGGATCACAACTGTCATACAAGATCCCTCAGTCACAAGATCTGTACCTCTGAAGTTTGAAGAACTTGAGGACCTTCCGACAGTGGCCATGTCCTTCTATTCACCCACTTGCTATTAAAAATCTTTCTTTAATGACCTAGATTGATAAAGGGTAGGACAGCAGGGAAGGATTGTGAGGGGAAAAGAAGACTAAAATATTCACAATGGGATAGTCTCCATCATTTATCTCTTATATGTGCCCAAAACAAGTGCACTAAGGCACATCACTTTAGGGAATAATAAAGGTTCCCCACCCCTGGAATAGTGAATTAAAACCTTTCTGAATAAAACTTGACAGAAGATCATAAGTAAAGTGCAGCAACACACTCCTTGCTAATGGGGAGACTAAAACTGGTGCATCAGTTGAGTTCAGGAGTCCTGAATTATAGTAGAGCTAAATCTGTTCTAATATCTGCACTGAATCCAACAAAAATATAGCAACCCCTCCCCAGTGGAGGGAAGGGGAATGGGGAAGGGGAGAGGGAGAACCAAACTGACCATGGAGGTATAAACTGTCCAAGGTCAGAAAAGAAATATTTTTAAGCTTCTGTTCTGATCAGGAGTGGTCTTGGGCTCAGGAGGGGCCACCATACTAAAAAAAAAAAAAGAAAATCACAGCTTGAGGCAAAGCATGTTCACATGGTGATAAGGAATAGAAGGGAGAAAGCTTAAATGAAGAGGTTAAAAAGAATTGGTCAATTCTTACAATGTTGTATATGCTTCTTTCCCCTCTCCCTCACTTCTTAATATGCCTGAGAGGTACAAATTTTATTTGCAGACAAAAAGCTCACATAAACACCAAAATATTCCTAAGCACCACTTTCTGAAACAGTAGAGAAAATACTGGAAACAAAGTGGCTACTCAAGAATGAAGAATGTCTGAACAAAATGTATATGAGCATAATGAAATACTAAGTACAGTGTAAGGTAAAAATGAGGAATTCAGAGTAAATGGGAAGCCATCTAGGAGGTGACAAAAAGTGAAGTGAGTAAAAATCAGTGGAACAATATACTTCTGGACTAGACTACCATAAATAGGAACAACTAAAAAGCGATCAAATTCTAAGAAATTGTAATGACAGATCTTGGTCCAGGAGAACACATGAAACTCTCTTTGTAGAGAGCTGGGAAACTACTCTCCTTTTTTTTTTAAAAGCAATTGGGGTTAAGTAACTTGCTCAAGGTTACAGGGCCAGTTATTTCTGGGTGGGTGCTAAGTGTCTGAGCTGAGGATTCGATCTCCAGGTCATCCCGACACTGGAGCCGGTGCTCTTACTTGCTGTGTTACCTGGCCGCCCCGGGAAACTACTCTCCAATGCAGATCCTCTGCCATTGGGTTTTCCTTAACCATTTTTTGTCTTTTGTTTTCCTTTGTTACAAGGGCTTTTTGACATTTAGGTCAAGAAGAAGGGATTATAAAATCAAAAGACATCAATAATTTTTCCATTGTTTAAGAAAAAGCTTACTTTTGATAGACAGATATTGCTAACAACAAGCTAAGGAATATAAATAAGAGGAAAAGCTAAAGAAGATTCTGTAGATCTTTAAGAGCATGCATACATTTAAGGTATTTATATTTAATCTAACCTGAAGGCAGAAAGAATACATATAAAGTTTATCACAGATAACAAAAGAAATCTGGTTCCATTAAGGCATCCCATTGGAATATACAGCATGTCCCAAAAGTCTTAATGCAATTTTAATTTATTAAATGTTAATACTGCAATAAGACTTTTATGCCACTCTATACATAGTAATTGTTTTTGATAGTGGCTGGTGCAACGGAAAAGCAAAAAGATGAAATAAACTGCCTCAAACTAAAATATGAAAAAACAACATAGAGGAGGTTTGAATGTGCGTTTGTATCAATACTCTTTGGAGGAAAGAAGTTAAGGAGTATGGTTTCTTCTGTAGACATTCTGTAGGATATCTTCTTTCATAAATATTCTGATTAAATTGCCAGATCCAAGTTGGGTGAATACCAAAATACCATTGGGTGAAGGAATTGCCAAGTTGCTTTTAAAAAAAGTCTCACACATTAGGGATATATTGAGATTTTGATCCTGTTCCAATTATAAGTACAAAGATGTACAAGAGTAAAAAGTTAGATATATGAACTTTGAACTTCTTTTATACTGTGCAGATCATTTGATATGTTCCAGATTACCAACTGATTCATTTCTTCAAAGTTTTTAACCAGTTGACTTTCTCTGCATTCTCTTGATTAACATAGCTGCTGCCCCCTACACACAGTGAATTCCAGGTCTTTGTTGAATCGCTTATCATTCGTGCACTAACATCTCAGTTGGACATACAGCATAAAAATATTTATTGTAAGGGAAGGGAGGATGATGAGGTAAATCTACAGTAAAAGCTGAAGAGCTACAGAGGATAAAGGCAGTGAATGGATAAGCCTGGAGCCAGGAAGACCTGAATTCAAATCTGGCCTCAGATGCTTACTAGCTTTGTGACTTTGAGCAACTCACTAAATCTCTGTTTATCTCAGTTTCCTCAACATGAGTATATGTAATATAAGGATAATAATACCTACCTTCCAGGGTTATTGTGAAGATCAAAAAAGAAAATATTTGTAGAGTACTTAGAATAGTGCCTGATACATAGTAGGTGTTGTATAAATGTTAGCTCTTTTACTGTTGTTATTACTATTTTATTACTTGCATTTTATTTTATTTTTAGTAATATATTTAATACTCAATAAGTTTATATTTATTATGCTATATTATTTAATTTTTACATCAATTATGTCAGATAATGTTGTTATACTATATTATATACTATATGATTCTTTGTATTTTAGAAATAATATATATTTAATATAATTATTTTATTTTAATACTATTAATAACTACTATTATTATTATTATAGAAAGATAAATAGGACAGTTTCAGGTGCAAAAATAGACATTGCTTCCCTAGAAATGGTCAGAGACTTGAATACTTTAATTGCATATAAAGAAACCAGCAAGATAACGAACCCAAAACCAAGATATAGACTGCGTTCACATAGTTGTCCTTAGCCATTTATCTATGTGAGATTCCCAAAGGAATATGAGAGGGAGGAAATACTGAACACACCAAAGGAACATAGAGCTGTTTACAGAGGGAAGGGCTTTTGAGCAGGATGAATTTGTTGAATCTTTCTCCATCTCCTTACCAAAATTGACTGTCAACAACCCCAAAACTGTGGTTCTGAGGGAGTCAAAGGGAAGATGTTTCTGCATCTCCTAAGTGAAGGGTCATTTCCCCAGTTGAAAGAGTTTTTATAGAACTCCAGATGAAAATAATATGGTAACACTCCAGATGGAGAGAGGGCAGTACTTCTCACCCCATCCAGTGACTGAAAGCTGAAAAAGACTACAGCTGTCCATTAAAGAGTATGCCCAGATGGATAGCAAAATGATTTGTGGCTTTAGCCAGCCCTCTAGAGGGAAAAATGACATCAAGGCCCTACAGTGGTGGGGCTCTGGGCTGCCTTGGCCATGGAGCCCTCTATGTCAGAGTCTTATAAGCACTCTATTTTGGATTCCTCCTCATTCTTTTCCCTCTTTCTGAGTTCTGGATATATCTATGACAAAGTGTACCCCTCGTAATTGAGGGGATATGATTTGTATTTATTCTTTTTGCTGTGCCATTTGAGAAAATGTCTTTGCTAAAGATTTGAGCCTACTGGCTAACTAGTATCCTGGGAGTCATAAGTACTCAACCAGCCAGTATGGGTTGGGCAAGTTAGCCCCAAGAGTTGTGTTATATATAAGTAATTACAAAGACTATACAGAGTAATTTCAAGAAAAGATGGTAGTAGGGGCAGCTAGGTGGCTCAGTCAATAGAGCACTGGCCCTGGAGTCAGGAGGACCTGAGTTCAAATCCAGCCTCAGTCACAATACAAAAAACTAGCTGTATGACCTTGGGTAAGTCACTTAACCCCAATTGCCCTACCTTCCCCACTCCAAAAAGCAAAAAAAAAAAGATGGTAGTAATAACTGGGATGATCAGAAAAGACAAAATATGGGAAATGACACCTGGACTGTGCTTTGATGAAAGCTAGGGATTCTTCTGACTTTACAACCAATTTTTACTTTCCATGACTAGATAGAACAGGTATGGAATGAGAACATGGGGGCACGAAATTCATGTAGAAGCAACCAATTTAATTTCAGTCTTAGTTTCCTAATGTCAACTTTAGTTTCCACAGCCTTTCTCATTCAACCTTTTCAGCCAAATTTCTAGGAAGTAGAAAATGGAACAATTTGAATTCTACCACCTTGACCTTCTCCTGTCAGCCTGTAAGTAAAGGGGCTAATGAGCACTCGAATGGTCCAAAGGTTATAAAGAAGGAAGAAAACAAAATTAAAAAGAACTGGAAAAGTCCAGGAATTAAGTAGTCAACCCCTAAATTAGAGACAGTGAACTCCACTCATCAGAGTGCTATAAAAGGAACATAAATCCAGGAGGAAGCAATTTCCTGCCTCACTGAGAAGTCAGATTTTTTCCCCCAGTTTCTTTTCTTCTCATTTTCTCACAAGAACAGTGAGAACCCCTTCCACTGCATGCTACAGGGTGGACTATAGACTTCAACAACTTGAAACAAATTAATTCAACAGAACACTGTACTAGGCACTAGTGAGAAGCATAAACCAACATTAAATCATAGGATTTAGAATTAGGAGAGAATGATTTTATGTATATATACATATTTGTGTCTAATGCTAGCCATCTCTAGGATGGGGAGGGGAGGGAAGAAAAAAGGGGGAAAGAAATTTACATGATAACTTTATTAATATTTAAAAGGAATAACAAATTATACATAATAGATTTACAGTTTCATTGTAATCATATTTTTATTATACTATGTTATAGGAATGCTAGTTTTATTCCATAAATTTAAAATATTTTTTAAAAGAAAAGATTTTAGGCATCCTTGAGTCAAACCCCCTTAATTTACAGATAAGAAAATTCCCACAAGAAGGAACACAACTTGTCCAAGCTCACACAGCAAAGAGGTGGATCTGGTCTCTGAATCCAGTTCTCCTGACTCAAGGGGAGAATTTGGAGTTTATAAGACACATACACATATAACCATGTTATGGTTGGAATGTGACTAAATGCACAGATTTTATCTCTAGATCTGAAAAGGAACTCAGAGGTCAGCTAGTCCAACCTCCTCATTCTACAGATGAAGGAACTGAAACTAAGAAACACAAGAAAGTGATTTACTTAAAGTCATACTGATAGTAAGTCACAGAGTAGGTATTCAAATACAAATTCTTTGTAGACCTCTTCTAAAATGAAGGACAAACATAACCTGTGAATAGACCATGCTGCCTAAATGGGGACCCAGCTAGTTGGGCAACTCAGTTTGTCCTCTTCCTCTTCTTCTCCAAAGGAAGGTAAATTTTGATGGCCAGAAGCTGACTGCTTAACTTAGGGTTTATGGGCTAGATTTTTTTCTTTCTTCCTTTCTTTCTTCATTTCTTTCTTTTTTCTTCCTTTTTCTTCCTTCCTTCCTTCTTTTCTTTCTTACTTTTTCTTCCTTCCTCCTTCCTTTCTTCCTTTTTCTTTCTTTTTTTCTTTCTTTCTTTCTTTTTTCTTGTTTTAGAGAATGTCAATGGTAACTGTTTCTCTTTGAAACAGCAACCCTGGGAGTCTTTTCCTCCCAGCTTGATTTTTTTTCTTTTTTTCTAATTAAAGGGACCATCCCTTGAGTCACTTCTTAAAGAGTCCTATTCACTGAATGGGCATTACCTCAGTCTAAGTGAGGACCTGTAAAGGTCTTAGCCTAAAGGTCAGGGCCTCCCATTGCATCCTGGGTCATGTCCAGTCATCCTGATGAATCTGAATGGTCACTGGATCCAGATGGCTCTGGAGGAGAAAGTGAGGCTGGTGATCTTGCACAGCCCTCCCTCACTCAAATCAAAGTCACCTGCCAGTCATGTCATCATTTCCCTGATTCCATGATCCTCTTCGAAAACAAAGGACAAAAAACAACACCAACCTTTGGCTTCAGATCCAGGGTTCCTTCCACTACACTGGGCTGCTTCCAGATATATCAGAAGTTATATAGAAAGGGACCATGGATTCAAGGAGAGAGAAACTTCTTGCTGGAGGGTTGAAGAAAGAGTATGTAGAGGAATTGGCAGTGACACGGAGCCTTGGTGGAAGAGAAGCATTTTAATGGAGAGATATGGAAGAAGTTCATTTCAGACTTGGGACATAGAATGAGAAAAGGAAGATGGGGCAGAATGAGATTAAGGAAGAGAAAAACAGTCTGATTGAAAAACTAGTCTGATTGCAACGTGGACAGTTTGAAGGGAAATTATATGAAATAAAGTAGTGTGGAGCCATATTGTCAAGGGCATTCAGCCAAGCTAAGGAGGTTATATTTCATTCAGGAGACAAATAGGGAAGTCAATGAAAGTTTTCGAGTAAGGACATGATAATATTATCATCATCATCATTGTTCACATTTATTTTTATAGTGTTTAAAGTTTACAAAACTTTTTATATGAATTATCTTATTTGATTATTGCCTCTATTTTATAGATGAGGAAATGAAGGTTTAGAGTAGGATAGTGACTTTTTTATCCAAGATCACACAGCTAGTAAGCAGAAAGGTCAGGAGTAAAATCCAGATTGCCTTCCTCCAAATACAATGCACTTACGGCTCTTCCCCATCAATATTGTCACATGATCTGGGTAATAGATCAAGAAGGCTGCTTTAGCCGCTGTATGAAGGATTGATGAGAGAAAGGTGAAAGTAAATCCTACAGCACTAGTTAAGAGGCTATTACAATAAAGATAGTGATAACAGCGATCTGAAGTAAAATGTTGACAATGAGAAGAGAAAGGAAAGGCAGATATTTTGCAATTCTATACTTAAAAACAACAATTATCATAAGCAGTCCATATCCAAAGAAGAAAAGAAAATAGTATTATGCATGAAATGAAATGTGAATTTCTATTATAAACTGCTTGCTTTTAAAAATATATAATAAATTCAACATGTTCATTGTAAAGCTGCTGAACTTCTCTGTATCTCCCTCCAAACTTTCTTCTCTTTTCTGTTGGCCCCCTGACTGCTCCTTGGACAAGATGCTCCGTCCCTTGCCTCTGGGGCAAGGTATCTCTGACCACCCCCTACACCTAGAATACTCAGACTTGCCCTCCTCTGTTCCAACTTCTAACTGTCCCTGACTCCCTTTAAGTCCTAACTAAAATCCCACCTTTTAAAGGAAGACTTCCCCAGCGCCTCTTAATTCTAGTGTCTTTCCTCTGTTAGTTATTTCCTATTTATCCTGTACATGGCTTTCTTTATAAATATTTGTTTGCAGGTTTTCTCCCCCATCAGCTTGTAAGCTCCTTGAGGGCAGGGGCTGTCTTTTGCTTCTTTTTGTACCCCCAGCACTTAGCACAGTGCCTGGCACTTGGTAGGAGACTAATAAATGTTTATTGATTCATTAATAGAGAATGAATAGGACTTAATAATTGATTGGGGCAATGTAGTAGAGTAAAAACCTATTCAGCTTTGGACAAGTTACCTTCTTAAGATCTCAATTTCCTCAACTTCAAAACAAGGGAGTTGGACTCTCAGGTCCCTTCAATATCTCTCTGTTCCTATACGATTAGATATAGGGAAAGAGGGAGAGAAGAGTCAAAGACAACTCTAAGAACGCTATGTAAACTGTGGTACCATTGATGAAATGGGGAAGTTAGGAGGAAGGACAGGTTTTGTGGGGAAAGGCAATGATGATATCAATTTTAGAAACATTAAGTTTGAGGTGCCAGTGAGACTTTTTAAATATAGACTATGTTCAAGGGAGAGATAGAGGCTGTTTGTATTCATTAGGGATTTATCAGCCTAGAAATAACAGCTGAAAAAATGAAAGTAGAGTAACTGGTCAAGAGAGATAGTAGCAAGAGAAGAGGCAGAAGTCTAAAAAGAGAAGCCATGGGAGGAAGATTCACTTGAGGGGTGGAGGAGAAAAAAAAAAGAGGAATTGGCAAAGGTGACAGATGAATAATGGTAATAGATGTAGAAGAGCCCTGAGTGTGCAGTGTCACTAAATCCAAGAAAAGAAATGGTGTCTAGAAGTAGGCAATAGAAGATAATGTTTTAGAGCCATCAGTGATGAAAAGGACAGCAAAAAGTGACATTATATTTAATGATAATAAGATCATTGGGGCCCTTGGAGAAAGCAGTTTTAGGAAAGAATAAATAAGATAACAATGAAAAAGCAGGCATGGAAGAAATGAATATAGTGAGTATGGTCTAGATCCTTCACATAAGTTTGCCGGAGAAGGAAAGAAGAAAGGCTTATTGAAGGAATAGCAAAGTCAAGGAAAATTTGAATTTCTTTGGCCAATAAGATCTGAGTATATTTGCTTACAGAGGGGCAGGAGTCAGGACAGGAGAGATTGAAGGTCTGTGAGTAGGAGGGGATGATCAGTGGAGTGAGGACACCTATCGGCTGGGGATTGGCTAAACAAGTTATGGTATAATGGCCATCACAGATGAAAATCATATTCAAATGAAAATCTAGCCTATTTTTAAAGATGTTCAGAGCAGGTGATTCCAGAGCTTCCCTCAGTAACTCATCTGGGGGCTCAAGGTTGATTTGAAAGTATTTTTAAAAGCTAAAAGTGAAACCAAACACTGAGTAATTAGTATGACCAAAGAAGAGACAAACCTCTCCTTTCCTTGGTAGACCATGGACACAGATCATTACATATGTTATTGTTGCTATTCAGTTGTTTTTAGTTATGGCTGACTCTTCATGACCCCATTTGGAGTTTTCTTGACAAAGATATTGAAATGGTTTGCCATTTCCTTCTCTGGCTTATTTTACAGATGAGGAAACTGAGGCAAACAGAGTTAAGTGAGTTGGGCAAATCACACAGCTAGTAAATGTCTGAGGCCAGATTTGAACTCAGGAAGATGAGCTTTCCTGACTCCAGGGCTAGCAGTCTATCCACTGCACCACCTAGCTTCTCACATTTGCTGTTAGACTTAGATACTACATTAAATTGTGCAGCTGGCCTAAATTTTTTCTCTTTTTTTTTCTTTTGTCATAAATGATAGCTATCTAGGTAGAAGAGTTATATTTGGAAATGAAGGCATAAAAATTAAAAAGTAAAGAGAGAAGTTTGAAAAAATTAATTAAAGCTGAAATTCTTACACTAATGAAAGAAGGTGGTAGAATTATCTTTGGCCCAAAGAAAGAAATGAAAAATATGCAAACCTCCTTTCCTTGGACAGGTTAGGCACTCTAAGTGGAGAATGTTCTATGTGATGTCAGATCTGGTCTCTGTGTCAGTTATTTGTGCTTACCTGTTTTCCTTTGTTATAAAGGAAGGTATATTGGGTGGGTTTCTTTGAGGGGAAGGGGAAAGAGGAGCTAATATACAGAAATGACTGTAATTCTTTTTAAGGAATTGAAAAGGCTTTTTTAAAAAGGTAGTGAGCTTATGAGTATTCCAATTTGTCTGTTCTAAATACCTTCATGTGTCTCACCAAAATCCCTCATACTTTGATTTTCTCTGGTATGATTTAGCTTCAAAGTAGATGGAAAGCATCTGATCATCTCCTCTAGAAGATGTAAAGTTAGACTCCCTGCAGCAGTGTGTAATGTACCCAGCAGTTCCCTAGTGGCCCAAGGCAGTTAATAACTTTTATTTAGTACCTATCTTAATAGCAGAAAGTGACTCACACCATAGGGAGAATTGAGATCTAGCACAGGCAAGGTAATTTCTCCCAGGACTTAATGTTTAAAATGTATTCAAAATATTCAATTCCTATATCCCACTTCTTTTTGATAAGCAACTTAAAAAAGCATAATTAATTCAAAGGATATGCACTAAATGTTTCCTGCTTGCAAGGCACTGTGCTATGTGCTGCATGGGATACAAAAATAAATGACACACTAGGATATATTAGTTCTGAAATCCTTGGAGATCCTATTCAATTTTTTCTGTTTAATGCTGTTGAATCCTGCCTTTAGAAACCCAGCCAAAACCCTAACAGGACTCATGTCTCCCTGAGTACAGATTCAAACTTATATTTCCTGCTTGGCTATGTGTTGTTGCATTGTTTTAATTATGTCACAGATGTTTAATGGAGGCACAGAGTTTAAAATGGCCATGGTATTTAGGGAACATAAGCTTTGCATTTTATTTTCATCGACATTCTTGTTAGGTATGAACATAGGCATTAGCAGAGGGTAGTACTTTTAAGTCCTTAAGGTAAAAGTAGAATTTCACAAATCTGGGGTAAAAATTCAAATGGACTTGCTTCCGTTTTCTATTTTCGTGCTTCCTCTTGTGCTTTACAATGGGAAGCAAGAAAATTCTAAGGGTTGTTTGGGGAACACATTACACATACAAATGAGTTCTCCCTATAGTAAGCCTTGGGGGAACAGGGTAGAGGGAGTTCTGCCAGAAGATCCTAAAACAAATTTTTATTTATCAGAACTCACTTACCCTTGACCTAGCTCTTCTACTCCTCTCTCCATCTTCATTTATTCATTTAACAGTTAAGTACCTACTGTGTGCAATCTATGGTTTGTGCTGAAAATACAAAGACAAAAAAAATTAAATAGTCGCAGCCCCCGAAGGAGCCTACATTCTCCTGGTGATGAAATAACATCTCCAAATAGGTAAATTCAAAATTATTATTATTATTATTATTATTATTGTGGTATGGAGGTTGGGAAAACTAACAACTGAAAGAATGAAGAAAGGCCTTTTATAGGAGATAGTAAAGGGCAGATAGGGGAAGGGAGAGTATTCCATGTATAGGGGATAACCTGTACATAGCAAAGAGATGGGAGGTAGAATGTCTTATACAGCAAACAGCAAGTAGGCCAGTTTGTCTAAAACATGTTGTTCAAAAGGGGAGATAATGTGTAATTGGCAAGATAGCCAGAGTCAGAATGTGGAATATTTTAAATGCCAAATAGAGGCATTTATATTTTATCCCAAAGAGAATAGGGAGGCACTGAAGATTCTTTAATAGGGAAGTAACATGGTTAGATCAAATGTTTTAGGAATATCGATTTGGAAGCAGTATGGATAATGAAGTGGGAGAAAAGCCAGAGAGATCACTTTTGGTGTGGATTGCTGAAGCAGTTTAAGTGGTATTCCTTCTTAAAGTCTCTCCCCACTCCAATCTATGCCCCAGTCAGCTGTCTAGGTGGGTTTTTTAATTTAATTTAATTTAATTTATCCTGAACTTAAGAGATGAAACAAGCATTTCCATATGTAAGTAAGGAGGATTTTGTTATCCTTTTTAGAGTTTAGTTTCTCATTATGGCCATAATAATCTCTAGTTTCCAGGTGTTAGATATAACTCCCAGAATAACTCCAAGGATCCTAGATAGTAATTTCTAGAATCATAGTGATAGTCCTACTGAGACTGCTCTGTGAGATAAGGGTTGACATAACATGATATATACTATGCTTGCCCTGAATGATGATATTGCTACAGGTAATCTATAAGCTTAAAGTTGGCAAGATGCTTTCTTTGTCTGTTGCCCTATACAGCAGGTATGTACTGGTCAGTGAGTGAGGAACCAATAGGGGAATGTGACATTGTAATGCTGTGTGTGCCTTGATTAGCCCCCATCGAGGCTTTGGGGGAATCTGTATTTGCCTCAACTGGCCCCCTTTGAGACTTAGGGGATTGCATAGCAATTGTAGCTCCTACTATATTCTCACTGGTCCCTTCGAGAAGAGTAGTTAGGGAATGCTATAAGAATTGGTGTTCCCATTAAAAGTCCTCCCATTGAGAAGGCTACACTAGAATAAAGTAAGATTATTAACCCCTCCAAAGCCATCTCACTGTCCTTCCTGTCTGACCAGATCAAGAGTGAACCTGTTAGAGGCTAGAGTCCAAAAACTCCAGTACCTCCCATGTGTTATTTGTGAAACAGCATAACATAGCAGAATAGAAAAAAAGATGATTGTACCTGAAACTGCAAATGTATATATACAACTTGTTATTCCTTTTAAATATATAATAAAGTTATCATGTAACTTTTTTTCTTCCCTCCTCCCACCCCCGCCCTAGAGATGGATACTATTAGACACAAATTTCTGTGTGTGTGTGTGTATATAAAAACCATTCTGTACATACTCCTATAATAAAGTTATTTCTCTGGATACAGATAGTATCTTCCTTCATATGTCCTTTGTAATTAATTTGGATACTTATAATAGTTAAAATGATATTCAGTAATGCTCTTCCTCCTCACCTGCACCCCATAAAATCCCCAACTTCCTTCAAAACAGAACTGAGATCACTTCCAACATGATAATTTTCCTGATCCATCACCTCCCTGAGAAGTTAGCCCTTTTTCCCCTCTCAAAATAACTTTTTAAAGTTATATAATATCCTGTATTCATTCATCTGTGTACATGTTTTATCTACCCCTACCTCTTCAGGAGAATGTCAGGCCTCTAAAAGAAGGAACGGTTTTGAGTTGGGCTCTGTATTCCCAGAGCTTATCATAGTTGCTCTTGCATTGAATTAAACTGAGAAGATTTTGTTTCTCACTACTGATAATGCAGGTTGTAGATGGCACAGTGGATAAAGTGCTGGCCCTGGAGTTAAGAGAACCTGAGTTCAAATCTGGCCTCAGATATTTACTAGCAATGTGTGTAATGGTAATGTAAATTTGAAGATCTTCCCTGCCCCTTAATAGGTCGAATGTAAATCACACGGAGTCTGTGGTGGGAGGACCTTGCTGAACAGGTGAAGCAGATTCCAGAGGAAGCTGGGAGTCAGAGCAATTAGTAGGGTGGGAGAGAGAGGATGCAGGCAAGGAGACAGCTAGACTTGTGAATGTTTGTGGGAAGGCTTTGGGATGGTGTTGCCCCTTGCTGTGTCATGGTGTATTAACTTCTTTGTTGCTATGATGGATTCTGTTTTCTGGTGTTGGGATTTGGCTTTCTGGTATCTGAATAAATGTTTTGTTTCTATCTTATATATGGAGTGTCTGTTATATTTTGCAATTCAGAATTATGCCAGCATATTCATAGTTGCCGTTGGTGCTGTGAATATTGGCTTGGTGATACACTGTGACCCTGGTTAAATCACTTAACCTTGTTTGCCTCAGTTCTTCATCTATAAAATGAGCTGGAGAAGGAAATAGCAAACTACTCTAGTATCTTTGCCAAGAACATCCCAAATGGGGTCATGAAAAATTGGATAGGACTAAACAACAACAATAACAACCTTCAGTGTGATATTTTTTTAATTGCTATATGCTAATTCATTTCTTCTTTCTTTTAATTTCTCCTTTAAAAAAAAAAACTCATGTACTCCCTTAGATTTCTGCTCTATAGGCTAAACGTCACCAGTTCTTTCAAACACTTCAAATTATATCAAGTTTTGAAGTCCCCTTACCATACTGGTTGCCCTTTTTTAGGATACATTCTCATTGTCAATGGCAACATTAAAATGTGGTGCTCAAAACCAAAAGCTATATTCTAAATATAGTCTAAAAAGGTCAAAGTATAGTCTTTGAGCTGACAAACTGTTACCCATTTGAGCTGACACTGTACTTTTATTAATGCCACCTAAAATTACATTAGCCTTTTTTGACAATTACATATGACAATAAAGATTTATATTAAGCTTATTATCTGGTAAAACTACAAAAAAAAATTTCATGAAATTCTGCCATTTCAGCTCTTTCATATCCTGTACTTGTGCAAGCTTTAAAAATTAATATAATCTAAATGCAGCATTAAAATTTTATTCCTGTTAATTTTCATCTTCTTGGTTTGAGCCAATCATTCTAGCCTGAAAAGATCACTTTTAATTCCGATTCTATTATCTATCAATGTTCGTTATCTTGCCCATCTTTGTGACATCTGCCAATGTGATAAATCTACATTCCACCCCTTCATCCAAGTCACTGGAGAAAATGTCCAATAGAAGAGGGTCAGCAATGGAATTGTGTGCTACAAACCTCTTCCCATCTCCAGGGGAAATGGCTGGTTTATTCTTTAATTAATCTGAACAACAGTTATTGTACAAGATGCTGAGTAGGATAAAATCTTGAGTATCATTCTTGCCCTCAAGGAGCTTACAATCTTGTACAAGGTTTCTTTACTTTTTTGTGTCATGATCCCCTTTTGCAGTCTCGTGAAGTCAATGGACTTCTCAGAATAAATTTTTAAATGGATAAAATGAAATGCATGCTATTTCAATGGAAACCAAATATACTGAAATATACTTATGAAAGTATTTTTAAAACAAGTTCACAGAAAGCAAGTCAAGAACCCCTGGATTCTAGTACAGGATTTGGAGCTAGGAATTCTGTCATCTATAGCAAATTTAGTTGTAATATGAGGGACAGATGTCACATGGAAATAACTAGGGTTAGGTTGAAGATGTTGACAGACTTGGAGGTCAGAATTAGCCAAAGTGAGCCTGGTGCAGAGGAGGAAGAGTGATCTGTCATCTACCAGAGATGAAAATAATCAGGGTCAAAAAAGGATGGAGTGAACTTTAAAAGGAGAGAAATGGCAGAGGGGAGGACCAAGAAGCATGCCAACTCCTTTTGGGCCTAGGTATCAAGGAGTTTGAAAGAAAGAGAAGCCAAATTTGGAGAAGTTGGCAAAAGATGTGATGTCCTCAGGAGAATGATAACTTTCAGGGACCATGAGAATATAGAGTGACTAGAAAGATTTCAAAGGTAAAGAAGAGTTGGTTAACAAGTAAAGAGGGTTCCAGAGACCATACAGGAAAGGTAAAGCCAAAGAAGACAGGGATTAAGGAGGATTCAGGAAGAGATAGATAAATATGAGAGTGGAAAGAAGTGTCAGGGAAAGGGGGTATTAAAAGAGGAAGGTAAATGGGTAATCCTTAGAAAAGACAGTCTAACAGCAGCCAGTTTCTCCCCCAGTACCCACTACCATCTACCCAGAACACTGTTGTTGTTTGTCCTTATGTTTTCAAAGAGAACCAATGACATCATGGGGTGATTCTTGCCTTGTGCATGAACTGGATTTAAGTGAGTCAGAGTTGCACAAAGTCATTGTTCTCACTGTCTCTTCCAGAGTCATCAAAGTTAGGCAAGACAAAAGTCAGGGTGACTGTTGATGGCCCAGGATATAGTGGATGATCTTGGCATGTTTAATGTTTGACCAAGCTCCCAGTGTTCACCAGTGCCTACTTCAGCCATCTTCATGGGTGTTAGAACAAATTGTTCTCATCTACCCATTCTACCAGGGAGAAGTCTTTCACATGCTTAGGGTAGAAGCCCCCCTAATACACTGACAGGTTTGAGGCCTGTCAGTTACTCTCAACCTGGTTTAGCCCATCTGCTGAGAAAGTTTACCGGGGTATGGCTGCTGTGTATGCTACAGCTTCTCAGAACCACAAATGAGAGGCAGATGAAGGTGGACACCAAAGGTAGATTAGCAGCTCTGAAAAGGGTTTAGCAAGCCCTCACATCAGATAGGCTAGTCCTCCTTGAATACCTGGTACGCTCCACCAGCATACTTGTTCTTTCCTGGAGTGCCTTCCTCCCAAACCTCCAAGCTTTAGAGGTCAGTTCAGGAGTGGAGCAGCTCTCTCCTAGCACCCTACAAGTAGGCCAAAGCAAGGGTAAAACCGTTGCATCCCCCAGTTAAATCTCTGAAAAGAGGTAGGACCTGTACAGAAATGTTGACTTCATTGTCTAATAAAATATGTCATAATCTATATATTAATTATAATCAGAAATTCACATTTGAAAAATACATAAAGGAAATATAAAGTTCTATTAAGGTTCCAAAGTAAAAGACATAAATCTTGACTCTGGGGATCAAGAAAAATGTCACTGTAGTGGTAGCAATTGATTTTGATCTTTTTTCTTTTGTGAGAATGTGTCTGTCTCCCTTTCTCATCCAGACTGGAAGTGCAGAGAACCCTTATAACGATATCCCAATGCCCATCCACATAGATGGACCCACATTTAATCCGCTCTATTTTTCTTACCTGAGCAGGCTCACCCCTCATTAAGCAGCTTGGTTAAGGAGCTACCATTACAGGAGGCTCACTATATTGGTGCTAGGTACTACAGACATCTGATCAGCTTCTATCCCAACTGTAGCTCCGAACTCTGAAACTCCAGTGATCCACCAGCTTCAATCTCCCTGCAAAATCCTGACTTTGACCTGCATTTTGAAATGTGATAGAACTGAAACAAGGACAGATAAGAACAGGAGGACACTTCAGGCAAAAGAAAGAGCAGGAGCAAAGGTACCAGGAAGAACAAAGAAATTCAGGAAACTGAGCAGTCTAATTTGTCTGGAACATAATGCATATGACTGGATCACTAAGGGGAGTCATGGATAAAGTTCCAGACCTGAAGTAAGGAAGACTCATCTTCCTGAGTTCAAATCTGACCTCAGACACTTACTAACTGTGTGACTCTGGGTAAGTCACTTAACCCTGTTTGTCTCAGTTTCCTCATCTGTAAAATGAGCGGGAGAAGGAAATGGCAAACCACTCCAATATCTCTGCCAAGAAAACCCCAAATGGCGTCATGAAGAGGTGGACCCAACTGAAACCAATACAACATAATGTGTATAAAGAAGAATAGTGTGACATAAAACTGGAAAGCTAGGTTGAATGCTCAGATGAGTTTGATCTTTATTCAAAAGATAATTCAGAGGATTGAAAGGTTTTAAGAAAAGAAGTGATATCACAAGAGCTGTGCTTTAGGAAGATTAATCTGTCAGTGCTATATAAACTATATTAGAGCCAAACAACATTGAACAGGGAGAAACAAGCCTGCAGACTCTTGCATCTGCTGTGGTGAAATATAATAAAAATCGGTGATAATAATGGAGCTGCAGGATAGTTCAGTGGGAAGAGGGAAGGAATCAGAGGACCAGGATTTGAATTTCTAACCTTTCTAATTACTACCTATGTGAGCTTGAGTGAGTCATTTAATATCTCTAGGACTCAGTTTCCTCATCTGAAAAATGAGAAGGCTGGACTTGAGAATTCTAAAAGCCCCTTCCAGGGCTAAGACATAAAACACACTTTGGATGGTGAACCAACAAGATTTGGCAACTGATCGGATGCATAGAGATGATAGCTGGAAACTACAGAAGCTGTTACTGTTACCTGGAAGGCCATTTCACATAGAAGGATTAGCAGAAAAATTTAGGGAACTGTGAGCACTTTGTCTTACATCTTTGATGCTTCCTTCTGTTTAATCAATTACCATATTCAGTGTATGCTGCCTCTACAACTTTGCAAATTTCTACAGCTCCTACTCTCTGGTACTGCTATCACCCTCATTCAGATCTGGATTGGCCCCTGCCTAGAATATTGTGATTGTGTCCTTAATGAGAGTTCCTGCTTCCACCATCTTATCACAACAACCCATCATTCCTAACAGACAGAACTTCTTACCCATAGATTTGAGCAGTTCCGGTTTTGTTCAAAATTCTTTAATGGCTCCCTATTGCATGGTACTGACATTTCATTTTTGGCATTCAAAATATTTTTTGATCTGACACTGCCTACCTTTTCATCTTTATCTCCTATTACTCATTTCTGTCCATTCTATATTCCAGACAAATTAGACCATTCACTGACCCCTTATTGTCCTGCATATTCGTGCTTGAGGTTTCTTTTACATAAAATAAGCTTGTCCCTTCAGCCCAATATGTGACTTGAATTCTGAGTCCATCTTCTAAAACCAATTTCATTGTCAGGTACTCTTCTGTTTCTTAATTGATAATGACTTTATCAAAGCAAAAAATAAAAGAAACAACAAGAAAACCTCACATAGTTTTTATTTGGTACTCTGTTGTTAAATCAGCATGCACTTTAAAAACTATACATAATAAAGTTCACATTTTCCTATACAGTCCTCTCGTGATCACATCGCATGATTTTTGTATGAGTTATCTGTTTATAGACCACATTCCCCCTCCT
Organism: Petaurus breviceps papuanus; assembly: GCF_028583685.1. NCBI lineage: Eukaryota > Metazoa > Chordata > Mammalia > Diprotodontia > Petauridae > Petaurus > Petaurus breviceps. The sequence goes on from NW_027186349.1 coordinate 8,226,368, forward strand.
GGATTTATGTTCTATATGGACAAAGACTATATCTTATCTAAACTTTTCATCTCATCTAGTGCTTAAAATAATATAATGCACATGGTAGATATTTAATAAATGTAGTAGAACTGAATTTATTGAATTGAGAAGGAAGAATCATCACCCTTGTTCACCTTTTTTATATACAGGCTGTTCTTGTTGTAGTTTAATCATTTTTTAGTCACGTCTAACTCTTTGTGACCCCATCTGGGGTTTCTTTGGCAGAGATACTGGAGTAGTTTGCCATTTCCTTCTCTAACTCATTTTACAGATGAAGAAACTGAGGCAAAAGGTGTTAAGTGATTTGCCCAGGATCACACGACTATTCAGGGTCTGAGGCTGGATTTGAATTCAGGTCCTCCTGACTCTAGGCCCAGAATTCTATCCACTGTGACACTAGGTGTAGTGGCAGAATTTATTTGCTGATGGATTGTGTAAATGATGCTCAAGTTTTTTTGTTTGTTTGTTTTTAAATACCCCCTGACAGAGCTACCTCCTTCCTTCCCTTCCAGTGACTCCCAGACCACGTTCCAACACTTGCAAAAACCTTCATCCTGTCTTCAAGAAGTGTAGCATGGGTATTCATTAGAGACTAAAATAATTAGAAGAATTAATCAAGTGCTTACTACATGCCAGGTACTATAATAAGTACCAGAAGTAGAAAGCAAAAGCAAATACAGTCCCAGGCCTTAGAGAGCTTACATTCTTATGAGAAAAATAACACAGAATAGCTGGGTAGCACAATAGAACCTGAGTCAAATTCCTGAGCTCAAATCTGGCCTCATACACTTACTGGCTGTGTGACCCTGGACAAGCCATTTAACCTTATTTGCCTCAGTTTCCTCATCTGTAAAATGAGCTGGAGAAGGAAATGGCAAATCGCTCCTGTATCTTTGCCAAGAAAACCCCAAAAGGGGCCATGGAGAGTTGGACATGGATGAACAACAGCAAAAATATAAAGGCAATGGAATAATGGAAAGTAGCACTAGAAGAGAAAGTGTCAGTCACTAGAAGAAGAGGAGTGAGAGACAGGAAAATGTAAGACAGAGCTGCCTTTATTTCTACTTTACAAAATCCTAAGTTGCTACCATCTGCTTTTTGTGATTTCTCTACATGTTCTATCCAGCTTTACCTTTCTCTGCTTTGACTCAACACACCTTTCTTTACTTATCTCCAATCTCAAGAGCAAACATCCTTCTGTGACTCTGCTATGAAAAAGTTTACACCTTGTTAAATTCTCTGGTCCAATTTTCTCATTTATTTAGAAAAAGAATCATTTCTTCTAGAAGAAGGATGTTAGGACATTATTTTTTACTTGCCTATCATACCACACAACCTGAGGTTACACAGTTCACCTGTTTCTTCTCACTAAAGGACAAAATGTCCCTTTAACACACTCAACTGCTTGATATTTGGTAGGCACATGGGGACAGCCTAGCCTAGCATGACCTCCACGTCACATTGCATCACCAGTTTACAGAACTGGTAATTATCCAGGTGATCACACATCTACTTCATGTGTATGAGTGGGTTCAAGCTTCCGAAGGGCTAAAAATATGAACTGATGATTAAATATACTTGATAAAAAGTACACATACAAATTATTCAGAATCAGGCACAATCCAAATAGGAGTGTATGAGCAATCTGGAGAAATATCTTAGGATCCTTCCCCTATATGGAAAAAGAGTAAGCAAGGGTCAGCCCTGTAAGAAGCATCCTGCTGTGCAAACTGGAATCTGTATCATGTCTGTTAGCACAAGGTGATGAGCTCTGTACTTAAAATAAAGGTAAGGACCCTGTGAGAATTGCTTCCCCTTGCTTGTTCCTGTGTGCCTGTCCTGAGGTGTCTTTTCTTATATTATAAATTCTTAAAGGACAGGAACCTTGTCTTCCACAATTTAATCTTCCTCCTACCAAATTTCTAGTTCCTTGAAATCAGAAAAAACTAAGTGCCCTAAGGCAATCGACATTTTATCTTTATTGATCTCAAACTAATTAAAGACTGACAACTTTTTAGGAGATATTACAGCACACATACATTTATCCCATGTCCATTGCATGGGAAATTAATATTACCTGAGGAATTACCAGTTCTCTAAATTGCTGATGTAATGTGATGTGGAGGTCACACGAGGCTAGGCTGTTCTATATGCCTACCCAGGCAGGGTAGGTATATATCTACCAGGCAGGGTATGACAAAGCAAAGTTGAGCTTATTAAAAGGACACTTTGTCCTTTAGTGAGAAGAAACAGGTGAACTGTGTAACCTCAGGTTGTGGTATGATAGGCAAGTTAAAAAAATGTATTAGGGATTATTAGAATTAAAATGAATAGACAAAATAGATCCTACTCTTATTATTGAAAAGGAGAGAGGCAGGGCCTTGAACAAAAAGAAGCTTCCAGGGATATATAAATATATACATATATGTGTGTATGTATATGTAGGCATACATGCATATATGTATATAAGTGTCTGTGTATATATATGCAAACTGTCACTTGAAAAAAGGTTTAGCTTCATAAATCATCTGAGAAGTAAACATTAAAATGACTTTAAGATACCATTTATTTTGCATCAAATTGGCAATAATAACAAAACCCTCAGAGTCACAATACTCACTGGTGAGAGAGTTGCAGAGAAAAAGGTACACTTATATATGTTGCTGGTGAAATTACAAATTGGTGGAATTTGAGGTGGAGAGCAATCTGTTATATTTGTGCCACAAAAAAAGAGTCACAAAGGCAGTTTTTGACCTATTACCTTAATCTACTTTAGTAATCTTGGCTAGACAAGAGTCAGACAATCAGTAAACACTTAAAGCAAAAAATCTTTATTAGACTTATTTTTGTTTTTATTTTTAAAATCACACAAGCAAAAGTTTAAGGGCACTCATGAGTAGAGGTAAAAGACATAATAGCAAGAAAAGAGGGGTTTGTCCCCACAAAAAAAAAATTAAATCACATCTTAGTCACCAAAAGGGAAACTAGATTTCAGTTACTGGGTCAAGGGAGGGAAACATGAGAGGGGATGGATCCTCTGCATTTGGGGCATTATGCTCTTCAGGCCATAGCATTAAAAAAAAAAGGTGTTCAACAATGGTTTTTCACAGGAATGCCCCCAGACTTGACACCATCAAATTCTAGTAGGAAAGGGAATTGGTTCCTTCATTACGTCTACATCAGATTTAAGCAGGAGAGGTCCATGGGTTTTATGGAAAGAGAGTTTGTTTTCACCTAGGTGAATCTGATTACTTTTCCATTTCTGATGTCACAAGGAATAAGATGTCAGGAAGTGACCAAAGAAAGCTCCTACTTGAAAAAAAGAGAAAATGTGGAGGGTCTAAGTCGGGAGCTAGGGGAGGGACATATCTAGAACAGAAGTAACCTACTATTAGTTTGGCTTCAGGAATCTTAGGGAAGCACTCAAAACAATGTAATTTTTTAAATCTATCACACCTGAAAATCTGATTATTGGAAAGATGCCCTGAATGCTATTATAAAGAAAAAATACATATAATTCAATCGGTCAATATTATTTGTTATTGTGAAGAACTGAAAACAACTGAACTATCCAATGATTGATAGATAATGAAATCAACTACAATATATGAATGTAATGGAATATTATAATGTCAATTAGAAATGAGGAATGAAAGGAACATTTTTTTTAATGTGAATCAATGGAAGATAACACAAGAACCAAACAGTATGCAATCTGAATATGACTATACATCAAAATAAAAATATATATAACTATAAAAGTGAATGTGCAGGCATAGAAGGGAAGGAAATAAAGAATAGCTAATAAGCTACCATAAGCATGTTATTCATTGCTTGTAACTCATTTGTATTTATAACTAATTACAAATGTATATTTTTGTTGTTTTAAGTTGTGCATGATAAATTATTTAAAGTTGGGGTTTTTTAAGTATCATAGCTCTGGATCTAATTTAAGATTTCTTTTGTGTTTTTTCCCCATTCTGTGTGTGTGTGTGTGTGCGTTTTAGTGCAGTAATGCTGCTTGGTAACATGCCCAACAGAGTAAAGGATACACCCCACACATACACAAATAAACAGAGATGGACCAAAGTTTCTGAATTCTTAAAGTCTCAAAATTTATAGTCTAATCTATGAAAAGTATGTTGCTGACTATAGTTGTAGATTAATTTTTAAAAATAAGTCCATCCCCCCTTGTAGTGATTAGTTTTAAGAGAAAGAATCCAAGCAAAGCTATGTTCAATTTTTTTTGGCATAACGTTTGCTCAAACACATTTTGATTCTTGAGATCTTAACATACACATTGCGATTTCTGCCCATGTGACAAGAAAGGATGTGATATAGCCATGACTAAAATGAACACAGTAAAATATTAATTCAATATAATCTGTAAAATGAAGAGACTGGACTAGATACCTTCTTTGGTTTGTCCCAGATCTAAAATTCCATCAACAAGAGAAGAAAAACACTTCCACTGAAAAGAGAAGGATCTGTGCTCTGATTATAAGCAGAGACAGTGCCCATGGATTCTATGTCTGTCTCACAGCAAAAAGTCCAAGACAGCTGCCACATACAAATCTAAGAAAGAAGCCAATATTCGCATTCCCATTTCCTACATTATTTCTCATTGTTTTTGCTCTCTCCCTACCCCCAAACCTCAGCTTCTCTTCCCCCATACTCATTACTGCGGTAATCTGGGCTATGCCTCTCTTTAGGTCAGCTGGGTAGTACAGTGATAGACAGCTGGGCCTTGAGTCAGGAAGATGTGAATTCAAAACACTTACTAGCTGTACCACCCTGGATAAGTCACTTAACTTCCATTTGACTCAGTTTCCTCATCTGTAAAATATGGACAATAATAGCACCTACCTCCAGGGTTGTTGTAAGGACTAAATGAGATAATAATTGCAAAATGTATAGCACAATGCCTGGCACATAGAAAGTGCTATATAAATGTTAGCTATTATTATTACTTAAGAGGCAGAATGGAGTAGTGGATAGAGAGCAGGGTGTAAATTCAGGAAGATATGGGTTTGAATACCACTTCAGTGGGATTTACTTTGGGATTCTGAGGAAATTACTAAGCCTCTCTAAACCTCAGTTTCTTAATCTATAAAACAGGAAAAATAGTAGCCCTCATAAGTCTTTATGAGGATCAAATAGGATAATTTATGTAAAGTGCTTGACACACCTCAAAGTACTGCACAAGTGTGAGCTAGGTATGTACCAATAATGATAACTTATATAGTAGTGTATGACTGGCAGCTAGGTGGCGCCATAGTGCACAGAGTGCCAGGCCTGAAGTCAAGAAGACCCATTTACTGAGTTCAAATCTGGCCTCAGACACTTACTAACTGTGTGACCCTGGACAAGTCACTTAGCCATGGTTGCCTCAGTTCTTCATCTGTAAAATGAGCTGGAGAAGGAAATGGTAAACCACTTCGTTATTTTTTACCAAAAAAACCCAAATGGGATCATGAAGAGTCCAACACAACTGAAAGAATACAACAAGGCCTAAACCCAGTCTTGTCCTACTCTAAAGAAGGACATTAGGACTCATGGAGATAAAAATTAGGACCTTGGAACAGCCTACATTATTGACAAAAGGCAGCTAAGTCCTGATCTTGCTGAGCCAGAAGCAATCTGTCACAGCAACTGCTTAAGGGGATGTCCAGCCACAGAGCAATGACAAAGTCAATGATGGATGAATAGGAGTCCTTTTCTCACAAGGAGCAGGTTGTCTCATTTATATAATTAGGAGGACTTTTGTGGCTACTGTCAGCTATAGGTATATAATCCTAACATTTTAAGGCAGAACCATGATCAAGACCTGGTTCTGATAGGTAGATAGCAACCATTGTTGAAACAGCCATCCTGGAAAGTAGCTGACTAATCAGTAAGCAAAATGGCATTGATTAAGAGCCTACCATGTGCCAAGCTCCACACTAAGGTCTAAGGCCACAAAGAAAGGCAACAGTGCGGTGAATAGAACTAGGTGGGCAGTCGGAAATAGTAAGAAGTCAAAATCAAAAGCCATTGGAAAACTAAGGAAAGCAAGTGAGGACCAAACAGAAATTATGGCAGAGAAAAAAAATGGCCTTGGGACTTTTGGAGGGAATGAGCCGGTTTGTTTCACTGGGACACTGCTTTCTGTGCTCTTTTCAGTGTCTTAAAGAGCCAACAGGCTCTGGACTTGAAGCTGCCCTTACTGGGGAAAGGAATTATCTGTTATCAATTACTTTATGTGTAAAGTATTTTTCTATAGTAAAATTGTGATCAGCAGGATTCTAGGAAACTCTCCCCTGGGGTAGAATGCCTGTGAATAATGAATCATCCAAGAGAGCTGGGGGAAAGTGGGTCAAAAGATCATTATCATGATGGCAGACATCCAGAATCTATTGCCCAGTTCAGCTTGCAGTGATTAGATTCATTTAACTTACTGGACTTCTCAGGGGAGAGATTCAAGGCAGCCATGTGACTTTTGCTACGTCCCATCTTCCAATTACATAGGGACATAAAAATGACAAAAGAATTTCAAGGAGGAGGTTAGTAAATAGCTTACATTATGCAGAGTTTTCCAAACTGTGGAGGGGAAGAAAGCAGGCCAAGATGTTCTCAAGGGGACAAGAAGCAATAGCTAAAATTATTTGATATGTTAAAAGTACAACTCACATAAATGCATTGACTTTTTTCAATGAAAACAAAGTTCAAAACAAGGTTAGCAAAAATTAAACATAGTAAATTTCTTCCAACTGACAATAAATATAGCAACCATTTTAATGTAGAAGATATGAACAAAGTCAAATTTAAGTGCCAAATCTTAATATATGACAGTGATCTGCCACTGTCACCATCAATCAGCATAAGCTGATAACATCTTTGAATTATGTGATTATGCTGCTTGTTATATTTAGATATGATAAAATAATATTCATGAGAAAGCTAAAAGCACCATAATAGCTGTTAATACATATTGATGTCATTCATTATCATAAATAAAATATAATAATATGGTCTGTAAAAAAATGACAGCTTTTTAAAGATTGAAATAATTTGGGAATAGTCATAGATGATTTGAAATTTTTAACAATTAAATTGAATTATAATAGTCTTAAAATGTTCATTGTCTCTAAGATAATGATGATTAAGTAAAAACTGATTATTTTAAATATAGGACCAGTTTGAATAAAAAATTCACTAGGGCAACAGAAACTGTTATAGTCAAAGACAATAGAAAAATTTAGTGTAGCAGAACTATGCAAACATAAAATTAAAAAGCCAGATACAGAAAATACCACCCACAAAATCTATCATTGGAATAATAAATATCATTACTGATAGAGAGAAAAGACTATTTTATTTTCTTAATATGGAAGCTTTAGCTATAGATAGCATAAAACCTAGTATATTGAAATGGTATCTTGAAAACGTACATTCAGAAATGGCAAGACAAGAGAACTTTTCCCGTGCCATGTGTAGACCTGACTCAATCTGGCACTCTATCAGCTTCAGGTTCAATGTTGGAATGAAATGAAGTCACCAAGGGGGTGGCATGTGATAGGATCACTATCTACCAGGATTCCCCCCTCCACCTGCAATGTGGATTGGGAGAGGTTTTCCCCAAAACTGACTAAACTATTCCTACACTTCATTAACCTAGGTATGGAAGGCTCATGTATCTGGATAGCCTCTAGTCATATTGTTCTGGCTTTCTAGTCAACGAGGGCCTAAAAAACCCAAATAGAATTGGGGCCCTTTAGACTTGCCAGATGCAGAAACCATCTATACCCTGCTCTGCTGAACAAACATGTTTCCATATGGAGATAAGGTAGTCTTCATGTACCCAAACTAAGTGGTGGAGTATCCCTGTTGAATATTTTTTCTATTGTTAACATCCTTTGAAGTGAGGCCCTTTGAATCCAAACTCTGAAGTTAGATTCAATTAAAGGGCCATACTTGAGGACCTAGAGGGCCACATGTGGCCTGAAGGCCACAGGTCCCCCATCCCTGTCCAGGGACTTAAGTTTACCACCAAATCATCTAGGGCTTCCCTTTTCCTCCAAGTAAATACACATTCACCCCAAAATATACTGATAATTTCACCTCCCCGTACTGTTAGAAAGTAAAGCAACTCCCAGCAATGCCATCTCTTGGTCCCCCAAGACCTTTCTGGGAAGGAGTTATCTGAACCATCTCATGGAAAAGGGAACCTTACAATTGGGAGAAACCTGAGCTCTTTCTCCATGGTACCTCTGAGGGGCAAGAACGTCAAGGCTCAAGCCACTCTGCACCAGGGAAAGAATAAGGAAGGGCTGAAGAAAGTCAGCCAGAGCTATACTCAAAAGCAGGCTATTCTCATCAGGTTAAGGATGGCAACAACAGCGGTGTAATAGCAAGTTGCTGAACCACTGACCACCACAAAAGAAGTTAATCATAAAGATACTAGATTAAGTAAGTCATGTTCACAAGCATTTATTAAGTACGTACTGTGCTAAATGCTGGGGATACAAAGAACCATACCAGAAAAAAAAATCACAACACAAATAATGAGAACAACTATATGGACTTCAGGAATTAGAACTAATTTGGCAATGCACCTGCTCTAAGACTATAGGGAAAGAAAATATTGGCCTGGGAATCAAAAAGCCTTAGTTCTAGTTTGTTCCAACTATGTTAGTTGTTGTGTGACCATAGATAAGTCACATGAATTAAATAGATATTTAGACATAGAATCAAGGATTTTGTATTAATTAGAAAACTAATGACTATCTAGCTTTTTGTGGGAAAAAAGTACTACATATTGTGAACTATGATACCAAGACATTAAACATGGTTTGCCTTTAATTAGCATTACAGTCTTTAAGATGTGAGTATAAAGTCCTTAAAATACATGATATTGAAAAGGCAACTTCTGCATTTTGCACAAACACCTGTGAGAATTTAACATTTACATATTTCCTCATCACATCTCTCATACTATATTTTTCATATATTGACTATGACTTCAAGCTATTTCCTTAAATGATCCCAATTCCCAGTTTAAAAATAAAAAACAAACTTAAAAATAATCATCCAAGCTCTGTGATGAAAGATAGTCTAAATTTGCCCAGATAACAAGCAGCAAGGTAAAAATCCTGAGAACACCAGTTATTGAAATCCTTATGGCCCCATGTTCTACCCAATAGACCATGCGGCCTCCACAGGACACTGAATCCATTTTTACTCATCAGCAACCACCGAATGTTTAACTAACAATAAAAATAGCTCTGTTTTCATCATATCAACTGGTCTTCACAGATCCAATGCTGTAGTTAGCCAATAATACTAGGGGGTAGGTTTGTTATTTTCTTAATGTTATTATAGCCAAAGTCCCAAAGGGTAGCAAACCCCCTTGTAACCAACTAAGAAATGGGGACTGACATATCATTTTCTATGCCAATTACTCCTAATGAGTAACATACAGGGCACATGAAAGAAGAGTAGAAAGAAAGAACATGCCAATGGGGAAAATGGTATCCTTGGACTTATCACTTTAAAAAAAAGTGTCCAATTCTCTGCTAACACCACCATCCAGAAAGGTGAGAGTGACTTTTTCCTTTTTTCAGCTAAACTAGAGGGCTGCAGGGTTTCCTCTGCCTCTGTCAAAGTCATTGAATTCAGGCCTTGTCTGATTAATTGAAGGGTGAAGTTTCAAGTGTATCTGTGTCATTCCAAACCACCATTGTTCATTCACCAAAACAGGTGCAGCTAAAACATAATTAAATGGTACATTTTTGCTTTTGATTTTTGCATATGTGCCTTTGTATGAACACAACGCTATTTTGGGCGCCTGATCTTGAATGAGAGAAAAACAGAAACTCTCATTTGACCTTGAAATATTAATTATTCGTACACTTTTAAAATGAAAAGATAACTTAGAGATCATGTAATATAGATCATTTATTTTATAGGAGAAGTGAAGACCAAGGAAGATAAAGTAACTTGTTTTTAAAAACTAATGCTTAATAAAAGATTATTGAATTGACTTGCCCAAGGTCACAGGACCGGTTAGTAACCGAGCTATAATTTAAACCTAGATCTATTAACACAATTAAGTGTATTTCCACCCTCACCATGCTGCCTCTGTGATGAGCTACTGTGACAACCTGTCCTAGCCATCAGGGTCACAATCAAAGGGGAACAATGAATAGCTTGTCAAGGGAGTGTGTTACTGTCTACTCTGGTAAGTAATTCTTTAAAATTACAGCTTACAAAAATCAATTCTTGGGATGAAAAACATACCCATTAACAAAATGGAACATTGCTATCTCTTTCCTAGCTGAGGAAGATCTTAGCTTTAAAAGACAGAGGGTCTCTCGCTGCATCTGGGGCCATCTCCAGTTGTCCTGATCTATCTTGCCCCTGGACACAGATGGCTCTGGAGGAGAGAGGCTGGTGACCTTGCACAGCCCTGTGTTGCTTAATCCAATTCACTTGCAAGTCAAGATATCACCTTCCTGATGTCATTGGTCCTCTTTGAGAACAAAGGACAAACAACAACACTTAACTACAAGCAGGAAAGAATTATTTTTTATATAAGAATATTATTTACAAGGGGCGGCCAGGTGGCTCAGTGAGTAAGAGCACTGGCCCCAGAGTCGGGATGACCTGGGATTGAATCCCAGCTCAGATACTTAGCACCACACCCAGAAATAACTGGCCGTGTAACCTTGAGCAAGTTACTTAACCCCAATTGCTTTAAAAATAATAATAATTAAATAAATAAATAAAAATTAAAACCTCATTAAAAATATTTACATTCATTTATATCATATATCCATTGATTAAATACCAGCAGCCATAAGCATTAATGAAATGACATTTTAGAAAATTATAATTAACAATAGAAGATTCCTGCAAAATTTTTTGTTTTAATTATTATTGCTGTTGTTGTTGTTTGTCAAGATATCTAAGTGGGTAATAACCAAGAACATTTCTGTATTCTATATGTAGGGAGAGGTGTCTAATGAAAGGATATATACTTACTTAAAATATCCTATCTTATTCTGAGAGTTGAAAGGAACCTCAGAGGCAGTCTAATCAACCAATCCCTGAGGAAGAAAGGTCCATGCAACAGCAATAACAAGCAGTCACCCACACTGGGTTTGAATATCTCCAGAGGAGATCTCACCACATCCTGAAACAGTCCAGTGTGGTGTTGTACATCACTCACTTGGGGAAGTTTTTCTTTACATCAAATCTAAATCTTCTCCCAGGACAAATGTCATCCATTGCTCCTAGCTCTGCCCTCAGCGGCCAAACAAAAAGTCTCAATTCTCCTCTGACATGACATGTTTCATGACAATGTTTCAAATATTTGAAGACTGCCATCATATCCACACACACACACACACACAC
>NW_027186349.1:8237792-8267846 GCF_028583685.1 Petaurus breviceps papuanus
CACACACACACACACACACACCATGAGGGAAAAAAAAGCTTTCTCTTCCCAATTAAACATCCCCACTTATTTCGGGCCCAGAGATCCTGTCAGCAGCAGCAGAGTAACCAAAACATAGCAAATGCATAAGAAATGCTTTCTGATTGATTGATCAGAAACGTGTTCCACCTCATCTATCTGTTTTTTCTAAAATGCCTCACAGAACCAACAGTACCCCTGACTGCAATCTGACTTTGCCATCATAACAGAACTGTCACATCCTTCATTCAGATTACAGTATTCTTAACAGATAACTCTGACTTTAGGGGCTGCTTTGTTATACCAGTGACTGACATTGAACTTACAATATCCTAAGGGTCACATGTATGTATTGAATGAATTTACATACTTGTCCCCATTCTGTACCTGTAATTTTTTTTAATGTAGAACTTCACATTTATCCTTATTAAATTTCATCTTAGTAGATTTAGTCTTTTAAGATCACTCTAGATCCTGACTCTGCATTTCAATTTGTTTTCTATTCTTAGTGTTTTGGCATCTGAAAATTTGGCAAAGCTGTTTCCTATGATTCATTCAATTCAGTCAGTAATCTTTTTTAAATTTTTAAAATTAAAAAAAGTTCAACAAAGCAGAATCAAGGATGGATCTCTAAGATACTTTATTTGAGACTATCCTCCAGGATGATATCAGCCCATTAGTAATTCCATTTGACTAGTATCTGTTAAGTGTCTACTAAATGTTAAGCACTATATTAGACACTGGGAATAGAAGGGCAAAAATGAAACAATCCCTGACATGAGGGAGCTTATGCTCTACTGAAAGGAATAACAATACTTCACATTTATACAATGTTTTAGGATTTATGTTTTGTATGTGTTTTATATATATATTTATCTTATATGATGCCCATAGCAACACTGTGAGGTAGCTGATGTTAGCCCTTTTACATGTAAATGAAGAAACAAACTTGATGGATTAATGATCCATCGATAAGTTACCCTGTAGTTTCATTTATTTCATTCAACTACTTCTAAAAAGACTTATCATCTAGCTCAATAATGGCAAACTCGAATAGAAATGGGGACTACTAATCCGTATATAAGGATCCATATGTGTTGTCCATATTGACACCACTTTAAAATGTAATGTTATCTATGTTTAATTGTATTTTTATTTATTTTGTTGAGTATTTTCCAAATACATTTTAATATGGTTGATCTGCTCTAGAGCAGCCACATGCCACCCACTGGCCACATGTTTGGAACCTCTGATCTAGCCCACATTTCACCATCTTTTTTACAGGGATAGTGTGAGATACTTGGCCAAACAAAAGCTTTGATAGAATTTAAAAATACTGTTTCCAGGATTCCTCTTTTTTACTGCTCTAGTTATACTCTCCAAAAAGGAATTAGAGTAAGAGTGATATTACCTGTCCTTAAAGAAGTCATGACAGTCCTTAGGAATCATTGCTTCCCTTTCTTAATTCTCACTAACCAACCAAATTTTGTCAGGAGTTTCATTCAGGTTCACTGGTCATTCTTTGTAGACTTCACAGTCATCTTCCATTCACCCTGGGCTTTATTATTCCCAACATGCTGGTGCAGGACTTTGTCTTGCTTTTTTAAAATTTATTCTCATAATTTCAGAAAAACCTGAAAAGACTTGCATGAACTGATGCAAAGTGAAGTGAACAGAACCAGGAGAACATTGTACACAGTAACAGCAATATTAAATGATGAAGAATTGTGAATGACTTAGCTATTCTCAGCAATACAACAATCCAAGACAATCCCAAAGGACTGATGATGAAACATACTATCTGCCTCCAGAGAAAAAAACTGATATTGTTTTAATACAGAATGAAATATGCTATTTTCACTTTTTTTCATTCTTTTTCTTTTATTTGAGTCTTCTTGGACAAAATTACTAATACAGAAATGTTTTACATGACTGCACATATTTAATCTATACTTGATTGCTTACCAGCTCAGGGAGGGGGGAAAAGACAGAGGAAGGGAAAGAATTTGGAAATCAAAATTTTTTTTAAGTTTTAAAATTGTTTTAACATGTAATTGAGGAAAAAAATAAAATATATTAATTTCTTTTAATAAGAATTGAAAACAAAGTATTCTCAGTTATCTATCCTTTCTTCAGGAGAAGGAGACCTAAGAGAGATAGGAAGCTTTCATGAATGAAATCCTAAGAAGATAAGCAAAAAAGATGCTAGTGAGTAGAAGGGAAAGCTAGCTGCCTAAAAGACATTTTGTGGCTGCACAGGGTAATCATGGAAGAGTTTAGAGTTTTAAAAGATCTTTATAGCAAGTGAAAACAATACCAGGTAACTGAGATTTAAAATATTAAAACATGGAGAGGATTCTGGGAAGATGGTGGAGTAGGTCAGAAAATTTCAAGCTCTCAAGATTTTCCCCCACAAAAAAGTTAAAATAGCTCCTTAGGGCAAACGAAAAGTGGGTGGAGATAAATAAGAATGGGGCACAAATAGGGGACAATTTGTGAAAACCATAAGAAAAATCCCAGGATGAGATTTGGTCCCTTTGAAGAGTAAACACCTCCAGGCTAGGTTCCATTTTAATAAGAGGCAAGTTACTTAAGCAGCAAGTCATAGAGTTAGTTAGTTTGAGATGCAGCATTGGCCCCAGTTACAGGAACTTTTGACCCTGGATAGTCAGGGGAGTTGGGCATTTGAACCCAGGAAGATTGAAGCAACCTCTGCTGATAAGGAATGCCATATCCAGCTGTGCTGAGAAAAGCAGCAGAGGCAAGAAGGAACCAGCACACACCCAGTGAGTGCAGAAGCAGTGGGGCAGAAAGCCTATGGCTGTGGGCCCTTACAGGAGGTTGGAAGTTTGGTTTTGGTTCCATGCTAGAGGGGAAAACTGAAGATCTGGGGCAAAAGGGCCCCAAACCCCAGGGCTAGAAGTGATTACAAAAATTAAGCTATTAACACAAAAATGCACAGGCAAAGGAGAAAGAATTCAACCACAGAAAGCTATAATGGGAACAGAGATGATCAGGGTTCATCTTCAGAGAAGGGTATTGAAATAAAGAAACTCCCAAAGAGTAACATCAAATGGTCACCTACCCAAAAAGAATTTATAGAAAATCTCAAAAAAGACTTTAAAAATCAAATGACATAAAAGGAGGAAAAACTAAAAAAAGAAGAATCCAAGAAAAACAAGAAGGTTATGAAAGGAAAGTCAACTAATTAGAAAAGGAGATCCAGAATCTTAAAGAAAATGACACCTTGAAAATTAGAATTGGACAAGGTGAAGCCAGTGAAATTATAAGAGATCAAGAAATAATTAAACAAAATATGAATAATGAAAAAAATAGAAGAAAAAGTGAAATATCTTACAAGAAAAACAACAGATTTGGAGAATAGATCAAGAAGAGAAAATATAAAAATAATCAGACTAACTGAAAGTTATGATAAAAAAAAGAATCTTGATACAATAATACAAGAAAGAATAAAAGAAAATTATCCTGAAGCATTAGAACAAGGGAGGGAGGGGGAGTGGAAATAGGAAAAAATCCATTGATCACCACTTAAAAGAGATCCTATGAGGAAAACTCATAGGAATAACATAGTCAAATTCCAAAACCCCCAGCTCAAGGATGAAATATTAAACACATTGGGGCAGCCAGGTAGCACAATGAGTAAGAGCACCGGCTCCAGTGTCAGGATGACCTGGAGATCAAATCTGGGCTCAGACACTTAGCACCACACCCAGAAATAACTGGCCATGTAACCTTGAGCAAGTTACTTAACCCCAATTGCTTAGGGGCAGCCAGGTGGCTCAGTGAGTAAGAGCACCGACTCCAGTGTCAGGATGACCTGGAGATTGAATCCGGGCTCAGACACTTAGCACCCACCCAGAAACAGCTGGCCATGTAACCTTGAACAAGTTACTTAACCCCGATTGCTTTAAAAAAAAAAAAAAAGAAATATTAAACACATAAAGATTAAAGCAATTTGAATATGATGGTGCTACAATTAGAATCACACAAGATCTAGCAGCAGAGACCTTAAAGAACCACAGGTATTGAAGAGCAAAAGAACTGGGACTCTAGCCAAAAATATCAGATGCTGCAAAATAAAATATTATCCTGAATGAGAAAAAGGACATTTGACAAACTCTCAGATTTTCAAGACTCTATTTATTAAAAATCCTTAGAAAATTTGACATACCAGACCCAAATGAAATATAAGGCACATATCAAAGACTGATTATAAGGCATTCATAAGGAGATACTGTTTGCCTTTTATATATGTAAAATGTATGTCTGAGATTCTTATTAATAATTGGATAGATTGGGGTAAACTTACTATGATATGAATTTTAAAAGTTAAACCATTGAGGAACAGTTAAAAAAGGGTAATTCTTTTATACAAATGTGTCACAAGAGGAAGAATCAATACAGAGGAATTAGATGGGGGAGGAGGGCTGATAGTTCTGGTAACCTACTTTCATCGGGAATGGGTTTAAGAGGGAATAATACATATATATTTAGAAGACTATAAAAGTCTTCTAAATTCATGAAAAATAAAATGGTAGGGGCATAGGGAGGGGAAAGAGGACAAGGGAGGGATCTTTAGAGGGGAGGGTGAGGGAATAGGTAAAATAGGGGTATAGAAATGCGTTTAGATTTGGAGGGAGTAGGCAAGTAATAGGAAGGCAAGGTAGTGGATAGAAGTAAAATAGAGGAGGCAGGAAAGGATAGGAAATAAGAGATATGCACAAACATAAAAAAAGATCAGGAGTAGAATATATTTGGGAAAGTATATGTCTATAGGTATGTATATATGCATTGGGGTATGTATATATCTACAGCTATAGAGAAACATATCTAAACTTTATTGTAGCCTCTGGGAGTGGGGGGAGGGGGGGAAAAGAAGACAGTTTAAACATGCATAGCAGAGAACAAAAGAAAACTCACAAGGAATCAAAAAAAAAGATGGACAATTCTCAACACAATGTGTATTATTTATCATACAGGCTGTCTTGAAATGAAAATTTATTGTTACATATTTTGATTTCTCTCTTATGTTCTGCTATGCACAAGACATGCTTTTTTTTTCTTTCTTATTTTGTATTTAAGTTCCAATATTTAAGCTTATGCTATATTTTTGTTTCTTTTCTCTATTCTGTATTTGTGATCTGGTCCTTGGATCTAAAATAAAATTTTAAAAGAAATGTTAAAACATGACATAATCCTGTGAGATGAATTTACACAGGTGATATATTCTAAAGACTAGTGAGCCTGTGTGAAATTTCTAGTAAAATTAATGAAAGTGTAGTTTATGAGAATTTACAAAACAGATCCTGTCTGAGTTGTTTGAGGAGTACCAAATTCTAAAAGAGATGTATATCTCTTTTAGCCATCTTCCCCTTCTCTTTCTCTTCATTTTTGCTTAATATATTTTTCCAGAGGAAAAATATTTTATATGTTTGTTTCTAGGATTCTATGCAAGAGTCTAATTAGCCCATCATGGAGCCCATCTACTCTCACCATGCCTTTTCACAACAAAGACATTATGGCACAACTACTTCAGCAGAGTCCAAGCTGTGAATGTATGGCTTTCGTTCAAGAATAGGGACTAAGCCAAAATCCCTGAAGTGTGAATATCCTTTAACCCAGCTGTATCTCTAGCAGGTCTAGATTCCAAAGCAATCATAGAAAGAGGAAAATCATACTTATGTTCAAAATTATTTATAACAGCTACTTTTTGTAGTGACAAAGAACAGGAAATTAAGAAGGCGCCCATCTATTGGAGGAATGGCTGAACAAATCATGGGATTGTTTGAAGAAACTAAGGGTGTTTAGTCTGGAGAAGAGAAAACTAAAAGGGAGATCATAGTCATTGAAAGTCTTTCATATGGAAGAGATTAGTGCAGTGGCTTATACATTTTTTTTAAAACCAGACCTATGATTTCATCAGTATTTGGAGTTCCTGGTGAACTGCATTCCTTCACCAATATAGATTGGCATCTTCACTGAAAGTTATAAACTTTGACAGTGACCTAAGACATTGAAAGGATAAGTGGCTTGACCAGGGTCATACAGCCAGCCTATGACAGAAATCACACTTGAATTCAGTGCTTCCTGGCTCAAAGGCCAGCTCCCAGAGATTTCTGACAATCTGACTCTCACCTTTCACGTAATATTCACTTAATAAACATGTGTTGAGCTGAGCTGAATTGAGTTGATCTTTTTTAACATAGCACAAGAAGGCAGACCTAGAAATAAAAAATGGAACTTGCAGAGAAGTAGATTTATGTTTTCTAACTATTTCATAGGACAACTAGGTGGCACAATGGACAGAGTGCTGGACCTCGAGTCAAGAAGACCTGAATTCAAATACAGTCCCAGAAACCACCTTTGTGACCCTGGGCAAGTTGTTTAACCCTGTTTGCCTCAGTTTCCTCATCTGTAAAATGAGCTGGAGAAGGAAATAGACAACCACTTCAGTATCTTTGCCAAGAAAACACCAAATGGAGTCATGAGGAGTCAGACATGACTAAAATAACTAAACCACAAAACAACTATTTCCTAACTATTAGAACAGTACAGGGGGTGGGGATGGTCCTAGAGAGATAATTGGCCTCCACCACTTGAAGACCCCCAGAAGTGTTCAAGCAATAGGATGACCTATTGTCAGAGATGCCGTGGAAGGAAATCTTGTTCAGATACAAGTGGTACTTGGTGGCCTTTGAGGTCCCTTCCAATTCTGAGACTATGATTCTGGTTTTGAGCAGCATCAGTAGAGGAAATATTCAAATCGGTGAAAATATAGATTCCCTTCAACTATTAAACTAAGAAGTAGTGGATTCTTAAACTCTCAAGCAACAGAGCTATTACAGTTGTGAGCATATTCCCTCCATTCCAGAAGCTAGGGTAACTACAATCATTAAACTACACAATACTTGGAAAATGTTCCTCAATCTCCAGAGCTCAGAAGAGACATCCATTCCTGGCACCAAGCTGCACCATACGCACAGGATTTGTTCATAAATCAGGGAGTGACTGTTCATACAGATTAGGTGAACAATAGCTACACAATCTTGTTACTTAAGCTAGCTACAGCCTACTCAGCAATCAGGCTGAATTAACAGCCTGATGTTCTAGGTGTTGGCCACGTATTTCTCCTCTCGTCCCCCCCTCCTCTACCCTGCCCCTAGCCCTGTTTTGGGACCTGCACAGTCCTTTATTATTGGCCTATAACTGTAGACCTCAATTTCACAGCAAAACTCTGTCCTGTCCACAGTTGGAGACTGATTTCAGGCCTTGTGAGCACCTCAAAAGGAAAATGGAGTCACTGCAAATTAGAATGAGATCATCACAGACAAAACTCACTATAAAACAAAACTGCAAAGTTTCACCTCGAGCCAGACAAAATGGTAAAGATGGCCAAGAAAACCAAGTAAAAAGCTAATAGTTAAGGGGCTGTGAGACAATAAATATACTAATGTACTGTTGGTGAATCTGTGAATTCATCCAGTCATTCTGGAAAGAAATTTAGAATTATGTGAGAGTAACAACTAAACTGTCAAATCTTTTTTGATTCAAATATTCCACTTCTGGGCATACATACCCAAGAAGGTCAAAGACAGAAAAGAAAGGTCTGATAATATACTGAAATATTCATGACACGATTCACCTTTTGTGATAGCAAAGTACTAGAAACAAAGTGGTTGCCTATCAATTGGAAAATGGCTGAAACAACATGAATGTAATGGTCTATAATTGTGCAGTAAGAAATGACAAATTAGAGGAACTCAGAGTAATGTGGGAAGATTTGTACAAAATGATGCCAAGAGAAATAAGCAGGATCAGTAGAACAATATAAATGACTCCAACAAACTTTCCTCCTAACAGAGACAGGGACCTAGTTAAGGAAAATGACTCTAATGCTGTCAAAAGTAGTCATTCTGGTAGTTATTTTTGCTTAACTATTTTTCTTTATTACAAAGGGAGGATTTAGCTCTGGAGAAAACAAAAGTAGAAATCCAGAAATGATTTATGACACAAAATAAAAGGGTTTTTATTGTTGTTTTTAATACATCTAAAAAATCAGAACAATAATACAATAATGCCTTAAAAAAATTCATGTCAAGCCAACTTACTTCCTCATATGACAAGGTTATTAGGTTGAACCTCCACTCAAGTCTTACTCTGATGCTTCATTGAGATGGGAAGATGTCAATGAATTTTTTTAAATTTATAGGAGAGGAATGAATATTCTGATACATTCTTCCTCTTATCCAGGTTCACAAGGTAATAGTTAACTTTGATTCTTCATTGTCTTTTACCTCCCAAAGAGAATCAGTTGTAGAATCCTGTCAATTCCACCTGGTGTTAGCACTCATATCTACCTGGGTTCCCCTAAGCCTTCTCCCACCTACCTAGGGTAGTATGGATTAGTTTTCCTTAAAGGACAACAAAGCTATCCCCAAGAAAGACCTGATTGGTCCCAACTTCCCCTGACTCAGCTTCCTCCTAGCCTCTGGCTACATGGACTTGGTTTTCTGAGCTTTAAGACCAAAAAAAAAAAATCCATTTTTTATAAATATTTTACATATGTTACATAAATGGGGAGTTTGGACCCATCCAGATTGGCTAATGTCATCATGGCCTGCCCTCATGAACAAGAAGGGGAGGCAGGGGGAGCAGGGGAAGGAACAGGTCTATAGAAGTGCCACAGATCCTTAGTATATCTCCCTGAATCTAGCCCAATCCATCCTCACAAAACTGCCAAATTAAAATTATGGACTTGTGGTTGAGATGGCCATTTAATAAGTTTTAAAGATGGGGTCAGTATCAGAGAAAATAATACAGCATATGTATGTAAGAATATGTAATAATACGGTGTGTTAGAAAGATGAAATTTACATAGTGAAGAGTCAAGAATGATACCGGAGTTGTAATCTGCCTGGGAGAAAGGTAACAGAAAATTTAGAAAGAGAGAAAAGTTTAGGAGGAAGGGGGAGGAGGGGAGAAAGATGAGTTCATTTGGGATGTGTTGACTTTAAGATGTCAGTTGGACATTTTGTTTGCGATGTCTAATAGGCATTTGGAAATTAAACATCAGGAAAGGGGCTAGGGCTGAGACAAGTAGATCTGAGAATCAAATGAATAGATGTGATAATTGAATCCATAGGAACTGGCAAGATTACCAAGTGAAATCATATTTATCTGTGTTTATTTTATGTATCTAGTCCCTAAGCTCCAGGAGGGAGAGCCAGGAAACAGCACATCAGAACACAGAGCATAGGCTGCTGGGCTTGGAATCAGGAGTATGTAAGCTTGAAGCCTGCTTCAGACACTTTACTAGACAGTGTGACATTGGGCAAGCCACTTAGATTCTCTTTGCCTCAGTTTCCTAATCTGTAAAATAAGGATGATAATAGAATCACATCAAATGAAATAATACAGATAAAGAACAGTTAAAGAGTCTCACAAACTTTAAAATGCTATGTAAATGCTATTATTACTACTATTATTATAAGGGTAGGAACTGTCTTAAATTTTTTATTTCTCTGTTCCTGGAAGAATGTACTGCACTTAATAGGTATTTATTAAACACTTGTGGAATATTAAATTCTAATAAGATTATAAATTGCATATTTCAGCTTGATAATCTTAATAACAATTAATGCTATACAGAAGTGAAATGATCAGCCTTCAGAAGTAAACTTCCCCATCATTAACAGTCTTCAAGTCATGGCTGGATTACTACTTCTAGAGATTCTAGAGATCTAGTCTGAAAACTGGATTACTTGATCTCTGAGATCCCATCTTACTCTAAGGTTTTATTATTCTATCTTGCCATAAATATCACGTAGCAAGTCTTTATGAGTTATCTTTTCTCCAGGCACTTTTTGTCTAGCTAGAAAAATTCTCCTAACATATTCCCTCCTTTTAAATCATAGAAATGGAATTCTACAGGCAGAAGAATCCTTGGAAATTGTCTAGTCCAAGCATTTCATTTCATATATACAAAGTAGAGAAGGACCACAGAGGTTAAGTGATTTTCTCAAGGTCTTATAGCAGATTGAGGACAATATTGGGATTAGAATTCAAATGGAAACATGTTTGTGCCTTTTTCCCCTAATAACTACTCACATTTATATAATGCTTTAGGATTTACAAAGCACTTTCCTTGCAAAAACTCTGTGAGGTAGATAGTAATAATTATAATAATAACAGTTCATATTTATCTACTGCTTGAATTTTTGCAAAGAATTTAACATAGTATCTCATTTCACCAACCATCTTGACCCCACACAGAAGATAGTTTTTTTCCCATCCTTCCTCCCCTCTATTTTCTGAGTTTTAGTTTCCCTTTGTATGTTGTCTTCCCCTATTAGAATGATAGGTCCTTGCGGGAACGAATTGTCCTATTTATTTTTATTTCTATCCCCAATGCTACGCACAATACCTAGCACATATTAAGTACTTAAGAAATGCTTTGTCTAATTAATAATATTGATAATAACTAGTATTTATTTAGAACTTTAAAGTTTGAAAAGCACTCTATGAATATAAAATATAATCTCATTTTATCTTCATGATCCTGGTGCTACTGTTATCTCCATTTTACAGATGAGGAAACTGAGGCAGACAGGCTAAGTGAATTGCCCAGGGTCAAATAAATGATATAAACTCAGGTGTCCCTGACTCCAGATGCAGTGATCCATTCACTACTCCCTCTAACTGATTTTCTCTGCCTCTGTCTTTATTGGTCTCCTCTACTTCTCTCTCTGTCTCTGTGTCTGTCTGTCTGTCTGTCTCTCATTCTATTCTCACAATAACCCTTTGTGATAGTCTAAGCAATGTTATTCTTGTTTTAAAGACAAGAAAACTGAAAGCTCAGAGCTCTTGAAGTGATTTGTTCCAGGTTACTCAGCTAATAAGTGTTAGGGCATAGATTTAAATGTTAACTCTCTTGAATTCAGGTAAAATGTCTTTTCCACTGCACCAAGACATCTATCTGTATCATATACTCTCCCTAAAGACTGTACAACTACTAGTAAGAGTTGTTAGGTTGAACTAGATAGAATCTAATATACTGCCAGTGGCACACTGGGTAGAGTGCTGAACCTGGAGTAGGTAAGTTACTGAGTTCAAATCTGACCTCAGACACTGGTTATGTGACCTTGGGCAAGTCACTTAACCTGTTTGCTTCAATTTCCCCATCTATAAAAGAGTATAATAATAGCATTTGCCCCGCAGGGTTTTTGTGAAAACCAGATGAGATAATAATTGTGAAGTCCTTAGCAAGGTGCTTGGCACATGGTAAGTGCTATGTGAGTGTTAGCTATTATAATTAGTTGTGGTTGTTATTGTTCCAAGTCTGGGGTTCTATGGGCTAAAGTCTAGTGTTAAATTTTTAGCCTGAAAAACAAATGTGAAACAGACACAGCCCAAGTTATAGATTGATCCGTGGCTGATATTTTGAATAAGGTTAGTGTTACGTCATTTTAATTCTGTCACAAGAGTGAAATACTTCTATTTATCTCCAAAGTTTTATGTAAATCTAGTAAAATGTACATGACAATAATACCAGTATATCCCACAACAGAATAGACATTAAAAGAGATTAAGGAAAGAGATCTTTACTTAGCCTCTGACTTAAATATATTTAAGGCATTTTTTCATGTTACAAAAATCAAGCAAAATATAAAAATGAACATTTTTAAAGCATTATTGCCCTAGGACTCAGACAATACAGCAAATATAATTTCATGAAAGCTCATAGCATGTCTAAGATTAGAGTGACCATACCCACCTCTCCCATTTCCTTTTTCAGTTAGTTCTTGGATGCCATATTTTTAAAATCACTTCTTGCATATAAGTCATTGGCAATATCCTGCTACCTCCTTATACCTACCACACACCTCTCCATTGCCCAGTGGATGACTCACAACTTTGGTTCTTTGGAGACTGTGATGTTTAATACTTTAGAACACCCCTGACTTCATTGGTGTAGAACCTTTCTCTAATTAGGGAGATTGCGGATCCTTTGTGCAAAGGACTTTGGATTCCATGAGTTTCTCTCAACAGAAAAAAATTATTACCTTGTAGCTCCGCTTCTGCTGATGAGCCTTCACCAAGCTTAGACAGGTTGATCCACAGGCCTATAATCAAAACTTTTCCAGCTTGTTGGAACCGGACAAAGCCTGCACACCACTGACACGGAAACACCTCCATGTCATAAGAAGGCATCATAGCTGGATTCAAAGGATAAGCTCTGCAACCGTAGTTGAATGTTTAAGTGTAGCTGTGATCTCACTGTTATGTTTTCAGGGCTACAAATGGCAACCCATCTGTGTCCTCTCATGCTATATAGTCTTAGACTATGTCTTCCCATCAATACTACATTTGGTGTCCTCCAAAGTCCTGGAGACTTTCCTTATGGTGTGATATGAGCCGTATCTAATAGTGCTTCCTTCTAGCCTTTCCCCCATTCATTATACTACTTTTAAAAAGCTGTTGATTGACTGTTAATGGACCCCAGTTCCTGCTCAACAGATAATGACACAGGTGCATACAATTACCCTTGATCCAAAGTTCCTCTGACCACAATGCTTGTGCCTCCCATCTCTTGCTGGGTGCAGTGTGTCCCTGAGGGAAGGCAACAAGGGGCCAGTTGCATCTTCTATCTACCCCAAAGGATTTCCCCTGTGCAGGGAGTCTGCTACTTCTGGCTGCTGCCTCATAAACAGCCTCCTCAGGTGAGAAGAGGAGCCCAACATCCTTTAAACTGCACCATCTATGTGCCTTGTTTTCCATCTTCTTTGGGGCACAATATATCCCTCTGAGGTAAAATGGTAAGAAGTTGGGAAGTGTCTTCCATCTGCCCCAGATCAACGGGTTTTTGTCTTGTTCTGTGCTGGCCCGAGGCAACTTTCACCTCATGTCACCCGCTGAATCTCCCAAATAGGCTGTAGAGAACCTCCAGTGCAAAAAGAGAGTCTTCCCTCAGGCCTGCCATTTCCTACTACACCTGTCCTTTGAGGGAAGAGGAAGAAGAAGAGGAAAGTTGGTGGGGAATGGACTGTCTTCCTCCTGCTGTGCAGGTTCAGCTCCCACCTCCTACCAAGTCAGTTTACTGCCTAATCCCCACCCTTCAGAGGGAAGAGGAGTAGTGAGTGAAGCAAGGCCTCCCATCGTCTCACTTTGCACTTGCCTCCAGCTAAATCTCCCACCTCTTTTTAGAAGAGGAATGCTGTTCTATACCCACTAATGAAGGTTCTCACATCTGGTCATTCCCTTCACATTACAGTCATTCTGAATCTCTGTAGGTCATCTTCCGAACCCCATTCTCCACCTTTAACACCTGGGTACAAATTTCTTCATCTGTAATCTCAGAATACAGTCTGCCTACAATTTAGGATCATAGAACTGCATTTCTAAAACTGGATAAGACCTCAAAGAACATGTAAACTATCCTCATTATTTTTTAAACTTTATTTACTGTGAACTTACTAAATAACAAAATAAACATTTCAATATATTACAAAGAACAAGAGGCTTTGTGTGACAAACTGTGAGTTTACATTATACAGGGTTGTTTTTTAATAGATAGATATGCACATACACAAAATAAAAATTATTCACTCTATTTGTACCTCCTTTATGCATTCATTTTCTTCTGTTCGTTTTTTAAAATGTTTTATTAGTGCTTTTTGTGTGGATCTGCCATTATTCACTAAACTACTCCCTCCATCCCTTCCCACAAAGAAAGGTCTGAACAGAGGGAATGGGCTGCTTTAAGATGTGGTTGGTTCCCCCTACTTGGAGGCTCTCAAACAGAGACTTATGACCACACATATTGGGTCTCTTATAGAACAAGGTGGACAAGGTGACCTCTGGAGTCCTTTCCAATTCTGAAATTCTTTGATTCTATATAGCTTTGGATCAATGTTTGCCTATAAAGAGGTATTATGAAAAAGCCTACCTGTTTCTTTCTCATAATTATTTCAAGGTTACTTGACCTGAGTTCAAAGGGATATTTTCAGAGCCCAGAGTTCTTAAATTCTCCTCATTCCCCAACATTTAGCTGCAAATGTTTTCTAAATAGTTACATGGTAAGTGTTATCACCACACCACAAAAAAAAAATGAAAGCAAAGTGTAACAAATAACATATTTAACAAGGGTTTACTGAAGGATATGGCACACCTGGTGTCAAGATTATGACAAAAAGTTCTAGAATTCAAGTGCCTCTTGATTTTCCTCAGCATATGTTTCTTCATAGTTTGTCCAACATTTTTGGAGGGGAGAAACCAGTGAATTTCTGATAGTAGCAGTCAGAAGAAGCAAGGCATTTTCAGCGGAATGAATCTTCAGTAAAGTACCAATAAAGCCTTAGTGGTTCTTACATTACTTAACAAAGATCTCACTTCTTCTCTATCTAGCCTTGGAACTTTTAGTATTATTGGTTGTCCAGGATACCCATTTCTGAGATGATGGATAGTCATTCTGAACTCATGATTGATTCATCTTTATGGCACCTCAGCCTAAATGCTCATTTAACACCCTTAACAACCTAAGATCCATATTATCTAGACATGAGACCTGTGCTGAGCAAGGCTAAAGACACATTCAGTAACCTTAAAAGGAGGCTATTACCTCATAGTGAGCAGCAAACCCAGGAAGGGTGCTGCTAATTACCCAAAGAATGACCATGGAAGAAGCTACAGTCATAATAGAGTGGAATTCCTCACAAAAATTATTGACAGGCGGGAAAAAGTGTTGAATTTTTAAAAGGCCAATTGAAAAGTTATATGTGGTTGTGATCTACTCCTAAGCTACTATCCAACATTCATGCAGAAAAGGGAAATAAAAATTATGCCAAATTAAATTGTTCACTGAGGAAGGAAATCTCACCAAACATAGATAAAACTTACACTTTCAATGTATAATGAATGATAAATGGATCCAGTCTCACATGGTGGGGGTTGGTTTGTCATTCAACCTTACTTACTTACTTACAGACAGCAATTCAACAGCACTTCAAATCTTTACTTCCCATTTACTCTGAGTCTATCTTAAATTACATAGCTATCCACGTGTTGTCTTCCTCATTGGAATGTGAACTTCATAAAGGGCAAGCACTGTGTTTTTTGCCTATCCTTGTATCTCCAGCACTTAGCACAGTCAGTGCTGATAAATGCTTGTTGACGCCAGACTGACTGAATCATGAGATCAGGCACAGCAGTCACATAAGGCACTAGCCAATAAAAAGATAATGCAAGAAAGCACACTAGATGGGTTTATAGATAATTCAGAAAAGAAATATTTGTGGAGAAAGTGAGCTTTGAGTTTAGCAGTAATGTCTTCTTGCTTATGTTCACCTAGAGCTCTGACTCATGAGATGATCAAGTTTACAATGAAAATGGTGTTTCTTGTTGTCTTTGGATGCACAATGAACCTATCTATGCCAAGTTCTTAATTTGCTTTTCAAAAAAAAAAATCCTATGAGCTGTCCTCACACTGAGGGGCAACTTCTTTATATCATCTGGTGTAATTTATCATGAGAAAGTCAATACTGATGTATTTAGTTCCTCTATGGACTATGTGCATATTGGTTTATTTTCTGTTGGACCAGAATTTCACATTAAAACAATTACATTGATATTTGTTGTCTTAAGCGATATGATCTTCATCTCTCTCTGTCTCTTTTCTCTTACTCTGTCACCATCACTGCAGAAATGGGAAAGGCCTGAACAGGACTGAGTACTTTTCTTCATCTTTGTTTCATGGGATACCATAGAGCAAAAAAAAAAAAAATAATCAAGTGGCCACCTTAATGGGGATGGGATGGGGATGGGTCAGTCTCTCTCCCTCTCTCGTTGGCAGCTAGCTAGTACAATGGATAGAACACTGGACCTGAAGTCATGAGGACCTGAGTTCAAATCCAGCTTCTGATACTTGCTACTCATGTGACCCTGGGCAAGACACAAACTCTGATTCAGTTTCCTAAGTTGCAAAAGGGGATGATAAGAGCACTTTCATCACAGGATGGTTGTGAGGATTAAATGAAATAATATTTATAAAATATTTAGCACAGTGCCTGGCACACAGTAGGTACTTAATACATGTTTGTTCTCTTCTACTCCCACTCCCCTCTGTGAACCATGAAGCTGTTCTTGAGATAGCAGAGTCATCCTAAAATAGCAACTATACTTTACTCATCCCTCCAATTTTCTTTCAATGTTGGTATTCATGCTCAATCTCCAAACATTTATTTTTATCCTTAGTTACATCTGCAATATATGTACCGTTTACAGGCAGCTTGTCAATATATGAGCAATTTTTTACCTGTAGGTGGCCAAACAAACCAACGAAAATACAAACATTGCCCCACGGTTTCAGGACTGACTTTTCAATGAACCAGCTTCGTAATGAAGCCCTCTAGGTAGAGCAATAATAGACCCCCTGGAAGAGAAACCTGTCAAGTGAAGTTCCATTCTTTACAAAATAGAATAAAAGCAAAATGTCAATGTACCGTAGCAGATGGTATGAAAACTGGTCTTGGGCACCAGCAGAGTAAGTAGCTGTCCACCTGAGATGAGTGGAGAAAGGCTGGGAAGATTTCTCTGCCTAAACATATGTATGATGTACTATCCAATCCAATAAACATTTATCATGAACCTACTTACATGTCAGGCACTATGCTAGGCACCAGGGATACAATTAATAAAAGGAAACACAGTCCCCATCCTCAAAGAGCTCACAGTCTAATGGGGGGAAATGACATACAAAAAGAAGCCAATTGGAGGAAAGAAGGGAAACCAGGGGACATCTTGTTCAGCAGCATTAAAGCCAGGCATAGCCGCAGATGCAGAGTGGAGGGAGCCAAAGTCTACCCTCTCTAAAAGAAGGCATTAGGAGGAGTTTTGTACTCCACTGTCCAGCCCTCCAATCAGAGAGGAGAGGAAGCTGTGGGAGGTAGGACCGTAGCAGCATGGTGATGAGATTGAAGGTGATGAGCATAACCTGGAAGGGGCATCTTGTTCTGTGGAGCTGAAACCACGAAGAACAGTAGATTCAGAGTGGAGTAAGTACACAGGGGTCAAGAGGATGCCTAAAACATCCATTTAGAGCTTCAGTTTGGGAGCAAAGGAGGAAGGGTGGACATTACTGGCTCCAGGAACCTATTTTTAAATAAAAATATCTCTAAGATAACATTAAATCATCACTACTTAAGATAACTTACGTTTCTCAGATTGTTTGCCAGAGAGGTGGCTTGTTCAAGTTCTGATAAGGATAAAGGATAAGCTTAGAGTGAGAGTCACCACCTAGGGGAAGCAATAGACTTAGCCGTGCCTTTTAGACATTACCCTTAAGTATGAAACTTAGCAAATGATGGTTCCAATATTCTTTTCACTAAAAATGGTACTACTCATATACAAATGCTAACCCTATAGTATTGCTTGGGTTGTTCTAGGGAAGCACTGTAATGTACATCATATTATTAAGTTATGTGAGACTCAATCCTTTGAAAAACACACTAAATTAAAGTTTAAATGCAAACAAAGTTAAATATGGTACCTAGCAGAAACCACTAGACAAGGCTCACTCAAAATCTTGCCTCAGAAACCCCCACCGATGTGCTTTTCTTTTAATAGTCAGCCAGAGGTCACAAATAGTTCAAAACCAAAGCATTTAATGAAATAGAACAGTAAATACAGAGAGAGAACATTTTCCTCCAGAATCCTGAAGCATTTTTCTTAGAAACTCAAAAGCTAAAATGGATTTATGATTTCATCCATTTAGCTATTCCTTCTAACAATGGAAAGCTCAACTCATTCATGCTTTCTCATCTGATGTAACTCATCTATATCTTCCCATAAGTTTTGGAGGCCTTCTTTGCTTTATTCTGACATTGTGAGGATAACATTGGAGCACTTGGGCTGTCAAACTGACATCCCTTACCCACCAGAAGATCAACCTGCCTTTTTTTTTTGGAGGGGGAAAGGCAAAGCAATTGAGGTTAAGTGAGTTGCCCAAGGTCACAGTTAGTGTTAAGTATCTGAGGCCAGATTTGAACTCAGGTCCTCCTGACTCCAGGGCTGGTGCTCTATTCACTGCACCACCTAGCCACCCACCTGCCTTTGTTTCCTATCATAAACTTCCCTAAAGACATCTTTTGCTCTAGTTCTTCAAAGTTCCTTATCAGCTATATGTGGCAGCCTATTCACACTATGTATGAACATGTGCCTCTCCCTTGCTTTTTGTGTAATACTTATTTTCATTTCTTCAAAGGTTACTTTATTCCAGGTTTTTGTTGTTATTGCCCTCTTTTTTGTTTGTTTAGTTGGTTTGGTTTTGGGGTTGGGGGGGGGCAGGTTTCTGTATGGCAGCAAAACCTGAAGCACATTCTCCTGCAATTATACTATCAGGGAAAGAATGAACTGTCACACAAAACATGCATTGAGAAATGTGCATGAAAAGAGTGTATGTGGCCATAGAACCTGCCAGTGGAGGGTGGCCAATGCTTTTTGGTGATAGTATGGTGATGATCCCCCCTGATGATATCATGCAGTGTATGGTCTCAGCTGCTTGATGCTCATGGCTATTCTTGCAAAGCTACTTCTCAACCATACTTTCCCGGTCCTACAGTCACTACCAGTTAGTATCAGGCCTAGCTTCACTGGACATGAGCTCATATATATCTTCTCTGGCTTCAGCTATAGGTATCAAATGGAGTATTATCTCTTCTTCACAGAAGGATAAGTGGTGTCTTCTACTATTTCTTTAGCTTAAGCACTAAGACTTTTTTGTTGCTATCTATCTTTTCAAAAGGCAAAAGTCCAAATATATCCATTTATCAGGCTAGAGCAAAAGTCACCAATGGCTTTTTTCTCTTAAGGAGAGGTATGTGATGTGTTTTAGAGATTTGACTGGAATTAACGTTTCTTCTCAAGAAGGACATTTCTCTAACTAGTACCTCAGGCTTAAATCTGTCCTTTTAAGATTGTATTTTTTGGTCACCCAA
This sequence comes from Petaurus breviceps papuanus, assembly GCF_028583685.1. Taxonomy (NCBI): domain Eukaryota; kingdom Metazoa; phylum Chordata; class Mammalia; order Diprotodontia; family Petauridae; genus Petaurus; species Petaurus breviceps. Next base: position 8,256,821 of record NW_027186349.1, read on the forward strand.
TTTTAGCTCTCTCTCAGGAATTTCTGTCTGACTTTGAGTTCAAAAGTTAATACAACTCATTGCTTAATGTCCAATGACTAAATTATACTCAGCATCATTTAGAGGTTCCACTTCTAGCAAGCTGTCAAGGGCTCTGGGCGGGGAGGATCTTCCATTTTCCAATTCTAAAACCTTCTTTTTTTCTTTTTTTTTCTCTTTGGAAGGTAGGACAATTGGGGTTAAGTGACTTGCCCAAGGTCACACAGCTAGTTTTTCATGTGTGTGTGTGTTAAGTGTCTTAGGCCAGATTTGAACTCAGGTCGTCCTGACTCCTGGGCCGGTGCTCTATTTACTGCGTCACCTAGCTGCCCTTCTAAACCTTTCTTAGTTATCAGAGGCATGACTGGAATGGCAGCAATCTCTTACTTCAGGTTAGATTTTGGGATAAATTGAGGCACTCCTAAATCATTGAACAAAAGGAGGTTGACTTTGCCCCAACATAGCAAGGATGGGCAACTATAATAATAATATGTACAATATAATACAGTGGTACTTGTTTTCAATAAGGGTAGATGTGGTCACCTTTGCCTCCTCACAGAAATGGTCTGATCAGCAAATCAACAGGGGGTGGTGACTCATAGTCTGAGAGGCAAACTATCCAGGAGGCAGCTTTGTCTTCTTTTAGATAAAGTCTCATGGAGGGAAGAAAGTATGTCAGGAAAATTCTGGTCCTATCACAATCTTCCATGCAAATGAGTGGGAAGGGAAAAAATCAAAGGTCCTCATTTTTCTTGCTTATCATGTGTGTAAGTATACCCACATATACATGCATATGTATTATGTTTAATACAGATATATAATACATGAGTATATATTATGTGCATGTATTATATATACATTGTTATAGGCAAGCATATTATATACACGTGCTATATTTTATATATTATATATAATACATACATATGTGTATTGTGTTATATACCGTATGTGTGTATACAATATGTGTGAATGTATAGTGTGTTTCAGTGTGCATGTGTGTGTGTGTGTATGAGAGACAAACCTTTTCAGAATTAGATACTATTGGACATGAGTAGGAACTTTCTTTCCCTCAATTCCTAGATATCCTCTGTGGATTTTTTTTTACCTTTCCCTTACTGCTGAGATATTTTATAACTACATGCCTACTTCCCTCCCCACTCACATTCCCCCTCTTCCTTTCCTCTCAATAAAAATCTCTCAACACTTTTATAACATTTTTATGAGTAAGAAAACATATTCTTCCTTCCATACTGATTGAGGAGTTTTAATGTTAAAAAAAAAAAAAGCTATGATTAATGTGATAAACATTCTCCTCTTCATTACCAGGGGTCTGAGAAACACTATAAACCACAGCATATAAAGGGGAGTCTTTCTTTTATGTTTTCCAAGTCATAAACACCAAAATCTTATTCTAAAAACCTATCCATTTCATAAGAAAAATATCCATTATTCAAGAACTTGATAACGATTTAGGTAAGTTTTATTACAACTCATTGAACTGAAAATAGCCCTACTAAAAAACGGCGATTGCAACCGCTCTGCTCAAAAAGGTATCCAACCGACTAATAGAACATTATCTCATTTCCAAGGCCTTTAGCTATACCACTAAAGTCTTGATTTATCTATTAGTGATTATTCCTTCATGGCACAGGCCACAGCCTGTCTGTTTTATTCAACTGTTTTCATATTCTCCATTGTCATTATATCAATCAATGAGTAGGCATTTATTAAGCATCTCCTATGTGCCAGATATTGTGTTAGGTTCCATATATGAATAAGATTGCAAGGGGACAACAAACACTACCCCTCAAAAAGTTTACATTCTACTGGGAGAGGTTTGCATATTTTATCTTATACCACACAGAGGTCTAGTATATTTTATTCACATGTCAGATTAGTATAAATACATAAGAAATAAATTCTAAATTATTTTCAGGAATAGGAAGAAAGTACTATCAACTGAGGAAATCAGGAAAGGTCTACCAGCTACAATATGGAATCTTGACTGTAAGCAGGGGTATGCTGGAGCCAGCTCAAACCTGGAAAACTAATTGTTAAATTTTCATTGTGAGTATTTATACCTCAAAAATCCATAAACACTAAATCAGGGCTTGGTTTATTGTTATATTGATTAGCTAGACTTAAGAAAGTGATAATAATGCAGATTAAACTTAAAAGTATATCCAGAACACATTTTATTCCTCAGAGAGTCAGCTCTTAACATGTCCCTTCCTGACTGTAACTGCAGTAAGACATCAGAAAAGGGAATGATCCCTTTTGTATACCAGAGCAGCTAGAAAAGTAGTGGTAGATGGTGGGCAGTAAACTGAGCCTTAAGAGATATGCAGGATTTAAATAGCAAGAGGGGAGAAAGAGGGACATTCAAGGCTTATTCATTTTTACTTGAAGGTACCATTTTTTTTCCTCTTAAGGTGAAGGGACAATGAAATTTCCAATCAATCTTTTACCTGATTGGTTTGACCAACCATCTAGACCACTTTTACATTTCAGATATATACAAATAGTTCAAAAGGTTGTGCTTAAAACCAAGTAAGGCAAAGAAAGATTTAACTGATTAAAGAATATTTGGTTTTTATCACATCTCACTTTGTTTCATATTGCTAATTTCTCATTTTGTGAGGCCTGGGACCTTTTCACCTTTAAGCCAACACTTAAAAGCCCGTTATGTGAACTTTAATAGTGCACCCACTTGGGCGCAGAGCCAAGATGGCATCATAGAAGCAGGAAAACTCCGTGAGCTCCCCCCATAACTACCTCAAATACCCACAAAATATGACTCTAAACAAATTTTAGAGCTATAGAACCAACAAAGTGACAGAGAGAAACAAATCTCCCTCTGAAGGCAGCCTGGAAGGCCTATAGAAAGGGTCCATCATAGTGCACTGTGAGGTTAGCCCAGACCCACATGAGCCCAAGGTTTTGGCCCCAAGGCAGCCCTGACCAGCAGCAGCTGGAGTGGACTTTGGGGGAGTGGATTCCATAGAGGTTTCCAGAATTATAAACCCATAAATGCCAAAGACAAAGTAAAAGGTCAGTGTGGAACTCTGATAGAACTCAGGGGGATGGAGGAGTGAGTCCAACCCCTGCCTCCTGGGGCAAGAAGTGGTGGAGGCACTGTGACCCTGAAGCTGCCACCGTGTGGCTGCTTCAGAGCTCCTGGCCTTCAGATGTAGGGGGAACAAGTGACCATTAAGAGGGTAATCACTCTTGCTTTAACCTGCTTGGATCTGGATCTCTGTCTTCGGAGGAGGTCCTGGGGTATGTGACCAGGTGCCATAGCTTGTGGGGGCTTCAGAGAGGGCACCCAACTAATAGCTCTGGCAGCCAAGAAAGCTACAGCTATTTGGGACAAAGCTCTCCTCTCTGGAAGCAGAGTACTGTAGCAAAAAGCTAAAAAGTCAAGTAATTGACTAGCAACATGAGCAAGCAAAGGAAACAAAGCAAGCACAGTAGTCAAACCTTAGATTCCTTTTTGGGGGACAAAAAGGATCAAAGGATGGAACAGGAGGAAGACAATGAAGTCAGAACTCCTGAACCAAAAGCTTCCAAGAAAAATATGAATTGATTACAGGCCATAGAGGAGCTCAAGAAGGATTTTGAAAACCAAATAAGACAAGCGGAGGAAAAATTGGGAAGAGAAATGAGAATGATGCAAGGAAATCATGAAAAGCAAGTCAACAACCTGACTGAAGAAAATAATACCTTAAAAAATAGATTAACTCAATGGCAAAAAAAAAAAGGCCCAAAAAGCCAATGAGGAGAAGAATGCCTTAAAAAGCCTAATTTGCTGGATGGAAAAAAAAAGAATTTCAAAAGCTCACTTAAGAGAATAATTCCTTCAGAATTATATTGGAGTAAATGGAAGCTAGTGACTTTATGAGAAATCAAGATACTATTAAACAGATCCAAACAAATGAAAAAATAGAAGGCAATGTGAAATATCTCATTGGAAAAACCACTGACCTGGAAAATAGATCCAGGAGAGATCATTTAAAAATTATTGGACTACCTGAAAGCCATGATCAAAACTATGGAAATCATCTTTCACTAGAAATCATCCTTCAAGAAATTCTCAAGGAAAATTGCCCTGATGTTTAAGAACCAGAGGGCAAAAGAAAAATTGAAAGAATTCACCAATCACCTCTTGAAAAAGATCCCAAAAAGAAAACTCCTAGGAATATGATAGCCAGGTTCTGGAGTTCCCAGATCAAGGAGAAAATATTACAAGCAGCCAGGAAGAAACAATTTGAATATTGTGGAAACACAATCAGGATAACACAAGATCTAGCAGCTTCTACATTAACGGATCGAAGGGCTCGGAATATGATATTCCAGAGGTCAAAGGAGCTAGGATTAAAACCGAGAATCACCTACCCAGCAAAACTGAGTATAATGTTTCAGGGGAAAATATGGTCATTCAGTGGAACAGAGGACTTTCAAGCATTCTTGATGAAAAAGCCAAAGTTGAATAGAAAATTTGACATTCAGATACAAGAAGCAAGAGAAGCATGAGAAGTTAAACAGCAAAAAGAAATCATAAGAAACGTATCAAAGTTGAACTATTTACATTCCTACATGGAAAAATGATAATTGTAAATTATGAAACTTTTCTCAGTATGAGGATAGTTGAAGGGAATATAAATGTATATATATATATATATATATATATATATATGTGTACATATACATATATATATGCCTATAAAGGAGGGTATATGTGCATATGAATATATATGTGAGTGTGTATATATATATATGTGTGTAGAGGTATACATAGACAGAGGATACAGGATCAATTGAATAGGAAGGGATGATATTTTAAAAATAAAATTAAGAAGTGAGAGAGGAATATAATGAGAGGAGATAGGGAGAGACAGAATAGGGTAAATTATCTCATCTAAAAGAGGCAAGGGAAAACTGTTCCAATGGAGGGGAAGAACAGGAAGGCAAAAGGGAATGGGTCAACCTTACTCTCACTGAATTTGGCTTAAGGAGGGAATAACATACACACTAAATTGGGTATCTTACCCTTCAGGAAAATAGGGGGGGAGGTGATAAGAGGGGGACTGGTGGAAGGGAGGGCAGATTGGAGTGGGGTGGTTGGAAGCACACACTTTTGAAAATGGACAGGGGCAAAGTAGAAAATAGAACAAGTAGGGGGCAGGATAGGATGGAGGGAAATATAATCAGTCTTTCACAATATAGTCAGTCTTTCACCATGGAAATGTTTTGTGTAACTATAACTTTCGCTACAGAAATATAGTCAGTCTTTCACTATGGAAATGTTTTGTGTAACTATACATGTACAACCTACATTGAATTGCTTATCTTCCCAGTAAGGGTGGATGATGAGGGAAGAAGGGAAAGAATCTGGAATTCAAAGTTTTAAAATCAAATATTTTTTAAAAGTATTATTATTACATATACTGGGAAATAAGATATACAGGCATTGGGATATGGAGATCCATCTTGCCCTACTGGAAAGTTGGAGGAGGAATGGAGGAGGATATAGGAGAGAGCAGATTGGGGGAGAGGTATTCAGTGGGATCGCTGTTTTGGGGTGGTGGGTAGGGGAAAGACAGGGAGAAAATTTATAACAAAATCTTGTGGAAATAAATGTTGTAAACTAAAAATAAACATAAAATTAAAAAAAAATAGTGCACCCAATCTATATTGCATGGTATTCACAATTAATAGACCTAAAGATACCCAGATGATAAATTCCTATTCCCAAATGTCTTTAAAGAGTTACTTAAATCCAAGAAATCTTCCATATTTACAGATTTTTCCCTATAGTCTCTTAGTGCACAGACCCACAAATATTCTATTATATCTTACTGATAATGTATCATCTTTTCCTTTCTCATCTTTTTTCCCATTCCCTCTTCCCATCACCCTCCTCCAGATGTGCAGAAGTTTGATAGGAAGACAACAGATTAAAATGAACTGACTGGCTTGAATTGAAGGAATTGGTTTGACTTAAGGGAAGCTGAGGCTTACAGCCATTCAAATGCATCCTAATTTTTGGCCTGTGTTCTAGTTCATCAGTGGCTCACTGCCTCAACAACAGGTCTTTAGATAAAATTCTAAAATTTGTCATCCTCCATATCCCTTTCTTTTCCACTGACTTCACTTTCCTGCCCTGCAGATAACTAGTGACTTGATGTTGTCCAAAATCCCCTATTCTAGACAGGGTTGTCCTCTCATTCAAAATCATTATTCTTTTACCTTTATGCCATTCTCTGAGTGCTGATTACAGTTAGGTATTGAACTGATTATCTAATTCAAATAATTCACACCACAGTGTAAATAAGGCCTGAAGTTTCCATTTGCGTTTTAAAAGAGAAACATGTTAACCCAAATAAATCTCTAAGTAATAAGACAATTTAAGGAAGATATTTTTTAATAAATGATTCACCCCCTCCCCATGCTCAAAGATCACACACACACACACACACACACACACACACACACACACACACTCCCCAACCTATTTGAGGAATCCTCTTTAAGTGTATGCAAAGTGTACACAAAACCAAACTAGTCTAGCAGAAAGTAAAATTCATCTTATTCACATGCCATCACCCATACTACAACCTTTGTAAGTAGGGTTCAGTAGGGTTTTCCAGAGTCTGAGGCAGAATTTGAACTTGTCTTCCTCACCCCAAGCCCAGTATTCACTGTGACACTTCCAGAAAATCACAAATCACCAATCTCCTATTATTGAGGCCTCCTATATTGGAATTTCAGGAACCTTTGAATTACTCTTTGATACAATACTCAACTACTGACCATCACTATCTTCTTACTAGGATTTTATTAAATGGCAAAAGGATACTACCCAACAGCTACCTTTGGACAAGTTCAGATGCGGGGAGGTGGGAGGAGAAACCAGGTATGGGGCAGGGGAACCATTTTCTTTTTTTTTTTTTTTCAGATTCTAAGTCTATCATTGTATGATTCTTTATTTTTAACTAGATAATATAATTTTATTTATTTTTATAATATTTTCTTTTTTCCTAGTGCGTTTCATGGCGATATAACGTGAAATGCAGAATATATTTGTGGGGGAAGGAGCAGTAAGAGTGGGGTTGGGAGAACACGGGTGTGGTAGCACCGCTTCACTCTTTGCTGCCCCTTTTGGCAGGTATTTTACATAACAAAAAAAATAATATTGAGTGTTCAAGGTTGGTGAGTGATGCCCTGCTATTGATTTCAAAGGCAAATGCTTGTATTCTTGTCTTAGAGATGCCTAATGAAAGACAGACCCAGTTGCACAGTCACAGTAATAGTCAGGGATCCAACACATGCTGTAGGTTTCTACATATGCCCAGGCCTGACTGTTACCAGATGTGAAAGGAAAGAGATAGCTAACAGATGAACCATCTGGACCTGTTTTACTTTAACACTGTTATACATTTGCAATATATTATTTTTTCCTTCTTTGGCTAGAGAAAAAAATGCTCAGTGGTAAGGCAGAGATATGCAAAAATGCTGTAGGGAACAAATTTCAGTTAAGAAGTTCTGCTAGCTGTGTAGGGTATTTTTTTCCCTCTTAAAAAAATAATAAAGTTTGAGTTGGGGACGGGGAGAGGAAAAGAATGAAAGAAGACATACCCTATCTTTCCTAAACAACTCTTACTGCAAAATAGGGTTTTTCCTCCCAACAGTTGGAACCCCCCAAACTGTTTTATGTATTATCTGTCATGTGAGATACAGAATGAATGTAAATTAGTTATTTAGCTTTGTTTTGAGGTTTGAAATGAAACTTTTCAAGTATCCTATCCTTCATACACAGTCTATAACTGTGGGAAAAGAGTTCCAAGTGTTCAACCCACATTCCATTCTTCACATGGTCTTAAGACAAGTATGATTCATTTCACACAGAAGAAAAAAATACTCCTTTAACCCATCAGGAAATTCTAGGGGTAGTAACCCATCAGGGTCAAGAATGACAATAAATTTACCCAAGAAAGACATGGGCAGTGGGGAATAACTGCAATTATTGGGAGAGAAATACACACAATCTAATTTATAAGGATTAGGAAATATGCATTTTTATACAATTTACTCCTTAATCCCACTTTGTTATTTTCCATTACCTGAATTGTCAATTTCCACCCTCTAGTTCACTAGATCCAGTCTCCCTTTCCTGAAAATGACATTATATTTTCTTTCTGCATGACTGCTTGACCTTGGTGCTTTTCAGATCCATCACTCTCTACCCCACTTACACATGAGTTCATGAAGATAATATCCATAATGCCTCTGAAATCAGGGAGCTTGGGGAAAGGGAAATAATATGTGGTAGAGGCATTAAAAGAAAAATCGAGTTCAGAACAATAACTGAGTAGGGAGAAATTAAATTTGTTTTACCTGATACATTAAAGCCTGGGCTGAGTACAAAGTAAAGCCACCAGCCAGCCTTTGCAGAAATCACATTGCACAATGGAAAAACTCATCAAGAGAAATAATTATCATGGCTATGGCTTATGAAGGGGCCCTATGTAAAGAGCCTTCACCTGTCACCAAAATTCATTTATGACATCTTAGGTGAGGGTTAAGGCTACTAAAAATAAATGAACTGTGAAAGTCAGTTGGCTTTTTCATTTCAACCAAGGCTGTTCCTGTGAATACTTCTCATACTCAAACCTTTTTTCATTATAAGGTTTTTAAAATGGAGAAAGAGATGGGTGACTAGTATAAGCAGGTATCATAAGCATGGAAGTTTCATTTTTAGTAATAAAAAAATGAGAATAAATAGGAATAGGGAACTTACCTCCCACAAGTTTCCCATTGAATGCTGGAAAAACTGAGAGAGTCCACATTTCATGATAGAATATAATCTATAGATTGGGAGATAAGACTCTGAAATATCTCATCCATTTTATTTTTAGAGGTAAAATCTAAATTGATTACAAGCATGAAAGACTTTATTCATAGAGAAGAAGGTCGCCTTTGCCAGTTTATAGGAATGCAGAAATATATCTTCAAAGCCCTCCAGCTCCAAGCTTTATATTAATAACCTTATGCAAGGGCTGTGTGCACAGTTTCAAATAGACAAAAAAGACCTTAAACCCTTAATAGGATCAACATTTGATAATAGACGTAAAACAGAGCTGCTATGGAATATCTATTTTTCCAGGCTACACGAGGAACTCCTTTGTAAATAGCTTTCTGTAGCCACGTTGAGAGAGCCCAGCTGTTAATAGGAACCTCTTGAAAAGGGGTAAGCTGTCTTCCTCTGAAATCTTACTCCATGTTGATAGAGCCAACAGGAGTTGAAATGGATCAAATCTTCAGATCAGTTTCCCATCATCAGGTAATCTATTCCATGACATCATTACAGGAGAAAAAGGGGAGAGCTTTATTTGGCCTTTATCCAACTCACTAGTGGGATACAGGACACTCCTTCTTAAAAAAGGCATCATCATATATTTAGAGCTACAAGGGACCTTGGGAAACTTCCAGAACAATTCCCTCATTTTACAGACGAGGAACTGTGGCCCAGAGAAGGTTAGTGATTTTCCAAAGATCACACACATGCTAAATAACAGCCAAAACTCAAACCTGAATCCTCTAACTCTAAATGCAGGGGACTTTCAACTGTGCCATATAGGTTTGCATGACTTCTGCAGAGGTAGATTTTCCTAGAAAGTAGTCATTAAGACACATTCAGGGTCCCTTCTCATTCATTCCTCACTATAGCCCAGGGAGGTTATGGTATTCAGAAAAGCCCTACAATTCTTAAGTGAAACCCAGACAAGGGGATGGTCCTAATAATACCTATACCCTCCCTCAAAATCTGATTCTTTGCATCTCTGCCTACTTTTGTGATTAGGGTCAGGTTTCACACCTTTTTCAATTAAGCTGTTGTTACTTTTCCCAAGTATCTTCTCTGTGGCTCTCATATCTATTATATGATCTTTTTAAAACTCTTACATCATTTCTTTAAAGAATTGCAATTGTTCTTGTGGAAGATTTTTTTTTTTCCTCTGAGGTTTTGATTATTGGTGTTCTTGACTTATTTTCCTCTTCTGGGTTTTTGTCTTGGTTATCTCACATCAATAAAAGTTCTGTAATTTTGGGGGGGGGGGGGTTATTTACTCAATTTTGTTGCTGAGGCCTCAAGACTCCTAAGTCTTCTCTGGGCATTAGATCACATTGAAGACCTTTTCTGTGCCTCAGTGGTCTTTCTTTAAGCCAGGGTCCCCATTTCCTCAGAGATCAGACTAAGTTAGGGTTTCAGGGTTACCTTTACCATAGACACCAAAGTTGTCCTCTCCCATAACTGACCTTTGTTAAAGCCCTTCCTTTCCTTTGGATGAAGAGAGAGAAAGGAAAGGCTTTTCTTTGGTTCTCAGTAAATCAGACATTATCTTTCTTTGGTGGAAATGAGTTGTTGAGGTCTTTTCATTGAGGGTGAGGAATAGGGAAGGGGGACTTTCTATTTTTATTTACCCCGCTACATTAAGCTTAGAAGGTTTTTTGAAGGTACTATTTGACATAACCTTTTTTGGCCATGTAAACTAAAAGACATTTTTTTCTTTTTTCCTACTGTCTACTAGTGTCTCTTTTCTTTTCTTAGAACTACAAAGCAGGGGCGGCTAGGTGGCACAGTGAATAGAGCACCAGCCCTGGAGTCAGGAGGGCCTGAGTTCAAATCCGACCTCAAACACTTAACACAAAAACTAACCATGTGACCTTGAGCAAGTCACTTAACTCCAATTGCCCTCCAAAAAGCAAAAAAAGAAAAGAACTACAAAGCAAATCAATCAGTGCTTGGAAGTAGGGGAACAGTATGCTGATTCTTCATTACTATGTCTGCAATTCCACAACTGAGCTGATTCAACCCTTCTTGAGTTCTTTGTGATGGATTCTAAATAAACTATCATTGTTTTTTCCTTTTTTCCATCAAACTGACCTGTTTACTACTACTACTTCTTCTTCTTCTTCTTCTTCTTCTTCTTCTTCTTCTTCTTCTTCT
>NW_027186349.1:8267856-8281947 GCF_028583685.1 Petaurus breviceps papuanus
CTTCTTCTTCTTCTTCTTCTTCTTCTTCTTCTTCTTCTTCTTCTTCTTCTTCTTCTTCTTCTTCTCTCTCTCTCTCTCTCTCTCTCTCTCTCTCTCTCTCTCTCTCTCTCTCTCTCTCTCTCTCTCTCATCATTAAAGAAATTCTAATAGGCTCTAGGAGTTCAGCAGGCTGAGTGAGAAGAGGTTGGAAGTTAGAAAATGATAGTAATTCCTCACCCACCCAACCCCAACGCCTTCAGCCATTGATCAACAAAACTTGTTTTGATAGAAACAAGTATTTGCAGATCACATATACTCTATTACTGTGCCAGGTGTTTCAAGGGACATAAAGATGAATAAGACATAATCGCTGACTTGAAGGAGTTTAAAATCTAATAGTGAAGATGACAGGTCCACTAATCACAATAATAGAAAATGCAGCAAAATGCTGGGGCAGTTCAGATAAGGAAGAAATTGCTTTCAGCTATGTATAGAGAGTGGTTGGAAATAGAAAAAGAGTAAAGAGAATCATAGAATTATACCATTTTAGAGATGGAAGAAACCTAAGAAATTTAGTCCAATGCTTTACAACCCAATTTAATGTTTGCAACATTATATTGTGTGCTAGTAAACTGTCTACATATTTTACTAAAGACTTCTGTGTCACCCAAATATAACAATGAATATAGCAATGAATTATAGCAATGAATCAATAGATTCAGGGGGTCAGGAACAGAGGGAAAAGGTGGGGAGCGAAGGATGGCATAAGAAAAATAAAGGGAGAAGAATCAGATTTTAAATTTTAGCAGACATTTTGTGGACTGGTAAAAATTTACCATGGACCAAATGGCATAATAGAAAAAGCAATTTTTGTTGTTGTTGTTTTACTTCAAACTCCTGATTACAAATCCCTATCTCTATTATTTGATACCAGTATGATCTCAGTTTTTCTCTGTAGAAAGTGGAAGGCTAGGGGCATCCAGGTAGCACAGTAAAAGCACCGGCCCCAGAGTCGGTATGACCTGGGACTGAATTTGGGCTCAGACACTTAGCACCTACCCAGAAACACCTGGCCGTGTAACCTTGAGCAAGCTACTTAACCCCAATTGCTTAAAAAAAATAAAAATTAAAAAAAAGTGGAAGGCTTGGAGCAGCTAGGTGGCGCAGTGAATAGAGCAGCAGCCCTGGAGTCAAGAGGACCTGGGTTTGGATCCAGCCTCAGACACTTAACACACACAAAAAAACAAACTGGCCATGTGATCTTGGGCAAGTCACTTAACCCCAACTGCCCTCCTAAAAAAAAAGCCATAAAAAAAAAGTAGAAGGCTCTCTTCCAGTTCTAAGTCCTATGATACCATAAATTCTAATTGAAACTTGATTATTTTACAAATGAGAAAACAAAGGCTCAGAGAGGTCACAAAGCTACCAAATGGCAGATCACAGACTATAACCCAGGACTCCCTGTCCAAATCCAATACCCTATGTCTACTTTTTATCATTAGAAGAAAATCAAGGATGTTTTCCCCTCTCCTAGAGAAAAGAGAAGAATGTGTTCTAATTCTGAACACACACACACACACACACACACACACACACACACATACACACACACACCTGTGCACACACTTCAGTACCTGGAGAAGATATTATCAACTCAGAGGACATGAGTACATATGCCATTGACACCAACCCCAAAACTCACTGAACATAACACCATTTCTCCTCTGGGCTTCAAGCCTGCCAGCTGGCAGCAATTCTCTACAAGTATTCAAAAAAAAAAAAAATGAGACTAGATAAATAGGAACTCAACTTCAGCAGCCCCACATGTGGAGGAGGAAGCAAAGTTCCTGAAAACTACACACAAAACAAATTTGCTTTTTCTGCTTGGTAGGCAACGTGGACCTATGAATCAAATGCAGGATTTGGAGCCAAGATCCTTTGGTTGCTTTCCTGACTCAGTCAGTGAGTCAGTGACTGGGTGCTTATGATTATACTTTAGAGTCTTCTTAATTAGGAAGTGCTGATTTAGTCTTTGAAACAATTCCTGTGTAACATTGATCAGGCGACCTAAAAGAAAAAATAATCACCTTTTTATTTTGATCAGAGGTGTAATTTCATTAGCTTAGGGAATTGTCCTACAAGAAATTACCTCTTCAGTGCCGACTAGACCCTTTTCTATAACAAACATTCTTAGTTAGCTGGAGCACTGAGACATTGAGTGACTTGCCCAGGGTCACAGAGGCAGCAGCATACATCAGATGTAGGCAGTAATTTGGACCCAGGTTTTCTGAACCCAGAAGCTAGCTCTCCATTCACCATACTATCTCCAGATCAAAGAAGAGCAGAGTAAAATCAGCCCTCACAGAGTCCTACTCTGATGCCTTATCATCGCATGGAGGTGACCCTGTATTTGAACTCAGGTCTTCCTATTCAGTGTGCTAGCCACTGACCCACTTAGCTGCTGCTAAATGGTTCTCTTTCCTTCTGCTTCTACAAGAAAAGATAGAAATTGTGCTAAGAACAAAGAGGGGAAAATCAGTTGAATAGACAAAGTGTGTATATCATATTGCAAATAACACAATCATGAGAACATTGAGGAATTATCACATGGTATATAAAAGAGGGAAAAATATAAAAGACATGGGGGAAAAAAACTCAGGCCTAATTAATACCAGGAAAAAAATGCAGCCAAGGTGACATCAACAACCACCAACTTATATGTCTACTTTCCCAGCTATAAAAATTTTTAAAGAGAATCACCTGCCCACATATTGAAGTCACCCTCAAAGCAGGTATCAGTAGAGACACCTATAACATCCACCTTTAAAAATCTCCTCTTACAGAGAATTTACTATAACCCCACCCCCTGCTTCCAGGAAGTCATTCCAATTTTTTATCAGCTCTGATTCGTAGGAAATTTTTCCTTATGTTAAAACAAAATTCACCTCCCTATAATTTCTATCGTTTGGTCCTGATTCCACCTTCCAGGATAGAATAGAGTAAGCCTTTCTTTCAAGACACTTCTTCAGACAGTTGAAGGCAAATACCATGTCTTGTACCAAATACCTACACTCCCACCATATCAAGTTCTCTTCCTCAAGCTAATAAGCAATAATAATAAAAAGCTGGTATTAATATAGTGCCTTAAGGTTTGCAAAGTACCTTACAAATGTTATCTCATTATATCCTCGCAAAACCCCTGGGAGGTAGGTGCTGTTATTATCTTCATTTTACTGGTGGGGAAGCTGAGAAAGATAAAGATTAAGTGACCTGCCCAGAGTCACACAGCTAGTAAGTGTCTGAGGGAGGATTTGAACTTAGGTCTTGCTGACGCCAAGTTCAGCACTCTATCCCCTGAGCTATGCAGTTCCCTCCATTAACAGCCATAATCATATGATAATCATTGCATAAAATGGTCTATAGACCTTTAGTCATCCTAGTTAACCTCTGGCTGCTTCCCCAGTTTCTCTATGTCACTTCTCAAATATGACCTTTAGTATTATACACAATATTCTAGACACTAAGTCAGAGTACAATGGCACTCTAACCTCCCTTGCTGTGGAAACTACACATCAATGTGTTCTAAGATTATGTTAGCTCTTTGGGCTCCCACATCACCTTGCTGATTCATACCAATGCTACAGTCTACTAAATCCCTTAGATCTTTTCTACAGAAACTGCTTTCTATCTATATCCTATAATTATACAGTTGATATTTTTTGACCCAAAAACAGAACTTTACATTTGGCTCCATGAAGTTTCATTTTCTTAAGCTTCCTAGTTCTGATACCTAATGTATCATCTATCCCTCCAGGTTTGGTGTTATTCACAAAATTGATAAGTATGCCATCCAATGCCTTCCTGCCATTCACTAATTTTTTAAAAAATTTGACTAGAAAAGGGCAAAGCCCTACAATACTTAAAGATTTTCCCCAGATTGACATTGGTCCTTCTTTGCCATTAAACCAATCTTTGAGTCTATTCAGACAATCAACCTTCACTGTCATCCAATCTCAATCTCTACTTTGTCCACAAGAATATCGTGAAAGATTCTGTCAAATGTCTTGCTGATATCCACATATACTGTTTATGGTATATCTGTCTCGGACAGGAACTGTTACAGATGATCAGTAAACTGGGTCCAGAATTGAAGAGGGCAATGTACAATTGGATTACATTTGTAAAATTATATAACATTTTAGTGACCCAAAGATGCCCTCTGATTCAAAAACTCTCTTAAACATCCAGTATCCATCCAGTGGCTCTATATGACAGCAAATTTTGGAACCTCATAGTCTCCTGGAGAATAAAAA
This sequence comes from Petaurus breviceps papuanus, assembly GCF_028583685.1. Lineage (NCBI taxonomy): Eukaryota > Metazoa > Chordata > Mammalia > Diprotodontia > Petauridae > Petaurus > Petaurus breviceps. The sequence continues at coordinate 8,272,149 of NW_027186349.1, forward strand.
TTCCAAAGAAAAGTTAGAGATATGAGGCAGGCTTAAGAAGATGCAATTTATCACAGTGGTGACTAGCACAGATTAAGAAGTATAAAGGAAAATATAATTACGAATATGTGCTATAAAAGAAGGCAGATCAATCATGTGGTCAAAAGCAGGACCAAAAAATAGAGAGAGACCAGTTATTGCAATGATACCCATAAAAGGTTTTTTAAAAAGTAACCTATTTGTGGAGGATTTATGGGAGGACATAGATAAGAAAAAAGCATGATAATAACATAGGGATGGGTTCTGACCTGCAGCCTGGGAAGGACTGCTCTGTGGCTCTACACCGATCAAACCACATCTGGATTTTCAGGTTCCTTTCTGGGAACTACATTTTAAGAAAGGCATTGATAAACTGGAAAGTTTCCAGAGGAGGGCAGCCACTATAATAAAAGGGCCTCAAGATCATATGAAGATTATTTGTCATATAAAGTTTGATTAAAGGTACTGGAGTTGCTTAATTTGAAGAAAAGAAGGCTAAGAGGCTAAGATGAGGTGAAGGGAGTGTGGGAAGGAAATGCTAGCTTTCTTTAACTTTTCAATTTGAAAAAAAAAAAAGGATTAGATGTGTTCTGCTTGCCCCCAGAAAAATAGTGGGTGAAGGTAGCAAAGAGACAGATTTAGACAGATATAATGAAAAACTTCCTAATAATCAGCTATACAAAGTAGATATAGAGAAGACTACTTATTCAGGTATGGGCTGGACTACAGGCCAACCTCGAAAAGATTTTAATCTCAGTATGCCATCCTATGCCTTCATCCCATTCATTGATTTTTGTAAGTTGACCTAAATAGAGCAAAGCTCTCTACAATACTTAATTTAAATTTTCTCCCCAAGTTGACACTGTTCCTTCTTTGCCATTAAACCAATCTTTGAACCCATTCAGACCAACTAGTTCCAAATTGACCTCCGTTTATAGTTTAGTAAACATGCATATACATATATGTATACATTATACAAATATACATATGTGCATGTGTGTTTGTATATTGTGTATACATATGTGTATATATATACATATATATACATATACACTCATGCATATATATATATACACATAGACATAGACATATATACTCAAACATACAAATACAGACCAGAAAACTGTCCCAGGTTTGAAAAACAGCATGTTTGGGTGGGTAGGAGGCACAGTGAATAGAGTACCAGCCCTGGAGTCAGGAGGACCTGAGTTCAAATCCAGACTCAGACACTTAACACAAAACTAGCCATGTGACCTTGGGCAAGTCACTTAACCCCAATTGCCCTACCTTCCCCCCTCCAAAAAAAAAACAGCACGTTAAATCTTCTGTGCTTCTCAGTATTGGGATTGAGTGACTGCTGTACTTCCAGCCTAGGTAAGGAGGCCCTGTATGCACATATGTACATACATACATACATACCTGTGTGTGTATATATGTGTGTGCATACACATGTAGATATACCTATACACATAATACAATATATACACACATATATATGGGGGGGAAAGAGAATGAAACAGAAAATAGTTTGAAGCCAGAAAGATCTGAATTTAAGGCTCACCTCTGACACATACTATCTGTGTGATTCTGGACAAATCACCTAAATTAGTGCTTGAAGCAACTCCGTAAGCATCAGAGAACGTTCTTACCTGCATTGGTAAAGGTGATTTCCTCATCTGGTGGGAGTTCCTTATACATTTGTAATCACAGGTCTAATCCCTATTCAAATATACATGCAGACATGCATGCATACATACTTACATACACCTCTATAAACACTTGCATTTTTTCCTCCACTATATAAAGGCTTGTCCTATTTTCTATAGTACCTTAGGGTTCACAGAGCATTTCCTCACTTCATCCCTGTAGCTTACAAGGAACATAAAAAATAGAAAACCTGTGGACAACTTTATATTTTGCTGACTTTCTGTTATTATAATTAAATATTGAATAAATAAAGCAAAACAGAAAAGACTTTTTTCATAAACACATCCCTTGCCAGACATCTCTCAAATGAAGTCTTCTCTGAGAGGGCATTCACTGCCTTCTGGATCTTCAACCTTTCTCTGGAATAAAGTCAGAAAGAACAAAGCAAGAGGAGACAGAAATTTTAGAATGCACTAAAGAGGAGAATCTTGAAAGATCCTTCCAATTTAAAGTCTTAAGTGTGAGCAGAGACTAAGACATTGACCAGAATCAGCTTTAGAATCAGAGATTGCAATGAAAGATATTTAGGAAGGGAAATTTAAAGAATATCTTAAAGAACAAAAAAAAAGTAAACATTCTTAAATTTAATTGATTTGCAAAAAGAAGAGCAAAGGAGTGGTCACAAATAACACAAACTAACATTCTTCTAGAGCTTTGAGGTTTGCAAAGGACTTTATATACATATATCTCATTTAATCTTCCCAACAACCTTGTGAGGTAAATAGAGAAATTATTATATATCATAGTCATAACTAGGGTGTGGTAATTGGCGCTTTGTCCTAGGGCATCAAAATTCAGAAGACTGATAGCACTTAGATTCCTTCAGTAGCACAGAAACAACAATTCTTATTAATTTAACACTAAGGTAATAAGAATAATTCACTTCCTTATTCTTTCCCTGGTAGCCACATCCCAGGAAAGCTACTCCTAGGTCCAGCTTAACTTGACTTTCCTGGCCCCAGCAATAGCTTCACAGTATCCCAAATGTCTCTACACAGTAGGAAAGTGTCCCAGGGTCTCCCTCCCACCACCTGAATTGTCTTCAGAAGTTAAATGCTGTTTGACTCTCCATACTTTGTGAACCTTACTCTAGTTGCCAAAGTTGCTGGTTACAATTACATATTATCTCCATTTTATAGATAAGAAAACTGAGATTCAGGCTAAATATCTCATCACACAACTAGTAAGAGTTAGAGATAAATATGAAACTCATTTTTCCCTGGCCTCTGAATCCACCAGTCAGTCTAACATATCACCTCCATCTCAAGGGAAACCGAATCTCCCCATTAGAATCAGGGAAAGGTAAAAGGGCATGCCCTCGAAGCCAAGAAAATGAAGATTATTTTATTCACTGTTTTTCCAAGAGGGAAACCTCTATTCAGCAATCACAATGATGATTATGATAGTGCTAGTAAAAGTAACAACTAACATTTGTTGTTGTTTGGTCACATTGGACTCTTCATGACCCCATTTGGGATTTTTGTGGCAGGGATATAGGAATGATTTGCCATTTCCTTCTCCAGATCATTTTACAGATAAGAAAATGGAAACAAATCGGATTAAGTGACTTGCCCAGGGTCACAGATCCAATAAGTGTCCAAGGCCATATTTGAACTTACATCTTCCTGACTTCAGCCCCAGCACTCTATCTACTGTGCCACTTAACTGTCCAGAAGCATGCAAACTATATAAATTAACATTTATATAGTACCTACTGTGTCCTAGTCAGTGGGCTAAGAACTATACAAATATTATCTCATTTGATCCTTACTACACCCTGGGAGGTAAATTCTATTATTATTCCCATTTTAACTAAGGGAACTAAGGCAAATAGAGGTTAAGTGACTTGTCCAGGGTCAAACTTGTCTTCCTGATCCCACTTTGTAAAATAAAAGGTTTTATAAGTCTTAAAGCATTATATAACTTTATATGTACAGGCTCACAGAGCTTAGCTTAAATGGGCCTCAGAGGCCATAGTCAACAAGCATTTAGTAAATGTGTGCCAGGCACTGTATTAAGTGCTAGGGATACAAAGGAAGGCAAAAACACAGTACTATTCTCCAGGAACTCACATTCTAATAAGGGAGACAGTGTGCAAATAACTGTGTATAGAGAAAATAAAAATCTTAGAAATGGGAGATAATCTCAGAGGAAATGGAGTGGGAGTGGGAAGAGTCACAGAAAGTGCTTGTCTGGAAAGTTGGATTTGAGCTAGGGCTTAAAGGAAGTGAGGGAAGCCAGAAGGCGAAGATGAGAATCCAGAGAAAGAACTGATAAATAGAAGTATGTATAAGTGTAGCACCGATGCAATATTTACAATACCCACAATCTCTATAAATAGAACTGCATGATGCTCAATCACAAAATATAGCATACTCTTTGTATATAAGACAAAAGCAAAACATTTATTCAGACACCAGAAAACCAAATCCCAAAACCAGTAAGCTGATTCCATCATAGTAGCAAAGAATTTAATAAGCCACAACAGCACAGAGAGCCACAGCATCCTGTAGCCTTCCCACAAACCAACACACAGCCAACTTTTACTCACAAGCCTGATTGAACTCCTTGCCTGAGCATCCTCTCTTTCCCATCACCTACCTGGTTCTGACTCCCAGCTCCCTGAGGGCTCTGCTCCAATCTTCAGCAAACTCTTCCTGCCACAGGCTCCATGTGATTACATTCAGCCTGTTAGGGGGCAGAGTTTATTTTCAAAGCACAGAAGGTCTTCAAATTCCCCTAGGCTTATTAAGGGGCATGGAACATCTTCAAATTACCATTACCATTACAATAGGATAATTTTGTTTTTATATATACATATATACACACACACACATATGCAGGCACACACGCATGCACACACACACTTGTGTCTAATTGTAATCATCTCTAGAGCAAGGAGGGAAAGGAAGGAAAAAATAAATTTCTATGATAATTTTGTTATATATTGGAAAGGAATAGCAAATTGTATATAGTAGATTTAACATTTCATGTGTAGTCATCTTTTTTATTGTTCTATGTTAGGGAAATGACTGTTTTATTCCATAAATTAAAAATAAAATCTTTTTAAGAGATTATGGTATATTAAAAGAGAGAGAGAGAGAGAATATTCCAGGCACGAAGAGCAGCCAATATAAATGCAGTGAAACAGGAGATTGTCTTGAGGAATAGCATGTAGGCCAGCACCAATGAATGGTAGAGAGTGTGAAATATTAAGAAAGTGGGAAAGGTATGAGTGGGACATGTTTATAAAGGGTTTTAAATGTCAAACAGAAGCCTTTATATTTTATCTTGGGGGTGATAGAAAGACTCTGCTGAGTAGTGGGTAGCATAATCAAACCTTCACCTTAGGAAGATCAATTTAACAGCTGAGTGGAGGGTGGATTTCTGTGGAGAGAGATAAAGGCCAACCAAAAAGCTATAATGATAATATAGGCCAGAGGCGATGAGGACTTGTACCAGGGTTATGGTTGTGTGACCAAGGCTGAGAATTCCAAGAAACAGAGTGGTTAAATTTAACAATCCAATTCAGAAACATGTTCTGTAAGCCCTCAGGAGAAAGACCTTCAAATTTGAATAACATTAGAATAAAGAAAAGAGTGATAAAAAAGAAAGCAGAAGTAATGTGTATAGATAGCTTCTTCAGGGAGTTCAGAGAAGACATATAAGATGATAGTTATCAGGGACGGACAGATCAAATGAGAGTATTTAAGGCTGGAGGAGATGTGGGCATGTTTGAAGGCAAAAAGGAAGCAGCCAGTAGATAGAGAAAGCCTGAGATACTGAGGATAATAGCAAAGCAAGCATTCTTCTGGAGAAAATAGGATGGAATGGAGCTAAATACTGGGTTCAGAGCTTGACCATTCTGCTCTCCTCAGAAAGATAGGATACTGGGTTGGCATTGTATCTATTCTCTTAAATATTATTTTGCTAAATGAAATAGTTTTTAGGTTCAAGTGGCGCTTCTGATCATTACCTTTTAATGTGAAACAAGCTAAATATCCAAGGCTTAACTTTCTCTCCACTAAATGCTAGTTTCATAACGAACACATATAAGAAATAGCAAATAAACCCATTTTTTCAAACAGATAGCAAATAGAAATCAGAGAAAGTATATGTGTGAATGTATTCACATGAGTATATGTGAGTATGGAAGTACATATGAAACAGCACACAGAATAAATGAGTTCTCCTAATGGGAGCTCTAGCAAGAGAGAGTCTCAGATCTCACCCCAGGGAAATTCCCTGGAATCTCTAATGTAATAAGCTAGGAACAGGGTAATGATTCAAGTGCCGGCTCCTCTATATGTTGGCTTCTTCCCAGAATCATTCTATACCTTTAGGGACCTGAAGAGCATCTGCACCCATATGTTTTCTTTCCAAAGCTGCAAGTCAGAAGACCAGAATCTCTTTTCTCTCCAAGTCTCCCAACTCTGTTCTTCAAGCAAGAGGACTGAGAAATCAATATCCACCAATAAGGAGAGTCTTATGCAAATAACCCTTGAAACCAAGAGTTATACTGATATAAATTCTGTTATAAAAACCTATTCTTAGTGAATAATATTTCAAATGGGCTGCTGTAGCCTTTATTTATTCAATATGTTTAAACGAATATTCATTACAGTCATTGGTCTCTGTTTTATCTTTCCCTGGTTTTGGTACTAGAACTATGTTTGTCTTATAAAAGTTTGATATCTTTCTCTATTTTTGCAAACAATTTTGGTGTTTATTGTACTCTAAATGTTTGATAGAATTGAATTGTAAATCAAACTGAGCCTGGGTTATTTTTTTCTTTGGAAATTCACTTAAGACTTGTCATTTTCTTTTTCTAAGATCAGCTTCTCTATAATTCCCATTTCTTTTTCTTTTAATCTTTGCATTTTATGTATCTCAAGTATTTATCCATTTCATTAAGCTTTCAGTTTTGCTAACATGTAATTGGGCAAGAAGTTTTCAAAAAGTTGCTTCTTCAACTATTGTGAATTTTCCTTTTTGATTTTAGTGATTTGGTTTTCCTCTCTTTGTTTTTTCATCAAATTAGGTAAGGGCTTATATATTTTATCATTTTTCCCCAAAAAAGTTATTAGTTTTATCAATTCAATGACTTTTTTGTCTTCAATTTTGTTGACCTCATTTGGTTTCCAGAATTTCAATTTTTATAGTTTTTTAAGTTTTTTGATGTGTCATTTGTCTAGTTTTCTTTTCATTTACATGCCCAATTTATTGACCCCTTTTTTCTTTCTTTTGGTGATGAAAATGTTCAGAGATAAATTTTTTCCCCTCAGGATTGCTTTGGCTACATCCCAAAAGTTTTGGTATGTTGGCTATACATAGCATTTTCTACAAGTTTGACTATGAAAGGGAAAGAAGATACAGGATAAGAGTTTTAAGGAATTAGAGGGTCAAATAGTTTTTAGAAGAATAGTATGTATAAATTCAATAACCATAAAAGAGAGTATACTTCTATATAAATAGAATGAACAAACAGATGAGGGACATCATAGGAGAAATCATTGTTGTTAATATTATATATATATATACATATACACATATATCTTAAAGTATATTCTTTATAATAAAGTTTTTAGTATCTTTACTTTGGGTATTATAAATTCCTAGTAAAAAAAACTTACTGTAAAACAAAACACAAAATGGCATGGAAACAAGTATCACTGTCACCATAACAGAAGGCATCCCAATTACATTCAATTCTCCTAGAAACAGGGACACTGAGAAGTGGCCTGACAAGACTCACTTGCATGAATTTACATCATGGGGTCATAGCTGATTCTTTTCTCTTTTGCTCAGAGCAACGGGCAAGGCAACTGACAAATTGGCTTTCTTTAGACAAAGGCTGTGTTGCTGTTAGGCTGAGCAGAAAAGAATGTGCATGTTCTTAGAGGCAAATGGTGAGACCTACAATGTAACTTGATGGTAAGTAGCTCTGGTAGGCAAAAGTCTCAGAAAGGTTGCCCTGACCTAATGTCCACAGTTTTCCTTTTGGGAGGCAACATTTTCTATTTCAGTGATCCTTTTGCTTTAGAAAATTAGCTTTTAAAAAAAAAAAAAGCAATTGGGGTTAAGTAACTTGCTCAAGGTTACGCTGCCAGTTATTTCTGGGTGTGGTGCTAAATATCTGAGCCCGGATTCGATCCCAGGTCTCCCAACTCTGGGGCCAGCACTCTCCACCACCTGGCCCCTAGAAAATTAATTTTCAAATAACCTTCACTACCTTCAAGCTACTACAGCTATGTCAACTTGGGAAATCTTCTATAGACATTATAATTGTTGATTGTTCAATATTACAATTTTCCCTGCCTGTATGCTCACCTAGTTTTCCAAAAATGCTTGGATTTAGATAGCAAATCTTGGTTGCCTTTCTCTGTGTGTGCATTTTTACAAGATGTCATACAGCTTTCATTACAGTTTTAACCTGAGAACAGGTTATGGAATTGTAATGCTCCTTTCCACCACAGTGCTCACATCCCACCTCCAGTTGGAATTCTAACAGGGACTTGAAAGCAGCTCTCTTCTCTACAGAATTGAATTTTGCCACCAATTAGCATCACAAAGATGGAACATTGGCACTCTGAAAGGAAACTGAAAAAACCCCACTTGCTCAGGGGTTCTTAACCTTCTTTATGTCATGGACCTATTTGACAGTCTGGGGAAGACTATGAACCCCTCCTCAGAGTGTTTCTAAATGCAAAAGATGAAAAAATAAGACTACACAATAAACTTATTATGTTAAAAATATGATTATCAAAACCATTTTTAAAGCAAGTCTCCAGATTAAGAACCTCTGCACTGACTGGCTCCTTAAAAGATACTCTTTTCCAACTGTTCTCTCACTCTGTAGCTAACTAAAGCCTGTGTCACAGGGATAAATAATAATATCAACAACTCAAATCATACAGCACTTAAATGCTTGAAAAACACTTTCATAGAATCATGGGATTTAGAGCAGGAAGGGCCTTAGAGATCATACTAATCTAATATCTTCATTTTATAAATGAGAAAATTAGGGGCCCAGAGAGGTTAAGTAACTATTACAAGGACACACAAAATTAATTAGTAAATTGTAGAGTCAGGATCTGAGTCATGGAGGTCCTTTGACTCCAAATACGTAGTGAGGGACAGAATAAAACCTCTCATCATGTGAACCACATGGTAACATACTCAAACATCTTGCTTTTTTTAAGCCACTCCATCAGCCAGTACTTCAACACTTCAATAAATTCACAGTTTCATTAGTTGGTTCATACACCCTCCATCCATGCATATCACAAGCCATCCATGCTTTCTTATCCTGTGCAATTCCATGTTCTCCCAGCAATCTTCCGGAGAGGATCTCCTGCACACACTAGGTCTTTTTATAAGACATGGGAAACAGTAGCATACTCAAACTTGAATTATCCTTTGCTCTAAACTTCATTCCTCTCCAGGCTTTACTCCTGTCTTCAGACTTTGTCTATCACACCTAGAGCAGAAGCCTCCTTACCATGGAGGTTCACTCTACCCCTGAACTTCCAACACTAAAAGTATACTCCTTCATTGTGACTCCTTCCTTTGACTGGAGTTTACTAACAGAAACTCCATTTAAAGGAAAGTACTCAAGTCAACCATGTTTTCATTCCTCTCAAGAGTCCACTCCTGACTAGCTGAACTTTCTCTCCTCTACCCCTAAGGGTACCTTCTGCTTCCCCTCAACTCCTTATCCCTACTTTTCAGATTTCTTGTATGTGCTATCTTCCATTATTGGAATGAAAGGTCCTTTCTGCTTGTTCCCATATTCTAGCACTATCCCAGTGCCTGGCACAAAATACATTTATATGATAGATAGATGGATAGATAGATAGATAGATAGATAGATAGATAGATAGATAGATAGATAGATAGATAGATAGATAGATAGATGATAGATAGATAGATAGATGATAGATAGATAGATAGATAGATAGATAGATAGATAGATAGATAGATAGACAGATAGATAGATGATAGATAGATAGATGATAGATAGATAGATAGATAGATAGATGGATGGATAGATAGATAGATAGATAGATAGATG
>NW_027186349.1:8282047-8288086 GCF_028583685.1 Petaurus breviceps papuanus
GATAGATAGATAGATAGATAGATAGATAGATAGATAGATAGATAGATAGATAGATGGCTGTTTTCATTTTGTTCTCCCTCTTTGGAAGGTGAGCCCTTCGAGAACAGGAGCTATTTTTACCTCTCTTTGTATCCCCAAAAATAAGCACAGTGTTTGACACATAATAAACACTGAATAAATGCTTGTTGTAGAATGGCTGAGGTGATTCACCTTATATGTTAATTTCTTTACTTTGAATTTTGTCATGAACTCTCTTCAGGCAGCCTGGAATGCAAGATTTGATTGGGACCAATTTTCTCTCCATGGCATGACGTCTATGAAGGAATACAAATTAGGCAGTAATAAGTAGTCCTCACGTAGCAGAAGACCGGATAGAGTTCAATCAGCATGTATGAGAGGCTACAGCCAGGGGGAAAAGGAGGACAGGGAAAATCCTAGAGCTGAGACATGGGGTCTAAGAGTCTGTGATATACATGTACATGTTATGCAGAATCCATAAATTTAACTACTGACATATCATGCATATTGATATTCTACATCAGAATTTCCCAATTTCCTCCTGAATGAAGAACTCACACTATACCAAATAGGCTTTCTGGATCTAAATTATTGCCATTCTATGTACTGACCATTGTAGAAAACTTACAGGATGGATTAACACTTCTTGTAGGAACAATATCTACCCCATGTAAGCTAGTTCGTTTTTCCCTAAAAGGCAATAAGACCATCCTCAAGACTTGATTTTTATATAAACTTTTTATATATAAAATTTTATATAAACTTATAAACTTGAGTTTATAAGGGGACTAAGACCTAAAATGTTGACCTAGATTCCTGGTTACATAAATATGAAAATCCAATGCACAAGAAGTCAGGGACTCCTAAAGTTTAATACATCCTAACAACCTGTCCACTTGTGATGGAAAATGAGAAGGTAAGGGAGCTGCACTTAGCTGAATTAATGTTAAATTCTTCTTGTTGCTATGTCATTTTTCAGTCATGTCTTACTGTTTGTGATCCCATTTGGGGTTTTCTTGGAAAAGATACTGGAGTTGTTTGCCATTTCCTTTCTCCATCTCATTTTATAGATGAGGAAACCAAAGCAAAAAAGGTTAAGTGACTTTCCAAGGGTCACACAGCTAGTAAGTATCTGAGGTTGGATTTGAACACAGATCTTCCTGACTCCAGGTCCAGAGTCCTATCTACTGCCTCACCTAGCTGCCTCTTAATGTCCTTTCCATGCTATTACTAACTGAACTTCTTTTTGTTAAATATGAGATAGTCTAAAAGTAACTCATTTCATTCTAACCCAGTTTAAACCACAGGACTGACTAGAGTGAGGCCTGTCCCAGAGCAACGCTGATCACTACTCTCCCTTGGATCACACAGTGAGATAAGAAGATATCCTATGCCAAGGTTCTTGGGTCCTGCGTTTTTCTTAATGTTTATTTTATTAAACATTTCCCAAAATCATTTTTTCTCATTTAATATATTTTATTTTTTCCCAATTGCATATTAAAACAGTATTTTAACCTTTGGGGTTTTTTTTAGTTTTGAGTTCCAATTTTTATCCTTCCCACCCTCCCTTCCTTCCCCTCTTCCTGAGATGGTAAGTAATCAGATATAGGTTATGCATTGCAATCATGTTAAGTATTTCCATATTAGTCATTTTGTACAAGAAAGAAAGTGAAAAACAGCATGCTTCAGTCTGTATTCAGACAAGATCAATTGTTTCTCTGGAGAGAGATAGTAGGCTTCATCATTAGTCCTTTGGAATTTTTTTGAATCATTGGATTGCTAAGAATAATTAAGTCATTCATAGTTATTCATTGTACAATATTGCTGTTACTATCTATAATGCTCTCCTGGTTTTATTCATTTCACTTTGCATCACTTCATGTAAGTTTTTTCAGGTTTTTCTGAAATCCACCTGCTCATCATTTCTTATAGCACAATAATTTTCCATCAAATCATATACTACAACCTGTTTAGTCATTCCTCAAATGATGGGCATCACTTCAATTTCCAATTCTTAGTCACCACAAAAAAAGTTGCTATAAATATTTTTGTACAAATAGGTCCTTTTCACTTTTTTTAATGTCTTTGGTATACTGATCTGTTAGTGGCATTGTTGGATCAAAGGGAACAAACAGTTAGATTGCCCTTGGGCATAGTTCCAAATTGCTCTCCAAAATGGTTTGATCAATTCACAACTCTACCAACAGTGTATTAGTGTCCCAGCTTTCCTATATCCCCTCTAAGATCCAATATTTTCCCTTTTTTGTCATATTAGCTACTCTGATAGGTGTGAGGTAATACCTCAGAGTTGCTTTAACTTGCATTTCTCTGATCAATAGCTATTTAGAGTGGGGGGGGGGGGGTTATGGTTCTCAATAGCTCTTGTCTCTTCGTCTTAAAACTGTCTTTCAAATCCTTCAACTATTTATCAATTGAGGAATGAGTTGTACTTTTATAGATTTGACTCAGTTCTCTATATATTTGAGAAATTAGGCCTTTATCAAGGACACTTGTAGCAACAATTTTCCCCAATTTTCTACTTTCCTTTTAATTTTGGTTGCATTGGTTTTGTTTGAGCAAAAACTTTTCACATTATTTTACATTTTGTAATGTTCTCTATATTTTCTTTGGTCCTAAATTCTTCTTTTATCCAGAGACCTGACAAATAAACTATTCCATGTTCTCCTAATTTGCTTATGATATCACCCTTTATGTCTAAATCATGTACCCATTTTGACCTTATCTCGGTCTACAATGTAAGATGTTGGTCTATACCTAGTTTCTGCCATACTGTTTTATACTTTTCCCAACATTTTTCGTTAAAGTAATGAGTTTTTGCACCAAAAGCCTGGATCTTATCATATACTAGATTACTATGCCATTTACTATAATGTGATGTGTACTTAATCTATTCCACTGATTCACCATTCCATTTGTTAGCCAGTAGCAGATTGTTTTGATAATTATCACTTTATAATACAGTTTGAAATCTGGTACAGCTAGACCACCTTCCTTCACATATTTTTTCATTGATTCCCTTGATATTCTTGACCTTTTGACCTTCCAGATGAATTTTGTCATTATTTTTTCTAGCTCTATAAAGTAATTTTTTGACAGTTTGATTAGTATGGGACTGAATAAATAGGTCAAATAGAACTGTCATTTTAATTACATTGGTTCAACCTACCCATGAGCAATTAATATTTTCCCAGTTGCTAGATCTGATTTTATTTTGTGAAAAGTGTTTTGTATTTGTATTCATATAGTTCCTTGATTTGTCTTGGTAGGTAGACTCCCAAATGTTTTATTTTGTCTACGTTTATTTTAAATGGAATTTATCTTTCTATCTCTTGCTGATGGACTTTGTTGCTAATATATAGAAATGCTAATGATTTATTTGTGTTTATTTTAATCCTGCAACTTTGCTAAAGTTGTTAATATTTCAAATAGCTTTTTAGTTGATTCTCTGGGACTCTGTAAGTATAATATCACATCATCTGCAAAGAGTGATAGGGTTTTTTTCCTCATTGACCATTCTAATTTCCTTAATTTCTTTTTCTTCTCTTATTGTTATGCCTAACATTTCTAGTCCAATATTAAATAAAAGCATATTAATGAGCATCCTTGCTTTACCCCTCATTTATTGGGAAGGCTTCTAGCTTATTCCCATTACAGATAATACTTGCTGATGGTTTTAGATAAATATTACTTATAATTTTAAGGTAAGCTCCACTTACTCCTATGCTTGTTCCTACATTACTGACTAGTAAAATCCAGTTTCTTAAAAACTAGACTATAATGGTCATGCGTTATTGACTAATAAAACTCAGTTTCTTAAAAATATAACATTTTATATATTTAAGAAACTAGATTTTAATGGTCAGGCATTATTTAGCAAAATTCAGTTTCTTAAAAATACTATATTTACTCAGTCAGTTGAGTGACTTCACTATAAGACTGGAGAGAGGCATAATTTCCAGTAAGATATGAGAACTAATATTAGTCACAGGTAAATATACTTCAAAGCTACTGAGAAAACAGCTGAGACACTCACTCAGCAATGATATGCAAGGCCCATGAGTTCACAGTAGGAATCTTCCATCTTCTTCTGAAGGGGGTGACTTCACAAATATGTTGTCTCATAATGGCGGGCTATACTGATCTTGACCATGAATCTTGCAAATGCATTGTTTCCCTAAGCGAAGGATGCTAGATGATGGGTCATTGCTACTCATTACCAGTACTTGGAAAATAATTGAACTGTATTGCCTACTAAGGTCAGCATATTTCCATGTTAGGTAAGTATACAGTCCAGGAAGCTGTACGATATAGTAGAGAGAGCATGTGCTTTAGAGTCAGAGGACCTCTCTTATACTTACCACCTGTGTGACCTTGGGCATTTCACTTAACCCTTGTGAACTTCTTAATTGTAAAGTGTGGGGGTTGGGCAAGATGGACCATGAGGTCTTTTTTAGTCCTGGATCTATGATCCTATATCACTCATTTAGTCACCAAAGATATATTAGAGCTATCCATTCAAAGCTCTTTATAACTTACCTTCCTTGTACATCCCCAGTCTTCTTACACCTTATTCCCTAACGCATCCAATGGAATGTGGTACATGCTGTCCAATATAGTCATTGTCAATTGTCTTTTCTTGTATGTGTGTTCATGTGTGTATTTTAAATATATGAGAACAGATTCATTAAGATTAATTATTCATTAAGCTAAAATAGCTGATGTAAAACTAAAAACAACAATAAAATTTTAAAAGAAGAAAGTTCTCCTCCTATAAGGTATCTCCACCCACCTGTCAAAATCATATAATACCCATTAATCATCAAAACAATTTGGTAGCTAGCTAAGAAATAGAGTGGTGTATCAGTAGAATAGATTAGGTACACAATACATAGTAGTAAGTGGATATAATAATCTAGTGTTTGATAAACCCAAATATCTAAGTTTTGGGGACAAGACTTCACTATTTGACAAAAAATGCTAGGAAAATGGGAAAGCACTTTGGCAGAAACTAGGTATAGACCAATACCTCACACAACATACCAAGATAAGATCAAAATGGGTACATGATTTAGATATAAAGGGTGATACCATATGAAAATTAGGAGAACATGGAATAGTTTACCTGTCAAATCAAGGATAAAGGAAGAATTTATGACCAAACAATAGATAGATAACATTATGGGATATAAAATAGATAATTTTGATTACATTAAATTAAATGGAAGCTGCAAAAAGAAAATCAATGCAGCCAAGATGAAAAGGAAAGTAGAAAATGGGGGGATGCTGGGGTGGCTAGGTGATGCAGTGAATAGAGCACTGGTCCTGGAGTCAGGAGGACCTGAGTTCAAATCTGGCCTCAAACACTTAACACTTACAAGCCGTGTGACCTTGGGCAAGTCACATAATCCCAATTACCCTGCCTTCTCCCCTCCAAAAAGCCAAAAAAAATTTTTAAGAGAAAGAAAAGAAAGAAAGAAAATGGGGGGATACAGGGGAAGGATGAATTTGATAGCAAGTTTCTCTGATAAAGGCCTCATTTCTCAAATAATAAAGAACTGAGTCAAATTTAGAAGAATACACATCATTCCCCACATGATAAATGGTCAAAGGATATGAACAGGCAGTTTTCAGATAAAGAAATCAAATGTCTTTATAATCATATGAGAAAATGCTTTAAATCACTATTGATTAGAGAGGTACAAATTAAACCAACTCTGGGTACTACCTCATACCTATTAGATTGGCTAATCTGACAGAAAAGGAAAATGACAAATGCTAGAGGAGATGTGGGAAAATTGGGGTACTAATGTACTGTTGGTGGAGTTGTGAACTGATCTAACCATTCTGGAGAAAAATTTGGAACCATGCCCATATGACTATAAAACTGTGCATATGCTTTGACCAGTACTACTACTACTACTACTACTACTACTCCAAAGAGATAGGAAGGAAAGAAGGAAGGAAGGAAGGAAAGAAGGAAGGAAGGAAGGAAGGAAGGAA
>NW_027186349.1:8288186-8294383 GCF_028583685.1 Petaurus breviceps papuanus
AGGAAGGAAGGAAGGAAGGAAGGAAGGAAGGAAGGAAGGAAGAGGACCTATTTGAACAAAAATATTTATAGCAGCTCTTTTGTGTTAGCAAAGAATTGGAAATTTCGGGGATACCCATCAATTGGGGAATGGCTGAACAAGTTGTAGTATATGATTGCGATGGAATACTACTGTGTCATAAGAAATTATGAGCAAGATTGCTCCAGGAAAACCTGGAAAGACTTACATGAATTCACACAAAGTGAAGTAAGAATAACACTATATGCAGCAATATCGTCCCACAAAGAACTGTGAATGACTTGACTATTCTCAGTAATACAATAATCTAAGACAATTCTAAAGGATTTATGAAAAAAAATGCTATCCACCTCCAGACAAAGAACTGATGGAGTCTGAATGCAGATCAAAGCATTTTTTTTACTTGCTTTATTTTTCTTGAGAGTTTTTTGTCTGTGCTTTCTTTCACAACATGACTAATATGGAGATAAATTCTGCATGACTGCACCTATATAACTTATATCAAATTGCTTACCTTTTTCTCAATGAGGGAGGAGGGGATAGAAGAAAGAATTTAAAACTCAAATTTTTTTTGAAAAAATATTAAAAATTGTTTTACATGTAATTTAAAAAATTAGAAAAACAAAGCTATACAATACCAAAAAAAAATTTTTTTTCTAAAATTCCAAGTGTGATTAAGGCACACTTATAGTCCCTAGAGCTGTTGGATCATTTTAGTTGGGCTAAAGTCAATCAGGTACCCACATGAAGTCCAGTACCAAGATGGTGAGCCTCCAGAGTGTAGGGGCCATCAGGCTACACCAGCAAGGGAAGACCAGCTCAGATCAAAAAAATGGAGCTGGTGAAAGCTCCTATGCCAATCAACATTAGGGTCAGACCTGTGAAGAGTCACTGTAATTCTGGCCTAATAAGATAAAGAGATCCAATCTAGGGGGGAAAAGAAGCCATTCCAGATTCCTTGAAAGATGAAACAACAGAGATTACTTTTTTCAATGACTCTCTGAATACTCATATCAAGTGAGGTATTTCACAAAAAGAAGCTCATTTAAGGCATTTGTCACCATAACGAAATATGGCTGGTGCAGAAGACAAATAGAAGTATTGATTGTACACAGTTAGGTCCATCATGCACTTATGTTGCTGGATGATGTTGACTGATCTGCATCAAGCCCCAGAACACTGCAGTGCTTCTTAAATGAAATCCGTAATTTCTCAAAGAAATTTTGGCCTAATTATCCACAAAGAAAAAAATGAGTGAAGTGTACTTATTGTCCAGACTGACATACAATTCAGTGGGCAATATATAAAGTTAGCTCTTGAGCATATCAATCTTAATTAGACACTGTAAACATTGAACAGTAGTAGGACAACATACTGGATTAACTCTGGACAATTGCATGCTGCTTTTAGAGCCCCCCAAAACTTTTCCTGAAAAAAGATGCCCAGTTTTCAAACATAAATGCTTATGTGGCTTATAAGTTATTGAATGTCACAGTCTAGAAAATTAAAATAGAGGATCACTCAAAGGGCAATAGATGGGTACATGGTACACAAGAATAAAACTCAAGAAATGTCCCCATTATGAGGGATTTATCCACTGTGAAAGATTTACCAAAATACATGGCCAAAAGTCATGCAGAAAGAGCATACATAGATGAGATGAAGTCTGCAATATTGGAGTAAGTAATCCAGTCAATGAGGTCACAGATCCATAGCAGTATCAGGATAAGTCACTACTAAATCATTCTGCAAATGATCTCAAAAGACTATGGATAATATGGAGGCTGCTGCAGGTATACAATAGGGCATGTAGCTTCTTAGTTGTTTTTTTTTTTTATTAAGCAATCAGAGTTAAGTAACTTGCTCAAGGTTACACGGCCAGTTATTTCTGGGTGTGGTGCTGAGTGTCTGAGCCCGGGATTCGATCTCCAGGTCGTCCCAACACTGGAGCCGGTACTCTTACTCGCTGAGCCACCTGGCCTCCCCTAAGCAATTGGCGTTAAGTAACTTGCTCAAGGTTACACGGCCAGGTGTTTCTGGGTGGGTGCTAAGTGTCTGAGCCCGGGACTCGATCTCCAGGTCGTTCTGACACTGGAGCCGGTGCTCTTACTCACTGTGCTACCTGGCCGCCCCCTTAATTTTTCTAAAAAAAAAAAGGGGGGGGGGGAAACCATTCACAAACTATAGGCCAGTAAGCTTAACCTTGATATCTAACAAAATCTTAAAATATGTTGTTAACATAATGTCTCATAAACTGCTAGAAAAGGAAATTGTATTCACATTTATTGAGTCATGATGGCTTCATCAAGACCTCCATCAAGGTCGAACTAGTCTCATCTCCTTTTTTAACAGGGTTAAACTGTTAAGTTAGTAAATTAGTTAAGTTAGTAACTCTTAAACTGGTAAGTTAGTAGAAAACTATGGACATAGTTTACTAGATTTCAGCAGAGCATTCATGCTATGCTTATGGAGAAGATGGAAAGTCGTGTAATAACAACACAGTTACATAAAATCTGAACTAGTTAGATGCAGGGAACCAAACTATTGTCACTAATGGTTCAAAGCCAACTTCGAGGGAGCTCTCCAGAGGAGTGCCCTGAGCAAAACTGTGGGGAGAGGGTGTGGTTCGATCTGCCTTTGTGCCGGTATTGTTTAATGCTTTTTACCAATGATTTGGATGAAGGTATGTATGGAATACTTACCAAATTTGCAGTGATACAAAGCTAAGACAGATAGTTAACATACTGGATAACAGAATTAGAATCTAAAGTCAAAAAGCCTGTATTCTCTCCTCTATAAAATGGACATAATGGTACCTGTTGTATCCAAAGGACTATTATAAGGATCAAATGAGATAATGTATGCAAAGTGTTTTAGCAAACTTTAAATCTCAAAAGAAAATATCAGCTGTTATCTAAAAATTTCTAAACCGCCTAGATTCTAATTTAATGTATCATTACTTTATGTCATACTGTACCCTTTGACATGTTTATGTAACAGAGGTTAACTTTAATCAGTTCAGTCTTGTGTAATTGGATTTTTTTTTCTTATCAATAAAATTTAAGAGAAGCATCCAGTGCTCAAGAAAAACTATTTTTCTTGAGGGACAAGGATATTTTAATTTGTGGTAAACTTTTATTAAATTTGTAATAAAATTTAATTTTCTCTTGCATTAAGAAACCTTTCACATCTATCAAAGCAAGCTACAGGAGTGGGTGGCTTCTGCTGACTTCATTGCTTAGCCAAGCAGAATTGAATAGCTATTTAAAAAAATAATGTTTCCTTTGCTTAATGCATGTAGCAATATTTCAAGCTGTTCACAAAATATTGCTATTTCAGTGAAGGATTTCACATAACAAAATGCTCTGCTCCAGAACTTAATTATTTCAAGATAACACCACCACAGTATAATTTCTTTTACATTAACCTTTTGTCCCCAGCTTCCTTAGTAACTAGCTATGAAAAAATCATTTATGAAGATAGCTCTACAGCTATTTTTTGCTATATCACTGGGCCAGGCCTTCAAAGATAAATAGTGACTGGGGGGGGGTGGGACGCGATTAGGTGGCACAGTGAATAGAGCACCAGCCCTGGAGTCAGGAGGACCTGAGTTCAAATCCGGCCTCAGACACTTAACACAAAACTAGCCGTGTGACTTTGGGCAAGTCACTTAACTCCAATTGCCCTACCTTCCCCTCTCCAAAAAGCAAAAAAAAAAAAGTTTAATTTTTTAAAAAAGCTAAATTTTGACTGTTCAAAGGTAAATTAGCTAGATGAGCCTGTCAGTCAATCAATGGTCAGTCCATAAGTATTTATTAAGTGCCTACTGTGTGCAAAAAAACAATCTCTGCTCTCAAGTCACTCAGAGGAGACAACACACAAACAACAATGTACAAACAAGGTATATACAAAATAAAATCAAGATAATCAACAGGGAAGGCACTAGTATTAAGGGCTTCAAGGGAAGGAGAGAGAATAAACATTTACACAGCTTCAACTGTGTGCTAGGCACTGGGTTTAAGTGCTTTAGAAAGTTAATCTTTTGAGCCTCTCAGAAACCCTGAGAGGTAGGTTCTGTTATTACCACCATTTTACAACTGAGAAAACTAGGGCAAAAAGAGGTTGAGTAACTTGCCCAGGTCATACAGCTAAGTAAGTATCTGAGGCTGGATTTGAACTCAGATCTTCCTGACCCCACACCCATCATAGTATCTACTGTGCTACCAGTTACCTCCTTCTTGCAAAGGGTGGGGTTTTAGATGAGATTTGAAGGAAGCCAAGGAAGCCCAGAGATGGAAATGAAGAAAGAATATTCCAGGCATGGAGGAAGGCAGAGAAAATATACAGAGTAGGGAGGTGGAGTGTCTTGTGAAAGAAACAGCAAGGAGGTCAGTGTTACTAGATCTCAGACTGTAAAGTGAGGAGTAAGGTGTAGGAAGACGAGAAAAATAGAAGGAGGGGTGGCTAGGTGGCACAGTGAATAGAGCACTGGGCCTGGATTCAGGAGGACCTGAGTTCAAATCCGGCCTCAGACACTTAACACTTACTAGCCATATGAATTTGGGCAAGTTACTTAACCCCAATTGCCCCTACAAAAAGAAAAGAAAAAAAGATAGAAGGAGGCCAGGTTATGAAGGAATTTGAATGCCAATGGGTTTTATATTTGATTCTGGAAATACTAGGAAGCCATTGGGGTTTATTGAATGGGAGGAAGAGGGAAGAGGCATGGTCAGATCTAAGCTTAAGGAAGATCAGTTTGAGACCTGAATGGAGAATGAACTTGAGTAGATAGATACTTGAAGTAGGGAGACTACCCAAAAAGCTACTGTAATAATCCAGGCATGAAGTAATGAGGGCCTACACCAAGGTGGTAAGTATCAGAGAAGAGAATAGAGAAAACAGAAGATATGTCAGAAAAGCAGAATTGATAAGATTTGACAACAGATTGGATAGGAGAGGTGAGAGTGAGGAGTCAAAGAAAACACTTCATCTGGGTGACTATAAGAAGGGGGGTGCCTTATTCTTTGATCCAGCAATACCACTACTAGGTCTGTATCACAAAGAAATCATAAAAAGGCAAGAAGACCTACATGTGCAAAAATATTTATAGCAGCTCTTTTTGTGGTAGCAAAAAATTGGAAATTGAGGGAATGCTTATCAATTGGGGAATGGTTGAAAAAGGTGTGGTATATGAATGTAATGGAATTCTATTATACAATAAAAAACAAGCAGACAGATTTGAGGAAAAACCTGGAAAGACTTGTATGAACTGGTGCAAAGTGAAATGAGCAGAAGCAGGAAAATTCTGTACACAGTAACAGCAATATTGTTTGATGATCAGCTATGAACAATTAGCTCTTTTGAACAATACAATGATCTAAGACAATTACAAAGGACTCATGATGGAAAATGCTATCCACATCCAGATAAATACAGACCAATGCATACTATTTTCACTTTATTTTTTCATGGTTTTTTCCTTTTGGTCTGTTTCTTCTTTCACAACTGTGATTAATATGGAAATATGTTTTACATGATTGCACATATATAACCTATATCAAATTGCTTACCATTTTAGGAAGACAGGATGGAAGGAGAGAGGAAATTTGAAACTCAAAATCTTGTAAAAAATGAATGCTAAAAATTGTCTTTACATATAATTGGGGGGGAATATACTGTTAAAAAAAAAAAAAGAATGGGAGTGCCTTTCAAAATAACAGGAAAGTGATTGCAGCTATATCCTGATTTCCAGAAAAGGGCAAAAGAAAATTTAGTTTTAGTTATCTTCTATGTCAATCTGAGCTTGAGGACTAAGTTTCACTATAAGTCTATCTTCTAATTTCACAATACATCAAGGTCCTATGATTGCATTTAATGTAGGGTTATGCCCAATGGATGCAGATTGCAAACTTTTCACACTTTAGTAGGTAATGTTTGTGAGCTGCTGTGTTTTGTTTTGTCGTAGTTTTTTTTAATCATCATCTGGTGACCAATCTTCTAGTGATGAGGTTTTTAAAATTTAGTTGGGCTTGTCCTTGAGCTACTGACCACCCCTTCTTCCATCTTTCTTCTCCTTCTCCATCATAGATTCTGAGATGGAGTGGTCAATTTCCCCTAAGATTCCCTTTACTTACTCACCAACTAACTGACTTTCTAGCTTTCCTTATATTAAGATAGAT
>NW_027186349.1:8294393-8320597 GCF_028583685.1 Petaurus breviceps papuanus
GATAGATAGATAGATAGATAGATAGATAGATAGATAGATAGATAGATAGATAGATAGATAGATAGATAGATAGACAAGCAGACAGACAGACACCCATCCCTTCTAAGTGACATAATGGATAGAATATTGAACCTGAAATCAGGAAGGCTTGAGTTCAAATATGGTCTCAGACATTTACTAGTTGTGCAATGCTGTGCAAGTCACTTACCCTCCATTTGTTTCAGTCTCTTTAGCTGTAGAATGGGGATAATAATAGCATCTACCTCATAGAGTTGCTGTAAGGATCAAATAAGATAATCTTTATAAGGCACTTAGAACAGTTCCTGACACATAGTAAGTGCTTAATAAATCCTTGTTTCCTTCCTTCCTATCTATTTTCTCTTGAATAAAGTATATCCTTCCAGAGCCATACTCGAATCATGAAATATTTTTCCCACCAAGCTTCCAAAGGGAAGGAAAAGAAAGAGAGTAATCATTTATATAGCACCTACAATGAGCCTAGCACATATATGTCTGGTGTATATTTTTCCAAATACTTCTTTTGATCAAGTTTAAAAGATTCTTTATTAAGGTAAATTTCATGCTCTCCAGTAGGATCTGCACCTTACCTTGCTTATTACCTATACTTTGTAGGCTTTTGTATAAAGCTCTAAGTCCATCTGAGGGTTTTATTGCCATTTCGTGGTTTAAGTTTCCTGTGAAGTTCTGGTCTTCTCTATTTCTGCCATCCTACACTGTTGCTATTCTTTATGGTATTTTCTCTAGCTTTGTGGACATACATAAGCAGTTTTCTTCCTCCCCCTTTCTTTCAATTCAGTCTCTTTTTATTTGATTTGCAAAGCTCCTGGCAAAGATATTCTAATCAGTTCTTGTCAAGTGTATTCCATCACTGGCCAGAAGTTTTTCACACCTATGTTTTAAATCATAGTCCAGAAATCCAAATCTTATTCTGAAACATCATCTTCTTAACCTACTGTTCACTTCTTACATCTGTCTTTTGCTTTTGAATACCTTGTCTCCATGAAGTACTTGTGATAAAAGCCCCTCCTGGGCCTCTATAGTCTTCCACTTTTTTTTTTTTGCCCAAAATTTCATTATATTTAGCAATGCCTTCCAAGTTCCTTCTAATGACATACTTGGTGCTTACATGATGACTAAATGTGGGTTGTAGTCATCTCTTTAGATAAATTTTATGTAAAAAAATCATATATATGACATCTTTATGTACCAAGCTGTTGGGACAGGTGAGGCAACTATACAGGGTACTTAGTAATTCTTCCCTTCCACACAGGGCTTTGGACCTCGGAAGAGAACATGAGAAAATGGAGCAAGAAACACAAAAAATAACAATACGCAATTATGAGTAGGAACCAGTGAAGTTGTGGGTCAGGAAGACTATGGCCCTGATCCTCCCATACTCTATCTACTCAAGTGGCAGCAGGTAATCTGACTTGCTAAGCAGAATGGGAAGGAAGGAAGGAAGGAAGGAAGGAAGGAAGGAAGGAAGGAAGGAAGGATTTTATACACACATTATCAAGTTAATCAATCATTCTCGTAGAGTAAGTGAACAGATTATTGGAATTTATATAGTCAAAGGCAAGTAGGGAACAGCATTCCCCCTGACCCTCTCCAATAAGCAACAACAGTGAGGTATAACCTGCCCAGACAATTATATTCAGGCCAAGGCAGGACTTGTTCCTCCCTAAGCATTTTCATCCCTTTCCCTTTACCTGTTTGTAAATGAACTTTAAGATGTGCTGGCCCTCTTTGCCTCATAGAAGTTGGGAGTCTTGACCCCAATGGAAATAGTTTCCAGTACTTAGCTCTACTACCCACTTTCACCAGCCTCCTCTAAGATGAACCATCTCTGAGACTGGCTGCTCCGCACCTGAGGCCCTGCAGTCACTCCTCCTTTCCTATGCCAGCTCCCTAACAATACAGTTGCATGCTTCCATCACTTGCAAAACGTGGGACTTCATGTACTTATGGCAAGCAAGCTCCCACTTGCCCAAGGACTATACCCTCAGCTACTTTTTAGGCCTAGAGCTAATGTAAGCTAGGAAAAAGTATGAGTCAGAGACAAGCATCCACAATTTGCTTCCTAGCCATCTTTCCCCTGGTCCTGACACCTAGTCACCCCCTAGTAAGTCCCTAAAATTCACTCTCTAATCACTATATACAACCCTTAATGGAATTAACCTATAGCTCTGCCCTGGCAGAAACCCGAATCAGGCAGCTGCTGAATTGCAGAACCTGTCTCTCACTTTAAAGTCACATGATTAACAGGAAAGAGCTTTCCAAGAAGGAACTCAAGACATCCAAAAAGGGGGAAGCAACTGGCTGGTCCAACTCCTGCAGTTCAAAGGAAAAGGAAACAAATCTAAAGGGGTTAAATAGCTTTTCCAAGGTCACTCAGTAACCAAAGTGATAACAGAACTCCATCAGTGAGTCAGGAGTGAAAGCAGGTACTCCAAACTACAGTCATCATACCATCACATGGAAAGAGAGCAAAGGCCAGCCTTAACAAATAATATCTAATGAAAGAGTGGACAGACAGGCTTTTAAAGTTTTGCACTAGTAAATGAGTTTTCTCCCTCTCTCAAAGATAATCCAGTAGCCTCAGTAAAAGAATGGTCACCAGACCAAAGGGTGTGTGCCATTCACTTGACTTCCATCCCTTGACTGTAAAATCTGTCCACCAGGGCTGCTGTCCCTATCACAAAGGGATCTCTGACACATTCTTTCCCATCTCCTCAGGGTTCAGTCACAACAAATACAGAATGGCCCTTGTCAAAGGAAAGGATGACTGCTTTTCCCACCCAGTTTATAAGAGCTAGTAAATTACACCATTGTTGAATGCCAATGCCTCTTACTAGGAAGGTAATAGATGGCTGCAGGTGATACCCTGAAAATCTTCCTTGGTACCAAAAGGTCATGAACTGAGAGATGAGAGCCTCTCTCTAACCCACCTGCCCACTTCCTCAGCAACCTCCAGCTACCAATACCAGGTCCAAAGTCATTTCTCTATTTGCTTGCTCCCTTTTGGTTAGATTATTGTGAAGTTCTAAATGACTAAGTCTTCAACCCCAGCCCAGCCTGTGATACAAAGAAGCTGAGTGGTGGAGGAGGGGCAGGGGAGGAGCACAGGTTACTTCATAAACTTGCCAGTAATGAGGTGGGGCTTTCTCTGGGGCCAGTGCTCCCTATGGGGTTTTGGTTGCCCATTGCCAAGTTCTTGTCCATTCCTACACCTGGCAGCTGTTTGTTCTTCATTTTAGCTTTGGTCATGTAGTTTCCTGAGTCAAAGTACTTTTGGCTCTTCTAGATTCTCTTCGTAAGGAGGTTGGAGCCCCCAAACTTTTGTACTAAGCTTGGATATTTGGCCATTAGATTTGCCTCCTCAGCCCTCTCAGGGAGAATGCCTTCTTTCTCCTGTCTGTCTTGTGAAAGCCTCTACTTTAAATAGACTTGACGATGATCATTGACACCATCAGCCCCACTCACTGTTTACCAAGAATTCACCATGTACTGGGCAGAGGCCAAGGAGAAGAAAACAAGGAGTGTGGGGCTCTAATACCCCACATTCTGGCCCCTTGTCCCACCACCACCCTTTAGACAGTCCTAGGAAGTTCATGACCTAGGAAATAGCAATCCTCTCTATTGATGTTAGGTCAGCAAATTCAGTTCCCTTCATCAAAAATTCCACCAGTCACCATTATGTGTCCTTCCTTCTTTTGACCCTTACTGCATAATCTCTCACCTGATTCTATCTATATATAAAAATCACCATTCCTTGGAAGTTAAAAATCTCATTGATCATTCTACCTCTTTCCACTTGCATGGTTACCATCTTACTTGAGGCTCTCATCACTTATCAGTAATATTACAATTGACTTTCTTGCTGCCAGTCTTTGCTGGCTCCAATCCACCCTTCACATAACTATCAAAATATTGTTCCTGGTCCAATCCCACAGGTACCTACTATTATTCAACATCTACTGTTTGCAAACCACTGTGCTAGGTGCTAGCGATCTGAAAATTAAATGAAAAACAGTCCCTGCTCTTGAGAAGCATACATTCTCCTGGATGTAAGAGATAAATCTAATCATGTCATTGCTCAAAGATCTTCCATGCCCCAATACTGAAACAGGATAAAATCCAAATTCCTCAGCTTGACATTTAAAACTCTCCGCAATCTGGCTCCTACCCATCTTTGAAGAATAATATTGTGTGTATGTGTGTGTGTGTGTGTGTTACTATCTTTCACAAGAGACATAGCCAGGCAGGACAATGGAGCTTTGCCCTGGGGCACCATCATTTAGACAGTCCTGGCAGCATTCCTTCTGTACATAGAAACAACTGAGTTTAGCAAATAGTTAGCAAGAATAAGTAGTTGAAATTGGAAACTACATGATACAGCTATGACCTTTTCTCTTCTGCCTCAGCTGCAGCCTAAATGAACTTCTCAACCTCCCGCCCTGCCCTGTTCCTGCCCTCTGCCCACCCACATCAGGGTAGGCCCTGGTGTGTCCCAAGACCTCTGAACCCCATTAGGGGATGGTGATATCCTAGAGTCCTTCCCCTTAATTGAAATGCTATACATTTCAAAATTCCTAGATATGGTTTGCCTTTGATGCATCTTATATTCTAATCAGATTAATACCGTGTTTCCCCGATAATAAGACCTGTCCCGAAAATAAGCCCTCCCCTTACTGTGTAAGATTCCTCTAAAATAAGCCCTCCCCCGAAAATAAGCCCTATTGAGATTGCTACTGTAGTGAAGGTGATCCCCTGCGCTACACGCTACATTACAGTACCCTCTGTATGCACCGTCCCCCCCCCCCGGGTGAAATGCATGCCACGCTCTGAGCTGCATCCAATCAGAGCTGCAGCAGTGAGTGCGTCATTCTGTTCTTTATTGAATTCATTATTGAATAAAGGTACATTTTTTTGTTCACATTTACCTGTTTATTAAAATTGCTGTCAATGTTCATTAAAATAAGCCCTCCCCTGAAAATAAGCCCTCTGGTGTTTTTCTGTCCAAAAAAATTAATCAGACAGTGTCTTATTATCGGGGAAACACGGTAACAGTTTACAAACTGAGCTATGTGTCTGCTGCCTCCATGGTGTCACACATAATGCCTAGAAACTCCTCTACCTCTTAGAGCTCAGCCTGAGGAAAGACTCGGCTCAGGTGCTGCTTTCTTTGGGAAGCTTTTACCAATACTCAATTATTAGTGTTCTTTCCCACCTCAAATCATACTAGATTTACTCAAACGCTCAGATATTATATCTTCCCCTAACCTTTCCCTAAACTTCATGAGAACGACAATTGTTTCATTTTTGACAGCTAGGTGGATCAAACAATGAACCTGGAGTTGGGAAGGCAGTTGCCTGAGAGAGGCAATATAGTTTAGAACCAATAAAGAACTGGCCTCAAAGCCCACTGGTACAATTCTGGCAGAGAGTGGCTCTGTGACCCAAAGACAAGTCATCTAATCTCTCAGTGCTCTGGGTCAGAGGTGTCAAACATGTAGTCTACTGCGCCCAAACCAAATTAAAATGTCACTGGGGTCTGAAGCAAAATGCCATTAGGAAATATTTAACAAAATAAAAACATAATGAAACATAGGCAATACTACATTTCAAGATTAAGTCAATATACAGCTCACAAGGATCCTTATGTATAGATAAATGACTCCTATTTCTATTAGAATTTGACACCATTGCTCTAGGCAAGTTCTCTAAGACCATTAATCAGGGAGAATATGCCAATCTCCATTAGTAGTGGGACTTTCTTCACCTGGATGTTTCCTATATCAATCGATGAAATCACAGTTTAGGGGAGAAAAAAAAAAAAGAAGCCTTTCCAAGACACTCATTCATTTTGTAACCAAGGTCAAGTCACTTCACATCTTTCAGCCTCAGTTTCCTCGTCTGTAAAATGGGGATAAAAATAGCACCTACCTCACAGGGTTGTTACGAGAATTGCATGTAATGACAAATGTAAAGTTCTTCGCACCTCTTAAAGCACTATATAAATGTTGGCTATTATGATTATCATTATTGTCATTGTGAATCCTTTAAAGTAATGAGAACTTTAAAAATGTTTGGTAAATATAGTTAGACTTGACTAATACATCCATGCCTTAGAAGTCTATTAGCTTAATGATCTTTTGTTGCCAAATGATCTCCTGTGCACAGCACTCAGGTGCCAAGACTCTCCAAGAAGGACCAAGTCAATGCTTCAATACAAGCTAGAGAATGGTTCCATACTTCAGTCCTTTCCTTTGCTGTTTTACTTCGTGCTTGCTTTCCAATGGCACAGCCCTCAAGTACCTGCGGTACCTCTACACCACGATGAGGCATTAGAGTAGGACTTTGGTGGAAACTTCTGGTTATAGACATTTTTAAGAAAACTGAAAGAAAATAGTATATGTTGGTCCATTTTAAGAAGCTTAAGTATAGAAGACAAATTAGACAAGTTCTGCTTGACCCCTAGGGCTGAATTAGAAACAGCAGAACAAGAGTTAGAAAGAAAAAGAACATTTAGGTTCCATATGAGGAAACCTTTCAAATAATTAGAATTATCCAAAAAGAAAATGGGCAGACTCATGAGGTAATGGGTTTCCCTTCCTGGAGGTCTTGAAGGAAAGGCTAGATGACCATCTTCTTCAGATATAGGTTAAATTAAGTGACCTCTGAAGTCTCTTCTAACTCTGAGAGTCTTGCATTAGGACATAAGCTCCTAAAGGTCATGGACTAGGTTCCCTACTAAGACCAGTGTGTTGCGTTCACTAGGCAAATGCCACTAGAAAATTCAACCTACTGCTGACATTGCCAGTCAGTCCTGCCTCCACTTTCCTGTCTTTTTCACCAAGGTGGAAGACCACTTTGTTGTCTTTCTATCTCATCCCCTCTCTGAGATATCCCTTCCCAACTTTATCAATTTGTTTGGTTTTTCCATTCCATTGCTAAATGGAGATCTATTTCTTCTCTTGCATGCTTCAAATAGTTTTGTCCTTCCCAATGTCCTTCTCAGAGTCCCTCTCTCATGACCTTCTTATATACACAATTAAAAGGGCCTTTGTGTCTCACTTTGAATAATTATCTTCTTAGTAACTAGTATTTGGCATCAAGTATAAACAATAATCAATGAGACAACAGGCAATTTTCACCTCTTTCTTCCTCAGATTGATTTCTCCTCCTTGTATTGAGTTGTCTGATAGCCATCCTTCCCTTCTTTGAGGTAGAAACTTTCTATCTTTACTTTGTATCCCCAGAGCCTAGCACAGTGTCTGGTATATGAAAGAGGTGCATTGTAAATGCCGATGGATTGACTGATGTCTGAGAGAGATCAAGACCAACAAAAAGGAGGGACGAAATTCACTCAGAGTCACGGGAAGCAAACTCCAATTTGATTTTGACCTTCAGTTCCCCTGACTCCTCTGGTAAATAATTTTGTGGTTTTGCTGAACCAGAAGCATATTTTAGAGAGCAAGCAAGCTTGATCATAAATTTTCCTGAGGCTGTAAAAAAAACCCACACATGGTTTTATAGAGACCAATTCAAATGGCAAGTAGCCAATGAGAAGTGAAACCAAAATGGAACAGATACCTAGGGACAGACAGCCCCAGTTCTAGAAAAGGAAACACCATGGTTTGCCCACAATTCCGCAACAGTCAGTAGATTTTCAGGACAGTAGCCCTGTTGAAGTATTTCAAGGCATCATATGGGGATTCACATCCCAAAGGATTTCTTCCTCAACCTGGAAAGACCTTTCCATTTTGTTTTTTATGTTCTGTGCCAGGAATTCTATTAGAACAAAATTCCTGAAGACCACTCCAGGGTGATGTCAGTAATTTACATTAACAATTATTAAAGGTTATAAAATAAGGTCAGGATCATAGATTTAGAACTGAAAGGGGCTTTTGAGACCTTCCTTTACTTTACATATGCTACTTCATTAGGTTCTCACCATAATAATAACTCACATTTATATAGCTTATTTGTTTGGAGGAGAGTTGTTTTTGTTTTTATTTAGGAAATTTCTTCTCCCAATGTAGACAGATACCTCTCTTCAATTTGTAGTCTTGGAGAATGATCTGGTCACACCTCATGTCAGATGTGAACACAGGTCTTTCTAACTCCAAGGTTGGCTCTCTATCCACTATGATATACCATTACAGATGGCAAAACCAAAGTTCAGAATGATTAAGTTTATATCTCACAGTCAGTAAATGGAAGACCTGGGTCTTCTAATAACAACTTTATTGGTCTTTTCATCAAAACTTGTCATCTCTGATATAACATCCAAATTGTGGATCTTTCTTTTTAATTAATGATTCTGAAATTATCATGGCATCCTCCATCAATAAATTAAACAATCTGGAGCTAGGCTCTTTGTACCATAAACACAATAAGGGACCTCCTCGAGTATACCATATAGTGACTCTCCTAACCAAATAAAGCTGTTGATCCTTGGTGCAGTTGGATTGCATGTAGGTGTTTATGGCCAAGTTGCTTGTTTGGGGACAATCAGCTCCTGGTTCAGTAGTTTTAGTTACTAGAAGTAACTATAGAAGAACAGATTAGTCTCTTTCCAGTCCAGGACATACTGTGTGCAGAATCGGAGTGTGCTAGCTTAATAGAGGGGTAAGTGGGAAGGATCTTTGGAAGGAACAGAGCAACAATAAATCACTGGAAAAATTTGTGATTACAGTTTAGTAGAGCAGAGAGAGACCTTTTCAAAACTTCTTTCAATCTCAATTCCAGAAAGGTATTTATGATGCTGAATGTAGAAGGTTTAAGATCTTGTTCCATGCCATATACTTCAGATTCCTTACAGGCCTTCTGGCCTGTTCCACCCTGAACTTTTATATTCAGAAGGAAAAAAAAGAGCAAAATATATGACTGCTTTCTGGTATGGCTACTTTGAAAAACCAAAAATAAATTAAAACAAGCCTAGCAAATAATCTTAGAAGCTTAAAAAACATACTGCCTTCAAAGAGGGGTTATTTATCTGGATTGAAGGAAGAAAGGGTGAGTGTTTCTTTATTATTGTTTTCTTTTGATCTTTTAGTTGCCCCTACTTTATTTTAATAATGCTTCCAAGCACTGACTTAATGTCTCCCCAGCTTTAATAAAGGTTCATTAGGGGATTAAGAGAGATTTGAAACTGAGCCCAAATAGAGTCAGCAGAGGCAAGTTCCAAACAGCCACTCAGCAGAAAAAAAGAAAAAAAAAAGGTCCAAGCTGGCAACCCTGGAAAAGATCCACCCATAAAACCAGATGCATTTGTACATGGAGCAGTCAGGCCCAGAATAGAGCCAGCCGTGTTCTGAGATCAACAAAATCAACATCAACCCATCAAAAGTGAAGGCAAAGAATACTGGATTCACTTTCAGTCAAAACTGGCAAACAAAATAACCCATCTCACCAGTATTGGAAATGATGAGGAAGAAAATAATCTATCCACTCAAAATCATTGAAGTGAAGATAAGACCCATCTGTTGATTTCCCTCCTCTTTCTTATGCCCACAAATACTCTGCATTAGCCCTTCCAATGTTATACATGATGCTATTCATCTTTTGGGGGAGGGTATATGGAATGTTCAGGGAGGACTAGGGCCTCTGGTGACAGGGATTACTGAGCCCTTTTCAGGACTACTTAACCACCTTTAGTGTCCACCTGTCACCCAACTCTCACCCATGGCTCCAAGAAGCTGTAGCATGCCCAGCAGCCCCACCCTAGTAAACTGACTTGGCAGATGGGCTAAACCAGGTTGAAGGTAGCTTACAGACTTTAAACCCTTTCGTGAACTAGGGGGATGCCTATCCCAAGCACGTGGAGACTTCTCCCAGTAGACTGGGCAGATGAGAACAATTTGTTCCAAGGGCCATGAAGGCAACTGTGGAGTGCTCAGAGCTTCATAAGACATCAAAGATGCCAAGGTTATCTACTGTGTCATCACCAGTTGTCCTATTTTTTGTCTTGCCATTGGACTTCAATGACTCTGGAAGAGTGTGAGGCTAACCATTTGTACAACTCTGCATCATTTAAACCCAATTCATTGGCAAGTCAAGACATCACTCATTCATGACATCATTAGTCTTCTTCAAAAATGGAAGACAAAGGCAGCTAGGTGGCACAGTGAATAGAGCAGTGCCCTGAAGTCAGGAGGACCTGAGTTCAAATCCAGACTCAGACACTTAACACTTACTAGCCATATGACCTTGAGCAAGTCACTTAACCCCAATTGCCCTGCCTTCACCCCTCCAAAAAAAAAGCAAAAAAAAAAAAATGGAGGATGAACAACAACGACCACCAAAACTTTATTTGGATTTGTTCATATTATGACTCCTTTCTCATAATCCCCAAAGGAGATAGGGTAAATTACATAGACACTACTTCATCCCATCAGTGCCCTAGAACTTCATTATTGTCCTGTTCTCTTCAAATATCCACTCCAGCAGGGCAAAAGATGCCCTACCCTACGTGTTATTCTATACTACCATTAAAAATAATCTCACATGGGGCGGCCAGGTAGCACAGCGAGTAAGAGCACCGGCTCCAGTGTCAGACTGACCTGGAGATCGAATCCCGGGCTCAGACACTTAGCACCCACCCAGAAACACCTGGCCGTGTAACCTTGAGCAAGTTACTTAACCCCAATTGTTTATGGGTGGCCAGGTGGCTCAGTGAGTAAGAGCACTGGCTCCAATGGCAGGATGACCTGGATCAAATCCGGGCTCAGATACTCAGCACCACACCCAGAAATAACTGGCCGTGTAACCTTGAGCAAGTTACTTAACCCCAATTGCTTAAAAAAAATAATAATAATAATCTCATAGAGCTTTGAGGTGTATAAACTTTTCTGTAGTTTTCCCTCAACTAGTCCACATATTCACTGCTGCTTTCATCTGTTCTTTGTTCATAGAATGATTTGTTACTTCAATCTCTCCATATTATCCCTTAACATGTTATATCTATTCTACTTTCATTTGCTTTCCTAGCCACTCTTGACCTGAAGGTGAGCTATTTAAATGATGTTCTCGCCTAGATCATTGAATTCCTTGACCCTTTGATTTTCTACCATTCCAACCCTACTAATCTCCAACTCAAGGTAACACCCATCATTTCATTCAATTCGTTGATATTTATCAGATGTCTGCTACATACAAGGCACCACTGAACAAGTTTAGTCGTTGGTGTTTTTTTTAATGAAAAATTATTACTTCCCCCCTTAAAGAGTTTAAAAGTCAACATAAGGAACATGACATGTCAACAAATAAGTTATGTGAAACGATTGCAATGTGTCTCAAGAAGAGCATATGGATGTGAGAATGTTCTGGGAGAATTAATAGGAGTCAGCAATGGTGAATAAGACAAAGGGAAGACTAAACTATAAAACTCAAGAGAGTCTTGGGAAGGTGGTAGTGATGACAGAGGTGGGAAAGATGCACTGGTGGAGAGCTAATAATGAGTTCAATTTTGAATGCTGATTAGAAAACCAGAAGTAATTTTGAAGATATGGATCAGGTGTTCAAGGTTGAGATTGGGGCTGAATATATAGTTTGGGGAGTCAACTCTCCAATGAGATATTTCACATTGCCTTCTATTTTTTCTATGTTTATATCTGTTTTATAGTATCTTGATTTCTCATAAAGTCATTAACTTCCAATTGCTCTAATCTAATTTTGAAGGAGTTATTCTCTTCAGTGAGTTTTTGAAATTCCTTTTCCATCTGGCAAATTTGGCTTTTTAAAGCATTCTTCTCCTCATTGGCTTTTTTGGGCCTCTTTTTCCATTTGAGTTAGTCTATTTTTTAAGGTGTTATTTTCTTCAGTGTATTTTTGGGTCTCCTTTAGCAGGATGTTAATTCGCTTTTCATGATTTTCTTGCATCATTCTCATTTCTCTTCCCAATTTTTCCTCCACTTCTCTTACTTGATTTTCAAAATCCTTCTTGAGCTCCTCCATGGCCTGTAACCAACTTATATTTTCCTTGGAGGCTTTTGATGAAGGAGTTCTGACTTCAATTTCTTCCTCCCGCTCCATGCCTTGATCTTTTTTGTCCCTCAAAAAAGGATTCTATTGTCTGTTTGCTCTTCCTGTGCTTGCTCATATTGGCAGCCAATTACTTGACTTTTGAGCTCTTTGCCACAGTAGAGCTATGTCCCAAATCACATGGGTTTTTGCAGCTGCTGGAGCTAATAGATGGGAGCCCTCTCTACAGCCCCCACACACTCTGGCTCACTGGTCACACACCCCAGGACCACAACCCAAGACCACAATTTGGATCCAAGTAGGTCAAAGCAAGAGTGATTACTCTCTGAATGGTCACTTGGTCCCCCTACAATCTGCAGGCCAGGAGTTCTAAAGCAGCCATGTGACAGCGGCTGCAGCTACTGCCCCTCTGCTGCTTCTTTCCCCAGGAGTAGCAGCCAAACCAAGTTCCCCCTGTTTGAAAAAAGTTCCACACTAACCTTTTACTTTGTCTTTGGCATTTGTGGATGGAGAAGTCTGGAAACCACTACAGCTGCTGGTGATTTACTCTCCCAAAGTCAGCTCCAGCCAACATTGGTTGGGGCTACCCTGGTGCTAAAACCTTTGGCTTACTCAGGGCTGGGCTTGGCTTCTAGCAAGCTGTGATGAACCCTTACTTTAGGCCTTCAGGGCTTCCTTCAGCAGGATATTTGTTTCTCTCTGTCACTTTGTGGGTTCTATAGCTCTAAAGTTTGTTTAGAGTCATTTTTTACATGTATTAGAGAAAGTCAGGAGTCAACTCTCTAACAGTAAAATTTGAAGTCATAAAAATGACTTCATTAACAAATAGAATAAAGAGAGAAATGAAAAAGCATCCAAGACAGAGTCTTTTCATATATCTGCACTTTGGTTGGTAAGAAGAAGATTATGGGGGAGGCTAGGTGGTGTAATGAATAGAGAACCAGCCCTGGAGTCAGGAGGACCTGAGTTCAAATCTGGCCTCAGACACTTAACAATTACTAGCCGTGTGACCTTGGGCAAATCACTTAACCCCAACTGCCCTACCTTCCCCTCTCCAAAAAGCAAAACAAAAAAAAAGATTACAAACAAAAAAAAAAACAGAACCTAAGAAGACACAGTCAAGCAGGTAGGAGAAGAATCAGGAGAAAGGAATGTCAAAGAAGCCAGCGGAGGAGAGAATATTTAGGAATGGTTGGTCAATACCATCAAATGTTACAGGAAGGTCAAAGAAGGCAAAGTCTTTGTTCATAGTAATACTGGCATAGCTGAGTCAGGATGAGGCACAAAGAATGAAATCAGTAAAAGTTAAGGATAAGGAACTAAGCTTCTATTAAACACTGAAATTGGGAGAATAATATGGATCACAGAGTCCACTCACCAAAACTCCTAGTCTCTTACCTCTTGATCAAGAATTTATGCTCCCTCCTGAAATTAGTTTCCCTGATTCCATCTTGACCACCAAGACCTTGACTAGTCTTATGGTTCATAATTGCTATAATCAGTTAGAGACCCATTCCTTTGCCCACAAGGCAATTTGTCTCCCATATTCTACTGTTGCTCTAATCATGGATGGCATCAACCACATAAGGTCTGAGTTGATGGTGTCTTTTCAGATTCTCCCTCTCAAATGGAGTCCAATTGGATGATAAAATTGAAGAAACAAAGACCATGGCTGCCAGGAGTTTGTGAGAGATCAAAGGAGACCTTCTCTGCTCCCAAGCTGACAAGTTTGCTGGACAAAGTCCCAGAACTGCTGACATGAGCTGCTACTAATTCACACTATCTGAAATCAATTGGACCCTCCCTGGTGTAATGCAATCCTTTTATCATCTTTTATTAATTCCCTATTGAATTTCTCATAGCAGTTGTTCCAAACCTTTTCTACTCTCTCCTAGTCCCTATTTCCTACCCTGTCCCAAGCCATCACTCTCAGCAAGTGATTACTCCTTCTTTACAGAGAAAAGCAAGACAATCCAATGTTAGATCATTATAATAAACTAATATATAATATCATTCTTCATGCTTCAAAACTTTTCTGTATCTTTACCCATTTCCTTTCTTCCTATATCATGTTATTTTTCTGCCTTTTCATTGAATATTAAATTTACCAGAAATATAGTAAGTGCACTAGGCAAGTCACTTAAGCCTGTTTGCCTCAGTTTCTACATCTATAAAATGAATTGGAAAAGGAAATGCCAAACCATCCTAATATCTTTGCCAAGAAAACCCCAAACGGGGTCAAGAAGAGTCAGACACAACTGAAACAACTGAACAACAAAAATATACAAGATGATGTACTAAGTTCTGGGAATAAAAAGATTGACCTTGACCCCATTACTAAAGAAATTATATTTTTTTTTTTGCTTTTTGGAGGGCAATTGGGGTTAAGTGACTTGCCCAAAGCCACACAGCTAGTGTGTCAGGCATTTGAGGCTGAATTTGAACTCAGGTCCTCCTGATTCTAGGGCCAGTGCTCTATTCACTGTGCCACCTAGCCACCCCTAGAACTTATAATTTAATAGGAGAGAAGGAAGGGGCTAAGGGAAGCAATTCCTTAACTAGTCCTGTAACAGAGTATTGTGGTTATGTGTGTATTACTCACCCACTAAATTCTAAATTTGCAAAAACTATGTTTTATCTAAGCATTGCCTCTCCCTAGGCCTAGTACAGAACTCTAGCAGACGCATGAAATAATAAGACAAGGGAAGAAGAATGAAATAAGTACGAAGATGAGATCTAGGCAAAGTGTTGTGAAAAACTTAGGGAGAGAAAGGCAGTTTTTTTTCTTCCTTTGGTAGAGAATAAAGGTATCAGGGAAAGCATCCCAGAGGAGTTGGGCTCTCAAAGTTGAGTCAGGCTTTTACCATGAAATGGACTTCGAGAGATAGAGGTGAGGGTACAGTTCTCTTCCAAACTTGAACAAAGGCACAGAGATCAGAGATGGAGAGGTATAAGTAAAGATTGGAAGTGATTCACTTTGCCTAAAACAAAGACCACATAAAGGAGAATAGTATGAGATACAGCCGAACAGAAAGATTGGTATCCAATTGCAGAGGTTTTTGAATGTTAGTTAGTGACTTATAATTTTTTTCAGTAAGGAAGAAGGAGCACTAAAGCTTTTCTTTTTTTTTGAGACAACCAAGGTTAAGTGACTTGCCCAGGGTAACATAGTTAGTAAGTGGTAAGAGTCTGAGTCAGGATTTGAACTCAGATCCTCTTGATTTCAGGACCAGTGCTCTACCCACTACACCACCTAGCTGCCCCCACTGAAGATTTTTGAAAGGAACTAAAGATCTAAGGTCTCCAAAATAATCGATATAACAACAAACATTGATTCTGTCTATTATGTGTCAGATACTTTCCTAGGTACTGGCAATACAAAAATACAAATACAAAAAATGAATAGTCCTACCAAGTAAACTTATCTTGCCTTTCTGACCAGGCACATTTCATACGGAGATGATATCTCATAATAGACACAATCAATCACTCAAGGAGCTTACATTCAATCAGGAGAGGCAATATATACACACAAAAGTATATTCAAAATGAAGACAATGTAATTGAGGGTTGAGGAGCACTGGTAAGCTAAGGGAGTCAAGAAAAGCCTTTTGTCAATGGTGGCATCTGAGCTGATCTTTGAAGGAAACGATTAGAGGCAGACGTGAGCAGAGAGTATAATCAGGGGTGCAGCACAGCCAATGCAAAGTCGTGGAGATAGGAAATACAGCATTCTGAGTGACAAATAGGAAAGGAACCAAAAGAAAACTTTCTATTTGTACCTTTGATCTCATCTCTTACTGCCTCCTCCAGGACCTCGCTGTATATTAAGTTATCTTTCCCTAGCCCTGTTCTCTCCATCTTATTTTTTTATCTGTATTCTCACCCTCTTTACAAACATACTTTGTGTCCTTATTTGAAAACTCTCCTAAATCCTACTTCTCCCTCAAACTGCCATGCCATCCATCACTATTTCCCTTTTTACTGACTAGTATTTAGAAAGAATAGCCTACACCTGAGGGCTCAATTTCACTACTCAGTCTTCAAACCCTTACAAGCTGATCCCCACTCTAATATTTAACTTTGCTCATTGCAGTGCCAAGAGTAATAGTGAAATGCTATATAAATCTGGGATATGGTTTGCAATGCAATGAAACAAGTATAGATATTATCATCCCCATTTTGCATGAAGAAAGAGAAGGATCATGGTATAAGTCAATAGGGGCCAGTCTTGGAACCAGGAACACCTGAATTCAAGTTCCCACTCTGACAAATACTAGTTATGATCATGGAGAAG
Organism: Petaurus breviceps papuanus; assembly: GCF_028583685.1. NCBI lineage: Eukaryota > Metazoa > Chordata > Mammalia > Diprotodontia > Petauridae > Petaurus > Petaurus breviceps. The sequence continues at coordinate 8,310,700 of NW_027186349.1, forward strand.
TCACAATTTCTCAGTCTCCCAGGCAATCCTCTATAACCATAAATTATAGATGGAATGACAATCTGCATCAGTGAACAATTTTCCCAATAGAAACTACACTGTCAGATGCATGGATGTAACACTAGCACCCTCTTAGTTCAGATTCAATGTTGGAAGGAAATGAGGCACTCACAAGTAATTTAATATTTAATACAAAGAGATTTACTTGCCCCAACACGGCAAGGATATGCAACAAGGATACAGTGGTACTTTTGCTTCTCTGGACATGGCCCCCTCATCTCTATATGAAACTTGCCTGTTCAGAAGGGCAAGATAAGTTTACTCGGTGGGCTTCAGAAACTCACCAAATATAAGGGGTCCCTTACTCCACATGGCAGGAATTTTTATGCTTTTAGATGACCAGGAAGCTACATCAGGGCTAAAGCCAATCACATAGGCCAACTGGGTCTTGGGGGCAGCTTTGTCTTCTTCTAGTTTAAATTCCTTCATATTGGGGGCAGGAGGAAAAAACTTGTCAGGGGAATGCTGGCCCTATCACATGGACCAAACAAAAACAAAAACATATGAGGAAACTGGTTTACAGAGAGGCCAAATCATTTGCCCACTGTCACACAGCTAGAAAATATAGGATCCAGTATACTTAAATGTGTCACCATCCAAGTACCAAGAATGCTGCTCTGTACCATATATTTTGTTAACCAGAGCAGTGGTTTCATCCAGATTGGTAACTCCTGATGTATTTAACAACTCATACAGACTGGCAACTCATGGGCAGATTACATTCGTAAAACATGGATGACCTATTCATAGTCACAGAGGGAATAGTGTCAGAGGCAAGGCTTGAATTCAGGTCTGACAACAAGGCTGGCCCTGTTTTCATTATAGTGCACTGAATTTCATTCTGCACCTTACTAGAACTTAACAAACACTTGTGTCGGTCAATTACTCTACCGATCATGATTTTCTTTCAATGACTGAAGTCCCCCTTTCCACATTTGAAGTGTTTGTATATGCGTGGATTCTATTTTGTAATCAGATTTAAAAATAATAATAATTATTATTATTCCAAACATTTATGTGGTGTCTACTATGTACTAGGCACTATACTAAGCACTTTATAAATGATATCTTATTTGATCCTCACAATAATCTTGGGATGGAGGTGTTATTATTATCTTCATTTTACAGTTGTGGAAACAGAGGTTAATTGACTTGCCCAGGGTGACACAGCTGGTAAGTGTCTGAGTCTACATTTGAATTCAGGTCTTCCTGACTCCAGGTCCCGCAGTCTATCTGCTGTGCCACCTAGAAAGGGTGGCTATCATTATATAATAAAGATACATAGTCATATGAGGAAAGTCAGGAATCAAAGCATTTGAGAGCAATGGAGGCAAGAGGAGAAATGATGTCATCTGAATATATTATAAAGCTCCTGGAAGAGAGGGGGAACAAAAAAAGGAAATAGATAAGAAATTTGGAAAACAAATCACAAGACTGGGATGGAGGCATGATATAGAAGAATTGGGGGTTTTATCTACCGTATCACCTAGCTGCCCCCAAAAAACAAAAACTTTTTGTTAGTCCTTCCTTTGCTTGGTTATGCTTATGTTTGTTCTCTTTACTAGGTGTTTGTAGATTCTGGAGTACTCCATGGCTTACTTCTGCAGCTTAAATCTTTCTGGTGTTATTTGCCTCAAATTGCCAATGCAGTCACACAGTCACTTGCCATACTGAAAAACTACGAAGAAGAAAATTACAAAAATGAACATGTTCTACAAGTGGAGTAAGTAACTCTGACTTCTAACCATTTCCCTGAAAATCACTATTCATTCACAAAAGGGTCACAGCAACAAAGCTATACCTTGGACCTTAGAAAGTTCTCTTTTCCCAGACCCTTAGTTCCATAATAAGAAATTGGATAAATTCTTCCAGGAATCAATTGTCTCTTTGGTCAAACAATACTCAAAAGTACCTTTAGCAAGCCTAACGGATAGATTGGGAAAAGAAAGAAAAATGGAGAGTCAGATCAATAGGAAGAAATAAAAGAAGAAAAAGAATGAGAAAGAAAAAGAAAATGGAGAAATAAGCAAATATTGTGAGGAAAGAGAGGACCACCAGCAATTACATTGGGGGCCATTTATCTGTGCTCACGCCATAGGTTACCCCCAAGTGTCTGGTTTCCTTTGAAAATATAGCAGGAGTGGGATTGATAGGCGCTGTGGGCAAAGGGGATCAATAGGATTTAGTGACGTTCAACACATCTATGAAACGTCAAGGCTAGTTCATTAAGATGAGAAAATCAGATTTCTTCACTGCCACATCTTGATAATGCACCAATTTAGTCATTCAATACACTTTTCTTAAGTTCCTACTGTGTGCGATGCTTTGTGTTAGGTGCTGGAATAGCTCAAGCATAATTACAAGTACTTTGCTATTTCTGAAAATGAAAGAGCTCTGATGTGGTAAAAATGGAAATTATATTCACTGGGTAACTACCATTTGTCCCTGGTAATCCTATTATATCATCCTTATGTGTAAATAGCTAAGAGAGAAAAACATCAAACAAAAGCCCTTTAGGACTCAATGGCACTTTCATCTGGGGTGATCAAGTATTTGAAAAATATTTCAATAAGAGCTATATAGGAAAACAAAATGATTCCAAAACTGGGAGTCTCCATTTTTACTTGGAGTTATCTGATCAGTTACCTAGACTGGGGTCTAAGATTTCCAACTTGCACTGACCAAGCAAGTTATGCAAAGTTCCTTTTGAACTTTAAGGCTTTCTGTACTGCAGCCAAATACAGAGAATCAGCCTGATGAAGAAAGAATAACTGGTTGAGTGTGTCCAGGGTATTTCATTGGTAATTTACATAACTCATCCACAATAGGAAAATGCTCTGTATCTACTTAGCACCTCTGTTCTTCCTATTTTAGCTATGGCAGAACGTAATAAGTCACTGCCAGCAGCCAGTTGTATGACCACCAATTTGTGCCCACAGTATGCTAAGACAAGGTCATGGCTACTTCTCCACCTTTTAAAACAAGGTCACACAACCCCAAAGTAAAATCAAGAGAACTTCTAATTACACTACAATCTAAAGAGAGCCATATTTTGTGAGGTTTTGTTTTGTTTTGTTTTTAATTTACATTTGTAAAAAGAGAGTTTAAATTACCATTTAACCTGAGATATAGAAAAAGCCCTCTTCACCATGTCATATGGTCTAACACAGATCTAATACAGAGGTTTACTTGCCTCTCTGTGAACTAAGTACCAAAGGTCTGTCTATGGAACTATCCCAGGAAAGCCAGAACCCTAGCAATGCTACCTGAGTATCAGCTTACTGACCTTTTAATATCACTGGTAGGAGTTGAGTTTTCATCATAAAATTGTGAGGGACCATCCCCCCACTCTACAGAGCAGTAAAAAATGGCTTCAAACACAGTAAGTAAAGTAGCCTTGGATATAGCTACTTAACCTGGGCAAGAAAGAGATTTTTGTCCACATTAACTAGTCTCTCCTATCCTGAACAATACTTTTCTTTAAGCCCCTGGATTCTACCACTGTGACCCTAACCCAATTTCCCTGGACAAAGAACCAAAAACATAAAATTCAATTCAGGTTCATAAACTTCAGGGTGGAATAGATGTTAGAGATGATCTAGTTCAACTTCATTTTACAAATGAAGCCTAGAAAGGGGAAATGACTTGTCTGTGGTCACACAAGAAGGTGGTGAGTAGTAGAACCCAGATTTAAGTCTGGGTTACCTTACTCAGAGATAATTGGCAGCAGGTAGAGTGGTCTGAAATATGAGCATTTAGAGATGACCACTGACCACAGGCAGGAGGAGGAGCCTAACCCATGGCCTGGTTTACCAGAATAAATGGACCTAGAGGAAATTATTGGGAGGACGCAGAGCCCATGAGAATATGGAGTGTAAAGTGAGTAGCCCCACAAATTGAATCATATTCTGATGTTTAATTCTCAAGCTCTTAAGTGACAATAATAGCAGTTATAAGTTACAGCTATTTCAAGTTTTTCTGTCAACGTGACTTTGCATTTGGCATTTCTTTGGCATATAGAGAAAATAAATACCTATTCTATGCCTGATTTACATTGTAACTTGACTATCTCTTTCCCCAATCCTCTGTTTGGGGGGATCCCACACATGAGCAAAACCTAAGTTTTAAGTAATTTTCCTGGGGCTCCAGGGTTAGACTGAAAAGATGCAGAGGCAGGGAGACACAAGATCCTGACACCTCTCTTTGAAGTCCAGGATCCCTGAGGTTTGAACTGTCTGTGCATGGCTGGGTCCTAAAGGTCCTGAAGGGAAGTGATTCAACAGCAGCCTTAACAGCAGACTGCTGGAATGAAGGAAGGGGATCAGCCTTTTCCATCACCTCTCCTACAGGAAGAGAGAAAGAGAAACAGAAGGCACTGGGTTTTAAAGGGCTACTGAAAAGATCACTCCTCCTTGGTTAGCAGTCCATCCTGTCTGATATAGCTTGAGCAAAACCTCCTTGGCCTTTATCTGTCATGAGGCGGGGAACCAAAAAGCCACTCAGGATTTGCTGTATCACCTAAATTTAACAAGTTCTTCAGAAGAGAGTGAATTTCTTTGGAAGTGAGAAGGAACTGGATCAGCACTCTGCAGCAATGTTCTAGCCAGAGCTGAGCAGGAGGCGGGGTGGAGGAAAGGGAATGGAGAGAGGAGGGACAAGTTGATTTTTTTTAATTGTTCTTAACCAAAAAATGAAAATAATGAACTTTTTAATGTCCTTTAAAAATGCAGTAAGAGAGTGAATATTTTCAGCTAGAAGGATGAGGGAAGGCTTCCTAGCAAAGGTGGTACGTGATTTAGGCTTTGAAGGATGTCAAAGAGTAGAAATATAAAGTAATTCTTTTCTAGACAAGAGAGAGAACCCTTAAGGAAATAAGAACAGGTACTGTGGGATGGAGTGGGTGGGGAAGTGGTAACCTGTATTTGTTCCCCTGAAGTCTTCTGCAAATTCAAATAATCCAGCACATGGAAGCCAAAAAACAAAACCACAATCAAAATGAAAGTGTGAATGAATGAAAAAGCATTTAGTACATGCTGACTAACATATGCAAAGCACTACATTAAGCACAAATACAGATTTTTAAATGAAGATAATATCTCTCACTCTGATAGGTAGAGATAAGTAAATAGATGATTTCAATTGCAGATCAGATGGAGAGCCCCCATGATCCTTAGGGAACAACAACAAAGCAGATGGTTGTGCATCTTCTCTAGTGCCTTTTCCACTAGAGCCATATCCACTTCTGATCTAACAAGTCAAGGACTTAGATGACAAGAACTTACTTTTCCACATCTTGGGTCAACTGTGGCTACAGCAGCAAATGCCAGGTCACAGGTCTCCTTGCTTCCCTCCATAAGGATTGTGCGTGCTGTGCCAGAAGCAGGGCTGTAGGTGTTCAGGGGCATTGCCATGCCCAGCAAAGGCCTTGACTTGGCTGACACATGCTGACTCTAGTCTCTCCCTAAAGGCTCCTTGCTGATTCAGCTAAGTTGGCTTACCTGCCCTGTGGGTGACAACAGGCTGGCAGGCAGTGGGCATGGATGTCCTCTTCTCCACAAGGGTTGCCTTGTTGGAAGAGGGTATGGGCTGGACAAGAAGTAGGGCCTGGTGGGCAATGCTATTTCCTGGGCTCTTGGGTTTGCCTGCATGTTGATAATAACTAGTCAGTTGGTGGTGGTGGTGGCGGCGGTGGCGGCGGCGGTGGTGGTGGTGGTGAGAATGAGGGGCGCCTTTTCCACAGGGATCATATGCTTCATGATAGCTAAGGGAGCTGGAATAGAAGCAGGGCTAGTGGTCTGGGAGGTTCCTGAGCTCGGGACTCAGGATTTTAAGCCATCCTCCATCAGAGACTGACAGGATATCATGGTCACAGTGGGAGTACTAACTAACATAGCAAGCATTTTCCTGACCTCCCTAAAGGTGCCCTGCTGGTGAGGACAACACTTTTTGCTGCCTTTTCATAAAAAGCAAAAGAAGGAAAAAATTCCTCAAGATCAACACATTTTTTGGAATTTGATGAATATTTGTCAAATATATTTAAATTTCTAAATAATAATAATCTTACATTTATATTTCACTTTCAAGTTTACAGAATGCTTTCTTCAATATAATCCAGTGTTTTAGGCTGGTACAAAAATTATTTTCCCTATTTTACAAAGGAAGCTGACAATTAAAGTGAAGTGACTTGTACAAGGTCACACAATTGTCAGTGATATAGGCAGAATGTGAACTTCTGAGACTCTTTGCAGTCTCCCCCATGGCCCAGAGTCTATGACCTCTAACTATAACTCAGGGCTCTGTTAAATTCTGAACTATACTATAGAGTTTTCAGAAAAATCTGAACACTGACCTCTAAGGCATAAAAATTTTATTCCAATTCCATCTCCACCACTTAACTAATTATATGGACAGATCTTTTAATTGCCTTGATTTTCCATTTCCTCATCTATAAAATGAAGGTAACAACCTTGTACTACACACTTCACTGACTTCTTGTGATGCTTAAAGTAAATAGTTTATGCAAAAAAGAACTAGGTGGCACAGTGGAGAGAGTACTAAACCTAGAGTTTGGAAGAGCTGAGTTCAAATCTAAGTCACTTAAGCCTGTTTGCCTCAGTTTCCTCATCTGTAAAATGAACTGGAGAAGGAAATGGCAAACCACTCCAGTATCTCTGCCAAGAAAACCTAAATGGGGCCATGAAGTATCAAATATGACTGAAATGACTGAACAACAACAACCATTAAATGCCAAATAGATGTAAGCTACGACTATTTTCCCTCATTAATAACAAAAAAAAATTGGGGAGGGGGTAGAGATCTTCCTTACAATGTAAGGTCTATCTAGGGGCAGTATTTACATCGAGACTTCTTTTAATACTTCTCTTTTCTCTCAACACTTCTCTTTTCTGCACAGGAGAGATGATGAACCAAATATTAATGTATTATTAGCAACAATAGCAGTTATACAGACTGTTGTTACAATAAGCTTTCAATGCATCCATCCCCTTTTTCCTCTCCTGCCAGTTTTCACTGATCTTCCATGCATGACATTGTTTAATTTAAAGAACAGGACGCTGAAGAACCAGATAAAAGGCAGAAGATTTAAAATGCACCTACAGAGATCCGCAAATGGCCCATATCAACCCAGCCCTGAGATGCCTGCTACCTTCATGCCTGTATTTCAGGCCATTTCCATAAAACATTGTGGGCAGCTGGTGATTCTTTCCAAATCCATATTTAACCTTCTGAAGTCACATTAGCTGGAAGGACTTCACTATTTGCTGCCTAGAAAACAGATCAATACTGTATATTTTGAAGAGCATCAAATCATCACTGTCAGGGGGAGAGAGGCTGCAATGCCCCTGAGGAGGGCCCACAGCAATCAGATCAAGCACTTTCTGAGCTGCCAAAGCCCTAGAAAACAGTCTTTTCAAAGCTTGATTTTTAATCGCAAAGCTGGCAGGGGCCAAGGGGGAAAGCACATGCTGGGAGGCAGAGAAAATCAGGAACTGGGAGCCAATAAATCATGGCAGAATCCCAAAGTAAACAGACTGTCAGTGGACAGAAGACTAGTGACAGACCAATTTGATTGAATGTCAGGGGGCCATCTGAGGTGGCTGCAGGTAGAAACACTTTGGCCTCAGAGACTTAGCCCAACAACATTTAAGTCATTGCCTTCAGCACAGGGTTCTTCTGATTCTTACAGTGCTGAGAATAACATTCCTGAATTATGAATGGCATACGCATGTATGGAGATGAGTAAAGGCGGGGAATGGATTGGAGAGATTGTGCCTAGAGACTGAGAATGAATTCCAGTTCATATTGTGTGTCCATGTCATCTCCGGATGCAGATGCTTTTTTTCCATCTCAGCTTTCTAGATATCATGCTGTATAGGCTGTTGCATTTATAATGGTGAGTACAGTTGACAAGTGGAGTTGATTCCCAACCCCACAACCCTGAATAAGTCACTCAATCTCTCTGAATCTGTTTCCTCAGCTCTAAAATGGAGATAATACTTGACTAATTGTCTCACAAGGTTGTATGAGATGAAATAAGTAAAGTATGTCATAAACTATAAAGCATTATATAAATAGGAACTATCAATTGTTATTTCATATTATTACCACCTTGACACCTGACTAGAGAATGTTTCATGGAGATCCCATTCCTGAGGCCCTGTTGTTCTAATTGGTGACTGCTGCTTTTAGCCCACTATTGCCAGAAGACTCCCAGACATACTTCATTTCACTTCCACCCTGCTCCCCAGGCATCTTCTCCACAAACTTGCCAACAGCTTTTTCACAATGCATGTATCTTTTCCGTTATTCCTTTTAATTCTGTTACCATGATCAAATCAACTTTATCAATATTTCTACAAAGGATGTGTTCTTCTACTCCCCTCTGACTTCACTTACTATCCCTATAACTTTCCAGACCAAAGCTCCCTTCCAGGACCATTCCTTTTTTAAGTATATTGTTTCCCCATAGCAATCATTTCTGTTTTGACCAGAAATCCAGAGGGTCTTCCCCTCCCAGATTGATTTTTTTAATTAGGTAAAGAGGTCATTCTCTGCCTTATTTCTTATTAAACCTTAATCACTGAATGGGTGTTGCCTCAGTCAAATTGAGAGCTGTTAAAGACCTTAACTTAAAAGGGCCAAGGTCTGCCACTGCATCCAGGGCCATCTCCAGTTGTTCTGATCTATGTCTTGCCACTAGACCCAGATGGCTTTGGAGAAGAAAGTGAGGCTGGTGACTTTGCACAGCCCTCCCTCACTTAAATCCAATTCACTTGCATGTCATGGCATCACCTCCCTGACGTCATGGTCCTCTTCTAGAACAAAGGGCAAACCAAATAGCAAAGACTCTGAAGGTAAGCATTCTTTGCATTTGCATTGCTAACTATTTATCCCAGTGCTTAGAATATTGTTTAAAAAATTCTTTTTCATCAATGTATTCATCTTTAAAGACGATATTGGGCATTTTCATTAAAAACACAAATTTCTTTATTGATTTTGAAATTTGAAGCTCTTCAACTGACTTTGGGTAAACCCAAAGGTACTACAATTTAAAAAGGTGGAAGTTGAAATTTTATTACTCTGTACCAAAAATTTATAGAGTGTTCCCAGTACACTAATCTTAAAACTTCAAGCTGTTATTCTTTATGTTATGAGGCTGATTGACCAATGAGTCCTGTTCTTATGAATTTACACAGCATGTTCTGCTGATGCAGTCCCCATGTGGACTTGAGCATAGACAGGAAATGTTTCTATTCTTTTCACTACTTTGCTGAGAAAAGTCTTTCTGATTGGTCACAGAGAACTAGGGTACATTCCAAAAGTGCTCAAAAGCAAAAGAGACTCCCTCATTCTTGGTCTGCCTCTTTCATAACTGACCACATTTCAGTGAGAGAAACAATGCTGTAAGGAGAAAGGTCTTGGGCTGTCTCCATTGGTAACTGACATATGTCCCTCTTTAAATTTGTTTTATCTTATTTTTAGGAGGCCTGTTGGAGATAGTTTTGACTTTACAAGCTGAGAAAGGTCAGAATGATGAACCACCAAATGACTGGACCCAAAGTACATGCCAGATTTTGTTGCCAGGCATTCTAACATCAAGATCCTGTGGAATGACTTGAAGGAGCAAAACTAGCATAAAGGTTCCATGGAATGATTTAAAGGACCCAGTCCAGGACTACCTGAAAAAGAAAGAGAGAAAAAAAAGGGGGAGGCAGGGAGGGAGGGGGAAAGAGGGAGGAAGAAAGAGGGGGGGAGGGAGAGAGAGAAGAAAGAGAAAGGAAGGAAGGAAGGAAGAGAGAAAGAGAGAAAGAAAGAAAGA
>NW_027186349.1:8325597-8349269 GCF_028583685.1 Petaurus breviceps papuanus
GAAGGAAGGAAGGAAGGAAGGAAGGAAGGAAGAGAAAGAGAGGGAGGAAGGAAGGGAGGGAGGAAGGAAGGGAGGAAGGGAGGAAGGAAGGAAGGAAGGAAGGAAGGAAGGAAGGAAGGAAGGAAGGAAGGAAGGAAGGAAGGAAGAGAAAGAAAGGGAGGAAGGAAGGGAGGGAGGAAGGAAGGGAGGAAGGAAGGAAGGAAGGAAGGAAGGAAGGAAGGAAGGAAGGAAGGAAGGAAGGAAGGAAGGAAGGAAGAGAAAAGGGGAGGGAAGAAAAGGAAAAATATCTGTTCCTAAGGAAGTTACTTTTTATCCAGGAAGACAATATACAGATAGATATACATGACATATATATTAGAGATAGATTTAGACTAGATATAGGTATTATATGTGTGTATGTGTGCACGTGTGTTTATATATGTACTGTGTACAGATAAGTGTAGGTATAACACACACAGTGTTTAGAGTGCCAGCCCTAGAGTCAGAATGACCTGAGTTCAAATGTGACCTCAAATACTTAGTAGCTGTGTGACCCTGGGCAAGTCATTTAACCCTGTTTGCCTCAATTCCTCATCTGTAAAATGAGCTGAAGAAGGAAATGGCAAACCACTCGAGTATCTTTGCCAAGAAAACTCCAAATGAAGTCATGAAGAGTCAGACACAACTATTCAACTGAACAACAACTATATATATAAGATGCTGACCTTCATTGGTAGGAGTTTCCTCTTCTGGGAGTATCTTGTACCAAAGAAATCACAGGTCCGGTGCCTATCATGGAAAGGAAAAATAGTGAGAGAATCCAATCAAGGACACTAGCAGATCTTTTAGTAAAGGAACCAGGGAAGGCTTCATGTAGATGGTGGCATTCTAAGCTACATTTTGAAGGCAGTGAGGGCTTCTGTGATGTGCAGATAAAAGCAGCACCTTCTTCAGAGTCAAAGTGCATCTCCCACTTACTTGACTCCAATTATCAGCCAAAGGTGCAGTGGGGAAAGCACTATTAGAGTTAGGTTTGAATCTTGGCTCTGACACTAAATGGTTCTGTGAGTATACATGTCACTGGACCTCTCTATGATCCTCCATTTCTTCCTCTGTTTAAAAAAAAAAAGTAATGATTATGTTACCTAGCCTACCTCCCAGGGCTGCTAAAAGGAATGCACTTTTGTAAACTGTGAAGTGTTATGCAAATGCCTACTTCAATATCACTATGAGAAGGGGGTTATTTTCTTTCCCTTTTTGAACCCAAAGTTGATAGTCATTATGTCCTTTACTGTAAAACAGTATAAGAGAACAAAGAAATCTTGGCTGAGAGAGAGATCCTATTCCAGGATGCAGGTGATGTAAGCTCATTTGATGACATGACCTTATTCTATAAATTCTTACTTACCCTCTGAATGGGTACAAGGAGTTCAGTTCCATGTCAACAATAAGAAATCTATCTGATGGAGGGAGGTAAACACATGTGCCATCTTCCAAATCAGTTAACACTACACTGATATTTCTTTTCCAGATTAAGGAAGTAAAAGTCTTTTTTGACATGATGCCAACTCACTACATGATCTGTTTCCTCCAGATATAGTATGCAAAAAAAAAAAAAAAAACCAGAGAAGGTTTTCCAGTCTTTGTTATACAACACTGAGCACTTTGGGTAATTGATATATCTACTCTTCAAACTACAATTCAAAGGTTTCTAGGCTGCCTCGGGTTGCTGAGTTTTGACAAATTATATTGGCAAATGGTAGGGAAGCTGCAGTACTCAAGTGACAAGGCTTCTAGCGAAGGTTTGCTTTGGGCCGTGTCAAAAAATGCAGTAGCCAAGGAAATGCTTGGCTAAAAAGGGAACATGGAGGCTTTCTGAAGTCTGGCTCTTGCTTACCTTGCCAGGCTTGTTTTAAACTCTTCTCCTTCAATCACTCTGTTCTCTGGTTTAAAAAAATATTTTTTTTTAAGCCTTCTTGCTGTTTCCCACAGTGTGATTTCATTTCCATCCCCATGCCTTTGCATAACCTGCTGCCCAATTCTAGAAGGCATTTCCTCCTCCCCTTGGCCTCACAGAATCCCTAGCTTCCACCAGAACTCCGCTCATGGGCCATCCTACAGGAAGTCTGTCTTCTTTAGAGACCACTAGGATGGGCAGTGGGTAAAGCATCAGACTTACAGCGAGGAAGACCCCAGCCACTCACCAGCTGTGTGACCTGCGCAAGTCACTTTACCTTTGTCTGCCTCATTTTCCACAGATGTAAAATGGGAATAATGCCAGCACCTGCCTTGCAGGGTTGCTGTAAGGATGAAGTGAGATAATATTTTAAAGTGCCCAGCATACATTGTTGTTGGTCAGTTGTTTCAGTAGTATCCAACTCTTGGTGACCTCATTTGGCGTTTTCTTGGCAAAGATATTTGACTGGCTTACCATTTCCTTCTCAAGGCCATTTTACAGATGAGAAAACTAAAGCAAACAGGGGTAAGTGACTTGCCCAGGGTCATAGAGCTAGTGAGTGTCAGAGGCCAAATTTGAACTCAGGTCTTCCTGACTCTAGGCCCACTGCCCTATGCACTACACCACCTAGCTGCCCTTCACCTGGCACATAGTAGATACTATATAAATATTTATTCCCTTCCCCTTTCTGCAGCCACTTCAGGCCTTAGCAGAGAAACAGAGACAGACAGAGAGACAGCACTAAGATCATCTCAAAGGTAGGCTTGGCCTTCTTCTTTAATGTGAATATTTTCAGTGTCAGCCTGTTCTGCATAGTTAATTTCAGATGACATACTATGGCTAGGTCAGAATAATGTCCCTGTGGAAAAATCTGCTTAACTGCTGTGATGTTTGTTTGAAATAAGTTAAGATATTGTACATAAGGGGTGGCCAGGTAGCACAGTGAGTAAGAGCATCGGCCCCAGTGTCGGGATGACCTGGATCAAATCCAGGCTCAGATACTTAGCACCACACCCAGAAATAACTGGCCGTGTAACCTTGAGCAACTTACTTAACCCTGATTGTTAAAAAAAAAAAAAGATATTGTATATAGCAGTTTGAAAATACATTCCAACTAAAAGATGAGGGAAATTTAAAGGTTTCTCCCCAAAGTATCTTTATCATAACTTAAGCTGTTTTTCCCTAAAATATTTGTTTTTAAGGGTCTTTCTGAAGACACCTCAATCTTCTGTTTGGACATAAAACTCAGTGCTGCATATTGTGTGCTAAACCTGGGATAACAACATTTTTCTATGCAATTTTTGACCTTGACAAAGCAACATTCATAGGCAACAGTTTTATTACAGTTTTATTCCATTCAACATTTTGTTTTATGGAACATCCAAATAAAAACATTCTCCATGTCTCCACTGAAGAATCACACCTATTAAAAATGACAAGAGCCAACAAATCCACACTGACTTTTGTAACATTTTATCAAATAAAGTTTCCTAAACAAATAAAAAGAGAGGGAGAGACCTATTTCTTAAAGAATTAAATATTGCCTTCAAAATGCAATAGAGCCAATATGGAATCTTAAATAAAAACACAGAACTGGGAGTTTGGAAACTTTGGAAATTCCATTTGAATTTCTACCACTAACAAGCTGTGTGACCTTGGAAATTTATTTAACTTCTTTGGAACTCAATTTTCTCTTCAGGAAATAAGGAGTTGGGAGTAGAGGGGTGGGATTGGAGGGGCTTGGACCAAATTATCTCAAAGGTTCTCAGCTGAATTTCTATGATACACCAAGGTAGACAAAGACAGAAAAGATTTTTTTAAGTATTTTAGGTATTTCTAGAAGCCTCCTTGGGAATTGTGTCATATTCATTTTGTATGTATTTTGTGTTTAATTTTTGGTGAGGCTCTTGTTTTTCTTCAACATTCCCCTCAACATCCCTTTCCTTGAGGGCAGGGATGTTTTCATCTATGTCTCTGAATCCCCAGTAGTCAAGCTATGCCTGGCACAAAGGAGTCACATAATAAATGCCTGTTGAATGGAAAAGGGAATCTTGCTTGCAAAACAGAAGTCCCAGTGGAAAGCATTTCAGTTCCCCAACTTTTCAAAGTATCAATGCAATTATAAGTCATTAATAATAGGAGGTATTTATCTCTAGGAAATCCCCCAAGAGCTGGCATCAGTTTGGGGATGAATCCAAGTATTCTCATCAGGCTGGTAATTAGCCACCAAAATCCAGAGACACTACCTGGATTCTGCTGAAACAAAACCACCAGACTGGAGGGTCAGACTCAGCTTTGTGGGTGCATTGGTCTCCTGAAATTTACCTCACTTGCGAGTTTCAGATAGCAGACTATAAGATTTAGGGGTTAAGAAACCTGGATTGGAATCACAGTTCTAAAACTGACCATGTGACTTTCCACAAAACAATTAACACTTATCAGCCTTAGTTTCTTCATCTATAAAATATGGAGAATCCTGGCTGTACTTATATCACAAAGTTGTTGTAAGAGCTGTATAAATCTTAAAAAATATGTAAAGGTAAATTATTATTATTATTATGTGGGTCTATTGCATGCATAGATTCATGAGTTTTGCGTAGCCAAGGCTACAACTCCATATAGAGGACACTAGGGAGTTTGGTTCCCAGAATTATGATGGTATATGAAGGAAATACTTTGGAGAGACTGTGGAGGCATGTGTAGACATTCTGTAACTGGCCTACTTTCCATCTGCAGCTCTGTTTGGTTTCTTCCCCCCTTACATTGTAAACTCCTTGAGGGCAGGGACTATTTTCTATTTTTCTTATGTGTATCTGCAGTGCTTAACATAGGATCTGACACATAATACACTTAATAAATGTGTATTAAATTTATTGAATTTATCCTGGTTGGTTAACTGCATAGTTGAAGGGAGCCTTCTTTCCTCAAAAAGACCTGTCAGCTTTAGTCCTTTGCTTCATTTACTTCAATTTCCCCTAAAATTATAGGGGAATATTTATAAAATTTATAAAATTATCTTTCAAATATAAAATGATTAGAGATTGGTGACTCTTTCCCTCCTGGTCTCAAGAGAGACCATGATGTAAGAGGAGGATCTTGGGACATTCTCCCTGCTCTGAGACCATTATAACCCCAGAGAAATGGGCTTCCATCCTTGATTTTTTCCATTCACACATACCTATTCTAGGTAAAGAGAATGGAATCTCCAATTTCTGATCAGAAGAGAAAGTCATAGCAATTTAAGCATCAGAATCCAACCTAGGTTTTATAGCCAGCACAGTATCAATGCCCGAGGAGCATGGAGTGACTTTTGGGAGTAACCTGTAGGATCAATGAACTTGAATTTGCTGGGACCAACACTATGCAGGAACTGAATAAAATTCTGAGTCTACTCCCCCAGACACTGAGGTGGTATAGGGAAGAATAAGAGTTGGAAACATTGGAGGGAAAGCTTACACATTTGTTCTTGCTGTCTCTAATTTCTTTATAAATGTCAATTAATGTTGCAGGAATAAATTGGGGGGGGGAGGGGTGCTAATCACTGACTTCCTATAAGTGGGAGAAACACAACCAGAGGGAACACAAATCAGAGGGCAAAAAGAGCAAATGTCCTAATGACTGCCCCGGGGGCAGGGAGGGGGGGGGGGGGAGGGCAGATGGAGCCAGTCTGGATAGGAGAGAGTGGGTCAGATTGTACACATCACATTGCTATAGGATGTCAAAGTTCTTCAAAAGGGTTGTTCATATGTCAAAATTTGTCAGAAAACTGGGTTGGAATCTACTTACAATTTTTACTTTAATAATCCTATTCACTTACATTTTCACAATGGGATAACTGGATCATTTAGACTAGAAACCTCACTTAATTTTTCCCTTCACCCCTTCCTGGGATGAAGTAACCAGTAACCTAAGAAATAGAGCTGCTGTCCCAGAAGGGGTGAATCTTTGGGTTGGATCAACCAGGGGGCAAGGTCCAAAGCTGGAGTGAGGGAAAGAGGGTGTCAAAGAGAAGACAGATGGTCTTAGACACCAAAGTAACTTAGAGACATGCGATCCTAGCACACGCGCACATACACACATACACACACACACTTCTACATCACTCTAACTACACACAGATCTTTAAAAAAAAAAAAGCCTTTAAGACAGTCTCTGTTTTTCTTTTAAACCAGATTTCACCTGAATAAAAGTAGAAGGGAAGAGACAAAAGAGAGAGAGAAGGCTAGTAGCAGGGAAGGTTTCCCAGGCTCCACACTCCTCTGGGGATGGTCCCAGTCCTGCCAGAACTCCAAGGTCAGTCCCTTTGGCTCTTGATGCTCTTCATCTGAAAATGATTTCTTAGCAGCTCTATACATCCCCACAGAGTTCTAATTCAGAGATACAGATGAGATGGGTAAATTTATATAACTTTAGGAGAAGAGGGGAGGGAACATGGGCAATGGGTAAGTTTGGCATATTTCTCTTTGGATGGTGTTCTTCTCTGTCCTTTTCAAGTAGCTTCTAGCTGCTAAAGGAGAGACACAGGAGTTTTACATGCATACCCGGCTTTCTCCTTTTTCCAAGGGGACTATTTCCCAGAGAAGTAGGTGATCTCTTCAAGATTCAGAAGAGACAGTAGGGAATGATAAAATAGTCTAGAACTCAAGTCTGGGAACTCTGGAGTTAGATTCCATTTGAGAGCCTGACACTAGACTGTGGGGCACTGATTATATGACCTTGGGTGGTCATTTAACTTTTTTAAACCTCATATATTCTCTCTGAAAAATAAAGCGGGGGGGAGGGGCTTGGACTAGGTCAGGGGTAGGGGACCTGTGGCCTCCAGGCTACATGCAGCCCTCTAGATCCTCAAGTGTGGCCCTTTGACTAAATCCAGACTTCACAGAACAAATTTGTTTGGATTCAGTCAAAGGGCCACACCCCTGGACTAGGTTTTATCTCCAAGGTTCTCCCCAGCTGAAACTCTATGATAAATCAGGGTAGTCAAAGAAAAAAAAAATCTGTCACATTTTGTAAATGAATAATTTTTAAATGGTAACTTTAAACTATATATCACCTCCATTGCAAAATATATCCCTCCTTACTCCTCTACCCATTAAGCAAGCATCCCTTATAATAAAGAATAAAAAAGACACAGTTGAAAAACCAATATATCAGTTGTCTGACTATATATGCTATATTTCATACCCTTATTTCCCCACCTCTGGAAAGAATAAATACAGTAGCTTAAAAGCCACAGAAATAAATGGATTTGTCTCTCAGTGTTTGATCAACATGCATTTCTTTCCAAAGCACTTTGTACTTCTAAGCCAAGTCAAATTATTTTAAAGAGAATCCTTTCCCCCCAAAGCAATTATGGACTTTTTTTATATCCTCATGTGTAAAGCTGTCCCTTACAGTTTTTTCAGGGAAATAGTTCTGATTATAGGTTTACCACAAAAAAAAAAATTCTTTAAAGTGGGGTAGAGGGCTGTATTTCCTAACATAAATTAAGACAATGAAATTTAGAATTTAGACTGTTTTTTATAAGACAAAGACTTCCCAGTCACATCTCCATTTCTTGAGTGTACATTAGATCTTTCTAAAAGAACATATAGAATATGGAGCATATAGCAAATGCTAGATATTATCATAAACAGTTAATATAACGTATTTGTCACACAAGACAAATGCATATTAAAGCTGTTTCTCCTATGGCTGTTTCCTGTAAGATACTACTCTATTTGTTAGAGGGTTGGAGGTGGGGAAATCAGTGGAAAAGTAATCCTTCCTTGCTCTAATCTCCCTTTTCAGCCATGGGCAGCTGGTGGGGCGGGGGGGGGGGGGGGGAGAGACCTTGAACCACTTGAGTTTTGCCCCATGTTCCATTGAAATCAGACAGATGGTAGCTCAGCTGTAGCCACACAGGAGGGAAGCCACAGGGGAACACATTTGCAAAGCAGAGAGCATCATTTTGTCTCTAGAATAACGCTTCACGCTCTTTAGCACCTCTAGCCTGGGTCACTCAGTAACCAATTCTACTCACAAATACAGGTGTTCCCCGGCATAGTTTCTTTTTGATCTGTGATCATCAATAAGCTTTTGGTGGTCTGCAGGGCAGATTCAAACATCCTCACTTTGGCTCTTTACATAGGTCACATTCACTTTTTTTATTCATTTTTTTTATTTGTTGGGTCCAAATGTATCTTCAGGAATAAGGATGAAGGAATATAGTCTGTCAATAGGTGATTTCTATCAGGAGCAACCTAAACCAAATGCTGAGTCAAAACCTTTTGACAGAAAATTCACGCTGCCTCTCACAAAATCAGAAAATCTTAACCTTCTTCATTTATGTATTCACGTACATTTTATATATGTAAATACATACATAACTATGTAAAGAAAAACACACTTCATGTACTTCAAAGGATTATACACAGACACAAATATAGCTCATGAAAAGAAAATGACAGATGATAGGTTTAGGAGTTTTTTTGGGTTTTGTTTTGTCAAAGCCACTGACAAGCCCCAAAAAAAGAATTTTTAAAACACCCTTTCTTTTACAGAAATAGCAATGTCTTCAAATGAAAATGCACCATCTCATTATGTGCCTTTATTGAATATAATGTTTCATACATCCTACACAGTTGACCCAAACTACCAGAAACAATGCTTTTCTAAATATACATGCACTTCATTCTAAAAGACTCATCTCCATTGATTTATCTGGTCAATAGGTAAAGGACTGAAATCAGGGCAACCTCATTCTGGCCCTGAGATACTGAGGATCTTAAATATAGCTGGAGAGATTGGGCCAAAAACAAGTGGTTAAGAATCCCCATGGCTCACCTAGTCTTGATATGTTAGTAATGGACAAGGTTTGTTGGTCAAATATTGGCCTTCTCAAACCACACCTATACAAATAGAGACCAGTATTAGTAACAGGAAGTCACATGAAGGACAGACGACTATGTCACAGAATCTGAGTGCTTTTTAATCTAACTCAGCCATACAGGAATTATTCTTCTAACATCCCTCACAACTGGTCAGCCAGACTTCACTAGAAAACCTTAAGGGAAAGAGACCCCACTGCCACCATATGTAACCTATATGGGTTCCCATTTATATGGGAAGGGTTGTTCTGTTATTCTTTTATCAAACTCAATCTGCTGCTCTGCAACTCATTGCTGCTAGTGTTTCCCTTTGGAGCCAGCTGTAACAAGTCTAATCCTGATTGCTCTCAACAATCTTTCAAATTCCTGAAGGCAACTTTAATTTTCCCCTCCGCTCCCCTAAGTAAAATTAGAAGAAAAAAAAAGTTTTACCTTCCTCAGATTTTACCTTTAGAGACAAACACAAACTACCTTGTTTGGCATTCAAAGCTCTTCACTGTCCAGGAACAAACTCCTTTGTCTGGTATTTCAAGATCTTCACTAACTGGTCCCTTCTTACCTTTTCAGATTTCTTATTCCCATCTATGTATGCCCCAGGATGCCATATTGGCACACTGGTTGTTCCTCCTATACAACACATCATGTATCTCTCCTGCACTGGCTATTCTGCATACCTGGAATGCTCTCCTTCCCTCCACACTTCCATCTCTTACAGGGGTTGGGAACCTGCAGCCTGGAGGCCACATGTGGCCCTCTAGGTCCCCAAATGCTCATGTCCTCAAACCCTTTGTCAAAGGGCCACACTTGAGGATCTAAAGGGCCACATGTGGCCTCGAGGCTGCAGGTTCCCCACCCCTGTCTTAGAATCTCTGGTTTCCTTCAAAATTCAGTTCATGTCCCACTTTTGGAGGGCAATTGGGCTTAAGTGACTTGCCCAAAGTCACACAGCTAGTTTTTTGTGTTAAGTGTCTGAGGTCAGAGCTGAACTCAGGTCCTCCTGACTCCAGAGCCAGTGCTCTATTCACTGTGCCACATAGCCACCCCCAATGTACCACTTTCTACATGAAATCTTTCCTGATCCTCTCCCCACCCACCCACCTTCCCTGAGACTAATGCCTTTCCACCCCAAACACTCTTTAACTAATTTTTATACATTTTGAATACACATGTTCCAAAAATATTTAATAAAAAGCTTTAATAACTTGGACATTGCCTCAGTGGATAGAGTTCCAGGCCTAGTCAAGAAGACTCATCTTCCTGAGTTCAAATCTGGCCTCAGACACTTACTAGCTGTGTGACTCTGGGCAAATCACTTACCCCCTATCTTGCCTCAGTTTCCTCATTGGCAAAATGAGTTGGAGAAGAAAATGGCAACCACTGGAGTACCTTTGCCAAGAAAACTCCATATGGGGTCACAAAGAGTCAGTCATTACTGAAATGACCAGACAGTAATAACCAACTTGGATATTAAACTTGCTAGATTTAACAACTTAAACCTGCAGTAAGGCTTTTGGAGCACCTTGTACATATGTGTTCGTGGAGCCCCCCTCTTAGAACCTAAGCTTCTTAAGTTCAAGGACTTTTCCACTTTGGTCTTTGCACCCCCAGGCCTTAGCACAGTGTCTGACACATAGCAAGGGATTGATTGATTGATTGGTTATTTTTAACCACCCTTATATAGCATGGTCTCAACATCCTCAGTGCTCTATAGGTATGTTCCAAAAAATTATGCCAATGAAGCACAAGTTCTGGCAGGTTCTATCAAAGTAGAAAAGTTTCAAGCAGACCTGGGGATGGACCACATTCTCTCTGCCTGAGGACTAACTGAGCTAGATTCAGAGGAGCCTACCACCCAGTTTGACACAAAGTGATTATTTTCAGCAACAGAAACTCTCGAAAACTTTCTATAAAGGCATTCCAGTCTGCTTAGGTAGGAGTATCAAAACCAATGAAATGATGATCCTTAAAGTACTGAAATACGTGTGTGTGGCTTTGAATGTATGTGAGCATATGTAATATATAAATTACATGTGTGTGTGTGTGTGTGTGTGTGTGTGTGTGTATTTTGATCTGGGCCTGTGATTTCACCAGTGTGGTCAAGTCAATAAACATTTATTAAGCACCTACTCTGTGCCAAGCACTGTGCTTAATTGCTGGGGATACAAATGCAAAAAGAGAAAGACAGTCCCTTCCCTCAAGGAATTGGTAGAGTTTGGCAGAAGTTCTTAAGGGGATATACATAGTCTATGTGGATTGAAAGGACAACTGTTTAAGAAATGAGCTGTAGCATGGAGATAAGCAAAAGAAGAAACTATAAAAAGTGAGTGGAGAGTAGGGAGAAATTGAAGAATGTCATCAGAACCCTACAGGCATCTTGGAGCAGAAGACCCAGGCTAAAGCTACTGGTTGACTCAGGCTAAAGTTACTGGTTATACCCATCTATTCAAATTCTGGGGAAGGTTCCAAAAAAAGATATGCTCTTTCTGTAACTTCCCCTCACCATTCTTGCCCAGTAATTGACACTGTAATATATTTGGCTCACTTCTTCATTTAAATGCTTTGTTTCCTGATTTTTTTCCGTCAAACATAAAGACTTAAACAAAAACAAAAATGCAAATTGTGGCAGAGACTCAAAGCTCTATCTGAAGGTTAGGAATTTTCCTAACTGGGGGCTCAAAGTCACTGTTATTGTGATAACCTTTCTTTCAATATAAGCTCCATAAAATAGAGAAAGGAAATACATGGACCTGGGGACCATTATATTGTCCCTATGCTAAGAAAAAAAAAGTGAGCTAATTGTTGTAATAGGAAGTGACTGATTAAATCCCCAGAGAGAAAGTTGGGTTGAGGCAAGAGAATAGTCAACTCTTCCCCAGACTAACACCCACACCCCACAGTGTTATATAAGAATAAAGATGAGGTGAGAAGAGACTACTTAAAGCTAGAGAGAAAGCTAGCATTAGGCCAAGCAGTGGTTGTAGCTGGCGATCAATAAACAAGGTGATAAATTTTCCCAAGTATTATTATTCCTTAGTTTTTGCTCTATAAATGTGCCCTTTTAAAATAATGTCCATTAAGGTTGCTATCATTAGTTGTTTTCAACTAATGAAATTATGATCCTTAAAGTATTGAAATACGTGTGTGAGTGTGTGTGGCTATGAATGAGCATATGTAGTATATAAGGTGTGTGTGTGTTTGTGTGTGTGTTTTGATCTGGGTCTGTGATTTCACTGGTCAAGTCAATAAACATTTATTAAGCATCTACTATGTGCTAATTGTGCTTAATTGCTGGGGATACAAATGCAAAAATAGAAAGACAGTCTCTTCATTTCTGTTTTAATTTTTTAAGTAACTGAGTTGAAAAAAAGATATTAATCTCCTAGTTAACTATGTCCATAGATGACTCCTGGATTGTAATAACCTATACAACATGGCTTACCTGGCAGAAGCAAGCTCTAATTGATGGCAAGCTACCTAAGAGGAGATAGAATATCCTTTATGCTGAGTATTTGTGGCTTAGTGGCTAGCACACTAGGTCTTGAAATTAGGAAGACCTGAGTTCCAATCCTACCTCTGATCCTTACTAGCTCAGTGATCCCAGACAAATCACTTCTTTGTGCCTCATTTTCTTCATATGTAAATGAAAGGAGTAGACTTAATTAATGGTCTCTAAGGTCCCTTCTAGCTCTAAAATGCATGATCCTATAATAAAGTATAAAAGAAATATAGATCATAAATATTATCCTCTTATTGTGATAAGGTCCTTGGCTCTGATTCTTCAGGGAACAATTCCTAACTCTCACAGAATTACACAGGATGAGGTGTGAAATGTGTTCTTAAATAAAATACTCAAAAATGTCTCAACAAGCCAGAATAATCAGTCACAGCTAATAAGATGCCATTGCTACTACTGCTGCCACTATTGTTATTACTGTTGTTGATGATGACAGTGATGATATGATGATGATGATGATGATGATGATGATGATGACCACAATGACAACAAAGATTGTTAGTCTAGGCCCCTTCTGGTTTCCTTAGTGTAGGGAATTCCTCGTATCCCATTCTACCAATACAGATTTGCATTTGCTCTGCAATTTGCCAAAACAGTCAATAATAAGGAAGAAAATATCTGAAAGTTTTATGTGTGACATTCAAAAGAGTGAAAACTTTTAAACTGGACAAGGGGCAAGAATAAAAAGAGAAGATATTAAGGGTTCATGTGAAATGGACAATATAGTTTTCCTTTCCACTTGTGACTTTCCCCATTGCCCTTTCAATATATCAAGGGTCAGCAAAAGAAATTAAATGGGAATTTTGGGAAAGTTTTGTGGAAATTGCAGATGACATGAGAATGCCAGCAAATGACATAGAGCCTATGACCAAATATGGAACCCAAATTTTATAATAAGGTATTGTAAACACCCCGTAAAAGAAAAAAAAATTCAGACTTTTTCTATGGTACAGAGGAAGGGCCAAAAGATTTTAAGCAGATTTTCCAGATCAAGGTGGTGCCATGACCGTAACCTAGATGTGGAAGGGATAACTGTATTCTGTTTCTGATAAACCACTCTCATAAAACACTGGGATTTCTCTTGTGAATCACAGAATTCTGCCCCTGTCAGCTAACTTAGAGATCAACAAATCCAATGCCTCTATTTTGTAGAACAAACTGAAACCCAGAGCAATTAAACACCTTTCACAAAGTCACACAGTCAGCATTGGAACCAAGACTAGAACTCAGGTCTCCATAAGCTTTTCAATTACCTTTCAATTGTTAGTAACTACTTGAATCTATCTAGAAAGATGGACCTTGTCCTTTTTTTCTGGGTGAAACCAGATTGTCTCATATATCACCAAACAAATAAGCAGAACCAGTCTTAAGAATAGCCACACACACACACACACAAAAATCCTCCCATCATCAAAAAGCATTGATTAATTAAAAATTTTCACTATAGAATGCCTAGATCTATGTTTCAAGGCTAAATAACTTTAAAATTGTATTAATAATTGAATTATATAATCTCAGAGTTGGAAGGAAGGAAATAAGCATTTATTAAGTGCCTACTATGTGCCAGGCACTGTGCTAAGCTCTTTACAAAAATTATTTAATCTTCGTAACAACCCTTGGAGGTAGATACTGTAACTGTCCCTATTTTACAGTTGAGGAAACTGAGGCAGACAGAGGTTAAGTGACTTGCCCAGGGACACACAACTATAAGTGTCTGCAGACTCAGGGCTCCTCTATCCACTGTGCTACCTAGTGCCTCTAAGTAACCTCAGATCATCTAGTCCAAGACATATCTAAACAAGAATAACCATAATAGCCCTGATAAGTGATAGTCTAGACTTCGCCAAAAAGTCTCCTATAATGGAAAATTCACTACAAATAAAACAACCTATTCCATACTTTGGGACAACTTTCATCAGAAAATTTTCCTTTACACTGAGCCTAAATCTGTTTCTTTGTAACTTCTCTGATTCACAGGAACAAGCTCAACAAGTGTAAGCCATCTTCCATAGGACAGCCCTTCAAATGCTGAAAATACTATCACATCCCTACTAACTCTTCCCAACTCCAGTTCTACCCATAGTTCCCACGAATATGTATGTGTACAGAATGGTTTTGAGTCCCCTCACCATCCTGGTTACCTCTCAGCCTGCATTCTTATCTGACAATGTCCTTCTGAAAATATAGTGCCCAGCACAATAATCCAGTTATAGAGGCAGTGGAGAAGAGGACTCCTTTGGTCTCCATACTCTACCTCTCGAAGCAGCCATCAGCTTTTGTGCTGCCATGGCATGTTGCTAACTCATTTTGAGTTTAAAATCTACCAAAAGAGGGAGCCAGGTTGGCAGATTGCAGGCAGCCCTCCTACTGAATTCTCCCAACATTTCCCTCCAAACAACTTTAAAGTAACACCTCGAATCAAATCCTGGAGCAGCAGAGCCAACAAAAGTCAGTGTGAAACATTTTTCTGACCGCAGCAGCAGTAGCAGCAGCAGCAACAGCAGCAGCAACAGCAGCAGCAGCAGCAGCAACAGCAGCAGCAGCAGTAGCAGCAGCAGCAACAGCAGCAGCTTTGGGAGCCCTCAGTACAGAGATGGTAAGAGGGTCATACAGCTTGTCAGAAAGAGATTACAGGGAACCCTTTGCTGGAACTAAGTATAACTGGCACTGGTTGGCAACTCTATTGCCAACACACAGTTCTGCATCACAGTTCCAGGATAGAGAGGAGTGCTTAGGATTGGTCAAAAAGAAGCAGGAACCTTGGTCCCAGTTTCAAGGCAAAAAGGAACACTAGTGCATGTAGCTTCAAGGAGTCATGGGCCCTTCCTGGGTGAAGACCAGAGCACAGACCAGGAGAACAATGATCATACCTCTCCCAGGATCATACCACCTCAGAAGCATGGAAAACTTGTAGACTCCCAGAAGTAGTCCTGAAACCAATAGCACAAGAAAACCTGAAGCCTGGGACAGGGCCTCCCCACCCCCAGGTTAGGAGAGCTTTGACCTAAAGTACAAAGTCAAGAAATAGACTGGAAAATTAGCAAACAAAAAAAATTAACCATAAAATGCTACTATGGTGACAGGGAAGACCAAGACAAATTCAGAAGAAGACAACAATTTGAAAATAGCTAACAAAAAAGCCTCCAAAAAAGTGCTTATTGGACTCAAGCCCAGCAAGAATTCCTGAAAGAGTTAAAGAAAGAGGAAAATGATAGAGGAAAAATTGAGAAAAGAAATGAAAATTATGAAAAGAGAATTAATAGCTTGGTAAAAGAGACACCAAAAAAAAACTACTGAAGAGAATAAAACCTTAAAAAACAGAATTGACACAATGGCAAAAAAAAAAGAGGCACAAAAATTCAATGAAGAAAAAATCTCTTTAAAAAGCAGAATTGGCCAAATGAAAAAGCAGTACAAAATCTCACTGAAGAAAATAATACCCTAAAAATCAGAACAAGGCAAGTGGAAGGTAGTGACTCCATGGGTCATCAAAAAATAATAAAACAAAACCAACAGAATGAAAAAGTAGAAGAAAATGTGAAATATCACATTGAAAAACAACTAATATGGAAAATAGATTGAGGATATATGATTTAATAATTATTGGACTACCTGAAAGCCATGATCAAAGTGCCTAGACAACATATTTCAAGAAACTATCAGGGAAAACTGTGCTGATATCTTAAATTCAGAGGATTAAATAGAAATTGAAAGAACCTGTTGATCACACCGCCCCCCCCCCCAAGGAGATCCCAAAATGAAAACTCCCAGGAATTTACAGCTAAATTCCAGAGCTCCCAGGTACTACTGTGCTATAAGAAATGATGAGGGGAGATGGTTTCAGAAAAAAACAAACAAGACCTAAATGAACTGATGCAAAGTGAAGTGAGAGAAACTAGGAAATCATTGTGAACATTAGAAGAAATGTTGTATTGATGATCAACTGTGAAAGAGTTGGCTATTATGATCAATACAAGGAGCCAAGAAAACTCCAAAGGATTCATGATGAAAAAATGAACTCTGAGTACAAATTGAAGCATAATTTTCTTACTTTCTTTTTCTTGCTTTAAAAAAATACAGCAAATATATAAATATATTTTGCATTATTTCACATTTATAACTGATATGTTGCTTGTCTTCTGAGTGGGTAAGTAAGGAAGTAGGAGGGAGAGTATAACTCAAATTTAAAAAGAAAAGAATATTTAAAATAAATAAATTTTAAAAGAACAAAAATCCCATCTTTTTTCACAAGAACTTTTCTTTAGTCATGGTTTTGATCTCCAATACTTGTGAAATTTTGTTGCTGTATTTTTAACACAGGTGTAGCTCCTAACATTTACTCCTATTAAATTTTGTCACTCTAACATGTCAAATTTTGTTTAAATCCTGACTCACTATGGTAGGTACCTGGTTCTAGTTTCATCTAAATGATTGATAAAATGCTTGAATAACCCAGGACCAAGGACAGATCCTTGAGCCATTCTAAGAGAAATATCCCTTTAATTTGCTAATAATACTTTAATAAAAGTTTTTTTAACCTCCAGCCCCCCAAATATTCACCCATCACATCATTTTCCTGCTATTCTTCTACTTCAGGATTCACTCAGGTAGATCACACAATAGAATATACACACACACAAACACATACACACACACAAAAACCCATATACACTCCTTTAAAAAACAACAACAACTAGGTTTTCCTATCTAGCACAGGCCAGAAGGGTTGTCACTTATGCGCCGATCTCAGTGATGATCAGTAAAGAGATTTTTAATTTGCTTCATTTTTCTGACCTTGTCAGTTGGTTCCTCTTTAGGCAGCCTGATGATCCTGTTCCCAGGGCTCACCATATTGGTCCAAATGTGCACACACTAAAGTCGGCTTTAGCCCTACTGTACCTCAGCATGCAAATGCAAGAAATTCACCAGCCTCAGCCTTCTAGTATCATGAATTATGGGCACATGCCACCATCCCCAGTGCACAATACATTTTTTAAACACAAATAAGCAAACATTATCAGGGAATAAACACAAATGTCCATTCAAATCCATAAAGTTAAAGTGAACATTATTGTATTGTATCTAACTACTTTTTATTGTCTCCATGTTTGCCAGTCCAATCAATGTTTTTAGTCAACAAGGACAATTGCTTGTCATGTAGCTAGTATAAATGAATGGCAAGATAAACCCACCAGGAAGCCTTAGGGCCACTACCATCTAGCCCCATCCAAAGGTTCAATGTCTCTATACCTTCCTCTCTTTCCTACTCAGCACCACCCCAGTTACTTTCCATTTATTTAGGTCAAAGCTAATGTGGGGTCAGACTGCAGAACATGCTCTTCCTGTTCCACAAAGCCTTTGTTGGTGGATGTTTGTTCAGGCAGTAATAACAGGTA
Source organism: Petaurus breviceps papuanus (assembly GCF_028583685.1). Lineage (NCBI taxonomy): Eukaryota > Metazoa > Chordata > Mammalia > Diprotodontia > Petauridae > Petaurus > Petaurus breviceps. Next base: position 8,343,313 of record NW_027186349.1, read on the forward strand.
AAAGAATCCACCGTTGTGCTTGCCCAAGATCTGAAACAACAGGCTCTCACTGGCCTGGCTTCCCTTAGCAAAGGACCAGCTCACCACTAGATTAACTCAGTTATCTGTGGGTCCACAGAAGATACATGTCAACAGTGCATGAGAACCAAGGCTCAGGGAAATATGTACTTTTAGCAGTGATACTTTAAGGCTGGGGGATGGAGGGATGGTGAAAGAATAGAGAAAGAGGTATGTAAAATAGTTTTTCTATCATTAAATTTTGCTGAGATTTTTCATCATGTAAATGAGCTTTTTTTCTAATTTGTAGTCCAAAAGGACAGAAGACAATAAAGAAAATCAGAAGCAAAACTCCATCAAGTTAGGTGCTTAACTCAATTCAATTCACCAAATGCTTATTACATTAATATTATGTGCCAAGGAGTGTATTAGGTACTGGAGATAAGGAAATAAAAGCCACAGTCCCTGCTCTCAGCTCTTATATTCTCTTGGGGGTGGGAGAGGTTCCAGCAAAGAAGGTCACAGTGAAAAAAGGAGAGAAGTTGGGGAAAGACCACTGAAATTGACCAAATGATTTGTTTCACTTAAGTTTTCAACATCATATCTTTTTTCTCACCTTTCCTAGTCCTTCTCCACTCAGCCTTCAAAATACCTTGGTTTCTTAGCATACATTAATCAATTCAAGGAAAAAGTTTCTCCCAAAAAAGCCAACTAACTTTCTCATCATTTTTCCCATGTGGATGATTCAGTTATTTTAACCCTTGATGTATAAAAAATTATTTATTTATACTATATGCCAATGGTTACAATAACCAAATAATCCAGATAACTGAAGTCAAATTCATTTAGCAATTAAAAGAAAGTTTCATGTTTTTGATGGAAATCTTTCTCTTTTAAAAGTAGTACTCTTATAGTACTTAGTTGCTGGACTTCAAAAAGAGTGTATTAAGCATAATTGAATCTTTTCCTGATGATTCATGCTCATCATTATGAATAATTATTTTATTAGACTGAAATAAAATGAGGCTCTCAGGCATTGCTAAGGTGTTTGAGTATTTGTTCTCACACCACAAAATGACTTCTACCTTTCTGTTCAATCTACTTGAATGGATTTTTTTAATCCACTGTCACAGTATCAGTTACTTCCCATCTCTACTTCCAGAATTGCTCATCTCTACTGTTTTGGGGGGACAGGCAGGGTATAACTTGTCTTCTCTCTCCTTACCCTGCTATTTCTTTAATATTGCTTGGATTGCATAAGCACAGAACCACTGCCAAACAATGATTACTGCTGTTTCCATAAATGTTCATGTACTGCCAAAGATTGCTTGTATAAAAATCATCTCTATGTTTAGCACCATTACAGATGTTTGAAGCAACTCACAGGTTGTTACAAATAATGAAGCCATTTCTGTAAGTCCAGATAGAAGAATTATGGAAATGATGGAGATTAAGATTCTTCCCTTACAAGAAAAATGGTACTGTCCTTGCCTTCAAGTAGCATATGTTTTACTTATTATTAACAACATGTAGACATTTAATTAAATATAAAATAAATACAAAGTGGTGTGAGAGAGAGGGCCAACAACTAAGAGAATATGGAAAGACCTCTTGCAGGAGGTATCACTTAAAAGAAGTTTTTAAAAGGAGACAGAGGAGGGCCAGTAGGTGGCACAGTGAATAGAGCACCAGCCCAGGAGTCAGGAGGACCTGAGTTCAAAGCTGGCCTCAGACACTTAACACTTATTAGCTGTGTGACTGTGGGCAAGTCACTTAACCCCAATTGCCCTGCCCTCCCCCCTCCAAAAAAATCAAATAAATAATTTTTTTTAAAAAGGAGACAGAAGTTCTGAGAGGTAAAGGTTAGGGGAAAGAGCACTCTGGGCAGCAGTAACAACCCTGTAGTATAGAGGTAGTAGATGTACAAAATAAGGCAAGTAGTCCAGTTTGGATGGACCAAAGAGTATACACCAGAATAACTTGTAAGTAGTCTAAAGAGATTATTTTTAGAGTTTAAAGGACTTTTAAATGTCAGAGGAGTTTTAATTTCATTCTAGAGACAACAAGGAACCATTGATGGTCCTTAAGTAGGGGAGTAATGGTCAGATCAACATGAAGGATGAATGAAAAGGGATAAACTGGAGGCAGAGAGACTAATTTGAAAGTTATTACAATAGTCCAGATGATTGCTTGATCATTAGGGCCTGAATTAGGAAAGTTGTGGTGTGAATGGAAAGGCAACATTTTTGAAGTTAGAATTAATAATACTTGGTAACTATTTAGATATGGATGCTGAGTAAGTAAAGAGTCATGGGCAATTATTAGATTGTAAACCTGGATTATTAGAAGAAGACTGGAAAGATATAGGGAAGTTGGGAGGAGAGGTAGATTTAAAGAGGGAGGGATGAAAAGCTCTGCTTTAGATATATTGAATTTGGGATATCCAAATGGAGATGTTTAGTAGACAACTGAAAAATCAAGACTAAAGTTCATGAAAGATGTGAGGGCTAGATATGTAGATTTGGAAGTCACACAAATTTTTGTTGTTGAGTAGTTTCCATCATGTTCAACTCTTCGTGACCCCTTTGTGGGGGTGGGGGGGAGGCTTTCTTGGCAAAGATATTGGAGTAGCTTGCTCTTTCCTTCTACAGATCATTTTACAGATGAGAAAACTGAGGCAAACAGGTCATATGACCTGCCCAGGGTCACACAGCCAGTAAATGTCTCAGGTCAGATTTGAATTCAGCAAGATAAGGTCTTTCTAATTCCAAACTCAGTGCTCTATCCACTGCACCATCTAATGAACAAATAAAACCCATGAGACTATCAGATCACTTTACTCCTACTCACCTCTTCTGAAAAAAGGTAAAGAAAATCACAAAACCATACAAATTTATGATATGTAACTGGACCCTCACTGCTACAAGGTAATCCTTTTACACCTCACTAATTAAATCACATCACATTCACTGAAACTCCTCTTCCACTTTTTCATCCTTCTTCAAATCTCCCCCAAACCTACCCTCTTGGATGACAATCTTGCTTCATATTTCACTTAAAAAAAAACTAGGCTATTCACTAAGAGTTCCCTCTTTTCCTCTCCTTATTTCACATAACCCATATGTTTTCTGCCACTGTCTCCTCCTTAACGTTTATTTCACAAAATAAGGAAGTGCTTCACCTTACCAAGACAAACTCTTACTCCAAAACAAACAAATAATCTTATTTTTTAAATAATTTTTTCGTTTCTTTTATTTTTAATTTGTGGAAGAAAACAAGCATTTCCATAACATATTATAATAAAATTATTGCACATGAAATTGAAAATCTATTATGTATAACTTGCTATTCTTTTTAAATATGTGATAAAGTTATTGTGTAAATTTCTTTTTTTCCTTTTTTTCTTCCATCCTCAACCCCTCTACACCCAGCTAAGAAACAGACAAATAGATCAATGGAACAGAGTATACATACAATTTACAGCAGCAAATAAATATAGTAACATTGTATTTGACAAGCCTAAAGACTTAAAATTTTGAGATAAGAATTTATTATTTGGTAAAAATTGCTGGGGAAACTGGAAAGTAGTATGGCAGAAATTGAGCATAGACCAATGTCTTATACCCTTTGCCAAGATAAGGTCAAAATGGACACATGACCTGGATATAAAGAGAGATATTATAAGAAAATTTGAAGAACACAGGACATATTACTTATCAGAATTATAGATAAGTGAACAATTTCTGAACAAACAAGAGAAAGAGAGCAAAGTGAGGTCTAAAATGGATCATTTCAACTACATTAAATTAAAGAGGTTTTATACAAATAAAACAAATATAGCCAAGGTCAGAAGGAAAGCAGAAAATTGGGGATAAAATTTATAGACAGTTTCTCAGATAAAGTTCTCATATGTCAAAAATATAAAAAAAACTTTGTCAAATCTCTAAGAATATGAGTCATTTCCCAGTTGATAATGGTCAAAGGATATGAACCAGGAGTTTTCCAATGAAGAAATCAAAACAATTTATAGTCACATGAAAAAATGCTCTAATCATTATTGATGAGAGAAATGCAAATTAAAACAACCTTGAGATATATTTTACACCTATTAGATTAGCTAAAATTATTGAAGGAGAAAGCAGCAAATGTTGGAGGGCGTATGGAAAAATAGGGATACTAGTTCAATGTTGGTGGAATTGTGAACCTATCCAACCATTTTGGAGAGTTATCTGGAATTATGCCTATTCACACTACTCTAGCAGATTGCCTCCTCTCTCATATGTACTCTCACTTCTCTTTAATCTCTCTCTGACAAGTGGATGCTTTCCTACTGCCTACAAATAAGTCCATGTCTCCCTCACCTTCAAAAGACCTTCATTTGATCCATCCATCCCCACTAGCTCACCTCTCTTCCCTTCTGCTGCTAAACTCCTTGAGAAAGTCATCTACAATAGACACCTCTACCTCCTTTCCTCTCATTGTCTTCTTAACTCTACAGTTTTGCTTCTAATCTCATCTTTCAATTGAAACTGATCTTTCCAAAGTGAATAAGGATCTTTTAATTGGCAAACCTAATGGCCTTTTCTCAGTCCTCATCCTTCTCAACCTCTCTACAACCATTGATACTAGGTTTGCATGACACTACTCTTATCTGGTTCTCCTCTACCCCTCTGACCACTCCTTCTCAGTCCCCTTTGCTGGATCTTTGTCCAAGTCACATCCAACAACCTCGTGTGTTCTCCAAGGCTCTCTCCCAGGATTTGTTGATCTCATCAGCTCCCATAGGTTCAATTATCATCCTCATGCTGATCATTCTCAAATCTACTTTTAACCCTAACTGCCCTACTGATCTCTAGTTTCAAATCTCTGACTGCCTATTACGTATCTCAGCATATCAAAAACCGAACTCATCATCTCTCCTATCCCTAACACCTTTCCTTTCCCCAACTTCCCAATAACTGTCTTCCCAAACACCCAGACTTATAACCTAAATGCGTTCTTGACTCCTTGCTCTCTCCAGTTTGTTGCCAAATCCTCCTTACTGTTACTCAAACAAAATACTCCATCTCTAAAGCTTGGGAACCCTCACTCTCCATGCCTGGAATACTTTCCCCTGTCATATCCATTTTCTGGCTTCCCTGATTTCCTTCAAGTCCCAGCTAAAATTCCATCATGTATAGCAAGCCCTTTTCCATACCCCTTAATTCTAGTATCGTCCTTCTGCTGAGTGTTCCTATAGTCTTTCTAAAATCTTGTATGTACTTTGTATATAGTTATTAGCCTATTGTCTCCCCCATAAGACTGTAGAGAGCTTTGGCTGTAGCTGTAGCTGGGTTTTTTTCCCCTTTCTTTGTATTCCTAGTGCTGACCTCTGTATCTGGCACATAGTAGATGCTTAATAAATGTTTAATGACTGACTGATGAAGTACACACAATAATTTTCTATTCATATCTTACTAATCTTGTTTGCAAAACTGGATGGTCTAACAACTGAAGAGCTTCTGGGGAACTGAGCTAAGATTTGACATGTCAGAGGTAGCATTTGTTTAATACATAGGTCTGAAATTGGTCAAATTTTAACTACTCATAAGTCATGTACTATGTATTATAGTGTGATATGGCAAAAACTCAATCTAATCCACATCTAAATATTAGATTTCTCCATTCTGTGGTATACCTGGGTATTCTAATAACAGTGGTAGCATCTAGCTACAGTAGAAAAAAAAAACAACACTGTCTATGCCAAATCCAGAGAACAGAATGTCTAAATCTAAGAAAAAATAGTTCATAACTAAGTTCAGAATCTAGCTTTCACTCAGCCATCAACTTGCATGAACTTGGGGAAAATTAAGATGTAAGACTAAATGACCTCTAAGTTCCCTTACAAGCCTAATATTTTATGACTATTATTTTACTTCTTGGGTAAAGGTCCCAACAGGAAGGAGGAGGAGGAGGAAGGA
>NW_027186349.1:8349369-8388612 GCF_028583685.1 Petaurus breviceps papuanus
GGAAGGAAGGAAGGAAGGAAGGAGGGAAGGAGGGAGGGAGGGAGGGAAGGAAGGAAGGAAAGAAGGACCTCTGATTTCAAATCAGTTTGGAGGAACTTGATGTTCTTAACACAACACTCCATCTTCCATCTCCAGGCCTTTGCATTAGCTGTCCCCTGTGCCTAAAATGCTCAGCCCTTTCTAGTTCTTAGTTTTATTGAATTCAAGACTCAGATCAAAGCCTACCTATTCTAGGTATCCTTCCTAAGTACCATCCCATTTTCCACAAGAATTAGATTAATCAGTTAATTACAATAATATGATTAAGGAATTTAACATCATAACTTTTTTCTTTTAATTTGTTTTATTTTTAATTTATGGAATAAAACAAGCATTTCCATAACATAGCGTAATAAAATAGATGATTGCACATAAAACAGCAAATCTGTTGTGTGCACTTTGCTATTCCTTTTAAATATATGACAAAGTTAACATGTAAGTTTCTCTTTTTTCTTTTTTTCTTCTCTCCTACTCACTCCCTCCCTAGAGGTGGCCACCATTAGACATAAATAGGTATGTGTATATAAATATATATGTAAAATTATTCTATACATACTTTTATTTATCAGTTCTTTCTGTGGGTGCAGATAGCACCTTTCCTCATATGTCCTTTATAGTTAATTAGGTTTTTATAATAGTCAAAATTACTAACTTGATAAAAAGTTGTTCTTAAAATAATATTGTTAGGGGCGGCCAGGTGGCTCAGCGAGTAAGAGCACTGGCTCCAGTGTCGGGATGACCTGGGGATCAAATCCAGGCTCAGATACTTAGCACCACACCCAGAAATAACTGGCCGTGTAACCTTAAGCAAGTTACTTAACCCCAATTGCTTTAAAATAATAATAATATTGCTGTTACTGTATACAATGTTCTCTTGGTTCTGTTCATTTTATTCTTCATTATTCCATGTAAGTCTTTCCATGTTTTTCTAAGATCACTGAGTTCATCATTTCTTCTACCTCAGTAATATTCCATCACAATCATATGCTACAACTTGTTCAACCATTCCACAATTGATTAGCATTCCTGCAATTTCCAGTTCTTTCCCATCACAAAGAGATCTGCTATAAACATTTTACAACATGTAAGTTCTTTTCCTTTTCCCCTAATCATCTTTGGAAATAGACCTAATAGGGGCGGCTAGGTGACACAGTAAATAGAGCCCCAGACTAGAGTCAGGAGGACCTGAGTTCAAATGTGGCCTCAGACATTTAACACAAAAACTAGCCATGTGACCCTGGGCAAGTCACTTAACCCCAATTGCCCTCCAAAGCAAAAAAAAAAAATTTGACCTAGTAATGGTATTGCTGGGTCAAAGGGTATATAGGTGTACATATAATAACTCTTTAGGTATAATTCTAGATTGTTCTCCAAAATGGTTGGATTAGTTCACAATTCTGCCAACAATGAATTGCTGTCCCAATTTTTCCACATCCCCTCCAACATTTGCCATTTTCCCCTTCAACCATTTCAGCCAATCTGGCAATAGTATAACATTTGGTGAAGAAAAATCTTGGTCTGTAAATCAAGATGATAAGGAATTCTTAAATTATCATTAATCAATATAAGAATCATAAAATTGACTGTATCTTTGTATATTCCTAATGATCACTACAGCAAACATTTTGGTATTTTATGTCTCATGTTTAAGCTCATATTTTTAAAGTACACAATATTTTTTTTATTTTTTTAATAGTTTAGTTTCTTTAGTTTGTTTGATGAATTTTCAAAATGTCTTTTATGATTCAGTATTCAATATATGTGTGCCCTAAAAAAATAAGTTTCTGAGCTCCTTCCCCAGTGAAATGTACAGCATTTCCCTATGACTGTGGGAACTGGGGGTGTTTAGCCTGGAGAAGAGAAGACTCAGTGGGAACATGACAGCTGTCTTCAAACATTTAAAGAGCTGTTATTGAAAGAAGGAAAAGTATGTTTAGACTCATAGAACAAAACTAGTACTAATTAGTGGAAGTTGCAAAGAGGCACATTTGGGCTTGAAGAAGGGGAGAATTTCCTAAGAGATTCACCCACACAGGAGGTCTTGAAACAAGAGTAGATAATCATTTGAAAAATATGACTTAGGGGGTGGCCAGGTGGAGCAGTGAGTAAGAGCACCGGCCCGGAGTCAGGAGACTTCAGATCAGTTCCGGCCTCAGATACTTAACACCCACATAAAATAACTGGCTATGTAACCTTGAGCAAGTTACTTAACCCCAATTGCTTAAATATATATATGATTTAGAAAGAATTCTTGTTCAGGTACAATTTAACCTAAATGGCCTTTAAAGTCCTTTCCAAATCAAAGAATCCAGGATTCTAACACTTATTATGTGCCCAGCTCCAATAAGTTGAGGAGCTATGGAAGTGTCAATTAGAAACTCCTACTTCCAGATCAAAATCTAGTTATGACATAGGGGAAAACAACTAGTGCCTTCCTCTTGACAATGAGGTAACGAATTCAAGAATCATAACAAAATACATTTGGTGGGAACAACGTCCTAAACCTTCCTGATTCAAGTTAGGTCAGTTTTTCCATCAATGGTGATATATTTGTCTTTGGAACTTGATAATCTCAGGGATCCAAGGGTCCCCAAGGCTCAAACTGCTCCTCCTGTGACATTGTTTCCTGGTAACTTCTGGTCTTATTGATGTTGGTTTCCTGGTCACCTAAGGACATAAAAAGACATACACATTAAGAGTCTGAGGCCTTCAGATTTGGTGGATATACAAACTGTGAGTCACCAGACCCTGATGATCAGACTTCCATGGAGATGAGGGAAGTCACATCTACCTATGCAAAATTCTAGAATATCCTTGTTAGATATCCTTTCCATGCTATGGCAAAGTAAATATCCTTTTGTTAACTGTTGTATAATCTACAAGTGATTCATTTCATTTCAACATCAAACCTGAACTAACATGGTACCTGAATCAGAACTAACCCTACCAACATACATTTTCAGCCACAGACAATATGAGAATCTGTTTTGTTAATTATATATATTTGTTCAAGGATTTTTGTTCTCCTTTTTTTTCTCTCCCAATGATAAGGATAGGAGAGTAAGGCAGGGAAGACTGATAGTATAGCAAAAAATTTTTTAAAAATGAGGGTCTTTTTAGATGCAGACAAGTACACATTTTATTTGCTGTTTGTTAAGTTCAGAATAAATTTTTTTTAATTAAAGTCATATAGCTAGGAAAAGTGGGAGGCAGAATTTGAACCCAGGTATTATTGATTCTAAGTCCAACATTCATGCTATTACATCAAGTCTTCAACAGCTAGAACTAAAAATAAGGTTGGGGGGGGGGTGGAACTAAAGGGGAAAAGTATTATATGTATAGAAATAAATGTTAATTTTTCCCCTCAAATTCCCAGAGTTTAAATGATGCAGAAAGAAACTGAATTTAATTGCTTATCACTTAAATTGGCTTTGGGATTCAGGGATCTAGTCAGAATGTTTGCAGATGTCTTTTTTTTCCCTTGAATCTTATGTCATGACAATTCTCATAGTTTTTCATAATTTAAAGCCCTGATTGTTTAGATTAAATGGAACATTTTGTTTACATCTATGCAGAGCAACACTAAACAAAAAAGGAGATTCATTTGAAAGTTCGGGGAATAAAAGAAATAAACCAGACATCCATTCTAACTTCCCTGAATCATAACGAAAAAAACAGCATTGTATTCTAAAAAAATAATGTATATATATGTTTGTATGTGTGTGTGTGTGTATTTAAAGAAAAAGAGAAAAGAATTGAGTACATAATTAGGGTCCCTTTCTGTGGCATATTTATATCAGCATCTATGGTAGGCAGCAAATATTAAATCTAAATCCAAAGTCACAAGATTAGAATTAGAATTCAAATTGTGGAACAGAAATAAGTAATCTGGTCTCTGTCACATGCCTTCCTCTTTCTCAAAATGCACCAAGTCTATGACTTCAAACTTGTTACACCTAGACCAGGTTACAGACCATGGCAATAGCAAGGAAGAAAGATCTTTCTCTATAATCTTGACAATATCAGAAATTCAGCCAGCCTCAACCAGAAATTCTCTTGTCACACCAGCAAGATGGGAGCTAAACCAAGATCGAATTAAGTGATTGACTCACATAAACCTTAGATCAATAAGTATGATACAACCCAGAAGGGGCGGAACTAAGGAGACAGAAGCAGTCAAGTCTCTGGGGGTATCCTCTAATGTTGAGTGGGGCACATAACTTACAGAGATGAGCGCTCGACTGCTAACATCTTGTACTTCCTACCACCAAGAGTCAAGCGTGGGTCCCAGTTTCCTCTCTCTATTCTATTATTCTATCATTAGCAGACATGTTTGCCCAGAATAAGTTACCAATTATTCCCTATCTTAAGCATTTTATGTTTTCCTAAATGTGCACTCCTTCCATTTAGATGGCCTTTTTGAGTACTTCACTTTTTGGAATCTGCCATTGTTTTCTCTTTTGCATTTCCAGTAACAAGAGTGATAGATTCCTCCTCCCTTCCTAGTCCACCAACCCTACCCCTGCCCAACAATAACAGCTACAAGTACTTGGCAGTAGTGATATGTACTTGCTAAGGACTTCTGGGACACTAGCCGCCTACTTTCTTTTGCTTTCCTCTTTGTTTCCTTCCTTGAGCATAGGTCAGCAAATATACCTGAGAAATGGGTGTTACAGCATTGGTGGCTACCTCATAGGATGAGAGTTCTTAGGTTCCAGATTCAGGAATCAATCAAGTAGAGGGAGGAAAACTTATTGGAGGAGAAGATGAATACCACCAACTCATCCTGTAGCTAACTGACTAGAGAAAGCTCAAACAATGCCTGAATGACTGGGAGATCTGAACCTAAATGTAGCTGTTGAAAGAAGCATCTGAATAAAAGGAAGGGTAACATAGTCATGATCCAAGATAGCAGAGAGCCCTAGGGCCATTTAAATTAGCCTGTACCTGAATCAGAATTGCCCCTAAACATTTCCAGATGTGGTGATTCAATCTTCACCATAAGGTCTATAGCAAAGAGAAACAGCTATTTCCCAAGTAGTTAACCTGGACCATCTTACCATCTACCCTACCACTGCCCAACTTCTCCTCACCTGGCACTGAATGCTTTTTGTCCATTTGGGGTGTTTTAAACATATTAAATAAAAATCATAAAAAATAGACAATTTGGGCGGCTAGGTGGCGCAGTGAGTAAAGTGCTGGCCCGGAAGTCAGGAGAACACGAGTTCAGATCTGGTCTCAGACACTTAACACCCACACAAAAAAAACTAGCTGAGTAACCTTGGGCAAGTTACTTAACCCCAATTGCCCTCCAAAAAGCAAAAAAACAAAAACAAAATAGACAATTTGATTAAGGAAAATGTTAAATTTTCAAAACTGCCCAATGCAGTTGTTTTTGCTTTTTAAAATAGTACAAAGTGGACTAATGTCATGAATTAAAGATATATGCAAACAATCATATAGAACCAGCTGGCAAAATTTAATCAGTTTTTAGAATCACTGCCTGCAATTTAACCCCCACACATCCAAATCTCCAGCAAAGGGTTCAATGACCTAAGAAGTCTTGCTTTCAGGCATATATGTAGTACTAGTCTACATAAATAAGAACGAAAATATTTTTCCATCTGCCATAAGGCTTGCATCTGAAAGAAATGAGTTGATATTTTTTCATGGAAGTCTCTTATCCCTATCTGTATCACAAAAGCCACCCCCAGCAAAGAAGGTACAGTGATAGGATTTAATTTCCTCTTTTCACTAAGAGAAAACAGTGAACACTTACTGTCTTTTCTCAGCTATCCTCATCCAATGGGATCATAACAAAAATGAAAGGTAAGCCACTGGCCTTTCGTATGGGGGTGCTGAAAAAGTGAAGATATGCATTTTGGAATATTTAAAATCCACTTCTTTTTCTGAATTCAGAACTCTAAAAATCTAATTCAGATCTTCTCAAATTCTGACTCATAATGTAAGGACAACTATTTTCCAGTTCAAACAGAAGTGGCTCATGTGTTTCTGCGAACGTACATAAGCTTCATAAAACAAATTAAATAAACCATTTTGAAAAAGTATGAGAGCAAGAGAAGCCAAATTCTACCATTGGAAAAAATAAATGAGTGACAGGTACAAAAGTTTCCAAATATTTGTTAAGCAGTCTATTTTATTAAAATAGTCTAAAGAAAAGAAAAAAGCAGTCTGCTGTAGTTTAAAGACAACTGGATTTTGGGTCAGATGGCCTAATATTCATTCAATCCTGCCTCTGCCATTTACATCCTATGTGACCTCAGGCAAGTCACTTAATCTCTTACAGATTCAATTACCTTATCTCTAAAAGGAGGGGTTGACCTCTAACATCATTTCCAATTCTGTATGCCATGACTGTTACTTGCTATAGACTTCTTCCTTAAATGGCATCAGAGTCCCATTAAGAATATGATGCTTTTAAGAAAACTTTTCTAGCTTCAAACCCTTAAGTCTATACCATTTTGCCTTAATTCATTTGCTTGGTAACTGAATTGAGTGAACCTTTTCCTTTTACAAACAGTTATATACTAATATGCTAATGCTGGAACTATGAATTGGTCCAAACGTTCCAGAAAACAATTTTGAAATATGCCAAAAAATGTACTGAACTGTAACACACGCTTTTACTCAGAAAGGTGATTGTGACATATAACAAGGAGGTCAAAGATGGAGGAAAAGTTCCCATATCTACGTATAAGTATTTTTTAAATTATATAAGCACTTTTTGTGTTGACTAAGAACTGAAAGCAAAGTGAATGTCTATTTAAAGGAGAAGATCTAAACAAAATGTTCTCTAAAGGGGTAATGGAATACTATTGTGCTGTTGGAATGGTTCAGAGGAACTTGGAAAAATTTGTATGAACTGATAGGAAATAAGCAGAACTAGGAATTGTTTCCTTTTTATTTTTCTTTAATTATGAACTTCACAAACATGACAGGAACAAAACTGCCCTATTTGTCCATGTCACCTTCTGAACTAAGGAACAAAATTAATAAAATTTCCATAATAAAGTAAAGGAAAACAACGAGAGACCACAAAATGCTGATTGATACAGTCACTAATCTTATCCTCTGGAGGCTGACGATGAAGCCTGTCTCCTTTTTCTGGAAAGGTGGTAGAATCTAGATGCAAAATGAGGTATATATCCAACCATAACCAGTGCGTACTTTTTTTTTAAGTTTTGTTTTGCTTTTCTTTGTTTAACCATACTTCTTTGTTACAAGGGTATGGGTCAGAATGGGATCATCATTGCAAAGCAACAATGATGCAAAAAATAAGCATCAATAAAACATTACTTTTTAAAAATCAACAGCTGCCGTTGGTTACTCCAAATACAGAGCTATCCTTTAAAAATGATAGAATGTCTCTTGAAAGGCAAGAGTTATTACCAAGTCCCACAGTTGGCTGTTTTTTAATGTTTTAAAGAAAACATTATAATAAAACTAAGGAGTTTTACTATTCCTTTAAATCTGTAAGGCATTTTTCAACTCTGTACATACTCTTCTGCAGAAGAAATTAAATAATGCATGCTGACATCTCCAGTGCTATCCTGGATTTATGTCACAAGTAGTCTTTGAAAATTGTCAGAAAATCATTAGTTAATAATCACTCATAGGAAAAACGTGACCCTTTTAGGGCTTCAGTTCTCATACTTCAAGGAAGTTAAATGTGTTTTTCAGTAGGAAATGATGATGCAAATGTTGCAGTCTGATTCCCTGAATGCAGTAGTACTATTTAGAGATTCAAATCATAAACTTAGTCCTGCTCTCTGATGTTTCAAGTTAAGCTTTTTATGTTCAGAGAATTTGGGTAAAAATTAGGCTCACTGTTGGAGAAGGTTGAAGTTATCTGTGCCATTACTGTCATCCTTAATCACACTGTTCACTACCCAGGGTGACCAGTTTTTAGCTGTCCCACAATCATTCAATTGGTGTAATTGCATTCTCCATTTTCACTTTTGACTGGCTTCTCAGAGGAAGCAGAAATCTGATCACTTTAGCTGTTTTTCCTTTGTTTCATAGAGAAACTATGGACCAGAGAATAAGACCCTCCATTTGGACCATCATTTATTAAGCACTTAAAAAATTAAACCTGGATAAGGAACATAATAAATAACACAAATTAATAATAAATTAATTAACATTTGTATAGCATGCTGGACAATATAGGAAAAAAATTAAACCCCACTAACATCCAACAGTTAGCACTTATGAGTCATTCTCTTGAGCTGAACAAAGGAAGATGCGAGACAACTTTTATTAAGGTGACTCAAATTACTACTCTAGGATTATTAAGGTAGTTATTACAAGTTAATTGAATATCAGTTGATTGTATAAAGGAACATTTACTGAGTCTTTAAAGAATGCAGTAGATTAAATCTAGTGAGCAGCCAACTCTGAAGGTAATAATAATAATAGGTTCTGATGTACCTTGACCTTAGTTTGAAACTCTTCTCCCATCACATCTGAGCACTATAGTATTCTTCTCTTACCTCTCAGGGCCAGCGATTCCACACAGGCAACTTATCCAAACAAGTTTAAAATGGAGGTTATAATCTATGGCTCAGAACTCTGAGTTTTAGACTTAAATAAACTGAGTTCAACCTTAAGGGCTTTTTTTTTTTTAGAAATCATTCACTGACTCTTATCTGTCACCCAGCTTTCCCTGGGGGAAGGCAGAATTTGGCTTGTTTTGCCCCCTTCTTTGCATTACTACTGCTGCCACCACCAGGTTCTTCCTTTGGGACATATAAAATATAGTTCATGCTTAAGTCTTTATGGAAGTAAGTAAAAGGTTCCCCAGCTCCCTTGCAAGCTCTTAAAATAATAATATATAATACAAATAGGATAGCCTTTATTTCACCCAACAGACAATGCAAAGTACAAAAGATTCACAAGCATTAATAAACAACTAAAAAAAGCTTGCTTCTCTACCAATGATTTTCATCTTCCCCTCTCCAAATATAATGCCACTCCAAATTTGAAAGTACCCCAAAGAATCAGCTCTACACTTTGGTGAACTTTTCAACTGACTAATCTGTTCTCCAGCAATAACAGACTATTAAAAAGTCTGTGGGAAGTAGGGGTCTAGTGTTAAAAGGACCATAGAAGGGCTCATATATCTGAAGTCTCAGACCCAACACTAAATTATTTGGGGAACAGCTTGCTCTCAGTGTGACCAAGTTTATCTTAAAGCTGCACAATATCTTTTCCTTCTTAGAAATGACCTGAAAGAACAGAGAATTCAGAGTTTGGAGAGACCTGCTAGGTCATCTAGTCCAGAGGTGTCAAAGTCACAACCTCTGGCTGTTGGCCCACAGTGCAGCCTGTAATACTACTGCCTGAACCAGATTAAAATGTAATTGAGAAGGGTTGTGTCTAATAAATAATGAAATACAATACAACATAAATAATGTGAATTTGTGGTTTTCTAAGTCAATATGTGGGCCACAGAGATTCACTTCTATTTGACTCTGATACCATCCAAGTCCAACTCCATCATACTACAGAAGAGGAAACTGGGATCCCGACGGTAACTTGCTCCAAGTCACATGGGAAATAAAGCAGTATAGTCAGTCAATAAGCATTTATTAAGTGTTCACTTTGTGCCAGGCACTAAGTACTGGGGACAGTCCAAATCTAGTCTTCTTTTCATTTTACCATACTGTTCCTTTGCCAGACACAGCATGAAAAACTCATGATGCTAGGCCAGTGGTCCCCAGCCAACAGTAATATACATACATGGGAAAGGACAAAATATGCCAGCTGCAGGGGAAATGCTCGTCTGTCCTCTAGGCCAGTACCTCTCCACTTACTCTCTCCCAAGGGGGAATTTTTAGTCTGAGGAGGTAATACAAAACAGTTAAGGGAAAGAGGGGAGATCAGCTAATGAGGGCTCTCCTCTGAAAGAGAATCTAGATTCTTCTTCCAACTAGTATCCCATAGAGAGAAGTTAGGAAATTAATATCAAGGACTGGTATCATTTTACCCTGAAAGGAAGGGTAGGACACTGACTCCCAGAGCCGTAGAACATAATGGAAACCAAATTAGTCTGGTACACCCTGCACATTCACAGGTGAACAAACTTGAGTCCAAGAAAAGTGAATCAGTAAGTAATGTCGCTCAGTCAGTTAGTGTCACAGTCAAGACTTAGAACCTGAATCTTCTAGTTCCTAGTGATATCTTTTCCTTCATACTAAGAATTTCTAATAGAGGATTTAGGGGGTGGGGGAGGGAGTTTAAATTATCATTATAATTGAGAATTTTCTATTATGTCTAGATTTCCACTGTTTATGTAATCCCTCTTTTGGACTAGAAACAACTGAACCTTGGCTCTAAATCCATTCCTAGACAGAACCAAGGGAGGGACTCATTCCAAGTCTAGAACAGAAGTGGTTTTTAGCTTCTCTGTGACCACAGCAAAAGAATAGAACAGTGTGAAGGATACTCATTTACATATTTCCCTACCCAATTCTTCAAACCCACCCTGCACAGCAGGTACCTTTCTACTCACCAGTTTCCCAAATTAAATATCCTGGTGTGCAGATTTTTGATATCACTCTCTCAGATTCATAAAGCATGCTAATACTCTGTTGTTATTCTTCTCTGCACCCTATGTATCTGTACCACATACAGAGCCCTGCAGGACTTCAAAAGGAGAACCATGCACGGAAGAGATTCATGAAATCAAGCCTGATCTGTGTTCTGCTCACACAGTTCAAATTAATGCTGCAAACAACCTCTACCAATGTTATTTGTATCTTCCAAAATGTTTCTATGTTCAAATACAGTTTACATTTTTCCAGCAGTATTAAAAAGATATCATGTATAATAAGGGATTCTAGAAGAGGCAATATGGTATAGTGGAAAGAATCAGAGGTCCTGGTTTCAAAGTCTGTCTCTGTCGCTCAATGTATGTGTTACCTTTGCACTCGCTTAACTTCTATAGGCCTCAGTTTCCTCCTCTATAAAATAGGGGAGTTGAGTCAGGCTTAGTGCTATACACATGTAATCCATGTTTCCAGGAAGGCTAAGGCTAGAGGATCTCTTGAGCTTAGGAGTTCTGAGCTACAATGGGATACGCCGATCAGTCACTCTTATTAAATTCAGCATTAAAATGATGCTATGGGCTACCATGTTGCCTGAGGAGGGGTGAATTGGACCAGATAAAAAAAAAAAGAATAGGTGAAAACTCCTGTTCCAGTACATAGTGGGATTGAATCTGTGAGTGGCAGTTTCATTTCCAGTCTAGGTGAGGAAGACGTAGTCTTCTGGATAAGGAGGAAGGGAGGGAGGGGGAGATGGAGAGGGAGATAGAGGGAGACAGAGAGAGGAGGAGGGAAGGGAGGGGAAGGAGAAGGAAGGGAGAGAGAGACAGGGAAGAGGGAGAAGGAAGAAGGAGAAATAGAGGTAGAGAGGGAGGCAGGGAGAGAGAGAAAGAATGAGGGATTGAATACAACAGATTCTAAGATCCCTTTCAACTCCAAATTTATGGTCCTCTGATTCCTTTTGCGATCCAAAATTAGAGAGGAGGCAAGCAATTTGAAAACAATGTCACACCATCACTGCCACCACTACTTGGAACCGAGGAACATAACAAGAAAATTACTAGGGCTGAATTACTGTTAACCTTGTTTCTAACACAATCTAAGCACTACATCTCCTTTCTCCTTGTTAAGGCTATATATGCACAAAAGCACTTAATAGCCAAGTGCCCTAGTAAGGACTAGTCCTTACCTTTGTGAATAGGATCAAATCAACAAATATTTATTGAGTCTTACTCAGTACATTTCTGCTAAAAGTCCTCCTTCAATGCCTCATTGAGCTATAGAATTCTCTGGACTTTGATAAAGGAGTATAGGGTTAGCTCTGTCAAGTTGTAAACCAAGTCGATGGGGAAAATGGCACATATGGACACACAAAATGGCATGTAAGAAATCCAAGAACCAATAAAGCTAAAATTGGAAAAAGTCAACATCACTGATAAATTGTTTGTCAGCTATTACTCTCAAAGACCATCTTCTATAAATCCTAGAGACGTCACATTGCACAGTGGAAAGAGACTTGGCCTGGGAGCTAAAGGACTGGGTTCTAGGGTTGTTTCTGTCAGGATCTAGGTAATATTGGCCAATTCTCTTCACCCATAAATGGTTTCAGGTTTTTTTTAATGTAAAGTGAAGGGATTGAACTGAGTGGGCTAAACACCTTTCCACCCCTAAAATCAACTAGTCCAGTAATTTACACACAATGAGTCCTTTCAGTAAGAAGGCCAGTGGAGCTGCTAACAAGTTGTTCTTTGATATCTAAATGAAATGTAAAAAGTTAAATTTGCCAGCAAGTAGAAAGAATAAAAAGAAACACCAAACTGAATACTATATAATTACAATGGGCAAGCTTGACCCTGGTGAAGAGTTGAGGCAACATATCTTCCTCTGTTCTTTTTAGAAGTGTGTTCTGGGCTGGCTATGTCCTGACTCAGGATAGTGCCATAGTAGTTTATGTTTCTTACTGGAACAAATAGAAATAGGTCATTCAAGAGTTAACAAAAAGAGATTTACTAAAACTTTAGTAGGAGAAGGATGTTCAACAAGGATAGTTTTGAGAATCATTTGAGTTGATTCAGCTTAGTGAAGCTCCTGTTGAGATCCACCAGGCAAGCATTGGAGAGTTCTTCTAACTGCCCTTGGCTACTTTGTATCCAGGTAATGAGGAAAAAACACCAACCGTCTGAGTCCTTAGTCCTTTGAACCATCCAAGTCTTAAGGAATGTCTCCATACCTTTTAAGGAAAAACTAGCCTAACTTGCATGTGGGGAGGGTTGAGGATTCTGTACCTATCACAAAGTGCATGACTATGGGTGTAGCATATTCTATACACTGTCAGATGTATCAGTTGATTTTGCTGACTGTTTTTTCTCTTACTTTTCCTGATCTTTGTTACAAAGACTGGATCCCTCATTAGGGGATGGGGAAAATCTACTCAGAAATGAAGGTTAATATAAAAACAAAATAAATTTATAAAAATTTTAAAACAATGTATATTAAATTTTTTTTGATTCCATGATCACTAATAATCATTGAACTGCTTTCTTTTAATGTTTGTATTCAAGGCCCCCATGAAGATTCTTTACACAAGCAAGAATGACAAAGAGAAAAAAGTATGATAGACTAATTATAAAGTCTAAAGAACAATCCTTACAGGTAATTAAAGATTTGAAATATTTTTACCTTAAGTTCAGCTGTAGGAGTTGCCTTTGACTTTCACCACCCAGGCAATATGTGAACAGTCCAACCATGTAAAAAGCATTTGAGAATTGTGCTAAGAAGGTGACTAAAATTTGACCCAGAGATCCTACTTCTAGGCATATGCCTCAAGACAGTCAAAAAACAAAAATGAAAGGTACCACGCAAACCGAAATACTTAAAGCAGTATTTTTAGTAGTAGAAAAGAATTGGAAATAAAGTAAAAGCATATCAATTGGGAAATAGCTAAACAAATTGTGGCACATGAACATAATAGTATGATAGAGTTTTATAGAGGTAGTTAGGTAGCATGGTGAATAGAGCACTGGGCCTGGAGTCAGAAAGATTTGAGTTCAAATTCTGCCCCAGAAACTTAATAGATGAGTGACCCTGGGCAAATCACTTAACCTCTGATTGCTTCAGTTTCATCAACCATAAAATGGAGGTAATAATAGCACCTATCCTTCAGGACTGTTGTGAGGATCAAAAGAGATAATGCTCACATAATAAAATATTACTGAACTATAAAAGTGCTAAATCTGAGGAATACAAAGAAGCATGGGAAGACTCATATGAACTGATGCTGAGCAGTAAGCAGAACCACAAAAGTTATACCCACCCACCTATCCCTGCATGCATTTGAAAATCAAGCTTCTAAATGTTACACTACACCAAAGCTTTCGAGAATTCACTGGAATATTATGACATCATCCAAAACTAATAAATAAAACCCAAAAAAAAAGCCTATGTAATACAGAAAATGAGATCTACTGCATTAAAAACATGGGCATTTGGGGGTGGCTAGGTGGCGCAGTGAATAGAGCACTGCCCCTGGAGTCAGGAGGACCTGAGTTCAAATTTGGCCTCAGACACTTAACACAAAAACTAGCCATGTGACCTTGGGCAAGTCACTTAATCCCAATTGCCCTCCAAGAAGAAAGGCAAAAATATATATATGGGCATTTTTTTTTTTAAGTTCTAATCCCAAGCCTTGACACAGTATGGAAATGATCCCAAATAGTAAGGCTATACTTGTTTGAAGCAAGCTCTAGCATGTTCTGAACAAGCTGGAAGGTTTTAAGTCCAGGCCTATAATTCGCTGGCTGCCATCTGAGAACCAAGTTAGCTAAGTCTGAAAAAGTTGGCCTCAGAGTAATGAATTTACTTTCTGGCCCCAACATCTCAAAGACCATCTACTGTATATGTCAGTTGAGGTAGTATGCTCTAAAAAAAAAAAAAATTGAGAGATCCTGGATTTACTGAAGCAAGCAGTATTGAAAAGTGACTCTTGTGTCATTCTCCCTGAATTTTGTACCCAAGGCAGCTTAGCTTCCTAACCTACCAGCCCCAGACCAAATCTAAGTTCTTCCCTGGAATGTAGTCCACCTACAAGCATTTATGAAATGTTTGTTACAAAACAGCTATATTAGGCAAACACATGGGGAAATGGGTGACATCAAAATACTCCTGAACTACAAAGCAGAAGTGAGGCAACTACAAGCATTTCAGACTTTAGAAATATTACAAAGATATGTAGCAAGGCAACCTAAAACAATGTGGCAAATCTTAGTTCTACAAGTATATCCTGTTTTTTGCAAATCCAATATAGGAAAATATGATTTGCAAGATAGTTATATTTGGGTCCCTTATTAAATGTATAAAAGAAGTACCCTCTTTACAAGAAGAAATAAACCACTGGATTAAGAAAACTTGGCTTTGAATATTGGAGTTGTCATGTACTGTGTCCTAAGTTAAGTCACCTTATTTGTTCAAGTCTGTTTCCTCATATATATCTAATATGATTATTGATCAAAATAACTCATGTTCAATTTAATGAGTCCTCTCAGAGCACTTTATTAGATTATAGGGTATGAAATATTTGCCAAGAAAATAGTACTTCCCATGAAAGTGAATGCTCACACTCACACTCCTCTCCAGCTTATACTCCTGGCTCTCCAGATTTTCTCTACTATGCTGCAGAAAACCTGGAGGTTCAGTTTGCCCTTAGACTTCTCACCTTGAAAATACTCTCTTCCTTTCAGTTTCTTCCTCTGAGAAAGAGGTTTCCTGGTTCCTCCTAGAGCATACATTTTGGGGAAGTCACCCAGGCCAGTCAGGTCTTCATTCCTGTCCAGGCTACACTCAGCCCTGACTCATGCCCCCAAATTAACTTTATCTCCCATCCCTATTCATTCATTTTCATATTCATTCTCTGTCTCTGTCTCTCTGTCTGTCTCTCTCTCTATCTCTTTCTCTGTCTCTCTCTCTCTCTGTCTGTCTCTCTCTCTCTCTCTCTCTATCTCTCTCTCTCTCTCTCCTTTTCTCCCTTCTTCCCTCATCCAGAAATAGAATTATCTTTCTTTTGGCTTATAGTTGCATACCAAGAACTTAGCACAGTGTCCGGCATATAGTAAGCACTCAATAAATGCTTATTGACTTGACTTGAATCTTACTGAGAGAAATGCAACAGAGTAACTTGTTGGAGTGGCATGGAAATCCCATATGCCAACCTTCCAGTGGCAATAATGGCCAAAAGCAGAAGCAGGAAATCTTTTTCTTCTGGTCATTTAAAGCACAATACTTGAACTCAAGAACCCTCAAGCCATGAAGTAATTTCCAAGACTGGAAACATCCATTTCTCAGCATCACTAGTCACTAACTTGTGCTCATAAAATGAAAATGAAAGGATGAAGAAGGCAGTCAGGGACTCAAGGTCCAGTCTCAGTCTTACCTAGGCAAGCATATGTCTCCTCTTGCCATATGCTTCTGCCATGGGCCACCATTGTTACTGGAGGGGGCGGGGATTGTAAGGAAAAAGAAATCCCTTCCCCTTTTTAATTCCAAGGGAAAGAAAGTGCTCGAAAAGGGTGCCAAGGGAAAAGGTTTCAAAAGAAAATGAAACCTTATTTTTATAGTCTATAAAAGTAAAAGAATTCCAAGAGGAATCTGTTACTCCAGATGCTCAGTCTTCAGCCATCTTTCCATCACTGGTAACCCATTTGGTTGCCCATTGATAACCCATCTTAATGAGGCACCAAAGTGCATGCCTCTCAGCCAGACTCACTTCACACAGAACTGATAGGAAGTGTTCACCTATATCTGTGGATAAAATGTTTGCACCCTGAAATCTAGTCAAGAGTGCTGGAAGGACTCATCAAATTGAGTAGTTCTTCCAATCAACTTTCCATTACATGTGTCCTAAGAAAATTTGACCAGATAATCTCTAAAGTTCCTTTGAGCTCTATATCCCATGATTCTACAATAGATGTTGCTATGATGGGAGGGGGGAGCTTGTTGTTATTTTAATAATCATCTCTCCTAATGAATTTAAATGCTTTGATTACAGAGATCTTTTCAGATATGTGTATGTTACATATAATTAAATAAATCTGAACTTGGAAGCAATAGCAAGCTGGCTTTTCCTGAGTCTGGGCTTTTCATGGAGGGAAAGAGACTAGAATGAGAGTCAAAAGACCTGGGATTAAATTTTAGCTCTCCCAAAGTCACCTTGTACCAAGTCATTTCACCTCTCTTGAACTGTTTCCTCATCTTTAATTAAGCATGTGGGATTAGATGACTTATAAGGTCCCTTCTAGATCTAAAATTCTGTGATTCCAAATCAAAAAGTCAGGAACATGTAGCTTGAGGTACTTTGAAAAGTTACAATAGCTACAAATCAAATATAATTTTTGTAACTGTCGAACAGAAGAGATTTCCAGTGATTACTGAATCTTTCAGAGACAAATAGCAATCACCATCAGAAGTTTCACCTTCTAAAAATAAATATGTAATATAAAATGTTAGTCTCTTGAGTGATAGATATCCATGGGAATGTTGTACTTACTCTTAGAAGTAATTTCAAATCTTCCTTTTTTAATCCCAAGAGAATTTGCTCCAAGACATATGGTTTAAGACATTCTTACTCATCTTAACCAATGTATGTGCCTTTGATGTCTTGTCTCAGCTGGAGCTTCTTGTGTGATTCAATAATTCCTTTAAAAATATTTATGTTTGAAATATGTAACAATCCTTTGTGCCCTAGTTTATGTTTTGTGTTTTGTGTGTTTGTGTGTGTGTGTGTGTGTTGCGCACACACACACACTGATGTCAGGGAAAAATATCATCTCTCTAAACAAGACCCAGAAACAATTAAGCAGAGTAGCCTAGTGTTCAATAATCTCGGTTACAATTAGGACTCCCTATTCCACAAGAACTCTTGGGAATAGAGGCAGCTAGGTGGCGCAGTGAGTAAGAGCACCAGCCTAGAGTCGGGAGGACCCGGGATTGGTTCTGGTCTCAGATACTTAACACCCACACAAAAAAACTGTGTAACCTTGAGCAAGTTATTTAACCCCAATTGCTTTAAAAAAAAAAAAAAAAAGAAAAGAACTCTTGGGAAAGCTAAAAGGAAGTTTGAGAGACATAAGGTATCACATCTTGTACCCTATACAATAAACATTCAATGGATGTGGGACCTAAATGGGTCACAACACCAAAAAATTATAGGAAAATGGGGAAAGTACCTTGTATAACTATGGGTAGAGGACAATTCTTTTTTGTGTGTGTGCTTTTTGGAGGGGGGAAGGTAGGACAATTGGGGTTAAGTGACTTGCCCAAGGTCACACAGCTAGTTTGTTTGTGTGTGTGTGTGTGTGTGTGTCAAGTGTCTGAGGCCGAATCCAAACCCAGGTCCTCCTGACTCCAGGGTTGGTGCTCTACTCACTGCGCCACCTAGCCACCCATGTAGAGGACAATTCTTAAACAAAAGATGAAAATTACCATAAAGTACAACATAAGCTATTTTAATAACATAAAATTTTGAAAGCTTTTGTGTGAACAAAATACTCTTTCTTCTGTAGTGACAGAGGGGAAGGAAAGAGGGCAAAGTGTGATAACAATCAGTTTTTAGACCACCTATAAACTTTAATTGAACTATTGGTGACCTAAATGTAAGTTTCTTATCCAGTGTCCAGTGGAGTGGATATACTAATGGGGGAAGTGAATGATATCACTCTTGAAATTTTCATTATATAGGAAATGAGGAAGGAGGGAAAAAAGTTGTATGGAAGTATTGATCACAGATACATTGTAGAGAGTCAAAGAAAGGAGTTGTTTTTATCATACATCCAAAAGCAACGAGAAATATCATTTCATATTTGGTGATATTTAGTCATCTCATTCTTCAAATAAGATCTCATGGGATCAATCTCATACTGATGTTTGTTCAAAAACTTCAATTATTTTCATGATTGTCTTTTTGCAAATACTTATTTGAGGTTTTGTTTTTTTTTGTTTGGCTTTTTGGAAGGCAATTGGGGCTAAGTGACTTGTCCAAGGTCACATGGCTAGTTTTTAAGTGTCTGAGGTCAGATTTGAACTCAGGGCCTCCTGACTTCACAGCCGGTGCTCTATTCACTGCACCACCTAGCTGCCCCCTTATTTGAAGTTTTTGAATGAACATCAGTTGCTGAGAAGGAAAAGGTAAAGGAATTCTATTAACTCAATAAAAACATGCAAATTTAAGCAATATATACAATGCAGATGTTGGAAAAGTTAAGGATAGCAAAAAATACATAGGATAACATGGTTCAAGAAACAAACCAAAAAAAAAAAAAAAGGACTGAGAGAAGACAAAGAATTGTAGATTATGGGGGCAGCTAGTGCTGTGAATAGAGCATGGGCCCTGAAGTCAAGAGGACCTGAGTTCAAATTTGTGCTCCAGACACTTATCACTTACTAGCCATGTGACCTTGGGCAAGTCACTTAACCCCAATTGCCCTGCATTCCCCCTTCCAAAAGGACAAAATTTTTTTAAACAGTAGATTAGAGAGAAATCTTACACCTCTGTATAATGTATACTTTTTTTTAGAAATTAAATGAGTAACACAGAACATGTCATAAACCAAGTAACATAACTAAAGCTGTAATAGATTATATTTTAACTGGTAAAAAATCTTGCTGTTAATCTATTATCCCTGTCCTTGTATAATTGGAATACTCTAGAAAAAAAGGACATGGGTCAAAGTTAGTCAAAATCCAAAAATAAAAAATGAGAAAGAGATCTGATATTCAACTGAATCATCTCAAACTTTAATGTTCATTCTTTAAGGGAAGTTCCAAATTATGAAGATCACAGATCCATTTGAATATGAACTTAATCCAGTCAACACCATAGAATAAGAAGAGAAATTGCTAACTGGAAAATATATATTATATATATATATTTGTGTATATATATATATGCATATATTTATATATATTTGCAGCAAATATCTCTGAAAAAGGTCTAATATGCAAGATAAATGAATTCATACAAATATATAATAAGAAAAGGCATTTCCCAATAGGTAAGGAATCCAAGGATATAAACAGCTTATTTTCTAAAGGAGAAGAATGAGTTGTCAACAATTATATGAAAGAAAGTTTGAATAACTAATCACATAGGCAAATTAAAGTATTGCTGCCGAAGTTGTGAATTAATCCAGCCACTCTGGAAAACAATTTGGAATTATGCCTTTAAAAAAAGCTACTAGAGATGGGCTGGCCCCAGGGTATGAACCAGTTTGGGAACAAATACATCCAGCAGACCAAGCCTCTCACCCCGGAGCACACCATCAATCTGTACCCACTTACAAATTATACCTTTGGTACAAAAGAGCCCCTTTATGAAAAGGACAGCTCTGCTGCAGCTCGATTTCAGAGGATGAGGGAAGAATTTGACAAGATTAGAATGAGGCAGACTGTAGAAAGTGTTCTGATTGCTCATGAGTACCATTTACCCCATGTGTTGTCTCTGCAACTGGGCACAACTTTTTTCAAACTACCTTGTGGTGAACTTAATCCAGGAGAAGATGAAGTAGAAGGACTCAAACGTTTAATGACAGAGATACTGGGATATCAAGATGGCATTCTGCAAGATTGAGTCATTGATGACTGCATTGGTGACTGGTGGAGACCAAATTTAACCCCCCACAGTACCCATATATTCCAGCACACATTACAAAGCCTAAAAAGGACAAAAAAAATCTTTTTGGTTCAGCTTCAAGAAAAAGCCTTGTTTGCAGTCCCCAAAAATTACGAACTGGTAGCTGCACCATTGTTTGAATTATATAACAATGCACCAGAATATGGACCTATCATTTCCAGCCTTCCTCAGCTTTCAAGCGTGTTCAATTTTATTTACAACTGAATTCCTCAGCTGTGGAGGAATAAAAGAAGACATCTCTGTGAGCACAGTTATACAATGTAGAAGAATAGAAAGTTTCTTTTTGTTCCCCCTTCTCCCCATCTTATTTTCCCCAAATTGCCTCATACTTTATATTGTTTGCATAGTAAAGTGAATCTGAAGTACTGTCCTAGATAGTGGTAGTGGTGTAAATAAATGTGATAATGTATATTTCACTTTTGCTTCTACCCATACTTTTTGTACAACATTACACAAAGTGGACTTGTAAAAAAAAAAAAAAGGCTACTAAAATGCCCTTACCTCTCACTAACTACCCTAAATTATAAAAAACGAAGAGTTTGGTCTGGGTCATATTTTGGGAAATCTGCAGCATTTTTAGTCATCGTTAGATGCTTGTGGCCATTAGAGTTCATATCTTTAATGCCAGCATTCTCTCTGTAAATCATCAGACACCAAAGTCTCAAAAAAATCTTAATTTCAGGTGATTTAAAGGGCAATGATACATAGTGGATGCACAGAAAGATACATAGTAGATGAGAGTAGGCAGAGGCATATTATTATGGATGAATCCTGATCAAGAAGTGGTATGAAATACATCTGCAGGGACAGGTATGACTAAAAAGGAGGTGTGTCTATCATGCAGTGAGAGCAAAAGATACCAGACAGAAAACCCATGTGATAAACTCATATCCAGAAAATACTAGACATTGCTATAGATAAGGTCTCTATCACATTAGGGAATTTCTCACTGGAGGATTTACCAAAAAAGACTTGCAGACAAATTTGCAGGATACAGGGGTATGGATGTTTTATACCATGGGAGTGATATTGATAAGGGCATCTCTACCACAGAAATCATGGAGTAATCTAAGCATTACCTGTTATAACTAGGTATGGAAGGAAAAGAGATGGGGGGGGGGGAAAAAAGGAAAAGAAAAAAAATTGGGTTGAAGGAAATGAAGGGAAGTGGGATGGTTTATAGGAAGAGAGAAGGAAAAGAAAAGAAAAAAGGTCAAAATCTTCCATCTCCAACATACTTTTCCATACTAGGAGTCATCCTAATTAGGTGACCTGGAATCAGACAACTTGGCCATTTAACTTCCTTGGGTATTAATTTCTTCAAGTTAATTTAATTCAAAGAGCGTTTAAGGGCTTAATATGTGCCAATTACTGAGATAATAAGGGGGTTGGACTAAATGACCTCTAGTCCTTTCTAGACTAAATTTATGATCCTAAAATGCTACTATCACTCATCCCCCACCTAACAACATAGTCTGACTGACAGAATAGCTCCAGGCCACCATTTTCTGAAACTGATGACCATCAATCCTTGTATGCTCTAGCTCTTAGCAGCCGCCAGAATAATCAGATCAGGTGGGTATGAAATAAAATATTGCCTCAAAATTTTACATGAGCAGAGAAAACTTCATAAGCTGAGTGAAGTGACAAATATTTTACAAGTCTAAGTTTGATTTCAGATTTAAGAAAATGTTTTTGAAAAAATAAATAATAAAGTAACTATAAAACACTTGGTAAAGAAATGATAGTTTAAAAAATAAAGTAGTATAAATGTAAATATGAATAAAGTTGGATGGCAATCTAAGGCTAGAAATTTAATCTTATGTTTTCTTCACTCAGATAAAAAAAATCTAGTTTTTCTAGCTAGAAATAGAAAACCTCAGAAGTTTTTCCTAGAATTTTCTGACATTCTCCCCTGAGTCCCTTTCCCCTAAGAGAGATCTATTCTTGGAACTTTTGGCCTATTTCCCCCATTCACTGATTGTACTTCAGCATATTATTATGCATTAGCATAATCCTATGTTGTATCACCCTTCTTTATGTATAGTTATTTTTTCCCCTCCTAGATTGGAAGCTCTCTGAGGACCAGCACTCGGCAATTTTTAATCTTTGTATAGCACAATAATGCTCTGCATTAAGAAGTCCTTTAATAAATGTCCTTCGAGGTGAAATGGATAACCTTAGGTAAGCTGTAGTTTCAGCCAATTCAGTAAAGGTCTCCCCAGACAATGTATATTGTGTTTGCTTTGGACCTTCAAAAATGAAGCAATGACAGGTCAGAGATTTTCCACCCCTGCCCTAGACCCTAGGGTAGGAAAAGCTTCTTTCAAATATACTCTCATGAAAAGTTTTGTCCTTACAGAGTTCACTGTATTGTGACAGGATCTCTTTGCAGTTGTCCTTAGCAGGCATAAACAACATGACAATGACTTGAAAATATTCTCCCCTCTGACCTGCTTTATCTGCCACAGTGCAGTCTTCCACATAAGGCAGACTATTACAAGAGGGCCTCTAATGTGCACACTGTGAAGCCAGGCATGATTAAAATCCAGTTGCTCTTCTTGCTGCACTGGTAAGGGGCATGCCCTTGAATGAGACATAGATAGAGCCTTTTAAATATAGCAACTCCTTTTATTCAAAACCTCAGTCGGTTTGGATTTGAGAAATGTATGCTCCAAAAATATTTGAAACAACCAAATGAACATCGTTTGCTCCATTGACTTCAAGAAGGAGGAATAGAACTAATTCACTTAGAGAATCAGCCCAGAAAAAACAGGGGGAAAGGGGGTGAGGGATGTGGATGCATGGCAGCTATGGTGGACAATGCTGAAGGCTTTTTAAGCTCACTTGAATAACACTGAATCCAATGAACACTGGAGCATCAATTGCAGTGTCTGTCTCCATGTTAGTGCAGTTTCTTTTGTGAATATCTAGTTTCCACAAAGCCTTCTGCTTTGACTCCATCTTGCTTCCCAGCAGAATTCTACTGGGAAAAGTAGGATGAATAGAAAGATGCTGACTCAAAAGGAAGGACTTTCTTTTACTTAAAGCTGCCTAAAAAGGGAAGGGACTGATTTGTCTGAGCTCATTAGTTCCTTGTCGTTGGAAGTCTATTAAGAGGAGTTGGCAGTGAGGTGGAGTGAGGAAGGCATCGGCTCTGGGGTCACATCCGACTTCTGTCTTTTACTACTTGGGTGGCCATGGCCACTGAACTTTGAAGTTTAAGTTCGCAACTGTAAAATGAAGGCAGTGGATCAGATGGCCCCTGACGTCCCTTCCTGCTCTAAATCTATGTATGATCCTATGGAGAGATGATTTCCAAAATGCCTTCATATTCTTAAGAGTCTATTAAAGTAGTCCAACCACCCTGAAAAACAATTTGGAATTAAAGTGGTTAAAGTGGCCTTTGGCCTAGAGATTCCTCTGCTAGGCTTATATCTGAAGCAGGACAATGACAAAAAAAGAGGCCCTGTATGCCCTAAGATATATACAACTACACTTCCTGCAATAGCAAAGAACTGGAAGAAATATAGATGCTCATCAATTGGAGAATGGCTAAACAGGTTGTGATAAATGTATGGAAGAGAATATTATTGTGCTCTAAGAAACAAATCATACATAAAAACATGGGAAGACTTATTTATATGAATTAATGCAAAGTGATGTAAAAATAATCTGGAAAATAATATACACAGTGGCTGACTATGAGGCAAAGGAAAGGAATGAAAATAAAACAATAAAAAATGATGTTATAAAATTATGATGACGTGGGGTGGCCAGGTAGCACAGCGAGTAAGAGCACCAGCTCCAGTGTCGGGATGACCTGGGGATCAAATCTGGGCTCAGACACTCAGCACCACACCCAGAAATAACTGGCCGTGTAACCTTGAGCAAGTTACTTAACCCCGATTGCTTTAAAAAAAAATTATAATGACAAAGTTTGGCCCCAAAGAAGAGAAATAAGAATGCACTGACCCTAATTCTTTGTGGAGGGGGAGGGGCAGCACTGTAGGAATGGAACACTGAATATAATGGCAGACTTTTTCATTAACTTGGTCATTTTTCTAAATCTTTTTCTTTATTCTGGTTATAGGATAGTTCTTTGGGGGAGGAACTTTGTGAAATGTGGGTAATGTAAAAACACAAGATGTAAATGAAATTTATTTTAAAACAAAACAAATCCCAAAAAAAATTCTATGCAAGTATTTGGAAAATTTTCACATCAAGGAGTCTGCCAAACAATATAATATTCATTTGTCATAGTAAATAAATATTCCTCACCAAACTGTACATCTAATTTCAGAAAATTAAGAAATTCAAAAAACCTTATTTAACTTATACCTACCTAGATTAAAAATATCAGGAGGAGATCCTGGCTGTAGTTCATTCTTAGTACTTAGTTCATTCTCTTGCATGCTGTGAATAAAGCCACCACCACCAAATTTTAAAGCATTAAATGGTTTCAGCTGCTGTTTCTACCACCTCTCTAAATTGCAGGGCACCTAATGAAATTGTATGGAATATTCTATAGGAAATGGTGAGCTCCACAAAAACTGAAAATATGCCATCCATCCTTGTTATTTGTATAATAAGCTAGGGGAACCAATGAAATTTAGTTATGCATAGCAAGCAAACCATATCATGAGAGGAGTAAGCACTGACTAAATCAATTTGCTAGAAAACTGCAGAGCACCAAGATTAATAACAGTTGATCCTCTGCTGAAAAATCTAATGGGGAAGGCAGATTTGTATTAGGAATGAAACTATTTCAAGTATTTGCTCAGTGAAAAGGGCTGTTTATTGTAGCCTTAGCAAACATAAATGCAGCTCAGAAAAACAAAACAAGAGGTCAAACAGAAAACAAGATTTTTGGCTCTATTCCTGCTTTCGATCTAGTTCATTCAATGCTTGGTTCCCATGAAAAACATTTCTTCTGTGATGTAGACCATTTCTCATCCCCCCAGATAACAGTCCCTATGCCTGGGAAAGAGTTTACTGTTTCACCATCAACATAGTACATGGCATACAGTAAGAGAAAGGGAGGGACCCTCGCTTTCTAACACAAAAGTCCAATGGGTGCAAATTATGAGAGAGAGAAGAAACAGAGAAAGACAGAGGTAAAAAGATGGAGATGTGGATGGGGGGAAGGAGGGAAAAGAGGGAAAGAGAGAGAGAGAGAAGGAGAAGGAGAGAGGGAGACAGAAAGAGGAAGAGAGGGACAGAGGGACAGAGGAAGAGAGGGAGAGAGAGAGAGAGAGAGAGAGAGAGAGAGAGAGAGAGAGGGAGAAATAGGGAGACTGACCATATGGTCATCCTTTCCAGTAAAGAACTTGTTGTCACTGCTGTTAGAGTCAGGAAACAGATGGTCTAGTCATTTCTTGGTCTTGGCATTTCGAGAAGCAAAGAGTTCTGTAAGACAGACAGGCCCTGACTCTTATTGACTTTTTCAAGTTGGCATTCAAAAACTTAAAGATACAAACGTGTGAGCTCTGATATTCAAATAAGCAGTCACCATAAGAATCTGGTTAGTCCCTCTTCAGATTTCCCATTCAGTCTCTGAAGGTTTGGTTTGGCTTGGTTTGGTTTTTTTCTGCTTTCTTTGAATTCATATGGTGATTGGTCTAATAGAACAAACCTAAGAATTCAACCACTGGTTGTTACCTAAGTCACTGGAAATTTCCATAAAGAAGGATTTTCTGCTCCACATTTGGAAGCATAAATGCATATAGCTTTTGAGTTGGAGAGCAAAAGAGGCAGATAGACAGACAAAAAGCATTTACATAGTGTCTACTGTATGCCAGGCACAGTGCTAAGTGTTTTTTAAATTACTTCACTGATCCTCACAACAACCCTGAAAGGAAGGTACTATTAGTGTCCCCATTTTATAGTTGCAGAAACTAAGGCAAAGAGAGCGTGATTTTACCAGGTTCCCACAACTAGCAAACTGTGATGCCAGATTTAAACTCAATTCTTCCCGACTCTAGGCCCAGCTCTTCTTCTACTGTGACACCAGTTACCTCTAAGGGAAGGGATCTTGGAGACATCTAATCCAACTCACAATTTTGACAGATAAAATACTGAGACCCAGAGAGGTTAGTTGACTTAACTGATTCTTAATCTAATGTTCTTTCTACAAAGCAACCATCCTCTTGAACTGATATACCTAACAGAACATCTTAGATACCATAGGCATCTACTATTGTTGGTAAAATATTCCTAAATACCTAAATCCACATTTTTGTGCCCACTGAATGTGGCAGAGGACTAAACTCCACCAATGAAACATAACAAGTAGAGACTCACTATATCACCTAGGCAATGAATGCCAAGATCCTAGATTATAAGCTAAAAAGTACCTTTAAAGGCCATCAGGTCCAACCACCTTATTTTGCAGAAGAGGAAACTGAGGAATGATAATGTTAAGTGATTGCTCTAGGGTCACACAGGTAGAAGGTCACAGAGGCAGGAACTGAATCCAGGTATTCTGATTCCACAGTCATTGTTCTTCCCAGAAACTGCAAAGATAGATCCAAGACTAAAATTTAAAAAAAAACTTTCTAAGGATTTTTTTGTTTGTTCAGTCGTTTCTGTCATGTCCAGCCCTTAATGACCTCATTTTGGGTTTTCTTGGCAAAGATACTGGAATGGTTTGCCATTTCCTTCTCCAGCTCATTTTACAGATGGGGAAACTGAGGCAAACAGGACTAAGTGACTTGCTCAGGGTCATGCAACCAGTAAGTGTCTGAGGCCAGATTTGGACTCAGGAAGAACCTGACTCCAGGCCCAGCATTCTATCCACTGCACCTCCAAGCTGCGCAAAAGTACCTTGGATAGGAGTGGGTTCCCCTTTGCTGAAGGTCTTCAGCAAATGCCAGATGACCACACATTGGTTTTGTTATAGCAGGAGGTCTTGTGCAGACACAGTTTGGATTAGGTGACTTTTCCACACAATTGGTTCCCTTGCAACTTCGAGATTCTGTGATTTTGTGAAACTGACACAATCTCAGCCACTATGCTCTGATGCTATTTCCCAACCAGTATATTTATATACTCTGATGTTCCAAGAACACATAATTGATTTGTCATGACATCCTGTATTTCTTTTCCTCCCAGTATCTATTTCTTTTATTGGGGGCATAGAGAGAGATGTCATGGTTAAGAAAAAAAAATTACAGGTAAGCATGGAAGGGGGAAAGAGACTAAAGATACTATGTCTATAAAAACATACTCAATTATACAGATACATCAAAATTTGATGGGATGGGGGTTGGGGAGATATAAATTGACAAATGGCCACACTATGGTGTGGGAGAATATTCCTGTCCTGGTTATGTCCTAGCAAACTTACATATACCACAGATTGAAAATTATAAGGAAATAATTCGTGAATGACCATACCAACCCACCTGCCTCTAGTAAAGGGCTGGGATGACATGAGAAAGTCAGATTCCCACTTCTTTTCTCTTCCCTTCAGCTCCCTCCTTACAAACTTTCTGTTTGAGCAGACTGGTCACCAGAATCAAAGAAGAACACACAGTTTTTGTAACTCTGACATCACCTTGGGGCAGGTAAGAGACCAGAATAGAATTAAAAGTACTAAGAAAGATACTGAATATTAACGTCTACTAAGCCTTCATTAGAACTTCATGGTAGGGTTTGAAAGATGCCATTGTTCTTGCTAAAATCATGGGTAATCATAGGCAAATGATTTAACCTTTCTGCGTCTCAGCTTCTTCATCGGTATAATAACATTTCCCAGGTTCTTGTAAAAATCAGATAGGATGCTAAAACCTCAAAGGGCCACACAGATATGCGCTACTATTTTGATTGCATCTTAATTGCTCCATTACACGGACCAAGAAAGACCAATATTTTTCCCCTTGATGATGGGCAGTAATATAGTACTGATTGCAAAGGAGGATGTGGTACATCCACAGTGATGTGAATGTGCTCAAACTTCCTATGACACTATCTTCCCAGTTTCTGCCAACTCATGTAGCTAATCCCTGAGCCTATAAACAATCTCTGTCTCAAAGGATGGCATAAAAATAAATAATATCCTTGGTTCTAGTTGTATTATTATGTCTGGAGTTCTCAAACATGTCCAAAAGCTGATAGCACAGACTTCAAAGTGGCTAAGTCAGAGATTCGCCCTAAGCAGTCTCAAGAAGGCATTATCATCATGGATCATGTGGACCATAACACTAACCTCACCATGACCACTCCTGCCTCCAATCAGTTAGGAGGTGACAGTCTTAGCTCTGATGCACAGTTGCCCAAGAGGGAAATGCAGACAAAATACACAGTACCTTGACTGCCTTTCCATGTGTTAATATAAGAGGAGTTTCACACAAAAGCATACACAAAGCTTAAAAACCTCCCACAAATTTCAGACAATGTAACAAGCCTCTTCCTTTTTCCTGGCAGCTTATCTAGGCCTGAGCTACCTTACCCAAAGTCTCAATGATAGCAGCCAACCTAATAACCATGAGCACAAGTCACTACTTGTTCTGCAACTTAAATAATCTCCCTATATGTCACCCCCAAGTCTCCATAATGAAATTGCAAACAGCCCATTTCCGGGGCAGTACTATTCATTCCCTAGCCATAGTGCCGACAAAGCTGGAAGTAATTTACTCTGCTGCTACCCCTGGCCATCAAGCTGAAGGAAGAAAACTAATCAAAAAGCACCATGATCAGAGAAGTATATTACAAAGATAACACATGCATCTGTATAAAAGATGATTTGGAGAAAGAAGAAATTTGAGTCATGAAGCCTATTATAATAGATCAGGAGAGAAGAGATAAACAGCCTAAATGAGGATGCTGATAGCATCTGAAGTGAGAAGAGAGAACGGGTATGAAAACTATTTTGGAGGTAGAATCAACAGGATTTGGCTACTGACTCAAATTGGTGAGATGAAGACAGTGTCATGGAAGCCAAAGGTGAGGTGATCAAGAAGGAAAGGGTGTTGAACACTATTAAACGCTATGGAACAGTCCAGGGTAATAAGGACAAAAAAAGGGGTCACTGGATTGGGTGATTACAAAGATTTTAATGATCTTGGGAAAAGCCATTTCAGTCAAGTGGTTAGGATTTATTCCAGATAGCAAGGGATTGAGAATTGGCATGGATGGAAAAGAGGGTAAGCACTAAGTATACACTGACTATTCTTTTGACAAGTTTGGAAGTAAAGGGGAGGAGAGAAATAGAATGACAGATTAAGTAAGTCAGAAGGTCAAGAAAAGCTTTTATTTTAGATAGGGGAGATCTGAGGATAGTTGTAGGTAGAGTAGAAGACATTAGTAAAAAGAGATTGAAGCTTCAGGAGTGGGATTAAATAATTAGATAAGGCCAAGGTTCCAGGGGGGAAACAGAAGGGAATGAGATTTAGGGCACAGGCAGAAGAGATATCCTTGGTAGGTAAGTATAGTAGCAAGCACCCTAGCATACCCAGGATGGCCTGCTAGCACAAGTTCTTTGATCTGCTTTGCTAAAGGAAAGACAACTTTTAATGGAGTAAAGGGGTCAACAATCTTACTTTAATTCACAGAAATAAGTAGAAAATACAAGCAGAGAAATTAGCACAGAGATTCAACGGACAGGGTTCCTTTGTCTGAACAAAGTAATATAACCACCTACATATACCATGGGATAGAGACAGCACAAACCTCTGAGTAGTGGGGGGGAGGGGGGGCGGGGGGCCTCTTAACAAATGGCAGCTACTTAGAATCCTGTGCAGATAATCAAAAGGTCCTTCTCATAAGTGAACCCTCAAAGCAAAATCTCACCTCAGAATACATATACACTTTTGGCTAATAGGCTTAGAGACAGAAGGTACCACAACCCTTGTTACTCAGTGCCTAATTAGCTTAGTACCAAAAAGTGTAAAAGCCTTCCTACAAGTAAGTCTCCCCTAAGCAAGCTCCTCCCTAGGCAAGTTCCTCCTGCAATGGGCTCTATATGATTCAAGATGTATCACAGCTGTGAAAGCAGCAAGCTAGCCATGATTGAAATAACTGTGTACCTTTAGACCTAGGAACATGGTTCCTGTTCCAAGGGAAAATGGGACACCTGTGGTCACTTAAACTTATTCATGGACAGGGAATATCTTCATGTTCCATTAACATTACAGTAGGAGAGCCATCTCTTCCTCTAGGACTGTAGATAAGGTGAGTAACGGAAAGAGATGTTTAGAGGTAGGCTTGAAAGCATTATGTCAGAGAGAAAAAATTTAGCAAAGTCTATTGAAATGGAGGAAAGCAGTAGAGGAGTCTCTGAGGAGAGAAGATTTGAAAAAAGTGATTTGGAATACCTCACATAGGGAATGTGGATAAAGATTTAATAAAAGAATAAGTATTTAGCATGAAGGACTCAATAAGTATTCAATAGCATGAATTTGTATGGTCTCTCTCAGTCAGCATGATCTAATGATTTTCTCCAGAAATATTCTGTCACTTGGAAGTAGAATTTGAGGAAATGGACAGCAGAGATTAACGTGATGAATTCATTGGGACACATTGAATTTGAGATGACATTTGGACATCTTAGTGCACATATTCAGGCAACAGCTGCAAATATGGAATTGTACATGAGATAAAAAGAGAATTAAAGATAGAAAATTTAAGAATCATCAGTTCAAATGATAACTTCAAATGAAGTCTTTCTCTATGCCCCTTCATATTAGTGACTATTCTGCAATATGACTTTGTATTTAGGCAGCTAGGAGGCACAGTAAATGGTGTCAGGAAGACCTGAGTTCAGATATAGCTTCAGATACTTACTAGCTATGTGATGCTTAATGCCTCAGTTTCATCATCTGTAAAATGTGAATAATAGCATCTATCTCCCAGGCTTATTGTGAGGATCAAATGATATAATATTTACATAGCATTTTGCAAACCTTGATGTGCTATATGTTAGATATTATTATTATTATTGCAACTGTTTATGTATATTTTGACAGATTTTACTGGTAGCTTTTGTTAGTTCATCATCTAGATTTCCCCCTATAGACTTTACCCCCCCAGTCCAAGAGAGACAACACCTATAACAAAGAATTTTTTAAAAAGAAAAAGATGAAGGGAAGAAAAAATTATCAAAATAATCGATTGATTTTTAAAATCTTGTTATATGCAATGTTCCACAGTATATGGTCTATTCACATGGGGAATGGAGGGGGAAAGAGGGAGAAAGAGGGGGAGAGGGAGGGAGATAGACAGACAAAGAGGGAAGGAAGCAAGAGACAGAGAGTCAGAGATGTCTTCTCTCTTTATAAAATATAAGGTCCTTAAGGGAAGGGACTATCTTATTTTTGTCTCTGCATCTCCAGAACCTAAGGCAGTTGTCTGGCCCATAGCAAGTGCTTAACAAATGTGAGTTTATTGATTGATCCATAAGGTGATAGTTGAAGCTAGCAGAATAGATAAGTGCTCTAAATAGATAGAAAAGGGCTAAGAAACTAAATGCTGAGACTTGGAAGGTGATCACAGTTGGAGGTGGGAGGAAAACAACAGAGACTAGTTGGTGGATATGCTAGGAAAGGCTAGTGGGATAGAGAACTATCATTGTGATCACCTACAAACAAACTTAAGGACCTTCTTTTAATAACCTGAACACACAAATATTTCACCTCTTCAACTCCAGTGATTTCTTCTCCACTGTATTTCAAATAATCATTGACATGATCACAACTGAGATTTCACCATTTCATAGAATTAAACTACTATGAACATCTATAACACTGAAATTCTCTATCACAACCTTGTAAAAACACAGAATTTCAAGGCTGAATCTCAAAGGTAATCTAGTTTAGCCCACAAATAATAAAAATCCTTCCTATCTGTAGCAAACTTTCAGAAGTTTCTCAGCTTCGCTAATGAAATGTTCCCCTTCCCTATATTATTATTCGAAAGGCTACAGGGCAGACAAGCAAGAGTTTGCATTATGAAGAGAATGTTTTGGGGTCCCTTGACCTCGATAGGTATATTCCCCTGTCCTCTATAGTTATCTGCAAATGTTACCAGGCAGATAGCAAGAGGGCATGTAATCTTTTGTGTTTATGCCTCCGCATATGGTCCTAGAATAATACCCTAATAAGTAACTAACCTTAAAGCAAGGGTAAATAGTAAACAGGATTAAGGGAGGCTCCTTCTACATTATTTGAATTTCTTAGATGGAGGATCTTTCTACATTGTCTGCATTCTTTGGGGGTGTCTACATTCTCCTTGGGGGGCATAAAAACTCTGTGAGCTCCTGCAACTTTGGCTCTGTATGAGATGGTGCTGTAATAAACAGACTATTGATTACACCCCCATCTAGTTATTCTCACTGCTCGCTAGCCCACCAACTGCGCTGGCCAAAGTATCTATCCTTCTACCATTCCCACTCTTTTACTCATATGAAACCTTTAGTTTCTTGTCCCAACTCTATTGTTTCAGTCCATTTCTACCACATGGCATTACTTGACTCCATAACTAATCTTCACTACATGTTGAAAACAATTTAGTGTTTTACTATTTTTTAGATAGTAAATCTTAGAATCTCATGCCCTCCTGATCTTCTGCATTTCTGACCCCTCAATTTTTCTTCTTTTAGTACACTTGCCAGCTAATAACTTAACTCCTGCCCTGGGGCTGCTAGTCATCACCAAAAAAATCATAATGTAGAAAAAATTTCACAAACCACAAAATTCATGATAGCTCATGCTTGACTTTTATTGCTGCTTAATCATCCTTCTCAGTCCTTATCAACTCTCCACAGTATTTCCCACATCTATTTCACATCTTCTTTTCCCCTCCCTTTTTCCCCTCCCACCCTTAGATTTCCCTTTAACTATTTTCTTAAAGTTTACCAATAAAATCCAATTGACTTTTTTTTCAGCCTTCATCTTCCATGAACATTCTGAAGTGTTTGACACTATTTTCCACTCCTTATTGGCTACTCCTTGCTCCCTTAGCTTCAGTGCTTACACAATCTCTTGATTTTCCTCTCACTTCTCTAACTATTCCTCCATCTCATTCCCTGATTTTTACTTCTTTTTGTCCCCTCATTGTAGACAAAGAGAAAACTTTCCTTGGCCTTGAACTCCATGACTAAGGTCTTTCAGGTCTAAGTCTATGATCCATTATTTCTTCTTTACTTTTTCCATATATTCTTTCTCTTGGTGATCTCATTTATGACTATTAAAAGTAAGAAATAATTCAGCTTCAGCTACCACTTCTATGCATGTGACTTCCTAATCTACCTAATGAATGGATTAATCAAGAAAAATTCAGGCTCTAATATACAGACAGGCCATTTGTAATGCTGGGGGACATGAAGATATAAGAGAACAATAGGAAAGGAGAAGAGGTGGCTGGCTGGCACAGCGAATAGAGTACCAGCCCTGGAGTCATAAGGACCTGAGTTCAAATCCAGCCTCAGACACTTAACACTTGCTAGCCCTGTGACCTTGGGACCCCAATTGCCCTGCCTTCCCCCCTCCAAAAAGCAGCAAAAAAAAAAAGGAGGGGAGAGAGAGAGGGAGAATGGGAGAGGGAGAGGAGAGATTCCTGCCCTAAGATAACTTACATTCTGTAAGAGGAAGAAAATACATACATAAACATATTTGGAATAAACAGAGTACAACGTAGTTAAAAATTAGAGACAGAGGACACTATCAGTCAGGGTAAGATTTCCTATAGAAAGTGGCACTTAAGCTGAATCTTGAACGATATGAGAAGGCTCTCAGAAGTATATATGAGGAGGTAACACATTCCAGATATGGGGGAAAGGGGGGGAGAAGGGGAGGGTGGCCACTGCAAAAACACAAAGATAGGAGCCGGAATACTTTGTGTGATAAATAGAAAAGATCAATTTGCCTGGGCCAGGAAGTTTGCCTGTTCAGGAAGGGAATTAATTATATACAGAGGCTGAAAAGATAGATTGAGACTAATTGTGAAGTGTTTTTAAAGCCAAACAGAGGAGTTTTATTTATCATCCTAAGAAATAGGGAGCCACTAGGGTTTGTTGAGTAGAGACAAAGTCAGATCTAGGTTTAAGGAAATTCACTTTGACAGCCACGTGGAAAATGGATTGAAGTGGGGCCCTGATGCAGAGAGGCCAATTAGGCTGCCATTATAATAGTTCAAAGCTATCATCTTTCCCCCTAAACTTGTTCATCCTTCTAGTTTCACTTTTTTTTAAGCAGCTGCACAATTTACCTAGTCACCAGTGAAAAATACCTCAGTATGGTCTTTTACTCCTTCCTTTCCCTCACTTCTCAGTCAGTGAATTGACTCCACCTCCAATTTATGTCACATCATTATCATCTGTCCATCCTCATAGTCTTTACTCTCATGCAATCCCTCATTCATACCTCCCTAGATGACCACAAAATTCTCCTATGTGTCTTTCTGCCTCCATTCTAAATTCATTCCAATCTACTCTTCATGCAGCTGTTTGATTAATTTCACTTATGCATAGATGTATGTAATCAAGTCACTACTCCATTCAAAAATTTTAAGAGACTTTCTTGTTTCTCCAAGAGGAGAATACAATGACAGGGGATCAGTAAAAGCCCCATATAGGAAATAACCTTTCAGTTTCAGGTTGTTTTCTATTGCCTTATCAAGTAAACTTCAAGCTTCTTGGCTTGGCAATCAAAGCTCACCCATCTGGTACCACCTTGCATTGCACATACTCTACTCCACATACTCATGTTTAAAACAAATTAGTCCAATCAGTCTCCAGAAGGCACCCTCCACCCTCCCACCTTTGTGCTTTTATGAACACTATTTCATAGAACTGGAATGTCCTCCTTTCTTCTCTTCAGCTGTTGAATTCTTTCTCAAGTTAAGTCCACCTTAAATGCCAACTCCCCCATGAAGCTTTCCTCAGTTCACTCTTTAATAACATTCTCTCCTTAGATTTCTCACAGTATTTTATTCTAAATCTCCATAAGGCCCTTATCATGTGATGCTGTGTAATCTGTATTGGTGCCTTATTTTTCTATCAGCCTGTAAGCTCTATTAGGGTAGGGACCATGTCTCATCAAAATTTTGTGTCTTCACCAGCATCTAGATCTCCACTGTTTGCATAGTAGCTGCTTAAGACATGATTATGATTGAATAAATATGTACATATAAAATACAAAAATTATTCACTAAATACTAAAATTTATTCACTCGGGCCCTGTTTTAAATATTCTACAAAGACAAATGATTTTTTTTATTTTAAAGTACCTGGCACACAGTAAGCAGTTAATAAAGACTTGTTGATTTGACTTGACTTTCACTGAAGCCATAACTGACTAACAGTAGTTAAAAATGGACTCAAATTCACCCTGGGTCAGCCAACATTTTCCTATCCTTTTTTGTACAAGCTTCAAAGTCTTTTCTTAAGCTTATACTTCACAACAAATTATGAAACATACTGTGATTTGTAAACACTTACTCATAGAAAATAAGCTCCTTGGGGGCAAGAAGGGTCTGACTTTTGTTCTAGTGCTTGGGATGTTTTAGGCTCTTCAAAAATGCTTAAATAACTGCTCTCCCTACTTCAGAAAATGTTTGGCTTTAACATACAACATGCTAACTGCAGAAAGGAAGGAAATAAATTAAGAGCAGGGAAGTTACTTGATTCACTGCCTCATTCATTTAATAGACCTTCATAGCTGGGGGAAAAAAACACCCTTGAAAAGGCCAAAACTATATCAATTCTACATCATTTAAGCATATCCAGAACTTCTTTCTCTTCATTTCCTTAAAGGAGCATAAACATGAGGAAATTAAATGGAAGTGTAAAAAAGAGGGAAAAACAAAATCATACAGTCTCAGGATAAGTTCCTGATTTTGCCATTACTTACAGTCATTCAGGAGAAAAGAAAATGTCTAAACCACAGAGCTCCTTCCCCTCCCAAGATCCACATACCTGCTCTGCTTTGGCAATATTCCATAGCACTGTCTTTTCTCCTTCCAAGCACAGCTTCCCCAGTGCCCTAAGGCTGATTAGGTAATGGATACTAGCTGGGTCTAAATGGATGCCAGGTGTTCAACATGGAGCCAACATGCCTACTTCTAGGCATTTTTGCTAACTGGTTGGGGAATATAGTCACAGAACATCTAGTGAAAAAGGCAAAGAACATTTTTCATTTATGGCCTCGCTGACTACAAGGGACTGTTTTATGCCTGTGTGGGTATTGTTCCATCATTTTCCTTCCCTACATCCCCACTGCTGTGAAGACTTTTGGTCCAATGATATTCACCTCATTGGCAGCCTGATCATTATCCTAGTCAAAGAGCAGAGAAAATACATGTCAAAAATCACATTGCCTTCATATGTCAGTCCTTTTAACAGGATGCAGGACAGCCTTTTTATTAATTAGATTCAGTCTGAAATCTGTGTAAAGTGTCTTGTTGCCAAGGCAACCTTACCAGCAAAACAACTGATCCATACATCATTCTTGCAAGTGCAACAAATAGAACCAATGATGAAATCTAGAGGAGAAGGAAATAGACAAAAAGCAAAGGAGGATAGAGAATGCTGGTACCAGGAAAAAGTGCTTTAAGGCAATGATCTAACTGTTGGGTTTCATTAAAAGTGAAAATGGACTGAGTCAAACGTGCTAGGCACCTAATATACCAGGTACTATGAGAGACAAAAGAGAAACATCTTGGACTCAAAAAGCATGGTCCCCTGCCCTCAGGGAATCTGCAAGCTATTTAGAAAGATCTAAATCCAACTCTTATATTCTGTTTTGATACACACATAAAGCTATTAGAGGATATTTAGATCCAATAAAACTGAGAGCTAAAGTGCATGTTGTGTGGGTGCTATAAGAGGTTGAGAAGGTCAATATGGATGCCAATAATAAAGAAAAATTTGTGATGTGGGAAATAGGACTGAAGCTTCATTATTCTCTAGTTGTTTCTTCTGTATGTATCTTAATCCACAAACTCAACTACAAGCAACTTGAGGACAGGACATGTCTTATAGTCTCCACTATGCCCCACACAAGCAATAGAGAAGATTCAATAAACACTCATTAAGCATCTACTATGTGCTAAGCACCTTGCTGAGTGCTAGAGATTTGGCCACAATAAATATCAATGAATGTTTATTGATTTTGATGTAGAAAAGGTGGGGAAATGAATCAGAATGGTTTATCATTTAATTAGAGGTGTCAAATTGAGGTAGTTTGGTCAGTCAGTGATTAAATTATCACAGTTACCAACCTTTGTCAAAACCTGGATGGCTGAGAAAGTGAGGGGACAAGGGGCATGGGAAGGGGCCTTCCACATGGCCAGCATCCTCAGCAATGACATGGTAGTCTATGGGGGCAACATGAGCACTCGCTGGCAGGAGGAAAAGTATTATGAGGACAGCATCTTCTTCTGCCAGCTTGGCTGCTACTAGTGGACATCAGGAGGCATCCTGGCCCCTCCAGGATAAAAGCAAGGATTTCTATCTAGAGTATGTAACAAGCAGATTGCATTGATCTTGAGAAAGGAAAGGTATTGAGTAGAAGGAAGATAGACCTTCAAATAACTGAAGCTATGATTTGTGTGGGAAAGTAGTCTCTTCTGTATCGTAGAGCACTTCTCTTCCCAGATTTCTTATCATCCTCATATGTGACAGTGTAATGCCAAACTACCTCTTGACGTCTCTACTTGAAATAATAAACAATTCCACTTCCTTTTCTCATCTTTTTTTAGATAAGCTGGAGGGGTGCATGAGCCCCCAGCACAGTGTTCAGCAG
The DNA here is from genome assembly GCF_028583685.1 of Petaurus breviceps papuanus. Taxonomy (NCBI): domain Eukaryota; kingdom Metazoa; phylum Chordata; class Mammalia; order Diprotodontia; family Petauridae; genus Petaurus; species Petaurus breviceps. The sequence continues at coordinate 8,387,397 of NW_027186349.1, forward strand.
ATTCTGTCGAATATGACACGTTCCATAGACAATCTACAAAAATGGAATAAAATGATCTCCCCTATTAGGACAAAGTATTTTTCTTTATAATTTATTTCCCAATAGATTATCCCTTCAAACCATATAAGACTACATTTACAATAAAAGTTTAGTATCCAAATATTAACAATAATAACAACATTTGTCTTGATTATCTATGGTCACAGTGCTTGCCAGCAGTATTTCCAAAGTACTCTTGTCCAGCTATTGTGGATCCCAATTCAGATGACCCTTTAGTGCCTAGGACGGCAGAGATCTACAAAATGAATGAGAGAGAAAAGGAATAGTTCAGGAAGGAATTCAGAAGTATGTGATGCAATTGAAGAAATTCTTGGATAAGCTCTACAGATGAAGATAAGAGAACTCTCAAAGACAAAATCCTGATTTCCATTTAACTGCTTTCTATGAGCCCATGCCTCTTTTCTCCTGGTGTACATGCTTACCTGATACAATAGGACTTGTATGTTGGACATACTTGGTACAACAAAATAGAAATTCTCTATTTCCTATACCAACACTGACTCCTAAGAAAGAATGTATAAGAAAAGCCAATTCTCCACTAATAAACTAGTTGTGAGACTAAAATCTTTCCTTACTGACTTCACTGGATAACAATCCAAGAGTGGAAGTTGATGGTGTCTGGTTTGGGGTGAGAGAGGGTAATTACAATGAATGACCTGTGGGAGAAATTTTTTTTAAGCAAATTCCTTTTAAACTCATAAGAGTTTGAAAAGCACAGTGAGTTAAGTCAAAAAGTGTTTATTAAACACTATGTGCCAAGCACTGACTAAGCATTTGGAATACAAATATAAGCAGAAAGACCTTGACCTCAAGAAGCTTACATGCTAATGAGGGAAGACAATCCATAAAAGGAAGGTGAAAGGGGGATGGGAAGGATGGAAAAGTACCTTCATGGATCACAGTAAAGAAAGTGAAGAGCAGAACCTGGAGAGGAAGGAAGATATGACTGGTTGGGGACTTCTCTTAAAATGGAGGATCTAGGAAGAGCCAGCCAATTAGAGGAAGAGTCCACAGGGACAGAGTGTATTTCCAGGGTGACTAGTCTGGGGTAGGCTTCTGAATGTGAAGAATGTTAAGCTGTTTCTATAATCATTTTATCTGAAGATCCCACTGAGTTGAAATTCCACCTTAGATACTCACTATGCATTTCAGCCTC
>NW_027186349.1:8388622-8416397 GCF_028583685.1 Petaurus breviceps papuanus
TATTATTGTCTCCATTAAATGTTTTGACCCCCAAGATTAAACTGTACCTTCAACTTATATTTTAAAATCTAAGTTTAACTGGTCGGTGTTTCAATGTCTTGCAGCTATTAATACATCAAATAAGGAGTAGTTTTGTCTTGTTTCCCAGTTCTTCACCAGTTCTTCACTCCAGGACTTTTGGGTTTGTATGTGGTTTGGTTGTAAGTAGCTAACAGTTCTTAATTATTTATTTTTGGTTTTAAACTGCTTAGGTCTAACTTAATATAAGGGTAAATTCATTTGACAAAGTATTTGTATATATTTAAAAACCCAATTGCTCCTCTGGAACTCATATGTTCAAGAATGATTAATCTCTGTAATACAAAACTAATTAGTAAACTCTTTAAAAAGAGAGCTCATTGGCAAGCCTGAAGAGAGTAGTTTTATTTGAGTGATGTCAGAAGCCAGATTGCAAGAGGTTCAGATAAAGAATGGGAAAGTAGAGGCAAAGAATCGATGGTCATGCCCCATTTTATCATGCTTCACTTTATGATTTTTACAAATTAAAGCAATCCTGAGTCAAGCAAGTCTAACAGCACATGCACACATTGTGTCTCTGTATTACATTTTTGTAACTCTTGCAATATTTTAAGCTTTTTCATTATTATTATATTTTATGGTGATCTATGATCAGTGATCTTTGATGTTACTATCATAATTGTTTTGGGGTGCCACAAACAGTGCCCATATTGAGACAGCAAAATTGATCGATAAATATTGAGTGTTCAGACTGCTCCACTGATCTGCTATTCTCATTTCTCTCCCTCTCCTCAAGCCTCTCTATTCCCTGAGACCCAACAGTATTGAAATTAAGCCAATTAATAATCCTACCATAGCCTGTAAGTGTTTCAAGTGAAAGGAAGAGTCAATCAATGCGGTGAACTTCAATGTTGTCTTATTTTAAGAAATTGTCACAGCCACCCCCAACCTTCAGCAACCACCACCCTGATCAATCAGCAGCCATCAACATCAAGACAGGACCCCCTACCAGTAAAAATATTACCACTTACTGAAGGCTCAGATTATAGTTAACATTTTTTAGCAATAAAGAATTTTTTAATTAAGGTACATACATTTGGGATTTTTTTAGACATACTGTTATTGTACACTTAATAGATTATATTATAATGTAAAATAGCTTTTATATGCACTGGGAAAACAAAAATTCATGTGACTCACTTTATTGCAATATTGAGTTTATTGCAGTGGTCTGGAAGTAAACCCTCAATATCTCTAAGGTATACCTGTGGAATTCTTTTATGCATTTGAATGTAAAAGATAAGGCATATTGAACAACAGTTTAAGGGGATGAAAATATCAAGAGAAGTGGTAAAGAATAGAGAATATTTGGACATGTTTGTGAACAGGAGAGAAGGGGCCAGTTGATAAGGAGACAGAAAAAATTAAAGAGAGAGAAGAATTGATTAAAGAGGTGAACTCCAACAAAAGGTAGGAAGGGATGAAATCAAGGATACAATTAGAGGGGTTGGCATTGCAAAGTGGGCTACCTTTCCTCTGAGAATGGGGCAAAAGAGAAAAGGGAATGGAGTTGAGTTGAGAGGATTTGGGGAGAAGAGAGAGTTTCCAATGGAATATCTCAACTTGGAGGCCCAGTGAGGTTACATAACTTGCCAGATATCACACAGGTAGTAAGTGGAATAGCTGGCATGCAGACCCAAGCTGTCTGACCTCAAATACAATACCCTTCACTACATCACTTTGCTGATGTTGGCTCTTAACTCAGAATCCTTAATATCATTACCCACTCTTTCCTCCTTCCCTCCAATAACAAAAATAAACCTGCTACTCACTGTTAACCCCTGCATTCTTGAAACTGTGCCTTTCCATGTCCTACCCTGACCTTACTTACCTGACCTGACTTACTGACCTTACAGAATTCACCCCTTTCTCCTCTTTCATGTATCTTCTATCCCTGACAACTTTCTCTATGCCTAGGAACACATTCCTCTTTCCCCAATACCAAAAAGGCCAAATCAAGACCACTTTTTTCCCCATAAAGAATCCACAGATTCCTTCCATCTCAAGAACTCACTTAATACTTTATTTACATTTCTCTAATATTTATATTGTAGGGAGTGGCAGCAAAACATAGTACATAGAGCACCATACTAGAAGTTACAAAGACAATTTCAGTTAAAATTATGACTCAATCACTAGCTGTGTGACCTTGGGCAAAGCATTTACCCTCTCTGAGCCTCAGTTTCTTCATCTACAAAAGAAGAGGGTGAAACCAGATGGATTCTAGGGTCCCTTCTAGCTTAAATCTGTGATCCAATATTCGATGTCTGTTAACATTATTTCCTCTTATTTTTGATAATTATAGTCCAGCTGTAAATGGAAAGAATTTACAGCTTTAACTGGTCAGTCTTATTTACCCTATCACCAAGTGTCTTTAATCATGTAAGTGTGGGTTTTCTATCTTCCAGAAAGATAGAAAACCCACACTTACATGATTCCTTTGATGGAATCCATTCAGTTAAAGGGTCACACTTGAGGACCTAGAGGGCCACATGTGGCCTCAAGGCCATAGGAATCCCCACTGCTGATCTAGGTGCTTCAATGTTAGGGACCTTGTCTTCTCTTTCTTTCCAAAAAAAATTAGAACTTTGGTCTTCTCCCAATAAATCAAAACATTCTATATTATTCCTCCTTTGTTTCCATTAAAAAAGATTTTTCTCCCCTTATAAAAAATGTTTTAAACCAATAGTAATACATGTTCTTAATCAGATGGTGACAAACATCAAGATCTTCTTCAACTGCTTGTTTAATATTTGATTTTCCATGAAAAACTGAAATACTCTAAGGTTCTGAAGGAAGTTAATTACCCTTTTCTAAGAAGAGATTCAATTATGCTCCCTAACGCATCTGTACTGGAATAAAAAAAGTAAAAAATAAAAACTTTCAACTTAAGCAAATAATTGATACCATATCCTTCTCTGGTTCCAAACTCATCACATGCAGTAGTCTCAAGTTTAAGAATGAATCTTATTCCAAAAGTTCCTTTTTTAAGTCAAGATGGATTTTCCTTCAGAAACAACAGTGTATTGGTGGTTAGGTTCCCAGACCGTTTCATAAAATCTTAATCAAAGGAACTAAAGATTTGTGATTTCCACTGTGTTGTCATTTTCTTCACTGACAGATTGCAACCCTTCTATACCTCAGGTTTTTGAGTTTCTGGGACTAAAAAGTTTGTCACTTGGTGACCGAGTTCTTAGTGATGAACTTCTTTGAATTCAGCTAGATTTGTTTCCTCAGGGACAGCCTAGTTCTGAGCCTATATTGGAAGGTTTTCCAGCTTTGTAAACCCTAACAGAGCTTGAATTCTGCTGGCTTAGTATGTACAAACCCAAGGCAACTTTCAAGTGGCTAACCATCAGTGTCAGCATGGAAGTGGGGGAGTTGGAGACATTTCAATGTAATTTGAAAAGTACAAAACTACTCATTGAAAATGGACACTAGACTACAAAGATATATGGACATAAAATAATTTGCTTCCTCTTCAAATTCAATGAGTCATTGCGTCTGACCATCTCCAGTTGCTAAGCTTGTCCTTGATTCACATACCTAGATGCTGGGGAATGCTAGATACTCCAACAACTCTTGGGAAAACAATGCTATCATCTTCTCCAACAGCAATGGTGAGGAGGGAATTGGTTGAATGAAACAAGATGCAATTCTGTTGAGAGTTTAGATTTCTGTCCTACTTTTTCCCTCTGCATTCCCACCCTCACTGCAGAGAGTATAGAGATAGATGCCTTTAGAGCAACCATGCAGCTTTTCTACATCTTTGAAACACCTATAAACAAGGACGTTTGAGATGAATGTCATGGCCATAAACCAGCAAGAATCAAAGGCTGGAAGAGCAGAGATAACCCATTGTGTTCTGCATCTGAGCTCAGAGGCCCCTTTCTAGGAAACCTCAATGATATGTTTATTATCCAGCAACCTTTTATTGGTTGCATGCTAAAAGGGCCTTTAAAATAAATAATGAGCCTTATCTGATTTGAAATTTGCCCAAATGCTGTCATTTGAAGGAGATAAACCTGTGATGAAAGATGCCATATCAGGGAAGGAATGTTGAACTTCCCTCTGTTCCAGAAGGAAGTATTTAAGGGAAAAGGCTTAACTATTAAAGCTCCAGTCAAAAGACTTGAGAGTACCAACCAGCTCTGCAGGGAAATACTGCAGCCCATACCAATGGATGAGAAATAAAAAGTCCTTTTCCCCAAATGAACCTGTGACAAATGCTAATACCTAACACATTTTACTTTAATACACCAAATTCATAGAATCATAAAATTTTTAAGTTGTCATTTTATTAAATTCATAAAATGTTTCTATCTTCTATGTGCTGGAAGTGTATGCTAGACTGTAGGGATTAGAAGTTCAGAGCATAACAGGGGAAGAAAGTATGGAGAAGTTGTCATCACAAATAACTATGATACAAAGAATACTGTTATCAGAGGAAAAGAGAGACCAGGCAGTGCTAGGAGAGACCTGAAGGAGAAAGAGAGAAGGAGAGTGAGGGAGAGAGGGAAAGAGAGGGAGGGGATGGGAGGAAAGGGAGAAGCTAAATGACTTGACCAATCTAACACAGCTAGTAAATGACAGAACCAGGACTAGAACCCATTACTCCTTACCCACAGTCCTTTAATCCTTTCTCCTTTACCTTGTGTCCTCTATGTCTCTAATTTAGAAGAAATTACAAGAAAAGAATATAGTAGGAAAGGAGCAACTAGGTAGCACAGTGGATAGAACACAGGCCCTCGAATCGGGAAGACCTGAGTTCAAATGTGACCTCAGACACTAGTTGTGTGACCCTGGGCAAGTCACCTAACCCTAATTGCTACCCAAAAAAATAGTGGGCAAAGTGTGTCTTGATATCCCCAGACTATTGCCTTTTCAGTCCTTTTCCCACTTCCATATATGGCTCCACTAATACCATACTTTCAAGCTTCCACTGTTCATTCCCTCCCTCCCCGCACAATCAAAATATGTCCCATTGTTTGTTTGGAATTGAAGTAGGAAAACTTGGATTCACTCTGCTACTTACTCCCTGAGCAATTTGCCCTTTGGGCAAATCATAAACTTTTATAAGCCTCAGTTCCCTCAACTGTAACATGAGACACCAACAACCTTGACATAATATCTAAGGTCCCTTCCAGTTCTATGTCATATCACTCAATGACCTAAGTGTGAATTTAAGTCCCTTGTTTCCTTGAAAGGCAGCGTGCCACATCTAGTGGAAAGAGAACTGGATTCAAATCAACTCTTCCACCAATTCCCTGTGTGATCCTGGGCAGGTCATCAACTTCTCTGTTTCCTCATCTACAAAATGAAAAGGTTATTATTTCTAAGGTCCCTTCTAAACCTAAAGCTTCTGACCTCTGTAGCAGGTGCTGCTGTTACTTGGGCAGAACTGTGTTCCTATTGACCTCTCGTATTCTTAAGGTTAGCGTGGTATAATAGAGTGCTAGATATACAATCAGGAAAACCCTGGGTTCAAATCCTGCTTCTGGCATTTCATTACGTGATTCTAAACAAGTCTCTTAATCTTTCTAAACCTCAGTTTCCTCTCCGGTAAAATAGGGCAGATGCCATATTATACCTATAGTATAGACTTCACATGGTTGTTGTGAAACCCAAATAATATAATATTCTTAAATATTCTATACCTAAATATAATTTACTGAGAAATAACGTATAGTTCGCTGAACTTGAAGTGAGGAAGACCTGAGTGCAAATCCATACTCAAACATATACTATGTGACCCTAAACAAGTTATTTAGCCTTTGTTTGCCTTAGTTTCCTTATCTAAAAAGTGGGGATAATAATGACAGCTACTTTGCAGGATTGTTGAAACGATCAAATGAGGTAATATGTGCCAAGAGATTTGTAAACCAAGGGCTATATAAATGCTAGCTATTATTTTATTATATATTATTTCCAAACCTTAAACCATTATATCATCATCAGTTATCATTAGAAGTAGATGCAGCATCAACACTAGCAATGAAATTGCCAAGACTCTTTCTCTAAGAATAAAAGGGATTGTTCCTGGTTAAATGAATGTCAAGCATTATCAGGAGGTAGGAAAGGAAGGGATTTTTCAGAAATCGGTACCTGAAATCAGACCATTATATCCTACTCTTCCTAGGTGTAAGGTCAGTCCTGCTTAACCCATGAGAAGAGTTGGTCTTTTACCATTAAACTGAGCCTTCTGCAATGGTTAACAAAAAAAGACTCTAGAATTTCAAGCTGTCATTGCAGAATACAAACACACCCACATGCATATCCTCCTTCTTTTGACAAGCAACTCAGATAATGCTACTGCCTTGAGTATTAATTTCTTAATTGTTCATTTTGTCTCTACTTTTCTGAAAACAAAATCATATCAGCCCCTTGCTTTCTCACATTCTCCTTCAAGAAGAAAGATTTGTCAAATGTTATTCTAACTAGACATGCACTAAGGAATACTCTTGGCACATTAGGCATGATGCAAATTAGAAACGGGGCCTGTTGTCAAGGAGCTTACATACTAAAAAGACAAGGTAGGCAACACTACATAAACCTGCATTCTATCTGTTCCAGCTCTTTTGTGATTCTGTGATCCCCCAATAAAGTCGTACTCCAAGGTCTAATCACAGCATGTGGAGGGGATCCTGAGCTCTTCAAGTCAGACCAGTATAAAAGAAACTCTAACTGATCCGAGCGAGCTGCCAAGCCTTTGAGTACCAGCCCCATGATGGACTACTCTAGCCAAGTGCAATAAATTCCATTGGTCACAGCATCTCCTGAAAACATCTACTGAGGCAGGAAAGAATTATGAGCTGTGTCAATGGGGAAAGTATCCAGACTAATGAAATCATGAATCTTTTGAAGTAATTAAAGTTTTGAAGCAAGATATAGAGTGTTTAGCAGAGGTATCAAGCTCTCAGCTCATAGGCCTCAAGCAAAATTCCCAAATGAGACTAAACCAAATCAAAAGTCTATCAGGAAATATTTGCCAAAATAAATAACAATATAATACAACATAGATAGTTTGCAATTTTTCTAAGTCAATATGCTACCCTGCAGGGATCTGTTTCTATTTTGAGTTTGACACCATTGGATTAGTAGTAGATAGAGATCAAGCCTCAGAAGAGAAGGGAAAAAAGGGAAGGGAATAAGTATGTTAACCACCTACTATGTGCCAAACACTGTGATAAGTGCACTAAAAATATTATCTCATTTGATCTTCATAGCAATCCTGGGAAGGAGGTGCTATTATTGTACCCATTTTATAATTAGAATAATTGAGGCAGACAGGGATTAAATCCATGATCACATGGTTAGAAGGTATCTAAGGACAAATTCAAACTCAGGTCTTCCTAATTCCAAGCCCAGCATTCTATCCAGTAGCCCCCCTGCTTCATTAGAGCCAAGAAGATTGCTTCTGACAGATATGGCTATGTGACCCTGGGCAAGTCACTTAGCCTTTCTCCACCAAAGTTTCCTCCTCTGTATTCCTCAATAAGCATTTATTAAATGTCAAGCCCTAGGTGTACAAAGAAAGCAAAAGATAATCTCCAAGTCTAATGAGGGAGACACAATGATAATAACTATGCACAAACAAGAGATACACAGTATAAATGGGAGTTAATCAAGAGAGGGAAGGCACTAACTAGCATTAGGGGAATAAGGAAAGTCTTCTTGTAGAAGATAACATTTTTAGCTGGGACTTAAAGGAAGCCAGGGAAGCCAGGAGGCCAAGATGAGGAGGGAAAGCTTTCCAAGTATGAGCAACAGCCCGTGAAAAGATCTGGGGTCTGAAGATGGAACGTCTTATTTGAGGAGACCAAAATCACTGGATTGAAGAGTATGTGGAGGGGAGCAAAGTATAAAACTGAAAAAGTAGGATGAGGTCAGGTTAAGAAGGGTTTTGAATGCCAAAAAGAGGAGTATATATATTTGATCTTGGAAGTGATAGAGAGCCACTGGAGTTTATTGGAAAAAAGGATTGAAGGGGCAGCTAGCTAGGTGGCAAAGTAGATAGAGCACTGGCCCTGGAGTCAGAAGGACCTGAGTTCAAATCCAGCCTCAGATACTTAATACTCATTTGCTGCTTGATCTCGGGCAAGTCACTTAGCCCTGATAAGAAAGAGAGAGAGAGAGAAAGAGAGAGAGAGAGAGAGAGAGAGAAGGAAGTGACCTGTCAGATTTGCTCTTTAAGAAGATTAATTTGACAGCTGAGTCAAAGATGGATTGGAGTAGAGAAAAGCTTGAAGCCCCAGAGACTAATCAGAAGGGGTACTACAACAGTCCAAGCATTAGGTAATGATGTCTCAAGAGTTCCCCATCCATGGGGCGGCCAGGTAGCACAGCAAGTAAGAGCACCGGCCCCAGAGTCAGGATGACCTGGGATCGAAACCGCACTCAGATACTTAGCACTACACCCAGAAATAACTGGCCTTGTAACCTTGAGCAAGTTACTTAACCCCAATTGCTTTAGAAAAAAAAAAGAGTTCCCCATCCAGCAACAATAAAATCATGGGTCCAGACAAAAATAAAGAAAAAATTAAAAATAGTGGAGTATTTACACTGATACTTTGACTTCTTCAAGAATTTGTGTGATTTCCTTCATGTGGGTACACCCTCTCATACAGAGAGCACAACCCCTCTGTCTGAATCTCAGCAGGCCATTTCATGAGATATCCCCTGATGGTCAGTCTTCTCTCTGGACTTAGTTGATCTGGTCTTCAGGCTAAAGACACATACACTTGTAGCAGCAAGCACCCCAAGCGCGTCCTCAGGGTTTGCTGCTCATACAGGTTCTTGGATCTGCTTTGTTAAAGGAAAGCAACTCAAAATGGGTTAACAAGCTTACTTTAATCAGTCAGACATATATCGTTTACCTTGTTCAGGGGGAAAAGGTCAGCACCCCGAACTTCAAAGCATACAGGCAGAATTATCAAGACAGAAACAGATCAAGTAGACAGATTTCCAAACTGTCCAACCATTACATCCATACCCAGTCAACATCTGGATTTCCACATCTGGTTTTTTCAAAGGGGGGGTCAGGGGGGTCCCTGGACAACGGCTTCCCAGAATACAGATCAAATCACAGAACACTTCTCAAAGTGAGCCCCCAAAACAAAGCCTCACATCAGGGCTTATATAGTCTTCTCCTGGCTCAGAGAATGTAACGACCTTATTGACCCACTGGCCAATCAAAAAGTATCTACTGAAAAACAAGCCTCCCTCCCCAGGCTTCTGGTGCACTTTAGCCTAGGGGCAGGGAAGATCTTCCAAATTTGCATTCCCATTACAACACTGTGATCCCAAACCAGCCCTTGAAGTCTTACTCAAGTTCTATAGGGCCTTCCAGAGCTTATCCACCTGTCTGATAGCCTAAGCACCCTCCATCACTGCCCACACCATGATGAGAGGTCTGAGGAAGGTTTTTGTGGAAGTCTCTACATTAATCATGCTGCTAAAGATAGTCACAAATTGATATTCATGGTAAAAACTCAACCTCTACCCTACAACTCTCTGACTTTACAAAAAAAAATTACATGTAGTTTCAAAAATCCTATTAGCACAAAAGAACTTTTTCTACCCTTCCCTCAATTGACAAAGCCATTCCCATCTATGAGGGAGATTGTCCCTAAATTCTGCCAACAGCCCTTCTGTTCTTCCTTTCCACTGTCTTCCTAGAATTGTGACCCCTGATTTTTTTGTATTCTGTTTATGATACCGATTGGTGTTTCTTAGCAAATTGCACTCCAAGTGTCTCTGGTCATTTCTTGTGTGTCCCAATGTCCTCTGGGGACAGGAATCTTTCTTCTCTTTCTTTTTTCTCTATCAACATACCTAGGACAATTTTCAGCACACAATAGGTAATCAAACAATGTAACTGTCAAACAATGCTGTTCTCATTAGAACTAAACCCTCCCTCCCTGTTATATCTGGAATAACTGGAAACAGGGTCAGGGGAGGCAGTCAGGTAGAAGCCTGGAACAGGACTGGGATCCAGAACTTGACAAAGAAGATAAAAAAGAGGTTAAGAGAGGAAAAAATATCAGTGTCCAGGAGCCAAGAGAAGTACATAGGAAGCAGAAGGTCAAAACTAAGGTAAGAAATTACAATCAGGTCTTGGTGATAGAGAAAGAAAGGAGGTCTGTTGAAGCCAGGTGCTCTGGTGAAGCAAGACAAAGGAATCAAGAATCAGCGATCAGAATGCAGGAGTGAGTCTAATAACCTGACAAGGATGGTTTCCAGTGGTGGGAAACTTGTGACCTTGAGGCCACATGTGGCCCTCTAGGTCCTCAAGTGTGGCCTCAAGTGCAAGCATTCCGTCAAAGGGCCACACTTGAGGACCTAGAGGGCCACATGTGACCTCGAGGCCACAGATTCCCCACCCCACATATGTGCTTCCTACTAAGTGCTGACTGGCCTGAGACTTCATAGTAAAAGTCCACTCCTTATCACCATCTCCATTATTTCTATCTAGTAATTTACTAGTAATTACTCTTAACCTTCTTCATTTCACAAATAAGGAAATCAAGGACTACCAAGAGAAAATGACTTATCCAAAGTCACACAAACTGCAGCAGAACTGATACTCAAATCTTAGTCTTTTTCTGACTCCAAGTTTTAGTAGTTCCATTCTTCGTTCCAGTTAGGCTGATCTCCTTACACACACACACACACACACACACACACACACACACGCACACACACATGCACGCACACATACACACACACATACACACACACACATGCACGCACACATACACACACACACACACACACACATACACAACACCATTTTCATTACTACTTCTGTACTTTCTTCCATACTTTTTCCCTCTACCTGGAATACCCTTGGTCTTTTCTCTACCTACTCCAAATTCTATACATCCTTCAAGGACCAGTTAAAGTCCCAACTCTACCATGAAGCCTTCACCAACTACCCCAATCTATAATAATTTTCTCTTCCTACAAACTTTTATACCACTTATTACTTCAACCACATCATTTAACATTAACTCATACAATAAATCACAACTCCCTTTTGAAAATGTGGTGGGGGAAGACAGGAAGAGAGAAAGAGGAAGTGAGGGAGAGAAGGAAGAAAGGAAAGAAGAGAAATAAAAGAGGAGGAGAGACTGTAATTTGAGGAGAGGAGAGAACCAGAGAGACAGTCAATCAATCAATAATGTGCTTTTCTTCTGACTGTGACCATATCATATCACACTGCTTTTGTATTTCTCTAGGGGAACAGCAGTTGGTTCTGATTTACTGACTTCTCTAACCTACCCCACACATTCCCGGACACATCTATCTTGTTTATGCCTTAAAGAAAATGACAGTAGATATGATCCACAGACTGCAAAAGCAGAGACCCAGCCAGCACAGACCTAAAAGGAATTTAAATGAAGGCAACTTTGCTAACATTAGTTCATAACTTCTGTCAACATGTCTGACGATCAGAAGGTTCAGCTAAGGCTAACAGCTTCACTAAGTAAGATCCTCTCTTCTTCCTTCCTTTATTTCTTCCTTTCATAGAAGAGGTGACCAGGGAATTAATTTGGATGATTGCCCAGGCCATTTGATGAGATTATAGGGCAAGGTCCTTTCTTGGACTGGAAGACCTTCCTTGGAAATATGTACATTTTATCCCTTCTTAATGGACATGAGATTTAATGGGAGAAAAAGGTGATTTCCTCTGACTGGTCCCCAGTGACTGGAGCTGTCTCCTGATGACTGGTAGGCAGAGGTCCAAGAAGACACACTCTTCTATGGCCTTTAAAAGATCTTTGGAGAAACAACTCTGTCCATCTCTTTTAGCTATTTCCCAAGTGTTTTCTGTCCCTTGTAATTCCAGAGGGAGTACAGTAGGTCAGTAGGGAGAAAGGATTTCTCTTCTCTAGCCTCAGCAGAAAATTATGTCTTATGGTAGAGGCATATAGGCTGTTAGACGCATGTACTTGCATACAGACTGAAATGGAAAATCCCCAGGCTTCCCATTTTCTAGAGCCTTTTTCTGCCTTTCTGCTTCCTTCTCTGAGAGCAGTTTATCATTAGTGAGCTTGAAAAATAGAAGTTTCAAGGAGTTCCTGGGGAAACAACAGTACATGTTAGAGATAAATATGAAATATCTCTTTTGCAGTCCCACAAAGGGTCCTTACCTTACCAGAGTAGTATAATGAGTATAATGGAACACAAGTATTTTATATTTTCTGGTTTGTTCATATGTACCTTTGCATGTATTTTCTGTGGGATAAAAGACTACCTCATATTCTTAATTATATGTACATATATGCATATATATTTATATTATATATGTATATTTATATCATTATTACATTATATATTATCTATTATACATATCATATATAATATATATCATTTATAATCTGCATATGACATACTATAAATCCCTTTTCTGGTGCCTAGACATGAATCTCATCCAAACTCTATTTTAGAAATTTTCCTGGAGTTACTCTGAGATGAGGGCAGAGCCAGAGAGAAAACTTCACTACCTCCTAGGTGACAATTTTCATTCTAAGTGAACCGGGACCCCCTTGTTGGGGGATTGTAGACACAAGGTATACTTTCTGTCTCTTTTCTCTGTCATTCTCTGTCCTTGTCTCTGATTATCTCTAGACTTATCTCACTTTTCTCAAATAAGTCTCTCCTCTCTCTTCTCTCTCTCTTTTCTGCCTTTTCCCCTCTTTCCTTTCTTCTCCCTCTCCCTCAACGTCCTCTCTCTCAACCTTCTCAAAAGGAAGTTGTGGTAATGAGCAACTTCCTTCTCCAAAATTCTTTTACTTACGCTTGTCTCAATTACTTTACAGGAAACTTCTCTTTTGAAGCTTTCCCAACTAGATAAACTTTTTTCACACAATCCAATTAATAAATTACTAAAATCACAAAAAAAATTAATTTTAAAAGGCTTTGATGTCCCCAGTGAAAGGTGTGACAAAGATAAGAGTGATCCATTATACTCCTAATTGCTCGTTTTTTAGTTGACAAAAATAAATTACCTGTGATAATGCTAGTTATTTCAACAAATCATTTAACACCATAAAAATTAGTGCCAGCCTTTGGCCCAAGCAATTTTTTTTGGTAGGGTATGGGGGTTGGGGGAAGCAGCAAGAATCAGGTCAAAGGAGCATCTCCTCATGGACCTAAAGAGATCAGAGCCTAGAGTAAGCAGCTTTTTAAAAACAATAAATACAGTATCCATCCCGCTGGGAATGCCCTTTTTTAGGATGTACAAATAAGAGTAAATGATAGCTCTTACTATAATTATTATTATGAGCTATTATAGCATACTGCTGTACATGTAGAGTTTCAACCAATTCAAACTCCCAGATCTTTTTCAGATCTTCTCCTGAAGAAGTTGATTTTTTCATAGTGACTATGAGTCTATACAATGGGTAAATGTGGCCCTATATTCTTACAGAGTCTTATGTGTGTTAAAAATGAGAAGAGAAGGGACAGCTAGGTGGCGCAGTGAATAGAGCACTGGCCCTGGAGTCAGGAGGACCTGAGTTCAAATCCAGCCACAGACATTTAACACTTATTAGCCATGTGACCTTAGACAAGTCTCTTAACCCCAATTGCCCTGCCTTCCCCCATCCAAAAGGTAAAAAAAAAAAAAAATGAGGAGAGAAGAAAACAACAGGGCTGATAGGGAATATATAAGTATTATGGACTAACTAAAATATTGGCAGCCCCAGTTTATCAGAATTTTTAGGTTCATGTGTTTAACAGCAATCAAGAAACAGCATTTTATTTTAAATCAATATCATTCCCCTAGACCTGTAAATTTTAAGGAGGCAGTTAGATATGCTTCTAGTCCTGTAATCCTGTCAGAGACTGGAGGAAAGAGCAGTCAACCTCAAGACCCCTTTTCCTGATCCTCTAAAGTCAGGACTTGCATTCTCTCTTTGAGACGAATGACAAAGATTTTTGGAGATACAAACTGATGTGAGCTGCATTTAGATAACCCATGTAAACATAAATATCTCACATGGCATATACAAACACACACACACACACACACACACACACACACACACCACTTTATACCTCCAAGGCTTACTACCAATATGACCTAGGAAAAGTCACTTAACATCCCTGGGCCTCAGTTTCCTTATCTGTAAAATGACAAGTTTGGCCTGGATGGCCTCTGAGGTCCCTGCAAGCTCTAGAATTATGATTTTATGATCCCTGTATAAATTTGTTCATTCACTCAACACATTCTACCATTTTACTGCAAGTTATCTTTTGAGTTCAAATACATCCAGACTCTTGTGTTATTTTGCTAATTCATCTGCCTGCCTCAAGTTACTCTACAATCGGGCCTATTCTTTACTCAACCATCAAAGCGATCTTCCTAAAGTGAAGATCACTCATGGCACACCCCTATTCAATAAATTTCAATGGCTCCTTTACAGCTCTAGGATCAAACACAAAATCCTCTGCTCGGCCCATTCAGAGTCTTTTGGGATCTGTCCCTCTCCTATCTTTACAATCTTCTTATACTTTATATCAACCAGCCCGCCATGTGTTTTGTGATCTAGTGACTCTGGCTTCCAGGCTGTTTCTCAAACAAGATACTTCATCTCCAGATTCCCAGACTTCTCACTGGCTATTCCCTAGGCCTGGAATATTCTCCGCCATCTCCTCCTGACTTCTACATCCAGGCTAAAATCCCATCTTCTAAGAGAAGCTCTTCCTGATCCCCCTAATGCTAGTTGGTGCTTTCTCTCTACTGATTAGCTCCCATTGATCTTGCTTGTACATAGCTGATTTCATGTTGTCTCCCCCAATGGACTTAGACATTCTTAAGAGCAAGGACTGCCTTTTGCCTTTCTTTTTACCTCTAGCACTTAGTACAGTTCCTGGCACATATTAAGTGCTTAATAAATGCTTACTGGAGGCAGCTAGGTGGCCCAGTGAGTAAAGCGCCGGCCCCAGAGTCAGGAGAACCTGAGTTTGGTTCCAGCCTCAGACACTTAACACCCAAACAAACGAATAAACAAAAAACTAGCCATGTAACCTTGGACAAGTTACTTAACTCTAATTGCCCTCAAAAAAAAAAAAAAAAGGCAAAAATAAATAAATAAATGCTTACTAACTGATAGATGAACTTACCTTTTTGAAACCTCTACTCCTGCCAAAAGAATGTAGTCCTTATTCCCCATATGTATCATGCCTATACTTTCTCTTGCTTCTTCCCTCCCTTCCTGCTATAATATAGCCCTGTTACCTACAACCCTCCCCATCCATCAAAGAAACAAGTCAAATCTTTCTATCAGCTCTTTCCAAACTCAGTTCATAGGTATCACCCTTCTCTGAACTCATACATCACTGCTTACCCAATACAATCATTTGATAATTAATAGTGGACTGCTCTACTTCATTTTTTAAATTGCTGTATTGAACAGTTATTCCTTCCACTGTTTTTAACTTTTCACTTGTTCACACATTTTTGACCATAGGAAGAACAACTGGACAAGATCAAATATACATATAGGAAACTCATGTTGAAGGACTGATTCTCAAAATTACTGAAATTGGGGAAGATACTGAGTATTTGAGGTGGAAAGGAGGGGTTGGGGGGGGGGGGAAGGACCAGATGAAACTGTCACTAAAAAAAGGGGGATCAAGAGACTGTCAACACTAATACTCCACAGACTTACTCATCTCTATAAAATCCTTATAAGAATAATGTATCGAGGGTATCTTATATGAAAATAGAAAAAAAAAGAAGCAAGAAGGCATTATGTAAAAGATTGATTATAGCAGACACCTTTATAACAACATAATTGGTTGAAAGGTACAGAGAATTCAAGATCACACTCTGCTTACTGTTGGTTGACTAAAAAGTACCCTTGATTTAGAAGAGAAAAATGCAGGCTCAAAGACCCCCTCCCAACAAGGTGTCTCCTGTGGTATAGGTTAAGATCGTGCATCATGGGCAACTAGGTGGCACAGTGAATAGAGCACTGGCCCTGGAGTCAGGAGGACCTGAGTTCAAATCCAACCTCAGACACTTGACACACTTACTAGCTGTGTAACCTTGGACAAGTCACTTAACCCCATTTGCCCTGCCTTCCCTCCAAAAAAAAAACAAAATAAACAAACAAAACAAAGATCATTTAAGATTCCTTGATAGATCCAACCTCAGAAAGACATTTGTTCTTTCTTTGATCCTTTGACTATTAGTGTCATACAAAACAGGGATGACAGATGTTTGCTTATCAAAAGTAGTTGCTTCTGTCATGGATGCTATGCAACATAAAAACAAATCAAAGAAGGATTCTCTGTGGATGGCAAGCTCTTCCAGATGGCTGATATTGTACTGACTAAACTCCAGAATACTATGTGTAGCTTCCTCAATGGTATTTGCAATGACTCTAAAGAATTTATCCTAATAATGCACAAAGGAAAAACCAAGTAGATCAAGAAAACTGATTTTCCTGACTATAATATACCATTGAATAGGCACCACATTCAGTTATTTCACCAGTACATGTATCCTAGCCAAAGAACCCCTCTCTTCCTCTAAGATGAAGCTCACGTGTCATCTTCTATAAAAAGTCTTTCCTGATTCTTCCATCTTCTAGTGTTCTCTATCACAAACTACCCTGTCTCTAACTGCCTTATATTGATTTTGCATTTATTCTATATGTATACTACATATATACACATATATGTGTGTATAGGTATATGTGTGTGTATATATATATATATATATATATATGTATGTATGAACATCATGTCCTTTTCTGAAATATAAACTTATTTAGAATAGGGATCATTTCATTTTTGGTATCATGAGTGCCTGCATAGTGCTTTGAACATAGTAAGCACTTAATAAATGCTTATTAATTGATGGGTTGGCCAGATTGTGCAAACAATAAGCTGGAACCAGAATTGCACAGGAGAAAACTTGATTGCTTTTGGGAGACAGTTCAACATATTCAAGCTTTTCCCAAAAACAAAAAATCCATTCTTTGAGACAAATACTTTTCCAGTGATGCCATATAGCTGTGAATTATGAAATACTGTCTCCAAAGAAGACACACATAGTGAAGATAAATACCCTATAGTATATTACCCATGGTGATTTATGGACAAGAAGTATGCAAAATGGTATTTCCAAAGCATAGGCTTTCCTCTCACCCCCCCCCCAAGAAGTTTTAGTAGTTCCCTATTGCCTCTAGAACAAAGCATGAAATATGCCATTTAAAATTTAAATTCCTTCAAAATCTGGTTCCAACCTGTCTTTCCAGACTGATTTCACATAATTAATTCCTCACTTTATCACAAGATATTTATTGATTTCTAAGACAATATGCAAAGCATGGTGATAGATACTATACTGGAAGTAAAGGTGAAAAATACTGTCTCTCTTCCTTTAAGGGAGCTGCTTCCTTATTGTGGAGGCATATACATCCATTCAATGGATCTGTGATTTCATCCATGTGATAGTCCCCATTCCCTAATGGCACAGTTAGCTCCCAAACCATCCGTGTCTTCTCATTCTGGGAGACCCATCCGTTGCTTTCCATATATCCTTCTTTATAGCAGACATCTTTATAACAACATAATTGGCTGAAAGGGACAGAGAATTCTAGATCACACTCTGCTTACTGTTGGTTAACTAAAAAGTACTCTTGATTCAGAAGAGAAAAATACATCTCTCCATTCCAGCTATCTTGTTGCTCCCATATGTAAAATCTTTCACCTCTATGCCTTTGCAAAGACTGTGCTCCTGGTCCAGAATGCCTTTTCTCCTCACCTCCACGTCATAGATCCTTAGACTCCTTCAGTGCCCAGCTGACTGATACCTTTCCTGATCCCACTCACCCTCAGCTGTGGATCTCTGCCCCTCCTCCACCTCTGAAATGACTGCTTTTTTCTATGTACATATTTTATATTTACTTATCAGTGTGATTAGCATTTTCCCAGTACAATGTAGGCTGCTTGAGGACAAGGATTGCTTTGAATTTGTAAGCCTCATACATAGCTCAGCCTTAGATGCATTACAGGCACTTGGCCCATGCTTCTTCACCCCAGAAGCCATGCTCTGAATTGGTAAAACCACTCAGCTCTGAACTTTTTGAGTCATTGCTTCTACCCTCCCTTGCCTCCATCATTTTCCATCTCTTCCTGTGGGAACTGAAATCAAATTAATACTACCATTGTTTCTGGAGAAGCTTTTTCAATCACTGAAAACAAGCTTCTCTGGTCACAACTCCACTATGTGTGTTGTTTCTTCCACTCATAGAGTGGAAGCTTCTTGAGAGCAGAGACTGTCTCATTTTTGCATCTATATCCAGAGTCCTTGGTATATTGCTGGCATATGGTAGGCAAGCAATAGATGCTATATCTTTTATTCATCCTTTCACTTAATCAGTGCCAGGTGAAGTAAAATTCAACTGAAGTGTTTTAAAAGATAATAATCCTTGTGGAGTTGGATCAGAAAAGTGATAAATAAGCATGTAAAAAGAATGAGGAATAATAGGTGCGTAGTTTAAATCCTGTATCTGTACTCTCATGATGCTGAAAGACCTGGAGGAATATTTCCAGTATGCTGGATGGATCTTCTATGGAGCATCTATGGAAGGCAAAGGATGGGTCTCCCAGAATGAGAAGACATGGGTGGTTTGGGAGCTAACTGTGCCATTAGGGAATGGGGACTATCACACTGATGAAATCACAGATCCATTGAATGGATATGTATTGTCTCCAGTTAAGTCCTTAAAGGAAGAGAGATAGTCCTTTTCATCTTTACATCCAATACAGTATCTATCACCATGCTTTGTATATTATCTTAGAAATCAATAACTATTTTGTGATAAAGTGAGGAATTTATATGGGAGAAAGTAGGAGAAGCATAGTAAACCTAGTGGAAATTTACATTCAGAAAAGGGTTGGGAAAGAGTGATTGCCTTCATAATGATTTCCTACTGCCTGTTACTCTCCACACTTCATTTATCTGGCAAGTTGTGGTTCAGAAAAATCTAGCATAGTTTTCAAAGGGAGCCCTGTATTCTAAGGGGAGCTTTGTTTCTCTGTGACAATGAACACTTTCACTTGATTGAACAATAATGGTGCTTATGATGAAGTCTGACAGTTCAGTTCTTACCTGAAAATCTGGTTGTAGTGAGAAAAGCTTTTTATGATCCAGGTTTCTCAGGCTTGGGGCTAGCACCAACATTGCAACCCTAGGTGGTCCCATTGACAGATCTGTCAGTTATGAGGCAGTATGATATGGTAGAAAGAACACTACCCCAAATATTCAAAAACCGAGTTTCTTGTCCTACTTCTGACATTTTCTAGACACTTGATCTCGGGCAAAACACTGCTCTCTGGGTCTCAGTTTCCTCACTGATAAAATAAAAAGATCAGATAAGATCATTTCTAAAGTCATTTCCCACACTGAAACTATAAGGCAATTTGCATGAACAAGCTTAGACTAAAAACTTATAAGTAAACAATTTCATGTGAAGTATAAAATTTTACCCTGCTAGAATTCATTTCCCAAAACCTGGCATCACAAAAGCCAGTGAGAGTTCTTCACTTGGGCAATAGCACAACTCATACAATAACCAACTCTTTAAGAAAAGGAAAAATCAGTTCAACTCACTAAGCACTTATTAAATGTCTAGTGTGTGCAAGGCATTGTGTTAGTGACAAAAAACAAAATAGTTCCTGCCTTCAAAGAGTTTATATTCTAGTGAATGTAACACTGATCTACTTACTCTTTGCTCTACTCTTGATTTCTATTTATTGCAATCAATTTCCTGAAATTCTTCTAATGACCTTAAAATTTCCCAAAAGCTGACTACTAATGTCCATAAGTTCATCACCTACAAACAATTGTATACTGGCCACCCAAAAAAGCATAAAGGAACCATGCAGGCAGCGGGCAGGCCAGAAGCAAGACTACAGCCATACATGCATAGCTACAGTCAGGAGACTCCAGGGGGAAAAAATCCAATGTCAAACGAATCTATCCCTACAGCTTACCTTTAGGGGACATCTAGGACACACAGAACTTGCATGAAAATTAATTATGAAACAACAGGTCCAGAATTCTGCCCCCTACTCACATAAAAAAATTAACACTAATAACAAGAATGTTCACTTCTATAGCACCTGTCATCGCCCTCTCCCAGTTAATTAATGCTAGCACAGTGTTTTCAGCCCCTGGGCATTCCTTTGAGTTTCTAGCCATCCCACTGCTTTTTGTGTTCAAAGATGATCTTGCTGACAGTATTATTTCCCTAATGAACTGAGGAGGCTGAGCTGCAGAGCATATGACTTGCAATCCTGACTTTCCACAATGAATTTCCCTGCAACGAGTCCTTTAGTATACTGTAAAACATTCTCCAGGCAGCCACTGAAGTGCTTAGGGACACACAAAGGAGGGTACAGGATAAAAAGTGTTTCTGGGAGTGGCAGACTACAGAAGGCTTCTTCGAAATGCCTTCAGAGGAAAACTAGAATTTATCCCAAATTCACTGAAAGAGAAATTTAAGTTTAAATTAAATAAAAGCTATTGTAAACCAACACAGTAAATGATACACCTAATTCTTGGTACCTTGTTTTAACAGATGAAAAGGAATTTTGTCCTTCTTAGGTTATTTAAGGAATTGAGTCCATTTTAATTGCCTTTTCAAAATGTCAGGCTTGTAGATTTGTTTTGTTTTATTAAGTCGCTTGGTTTAGTTGAGGGAAAAATGTAATGCTGAAGTGCTTAGGATACTGAAGTGTTATATTATAACACTTTAATATTTCTATTGAGACAGATTACAATTTATTCAACCTTTTTCATCCCTTGGTCTACAATAGAGATATCAAACATGCAGTTGGCCTGAGTTGGCCTGACCCAGATTAAAATATAATTGGAAAATATTTGACAAAAAATAAAAACATAATAGAACATAATTGTTAATATGTAGTCTTTAATATGCAGCCCTCAGGGATTGTTATTTATGGTTTAATGGCCCCTCTTTCTATTTGAGTTTGATACCACTGGTCTACAACATTATGTTGAATTGATTATATTGGATTGATCTGTAATTCCAAAGTAATGATGCACTACAATTATTCAAAACTTACACTGGAGAATTTATGAAACTGTCTCATTTAAGAACCCTCATTGCCAGAGCCTCAGTCTTATCCCCACAAGAGTTATCAGTCAGAATTGTAGGTAAAATGCACAGAGAAATGTTCATCTTGTTTTAAGCAAGTATGGAACAAGAGGTGACTGTTTCAGCAACCTTCAGAGATTGGGTTATGTTTTGTAACAACTTTGAGTGTTTACAAAATGTAGATTGCCATCTCTGCCAAAGGAAAAGGTTTAAGGAATGTGTATTCTCTACTCTTTGGCTTATTAGGCAAAAAGAAGCATTACTTAAAAGAATGGAAGAAATACTTACAAATGAAAACAAAGGAAAAAAGAAATATGATAAAGCACTTGAATCTGTGATAGAAGGTTGGGGGAACAGGAAAATATGATATACATAAGGAAGGGTTTCATTTTTTTCTGTCTTCTCCATGTCTAGCAGAAAACCTTAATGAAAGTTGATTCAATTGAATTGAACTAAAAGGATAGAAGGATCACTGAATTGTTGAAGCCATGAGATAGGACCAAGGACTTTCTCCAAGAAGAGTGAAACTGGACTCAAGTTCAGTTGAATGGATAGAGTCTAGGATGTGACAGAGAGCCTTCTGAGACTTATCAGACTTAACACCTAGGATCCACTTCTCAAGATTCATGTGGGAACAAATAATTCTAAGAGAAAGAAATTTTAGAGTGTCTATAAGGATATTAAAGTCCCTCAAGAAACTGGAAACCTTTAAAGCAAAATTGACGAATTCATCTACTGTTGGTAGGTGTTTCAGAAGAAAAAGATGGATAAGGGAAGTGAACATCTTGTTTAAAAAAGTGGTACTGGAAAACAGAATTTGGATTTCTGGATTAGGGTTTAAGCTAAGCAAGGGTTCATTATTTGGGTTCTATGAATATGTGTGTGTATTTGATACATATATTTCAACACCAAAAAAAAAAAAATTAAGAACACCCGAGATGTAAGAATGAGTGTCTTTTGGTCAGGTTGGAGAGCATCTAACAAGAACTGGGCAAAATACACTTACCTAGATATTTATTCACCAAGCTAGACATCACAAAAAATAAGATACAACCTAGGCATTAGAAGAGCAATGGAGATAGATGTCCAGTAGTCTAAAAGAGACAGTATCCAGTAAAATGAGACAGAGATAAACTCCATAGCCTCAGACATCTCCAAACAAATGTATAGCGCTTAGTTCAGGGGTGGGGAACCTGCTGCAGGTTCCTGAACTGTACAAAAAGACAGTCAAAAATTACAAGTACAGGAACAGGTGACCCTTCAGAAAAGCCAGCATGAATTCAGGTGAACAGGCAAGAAACCTCCAGAAGTGCGTAGACAAGGGAGGCACCAAAAAAAAAAAAAAAAAAAAAGAAACTAGGAACTGAAGAGATATGAGTAAACAGAAGAATATACCAAACACTGTAATTGATATTCAAATGGATCTGTGATCTCTTTGATTCTGAAGTTCTGTAAATGATGCAAATCAGAACCCATCCATGCATGCCCATTCTGTGTGACTGTCATCAATATCCTTCAGCACAGGGGATCCAGCAAATTTTCTAGAAGCCTACTTCACCATCTCCTAATATTGCAAAGGTACCAGTGGAATACTTTGGTCACCCACTTGTCATCCCTTGCTCTCATCACATGACTTATCTCTCTCTGTTATACAATTCTTTAACAAAAATCTTTAGTTCCACTTTGATTCTATGTTGCAGCCTACTCACACCAACCATGACTCTTTCTACTGCTTTCTATGTGATGTTCATCTTTAGTTTATCAGAGGCAGTGGTATTCCAGGTCTCATATGTTATTTCCAGTTATATTGAATACTATGGGAAAAGATTATGAATCAGAAGAGACCGAAAATGTAAGCCCAGAATAAGACAATAACTCCACAACAACTATGAGCAGAATTACAGAGGAAAAATGATGACTTGGTCACAGACTACAAAAGTACCTGGAAGAAATTAAACAAGATATTTTAAAAGGAAATTATAAGTAAAATAAAAATTTTAGAGAAAAGAGAAGGAAAATAAATAGCTTAGAACAAAAGATACAAGCTTATCCAAATAACACATTCCCTGAAAGTAAGAATAGACCAAAGAGAATTCAGTGAATCTTTGAGACCAAAAAAAAAAAAAAAAACCAGACCACAATCAAAAGATTAAAAAATTGAAAAAAAAAATTGTAAGACATCATAAACAACTGGCCTGAAAAACAGGTCAAGAAAAGATAATTTAAGAATAATTGGGTTCTAGTATCTCCTGGAATGAAGAAATGAACCAAAGAATTTTTGTGAGGTTATATACCCTTTTCCCACTTTGTATCTGAATGTCTTTTCTCAGGAGTCAGAAACAAATTGGCACATGGGTTACAGTCCCTTATTTTGGAGATGTCATTACACACAACAATAATTAAAACCAAACCAATCAACTAAAGAAGAAAAAGAATAATTGTGTTCTCTGAAAATCATGAACAAAAGATAATCCCAGATGCTGTATTTCAAGAAATCATACACTAAAAACTTCCCAGATTTATTAGGACCAATAAAGTGAAAATAGAAATTATCTAAATCACCTACTAAAAGAATTCAAAAATGAAAACTCCCAGAAATGTCATAGTCAAATTCCAGAGCTCCCAGATCAAAGAAAAAATAATGTAAACATGCAGAAAGAAGGAATTAAAGAACCAAGGAGTCATAGTCAGGATCAGATAAAACTTAGTAACTACTAACATAAAGAAGAGAATATCTTGAATATACTATGGCAAAAAGCAAAAGACAAAGGCTTACCACCAAAGAAAAATTGTTTATCCTGAAAAACTATATACAACCCCACAAGGTGGGAAAAAATTGACTTATAAAAATTCTTTGTGAAAAGATTAGAACTGAATAGAAATAGAATTGCAAACAAAAGAGTCAAGAGAACTCTAAAGAAGTAAACACATCTGTGTAACAAGTGGGGTCTAATGGAAGATGAAAAACTTGCATTCTAATAGGGGGAGAAGAGACAAATGTCCCTTCAAAATCCTGATGTCTTCAAGGGTCACAGAGGTAATCATCAAAATATAATCAACCTAGAGACAGGTGATAATTCTATTCTATTTTGATAATCTTAAGAAAAGAAGAAAAAGAAAGGATAAAAAGAATAATCGAGAGAAGAAATGAGGAAGAAAAGGGTAGAATTTTCTATGTTTTAATAATTAGTGTGGCTGGGAAAACAGAATACAAACCTGGAAGAAGAGGTGAGGATGACAGAAATCACCTAAACCTCACTATTATCTGAAATGGGTAAAAGAAAGTTGAACACATCTATACAGACAGAGAGTTTTGTATAATTGAGTATTAAAGTCAACAGGAAAACAACTAGAGAAAGGGGAATGAAAAGCTTAAGACAGAATCAGGATTAGAATAATCAAAGACAAAACAAACAAACTTCAGTGAGTAGATTTAAAAAGAGATATAAAAGAAAAATATAAGACTGAGAAGAAAGATGGAAACAAATAACTTCAATTACACATTCCCTAGTGTTGACCAAATTTCTTCCCTTTTCACATCTTCTTCTTTGTTAAAAGGGAAGTAGAGGCAAGGGGAGGAAAAAGAGTAAGAGGATATGATGGAGGTAAATACACCATTAACAATCATGAGTCTGAGTGTGAATGGGACGAATTCACTTATAAAACAGAAGCAGATAGGACAATAAATTAGAAAGTAGAATTTAAAAGTATATTTAGAAGAAATACATTTGATACACAAACATTTATACAGATTTGAAATGAAAGGCTAGAGTAGAATACAAGGGAATTCCAAAAAGTACAAATGCAATCATGAGCTCAGTGACAGTAACAATAAAAATAATTTTTAAGGGCGACTAGGTGGCGCAGTGAGTAAAGCTCTGGCCCCGGAGTTGGGAGAACCTGAGTTCGGTTCTGGCCTTATGTTCGGTTCTGGCCTCAGACACTTAACATCCACACAAAAAAACTAGCCATGTAACCTTGGGCAAGTTACTTAACCCCAATTGCCCTCCAAAAGGCAAATATATATATATATTTTAAGATGCATAGGGAAGGGGGTGGCTAGGTGGCATAGTGAATAGAGCACTGGCCCTGGAGTCAGGAGGACCTGAGTTGAAATCCGGCCTCAGACACTCAACACAAAACTAGCTGTGTGACCTTAGGCAAGTCCCAATTGCCCTACCTTCCCCCTCAAAAAAAAAAAAAAAAGATGAATAGGGAAATTATAGCATGTCTAAATGGATCATAGATAATGAAATATCAGTGCCTAGTATAAATGTAGATACCATAGCATCTATGTATTTGAAAGAAAAATTAACTCAATCACAGTTAGAAATGGAGAGTGAAATTATTCAGAATTGAGAACTACAGCATACTCTTCTCAAATTTAACAAAAATATAAAATAGGAAAAATTAGAGACCAATAGAACTCTAGAAAAGTTAGATATATTAGACCTCTGGTGATTACTGAGTAAAGGCTATGCATGTCACCTTTATAAAATTGACTATAAACATAAGCATAAAAACCTAACAAATACAGAAAAGCAGAAATATAAAATATAGTCTATTACCTACAATTTAATAAAAATTAAAATCAATAAAAGGTCTTTAAAGTTAAATGGAAGCTTAAATAATTTAATACTAAAGAACTGGTAGGTCAAAATATAAATTATACAAATGCTAGATAATTTTCTAAAAAAAAAAATTGGGGGCGGCTCGGTGAATAGAGCACTGGCTCTGGAGTCAGGAGGACCTGAGTTCAAATATGGCCTCAGACACTTAACACTTACTAACCATGTGACATTGGGCAAGTCACTGAACCCCAGTTGCTCTGCCTTCCCCCCTCTGAAAAAGCAAAAAAAAAAATTGACAGCAATGACACAACATAGCAAAACTTTGAGGATGCAACCAAAGTAGTCCTTCAGGAAAATTTTATGTCGCTGAATATTTTCATCAACAAAAGAAAGAAAGAACAGATCAGTGAATTAGGCAAGCCACTTAAAACTGAAAAATAAGCAATCAAAAATCTTCCAATAAACACAAAAAAAGAAATCCTGAAAATCAAAAAAGATTAACAAAATTAAAAGAAAAAACAATTGAATTGATAAATAAACCCAAGAAAGGCTTTTTAACCTAACAAAATAAGTGTCATCAAGTAATATGACTTTTTAAATAGAGGAAAATCAAATTAACAGTATAAAAAAATTAAAAGAGGATTCAGAACAAATTAAGAGGAAACAAAAGAAATTATTAAACTCTTTTGTCCAATCATGTCTATAAAATTGCTAACTGAAATGATATGGATAAACATTTACAAATATTATTAACAGAACAAAAGTGAATTAAAAGAACTCAATCTTTAATAAAGAAATTGAACAAGATATAAGTTCTCAAGGGGAAAAAATCCAGAAACATGTGGCTTTATATAAAATTATATCAAATATTCAAAGAATAATTGGTTCTAATATTATGTAAACTATTTGCAAAAATAGAAAAAAAAAGGATCCTACCAAATTGATTCCATGATAACATGTGATCTTATTACCTAAACCAGATATAGGCAAAACAGTGAAATGAAATTGTAGATCAATGAATGTCTCTAATGAATATTGTTTAAAAAATATATATATTGAAAATAAAATCAGCAAAGAAGCTACAGCAGTAAATTAGAAAGATCATATGCCATTGCTAGCCTGGATTTATAGATTTATACCAGAAATGAAGGGCTAGTTCAGTATTAGAAAAAAAAACTATAATAGACCTTATTAATAACAAAAACAATAAAAATCATACTATCACATAAAATCAGTAGATGCATAAGAAGCCCTTATGTTTTTTACTAAAAACATTTAAAACTATAAGAATAAATTGAGCTTTCCTTAATATAATAGGTACTATCTATCTAAACCTAAGATCTATTAGTATCTACAATGGAAAAATGTTAAAGCCCTCTACAATAAAATCAAAGTATAACAAGGATTCTTTTATCAGCACTGTCATTTGACATAGTTAAAGAAATGCTAACAAGAGCAAGAACATAAGAAAAATAAACTGCTATTTAAGCATAGATAAAAAAAGAAACAAAATTATCATTTTGGCATATGATATAATGGTCACTTAGAGAATCCTAAATATTTAACAAAAAGAATTAAACTATTTAAGAACTTTACCACAATAAAAAGATATAAAATAAAGCCAAAGTAACTATCAGCTTTTTGTTATATTATCAACAGAGCCCACCAGGAAGAGAGAGAAAGAGAAAGTCCATTTAAAATAATTATAGAATGTATAAAATATTTAGAAGCTCACCTACCAGCATGCCCACAAGAATTTTACATATAAAATTCTGATGCCTTCTTTATAGACATTCAGACATAAAACAAAGTTTGTCTGAAGGAAAAAATATCAAGAATGGCAAGTGAAATAATTTTTAAAGTGCAAAGTACCATATTACAGAGCAATAATCATCCAAACTATTTGGTATTGTAAAAGATGGAAGGAAAGGATGAAGGAAGGAAGGAAGGAAGGAAGGAAGGAAGGAAGGAAGGAAGGAA
>NW_027186349.1:8416407-8481488 GCF_028583685.1 Petaurus breviceps papuanus
AGGAAGGAAGGAAGGAAGGAAGGAAGGAAGGAAGGAAGGAAGGAAGGGAGGGAAGAAGGGAGGGAGAGAAGGTTGAACAGTAGGATAGAAAAGGAACACAGGATCCCAAAGTAAGTGAACATAGTAACATGCTGTACATTAAACCAACAATCTGTAACTCTTGGAGTAGCAATTCACTAAATGACAAAAACTACTAGGAAAATATGAGAAAATTATGACAGACATTGGACTTTACAAAATCTTACACCATATACCACAATATACTACAAATAGATACATGAACTAAATATGTAAGCTGATAACACAAAGAAATTAGAGGAACATAGAAGGTTTTTTTGTAACTATGAATAAGGGATGAGTTTTTGACCAAATATGGAATAAAGATAATCATTGGAGAAAATAGCAGGCAAGTTTAATTGCATATGCTCAAAAGGAATTTATACCCCCAAAAAATGAATGTAGCTAAAACTAGAAGGAAATCTAGTGTTAGGAGAAAACTTTGCAGCAAATTTCTCTAATAAAATCCTCATATCCAAGATATATAAGGAACTGATTAAAATATATAAGGATAAGGGTCATTCCCCAACAGATAAATTGTCAAAAGATATTAATAAGAAGTTCTTGAAAAAAATCAACCAATAAACATTTATTTAGCACCAACTATGTGCCAGACACTGTGCTGAGGGCTAGACATATAAAAAGAAGCAAAAGACAGTCCCTCCCCTAAAGAGGTTTACAATCCAATAGGAAATAAACCAAGCCATCAAAACCATATGAACTGTGTAAAAATATGTTCCAAGTAACTAATGATAAAACCAATCCAAATTTAAACAGCTATAAAGCTCCATTTTATACCCTTCAGATTAACAAAGATGACCAAAAAAGTAAAATGGTGATTGTTGAACTATGTGAATACAGGTACACTAATGCACTATTGTTGGAGCTGTGATTTGGTCTAAACTATACTGCAAAGCAATTTGTAATTATACCCTAAAAGTCACTAAATGTGTTTGACTAATGCCACTATTTGAAATATACTCCAAAGAGATTAAAAAGAAAAAAAGAATTCATATATACAAAGATATTCATAATGGCAATTTTTGTTATGTCAAAGAATTTGAAGGTAAGGGAATACCCATCAATGGCATAATGAATTTTGGTATGTAAATGCAATAGAATATTATTACATCATAATAAATAATACAAAAGGACAGAATCAAAGAAAGCAGAGAAAAGTTGTGTGAACCAATACAAAGAGAGTTAAGCAGACCAGAACAGTTTATACCATAACAGAGACAATGAGAGAGAGAGAGAGAGAAACAACTCTGAAAGAGTAAAGAACTCTGATCAGTACAGTGACCAACCACAACTCCAGAGGATGAATGATGGATTGGGTTTTCTAGATCTTGATAGAAAGGTGATGATCTAGAGGAACCAAATGAGACATATATTACATGTCAACATGGCCAGCATATGGGTATGTTTTATTTGACTATGACAGCTTATTTTGGTGAAAGTAAAGCAAGACTTGGAGAAGAGTGAAGAGGCTGATGGGGGGTAGAGGACAGTGATGACAGTGCCACTAAAAAAAGAAGAAGAAAAGGAAGAACATCAATGGATCATTTAAAGAAAAGGCACAGAAAGAGTTTCAAAGGGCAACACAGACAGGTAAGGGTACTTTTGATACTATTATCTTGAATTTAGTGTATACTTTTTTTTAAACTGTATATAATAAGATTCCTCTTCTATTCTTTACATATGGAAATGTTCCTGTTTGTTGGTGATTGTTAAGTTCAGAATAACAAAAATGTCTTTTAATTAATCAAAAAATGAAACTTATTACATGCACGCACGCATATTTATGCATAGAAATAAAAATTATTAAGGTTTTTCCTCCCTTATTGGAAGATTTGTATATTGGAAGTTTATTTTCCCTCCTCTCTAGAATATGAATTAACATTCAGTAGACTCCCAAGGAAAAATCTAGAAGCATGTGCTTAAGACCTTTGATCTTTACTCTTGAGAGAACAATCTAAAATTGCCCTTTCTTCATTGGTCAGGCAATTCAAAGAAGAATTCCCTGGAAAGACTCATACCCATAATAGTTGGCTACTATCTTGTATTCCAATATAGTTTTAATTGTTTTAGGAAAGCCTAAACACAAATTATATTCAGAAAATATAAAGACATTTCCCTGTGACAAAATGGGCAATGAGCCAAAGAGAGAAAATTATTTTTGGGGGGTGCTTTTCCCAGATATGATCAGGATTTGTGTGGGCTCCTAGTCCTTCTTGGGAGCCATGGGCTACATTGCATTTTGTGGACTTATCTGGGAAATTGTGGGTTTCCAATAAATCTCAAATAACTAATTTATTTTTGGAACTCACAGATCTTTGGAATTTGTTCATTTGTTTGGTTTTATTTTAGAAAATCTACACTATTCTATTGTAGCATGAATCTAAACAACTGGCATAAGATTATTTTGGGCTCTAGGTCCATAGGAAGAGGGTTGTCTACCCTAAAAACCCAGAGTGCTTTCCCTTTAAGGAAAGAACTGTTGGTTTGCTGATTACTGCAGGGATTTAGATGGGAAATTTTCTTCCAGAATCTCTATTTCAATTTCTCTGTATGCTGTAGGGATTAATTGAACAAATTTGTATTCAGGATATTTGAATAGAAGCAGAAAGAATGGATAGCAGTCTAAAAATGGTGGGTTTGGGCTTGATATAAGGAAAAAATTTATAACAATTAGAGTTGGACCAAAGTGGAATGAGTTGCCTCAAAGATAGTGAGGATGTTTAATTAGATGATGGATTGTTGGGATTCTCAATCTCTTAACAGTTAGACTATTCTATCCTTTTGAGGTTCTATGGAATCCTTATATTTCCTCAATACTCCACCACCACCATCACCCCCAGACTATCACAAATCAGATTCAAAAGACCCAGTTTGAAGCCAGTACAAATGTAGTGAGGTCTTCCACCTGCAAAGGAGAAAGCCAACACAGTTTAGCCCCCAACATACATAGTACATGATCCCTAACACAATTGCCTGAAATCCCACAAAGTCAGTTCTAGAATGTAAATCTCTTTTTATAAAAATAAATCAGCATATAAATATTAAATTGTCACATTTTCAGGTGGTGCATGTAAACTTGACAATAGCCTTGATTTATGAAGAATTCCCTTTCAAACAAATAGGAATTTATTCCAAAATTCCCAATGGGAGTGATTAAGTTATCTGAACTGGTTCAGTAAACTACTTAACTTAGAATGTGTGAATTAATATATTCAGTCATATGAGCATTCTAGTCCCTGGGGACTAGATAGGAGGAGCTTCAATGGATGACTAAAGCCTATACAAATAAACAGTATATTTTGAGTTTGGTTGAGACAGAGGTGAAAAGGAACTGTTAGTCAACCTCTTGGTTGGAACATCACAGTGTGTAATTTCATCACCTAAACACTTCCATTTTCTAGTCCTTCTTATATTTATTGTCTACTAAGCATTCGAAATATTTATTCAAAGCTCAAAATCTAGAAGGGAAAAGGGAGAAAAAAACAAAGATATTCTACCTGGAATATAGGTAAACATAATTAGAACCATTGATTAAATCCCATTTATTCAAGTAACCTGAATCTTCACCTCAATGCTTTCTGTCTCCCAAGGTTATGCTGTAGGATGATCTTAACTGATAAGTAGCTTGCAATGAGATTCCCTGGGTACATTAGTAACAAAATGGGACCAAATCCTGTCTTCTGCTAAAGTTGAGTCTGTAGTGAATCTCCATTGTGTATCTAACCTAATATACTCTTCAATCATTTTATAAAATTATCAGGAAACATGGAATAGTGGAGGAAGAACTAGATTTGAAATCAGAGATCATGGATCCCAATCCAGGCTCTTCTTCTTGCTATCCATGTGACATGAGGAAGTCCCAACACCTTCCTGGGTCTCAATCGGTATCTGTAAAATATGATGACTGGACTAACTGACCTATAAAATTTCTTCCAAACTTAGATTTAGTGATTATCATCCCCAACAACAAAGATTTATTGAACTCTTACATTGTGCAGGGTAACATGCTAGGGGTATAGATATAAAGAAGCCCTGACATTGAGGATTTATTATCTACTTTAGGAAACAGAACATATGTGTTCAAAGATAAAAAAGGAATATGTGTTAAGTGCCAAATATGAGGTAAAAACAATAAATGTTAACAGGAATTAAAAGAACTAGTCGACTGGGAGGAAGGGTTTGGGGGGAACTAGAGCAACAGAAGAGATAGAAGGGGAAAGTGTAATTTAAGCTGGACCCTTTAAGAAAGGATAGGGCATCAGAGAGCCATAACATTCCCAACCTGGTATGAAACTCAAAGACCATTTATCATCTTGTTTACCTGCTGTGGAACTTATAAGAATTCCTTCTACAACATCATAAGTTGGTCAGTGTCCTCAAAGTTTGGTACCCAAAACTGAACAAAATGTTGTGGACATGATCTAACCACAGGACGGAAAACTAGGACTTTAGGTTACCTTGTTCTAGAAACTATGCTTCTCAGTACTGTAGAGGATTCTATTCACTTTCTGCTTCATCAGCCTTTTGTTCATTATCTACCATAATGTTAGCTTATAGTTAACTGGCTTCCACTTTATTAAAAAGCCTAAATTTTTCTCAAACTATTGTCCAGATAGAAACTATTGTCTACTGCCATGCCAAGGCATAGTTTGCATTATTTCTAGCAGCTTCTTGGCTTGGCCTTTATAATTGCCTTGATTAGGTCCATCCATGACAGATATGTATAAAATTGGGGCAGAATGTTTTTTCAAAAATCTTTCTGCCTTTTCCTTTGCAAGCTTCAGGGTTGAAAAAAAAAACAGTTACCTTCTTCTCTTGCACATTGGAAGGAATGAGTTGATTTCCAAATGCCTGGGTTTCTTCACAGGCTACTCTCCTTAGAAGGTTATCATCATGTTTCCCATGCATCCAGTGTTTTCCCTAGGTCAGCAGGCAGGCCCTAAATCTAGTGGTTCCAAAAGATCTAGACAAGTTGAGTCATGTTCTCTAGGATACTAGCATCTGGCCACCCAGCAGCACCTCTACCAACTTCCAGTCACATCCAGTACATTCACCTATCCCCCAAATTACAGTTGCAAAGTAGGATGTTGTAGAACTTAAAATTTATATTATTGAATTTCATTTTCTCAGATGCATTTCATCATTGTCCCCTATCAAGACTTTTTTGTATCTTGATTCTCATCCAATGTGTTAGCTAATCTACCCTACTCAATGAGTTTTATAAATTTGATAAGCATGCTACATATTTCTTTATCCAAGTTATTAATAAAATGTTAGCACTGGGCCAAGAATAGATCTTTGGGGCCAAACACTAGAGACCTCTTTTTGAGTTGTCATTGTTTATTCCTTGGGTTATTCAACCATTTCCTAAAGCACCTAAGTCTATAATCAACTAGTCCACATTGTTTCATCTTTCCCATAAGAATAGTTTCCAAAGAAGAAAACTTTTCAAAAGTTTTTAAAAATATATTTAAATCATACCTACACCATTCCCCTGATCTACCAACTTAGTAACCCTGCCACAAAAAAAGGAAATTAGGTTAGTATGGCATGACCAATTATAGATGAAGTCATGCTGGTTCATTATGGTAACTATTTCCATTTATAATGTTCACAAAACACCTCTTTAATAACATGCTTTAGAAATTAGGCCAGAAATAGAAGTCAAAATCAGGACATTTGCCCTTTTCTAGTCCTGTAGCACCTCATGCATTTTCCATGATGTTTGAAAGTTCACCATTAATGGTTCAGCTATTCCATCTTTTAGTTCTTTCAATACCCTGTGATTATCTTTGTTCAACCCTGATGGCTTGAATTCATTGAAGAAGTTAAATATTCCATTACTACCTATTTATCTTCAATTTCAACCCCTTATTAACCATTTTTGTTCTTTTTTTATAAGTGTATATTTTTGTTGTTGCTTTTCATCACCACAATCATTTCCCAATAGAGCTCTCCTTCAATTCCACAAGCATTTATTAAGTGCCTAAACACCACACCAAGGCATAGGGATATAGGCCTCAAGTTCTCTGTATTCTACAAAGCACACTCATTGAACCCTCCCTTGTAAGAAAGAAAAACAATTAAGCAAAACCTAATGACAAAGCAGTCACATCTGACAGCATATGCAGTATTTCACACCTGTAGGCCCTTGCCTCAACCCTCTATCAGAAAGATGAGTAAATGTTTCATTCTCTATTCTCTGGAACCAAGACTGTTGTGTCCTTTCCCCTAGTCCAAAGAGTATTCCCCTTGACAGAGGAAACAAAAGCAAAATAAGTTGAGCATTTCTGCCTCGTCTTCAACATCCATCATCATCATTCCAATATGAGCCTTTCTTTCCTTGAATCCTACTATTTATCTCTATGTAGATTTAAAAAAAAAAAAAACCTTTTTAGCATTCATGATCGGGTTTAGTTCATTCTGAATTTTCACATTCTGACATTTTCCTTAGAGGACTGTGCCATGCTTGTGAATTCAGCCTCCATTACCTGCCCTTCCTTTTGTCTTCCCATAGGGGCAGGTAGCAGACATTGTAGATAGAATAGGAGTCTGGAGTCAGACAGCGCTGCATCTAAATCAGGCCTCAGACATGTGCCAGATGGGTAACTCTTAGCCTCTGCCTCTGCTTCCTCATCTATAATGGAGACAATAATAGAATCTACCTCCCATGGTATGGGGAAGATTGAATGAGATCATATTCATAAAGCACTTAGCACAGTGCCTAGAACATAGTAGGCATTTTCCAATTGTTAGCTGTTGTTATTATTGTTATTGTTAGCTATTCAATCTTCTTGTAACTCCAGCTTATTTGAAAGTCTCCCTATGAATCCACATTGGTCTTTTTAAACCATTTCCCTTCTTATTCCTTTTTTAGCTATGTTTTTTATTTGTATCTTTGAATTTTCATTTTTGAGAGTTTCCTGACCCTTCTGGACTGACTTCCCCCACAGAATTTTAAGATCCTAGCTATCCTTGCTCTAAGTCTTTTGAAATCTACTTCCCCAAAATCTAGGGTCCTCACCTCAAGATGTTCTGCTTTCCTCTCCTTATTGTGAATTCTAAGACACACTTCCCCCCAAGAGTTCCCATCATTTCTACTCTGTTAACCAATGCCTTCCTGTTGATCAGAATCAGGTCCAAAACCACAGTCCCCCATATCATTTATTCGTCCTTTTGAGAGATAAAATCAAAAAATATCAAGACAAGTCATATATGAATTATTTGTTCTGTCTTTGGCAAAGGAAGCCAGAGCAAGTGTCCAAATGATTAAAGTCCTTTATTACTCAAATCATACTTTCACAAGTTTAAGATCTCTTTCCTAAGCACATTATCTGTTTCCTTTTTCTGCTCAGGTGATCTAAGTTTTTTGCCATTATAATATCAGTTTCATTTCTTCCTCCTTTGATCTTTACCCAAAAACTCTCTATCATAGCTGTCTCCTCAACTTCCTAGATTTATTCACATAGTACATCTTCTTAACATACAATGCTAGACATGTTTCCTTTGACTGATAAGCAGCCTGGTTTGATCTATTAGTGGTGACTATGGCAGTATCTTCTTTGACTCCAATCTAATCCCTGAAGAATATCAGCTATCTAGGGTTGCAGCCAGAGCAGAGCAGAGCCAGCCATATGTGCAGATCAGCCTCCTCTTATCACATAAAGTAACTACAAAAGTACTCATCTATCTCCCTTATCATACTTAAATTGAAGTTCAATGTTGGAAATTATGCCATTAGCTTCAGAAAAATTATCAGTTAGAAAAATGAATGAGTATAGGAAGAAAATATTCATTCTCTCTACATATATATTCAAGAAATGTTCATTTTCCCAGTGCTCAGGGAAGAATGAAGTCCAGTAATTCATAACACTGTGACATTCAGGGGCTTGAGGATAAAATCAGGACTACCAAAAAATTCACTGTCCCCCAAAACATTTTCTATTTTTTTAAATCCCAAACTTAAAATACACCAAATAAAATTATTGTTTCTACATACACAGCAGAACATAAAAAGACGATTATATGTGGAACCAGGAATATTACCAAAGATTGATCTTCCTTTTAATCATACAATAAATTCAATATATAATTATGAAAGTTATCTTACTTCTCTGTTTCCTTCTGGACTTTCTACCAAAAACATTCTTAACATGAAGTCTGGAAAACTTTTCATAAGATAGTAGATATAGAGCTGGAAGGAATTTTAGAGGTCAATTAGTCCTGGAATCAGGAAGACTAACTTCATGAGCTCAAATATGACCTTAGACACTCACTAGCTGTATGACCCTGGGCAAGCCACAACCCTTTTTGCCTCTATTTCCTCATCTGTAAAATGAGCCGGAGAAGGAAACAGCAAATCACTCCAGTATCCTTGCCAAGAAAACCCCAAATGGGGTAATGAAGAGTCAAACACAACTGAAAAGAACTGAAAAATCACAAAGCCAACCTCCTCATGTTATAAATGATGAAGCTGAGATACAGAGAAGTTAATAATTGTCTGAGGTAGAATTAAATCCCAGGTCTTCCTGACTCCAAGTCCAGTAATCTATAAACTAAGCCACCTAGGGGTGGCTAGGTGGTGCAGTGAATAGAGCACCAGCCCTGGAGGCAGGAGGACCTGAGTTCAAATCCAGCCTCAGACACTTAACACTTACTAGCTGTGAGACCTTGGGCAAGTCACCTAACCCCAATTGCCCTGCCTTCCCCCCTCAAAAAAAATAAAAGGCAAAATATAAACTAAGCCACCTAGCAGACACCGAGTAGTAAAGGAAATGATTGGATAGGAGTTATCTCTGTCTCCTATCTTTACATGGGAGAGGAGGGAAGGGAAAGGAAGGGAAGAATAGGGAAAGGGAGGGGAGGGGAGGATATACTGGAAATTAGTAGAATTTTATTGGGTGAGATAGAATCAACAAATCCCTAAAATGCTGATCATGCTCCATTCTAGAAATCAGCTGGATAAAATAATACAAAACCTAAAAGCAAAAATCCATGAGCTATTTTGATTCAGAGATATTATGGCTATACATTGTAATGTTAATTGGATTTAATTCTTCCCGAATTAATAGGCCTCATGAGAAGCTTGCTTAGGAGAGGCTTGATTGTAGGAAGACTTTCAAATCTTTTGCAAATTTCTAATTAGGCACTGATTCACAAGAGTTGTAATGCCTTCTGGCTCTGTATATATACCCTGAGTTGGTATTTTGCTTTGGGGGCTTGCTTATGAGAAGGATCCTGTGATTCCCTGGTCAAGATGCAGCATGGTTATGTGTTCAGAGCTCCCCAGCTGCTCAGATGTAAAGGCTCTCTCGATCCAGGGATGTATGTAAAACATATATATAGCAATATTGCTTTGATTCAGGCAGTTAGAGCCCTGTTGGTTGGTCTTTATTTCTCTGCTTGCATTTTCTCTGTATTTTCTCAGGGTGCTGACTTTTTCCTTGAATTAGTGAATGTAATTTTAAAAGATTGTTGAAAAAAATAAAAATTAAAAAAATATTGTTGATCCTTTAAACAGCTATCTTTCCTAGTAAAGCAGATCTAAGAACCTGTGCTAGCAGCCAGTGTAGTTGCCACTACATACATATCTACTACCAAAGAACTTAAAACAAAAAGTCTCAAATATACCAAAATATTTATAACAGTACTTCTTGTGATTGCAAAGAAGTAGAAATAGGGGTGGCTAGGTGGCACAGTGAATAGAGCACCAGCCCTAGAGTCAGGAGGACCTGAGTTCAAATCCAGCCTCAGATACTTAACACTTACTAGCTGTGTGACCTTGGGCAAGTCACTTAACCCCAATCACCCTACTTTCCCCCTCCAAAAAAAAAAAAAGCAAAGAAGGAGAAACAAAATAGATGCCCAGAACTTGGGAATAGTTAAACAAATTGTTTTCTATCAATTAATGGATATTTTTGTGCAGCAAGAAATGATGGATATAATAAAGTATGGAAAAACAAAGAAACTAAAGCAAAAATGAAACAATCTCCACGATCACAACAATTCAATGGAAATAACAACGGCAGAATAATCGAGACTAACTACTGCAAAATTAGAGCCTGGCCCCAGAGAAGCGTCGTGAGAAGTGACTCTCCTCCCTTTTTGAAGAGACGAGGCATTGGATATGCTATACACTACAGATGATGCTACATTTTTTCAATGTGCTAGCTAGTTTGGCTGAATTTTTGTTTTTCTCTTTTTCATTGTTATGTGAGTGCTTCTCTGGAGGAGGAAATATGGGAAGGATCCACTTGGAAATGTAAATAATGTAAAAACCAAAAAATCAATAAGAATTCGTTTTGTCATTTTTACCCTCAATTTAATCTTATTTTTCACAGTAACAAAAATCTATTTTCTCTCCCTCCTTTTACCCCTTCATTGGAAAAGCAAAGGAAAAGAGAGAGAAAGAAAAATCCTTGGCCAGGAGTTGGTATTCATCATTGTTCCTCTGGAATGGTTGTTCATTGTGTTGATCAGACTTAAGTCTTTAAAAGTTTTTTTTTTCTTTACAATGCTATTTTGTAAATTGTTCTCCTAGTTCTGCTCACTTCACTCCTTATCAGTTCATACAAGTATTTCCAGGTTCTATGAAACCATCCCTTTCACAATTTCTAATAGAAAACTAATATTCTATTATATTCATATATCATGATCTAATTATTGCCCAAGCAATGAATACCTCTTTAATTTCCAGGTCTTTAACAACACAAAAAGAGCAACTACAAATTTTTTTACACAACTTTTTTTTTCATTTCTTTGGTATATGAACCTATTTTCTAGGCCAGGGAAAACAGGTTTTAATAAAATTTTGGACGTAGTTCCAAATTGCTCTCCAGAGTGGATATACCAACTCAGTTTCACCAACAATGAATTAATATGCCTGTTTTTCCAAAAGCTTTGCCAACATGTGTCATTCTCTTTTGTCAACTTTGACAATCTAATGGGAATGAGGTAGAAACACAGAGTTGTTTTCATTTGTATTTCTCTACTTATTAGTGATTTGGAGTATTTTTGATACAGTTATTGATAGCTTGGATTTCTTTACTTGAGAATTACTTGTTCATATTCTTTAACCATTTATCATTTGGGGAATGGCCTTTATACTTATAAATGTGAATTCATCAAGTCAACAAACATTTATTATATACCAAGCACTATACAATGAGCATACAAATAAAGGCAAAAGAATCTCCTGCCCTTAAGGAGGTTACAATTTAAAATGAAGAAACAGCATGCAAGCAATTATGTACAAACAAGACATATACAGTATAATCTGGAAATACTCTCAGAGGAAAAACAGTTATGATATGCCTTTAAAAAAAGACTATTGTCAGAGAAAATTGATTCAGAGTTTTTTCACCAGTTATCTGCTTCCCTTATTTTAGCTGCATTGTTTTTGTTTGTGAAGAAACAAATTTTATGTCATCAACACCACCCATTTTCTCTTCTGTGATTCTCTTCTTTGTTTTGTTAACAATTCTTCCTTCCTTCTCTTATTTGTTTTTAACCTTTACTCATGTATCCATGTGGAATTAATTTAGACATAAGTTATGAGATACTGGTCTATGATTAGTTTCTTATAAACTGCTTTCCAGGTTTGCTAGAAGTTTTTATCAAATAAAAAGTTTTCACCTCAGTAACTGTAACTGTGATTTTTAGATTTATCAAACACTAGGCTACTGTGTTTGTTTATGTATGTTACAAATCTAATCTGTTCTACTGATTGACATATTTCTTAACAAACACTAAATAACTGCTAATTACTGCTTTGTGATATAGTTTAAAATCTGGTATTGTTGGTCTCCCTTCCTTCTTAACTCTTTTCATTATCTCCCTTAACATTCTTGAAATTTTGTTCCTCCAAATGATTTTTTTTCTAGTTCTTTAGAATAACCATTAAGAGTTTGATGCCTATGGCACTGGATGAATAAGGTAATTTAGGTAATATTGCATTATTATTATATTTACTCATACTACTCATAAGCAATCAATAGCTCTACAGTTATTTTTTTTTTTGCCTTTTTCTTATTTTGGAGGGCAATTGAGGTTAAGTAACTTGCCCAAGGTTACACGGTTAGTTTTTTTGTGTTGTGTCTGAGGTCAGATCTGAACTCTGGTCCTCCTGACTCTGGGGCCGGCCCTTTATTCACTGTGCCACCTACCCACCCCTAGCTCTACAGTTATTTAGGTTTGTTTGTTCCATAAAGAGTATTTTGCAGTTTATTCATAGTTTCTTTGTCTTTTTAGTAGGTAGATTCCTAAGTGTTTTATAGTCATAATAAATGTAATTTCTCCTTTCCTTCTGTATTCTGTTCATAATATACAGAAGTTGTAACGATGGTTTTAATTTGTTTCATATCATACTATTTTGATGAAGTCATTGTTTCAATTACTTTTTAGTTGCCATTCTTGGTTTTTCTAAATAGACCATCGCATCATCCAAAAAATTATCAATTGCATTTAATCTCTATACTAATGCCCTTGAATTCTTTTTCTTGTCTTATTGTTATAGTTAACATTTCTAGCACTGTATCAAATAGTAGTAGTAATCATGAATATCCTTGTATTAAGCTTCATTCTACTGGAACAGCCTCTAATTATCATCTTGTGTGTGTATGTGTGTGTGCACACATGTGCTCCCTCTTGATTCAAGATAAGTACTTCTTACAAAATAAAAATAAGGTTTATTTGTATTCCTATATTTTCTGGTATTTTTAACAAGAATGGGTATAGTATATCAAGAACTTTTTACAAACTGTAAAGCCAAGCATGAGCAGCTTTCCAAAGGACTGCTGCTGTGAACAGCTTTCAAGGTTCTGATTACACAGTATAATTTATTTTATATTTATTTATTAAATCTATTTTATTCTATAACAAATCAGAGCAAAATATTCACAGAAAATCAAGATACAGCATTCACAACATCACAACTTATCACTAAAATGGCCACATAGTTTTCACCAAAGTGGTCACATAGTTTTAAACAAAGTACATTCATTTAGTCAATCACAAAATCCTTAATTCAATCACAAAGTACAAAAGTCAAAGTTCTCCCCCCTAGGTAACAGTAAATCATAATCTTCACAGTCAGTACACAGTATCCAAGTAAAGTCTTCTTTCAGCTTGACTCAAGGCTGGCTCTCAGCTTCCATGATTCCTCTTCCATGGTCCCAGCTCTAACTATCACCTAGTTTCAAAGGCAGGTAGCTCCCAGTTCTTTTTCCAGCTCCTTGTCCAGTTCTTCATCCAGATCCCATTCCATATTGAAGTTCACAATTTCCAGTCCACCTCAAGTACTACACAGTTCCTGTTTCTGGGAAGACAAAGTTTGACAGAGCCACAATAATATTCATGCACACTGCTGGCACCATCATCAATTCACTATCTGCCTGTGAAATCAACTCAGACCTACCAACAAGGTCTGAGAACTCAACACAAATCATCAACATAGGAATCAACACAGACCCACAAACAAGGTCCAAGAGGTCAGCACAAATTATCAGTAAAGTCCCAGGACCCCCAAAACCCTCCTGCAGGACTTGTGTAAACATACAACCAGAAATCCTCTTTCAGGGCTTCCAAGGTCCCAGAGCTTCTGTACAAAGTATCACAAACATCAACATGAACAGAGCAGACAGAGTGCCAGGACACCACAAGTTTTCTCCTTTTTGACTCTGCCACCACAAGAGTCCTTTTCTCAGTTCTGCTTTCTCTAGCCTGGGCCTCTCCTTATATATGATCATTAGCTCCTTCCCTTCCAATTGCATGAGTTCATGAGTTCTAGAGTTCACAAGTTGTGGGGTTCACATATTCTGTCTCTTAACAGACTTGATATAAGGCTCAAAAGAAACTTGAACTGAAACAAGGTGTTAATTCAATAGCTGAAACAAGGTGTGAACTACTTCTGTGCTTGCCATTACACAAACCTATTCATTAAAACCTACAATTTTTGTTTTTCTTGTTATTAATATGGTCTATTATGTTGAAATTTTTGCTAATATTAAACATTCTTGTATTTCTAGCATATGTTTAGCATGGGCATAGGATATAATTTTTGTTATATGTTTCTGTAGTCTCCTTACTATTTTATTTTACAATTTGTACATGAGAGATAATCATCTAGACTTTCTATGTCAGTTTTTACTCTCCCTTGTTTAAGTATCTAGATTATTTGTATCACAGAAGAAACTAGATAGGAATTTTTCTTTCCATCCTTCTTCACCCAGCTTATATAATATTGAATTTGATTGTTCTTTGAATGTTTGATAGAATTCATGTATAAGTCCATCTGGTCATAGTATTGGGGGGAAGAGATCATTTATGCTTTATTCAATTTCTTTTTCTGGAATGGGTTATTTAAATTATCTTTTAGTCCTGTTTATCTTGGCATTTTGTATTATTGTATTAATTCATCAATTTCATTTAGGTCATTGATATTATTGGCATATACTCAAACAAAATAATAATTTAACTCTTTTCCATTTGCTGTGAATTTTCAATTTTTTGAAACTGGAAATTTATTTTAATCTTTTTTTCAATCAAATTAGCTAATGGTCCCTTATTTTATTTTATTTTGCCTTTTTGGAGGGCAATTGGGGTTTAGTAACTTGCCCAAGATTACACAACTAGTTTGGAGGGGAGGGGAAGGGTATTAAGTGTCTGAGGCCAGAACGGAACTCAGGTCCTCCTTTCTTCGGGGCCAGTGCTTTACTCACTGTGCCACCTAGCTGCCCCAAATGGTCCATTATTTTAAATAAAATCAACTTAATTTATCTGTTAATGCAAGGGTTTAATCCTGTGAATTTTGTTCATCTCTTCTTTGATTTCAGAATTTCTATGTTGTTTTTCAAATTGAATTATTTTTTATTGATTTTATACTTTTCTAATGGCATACTCAAATCATTTTTCTGTTCTTTCTCTCTTTTATTGATGAAAGTGTTCAAAGATATAAAATTTCCCCAAAGGACTACTTTGGTTTTATCCTAACAGTTTTTATATGTTGTCTCATTGCTATTGTCATCTCTAATGAAATTATCTATTGCTTCTATGATTTG
Organism: Petaurus breviceps papuanus; assembly: GCF_028583685.1. NCBI lineage: Eukaryota > Metazoa > Chordata > Mammalia > Diprotodontia > Petauridae > Petaurus > Petaurus breviceps. Next base: position 8,431,542 of record NW_027186349.1, read on the forward strand.
TTCTGTGATCCACCAATTATTTTGGATTATTTTGCAACTAATTTTTAAATTTTTTTTAATATCTTCCTTCAAAGACCTTTTATTGAATATATATATATTGCTTTTAGGAGGGGGGAAGGTAGGGCAATTGGGGTTAAGTGACTTGCCCAAGGTCACATGGCTAGTATTTTTTGTCTGTGTGTTGTGTATGAGGTCAGATTTGAACTCAGATCCTCCTGACTCCAGGGCCGGCACTCTATTCACTGTGCCACCTAGCTGCCCCAAAGATAATTTTTTTATTGCATTGTAGTTTAAGATGTACTTAATATTTCTGCACTCTTACATTTGTTTGTGAGTTTTTTTTATGCCTTAGCACATGGTCATTTTATAAAGGTACCATATACAGCTTAGAAATATGTATATTCTGGGGGCAGCTATGTGGCACAGTGAATACAGCACCAGCCCTGGAGTCAGGATGACCTGAGTTCAAATCCAGCCTCAGACACTTAACACTTACTAGCCATGTGACCTTGGGCAAGTCACTTAACCCCAATTGCCCTGTCTTCCCCCTCCAAAAAAGCAAAAAATAAAATAAAATAAATGTTAAAAAAATAAAGAAAAAGAAGAAATATGTATATTCCTCACTATTCATATTTACTAATTACCACAGATCTATCTTATCCACTTTTTATAAATGTCAATTCAGGTATTGCATTTCTGTTGTTGTTTTTGCTGTTGTTGCTTGTTTGTTTGGTGGTTTTGTTGTTGTTGTTGTTGTTGTTGTTAGATTTGTCTACATCTGAGGGAGGTAAATTGAAATCTCCATGATTATAGTTTCGCTGTCTGTTTCTCCCTGTAATTAATTTGAATTTTCCTGTTAGAAATGCCACTTGTACATATATGTTAATTCATCATCTATGGTACCTTTCAGCATAATGTAGTTGCCATGTTTACCTCTTTTAATCAAATCTATTTTTGTTATTGCCTTTTCTGAGTTCATGATTGCTACCCCTGCCTTTTTGAGTTCAATTAAATCATAATAGATCTTGCTATAGTCCCTTACATGAACTTACCTGAACTTTTGAGTCTGTTTCAAGTATGATTCTTATAAACAACATATGGTTGGATTCTGTTTTTAATCCATCCTGCTATCCAGTTCCATTATATTAGTGAGTCCTTCCCATGCACATTCACAGTTGTGATCATATCTTCTTGTTATTCAGTTGTTTCAGTCATGTCCACCTCTTCATGACCCCCTTTGGGGTTTTCTTGGCAAAGATATTGGAGTAATTTGCCATTTCCTTTTCTAGCTCATTTTACAGTTGAGGAACTGGGGCCAACAGGATTAAGTGACTTGCCCAGGATCACATAGTAAGCATCTAAAGATGGTTTTGAACTCAGGAAAATGGGTCTTCCTAACTCCAGGACTAACTCTCCATCCACTGTGCCACTTGGTTGCCCATGATCATCTTAATTCTCTCCATTTTATTCTTTTGTATTGTTTTTCCTCTTTGTTCCCTGTCCATTCTTTACAAATAAGAAGAGGGGGAAATATATGTTCAGCAATAGTGCTTTCCCACCTCTCTTCTCTTTCCCTTGCGTAGACTCAAATCATATTTTCTTACCTTTTCTTTTTCTGAAACCCCTCTTCATGATCCCCTCTCTGAGGCTGGTATTTGTTTCACTTATAACTAATTTCTCCATATATATATATATATATATGTACTGTCCCTCTTATTCTCCCCTCTCCCCTTTCTGTGTACCCTCCTGATGCCCCCTATAGTTAAATGAATTTCTATGCCCAACTCTGTATCTATTCTAATTGCCCTTGGCCAGTTCAAATGAAAGTGAGATTTAATTGTCACCAGCTCCCCCACTCCCTCCCTGTTTGTATAGTCTTCTATTTGCACACAGTGATTACATGACATAAGTTCCCCAGCCTGCCTTCTTGTGTGTATTCCTTTCTCTCTCCCCTTCCTTTATTTTTTAAGATCATGAAAAAATAACAAAACCACTCCCAGATCCTCTTTCTTAATTAGGTTCTTCTATGACCCTCGATAGCATTAAGGTTCTGAAGGGACATATGCTTCATCTTCCTCTATTAGAATGTAAACACTTTGTTCTTATTTAGTCAATTCCAATTAATTGCCTGATTGAATTTATCTTTTACTATGTTACTTTTGATATCTCTGTATTTCAAAATCTCTTGAGTGTCTTAGGAATGCTTAGACTTCTTCTATTTCAGGGATGGGGAACCTGCCCACCTCCAGGTCGAATATCGTCCTCTAGGTCCTTGGGTGTGGCCTTTTGACTGAGTCCAAGTTTTAAAGAACAAATTCTTTTATTAAACAGATTTGTTCTATGAAGTTTGAAGTTTGTATTTTGTCAAAGAACTGCACTTGAGGAACTCCAGGGCCACATGTGGCCTTTAGATCACAGGATTCCCCACCCCATTTTAGTCTAAACTCATTTTGAATGGGGTTCTCCACCCTTGTTCTATTTCATTAAAGGCACATTTTTTCCCTCTGTAAGATAATGTATTTGTTGGGTAAGCTATTTTGTGTTGTAAGCCAATATCATTTGCCTTTTGAAATATTGTACACCAAAGTCACCATTCCTTTACAATGCTAGCTGCTACCTCTTACATAATCATAACTGTGGCTCTTCTTTCTTTCTAGCTGCTTCCAATATTTTGACTTTGACTTGGAATCTCTGGATTAATATTCTTGAGAATTTTCATTTTGGTGTTTATATCAGGAAATAATTGGTATACTTAATTTTCATTTTGACCTCTAGTTCTAAGAGATCTGGGCAGTTTTCATTCATGCCTTCTTCAAATATGATGTCCAGGAACTTTGGGGGGTCATGGCTTTAAGGTAGGCTAATGATTCTTAAATTATCTCTCCTTCATTTGTTTTCCAGGTCAGGTTTTATTTTGTTGTTTGTCATATGAGAAACTTCATATTTTCTTCTACTTTTTTCATTCTTTTGACATTGTTTTAGCATTTCTTGCCTTACAGAGTCATGAACTTTCATTTGCTCCATTCTAATTTTAAAAGGATTCTTCTGACTTGGCTAAGGTTTTTTCATCTCATGTACTAAGCTATTAATTCTCTTTCTAAGTGTTTATTCCATAGATCTCCTTTATCTTCTAATTATTTCTTCTAGCGCTCTCATTTTATTTCTAAAGATCATTTTAACTTTTTTTTAACTCTTTATTTATTCCAAGTATTCTGGTTGAACTTTTATCTAGGTTGTGTTTTTCTTTGAAACTTTACTTAGAGATATTGTGGAGTCATTCTCTTCCTCTGCATGTGTATCTTAGACATCCACATCACCATAATGGAATCTTTTTGTCATATTTTATTCACTCTTTCATCCAACCTTACTTCCCAAATTGGGACTTTGTGTTCAGTCAATGTGTTAAAATTGTAACTTGTTCTGTTTCCCCTGACCATTACTATGTATAGTATTGTAAATTAATAGCCAGTACAAAGTAACAATAGCAGAGGGTAAGATTACAAAGGGAAACCTAGAAGTTACTTACAAACTCTCCCAAAGATCAAAGGAGCATAATTTGCAAACTGCATATTAACCAAAAAAAAAAATCATATCCTAAGACAATTTGCTAAATTGAGGGAAGTCATCTAAGTCTTGCTGTCAGATCTTTTGATCCTATGATATATAAACTTCAGATAAGCTCTAAATATCTACCTTAGACCAACAAAACACCAAATGTTATTCATAATTTGAGATGATGTGGATATGTTAATGAATTATTCCCAAGTTAGCACAGATAAGTTGTTCCCCACCAAAACCCTATAAAAATGAGACCTCAAATCCTGCCCCCTGCACTCCATGTTCTTTTTCATCTCTATCTGTATTCATGCTGCCAAGTACTCCTAACTCTAATGCATAGTTATGGGAGTGACTCTCTATGCCTCTCACCCTCCCCATTCTTTTCCCTGCCTTCCTCTACCATCCCATCCCTGCCTGCACTTTCAGCCTCTGTTCCCCCCTACCCTTTTCACTATTTATCTCTGTCCTTCCTATTTCTGTTTGCCCCTTCACCCTCTATGGCTTATTAAAGTGTGACAGAAGTCTTGCTCCCTACTGCCATCATGGTCCTTCCTGGCAAATACCCAAAGGACCTGGCTCCATTTCATAATTCCATAAATTAATTGGCAATTCAGTCAGACTCTGCATACTTAGGAAAGGAATGACTAGACATTGTTTAGTCCTGATTTGTATTCTTTGGGGGCACTGCTACTACTTTCTATGGGTACTGAGTGCTATATTCTTTAAGGATCTCAGGGGTGGCTCTGGCCAAGGACCTGCAAATCTTCAGGGGTTCTAAAGTGGTCTGATCTAGAGCAGTCTGCCAGCTCTTGATCCCGGTTTGGGTCTGGACAATACAACTCTAGGTTTGCTGTGTGGTTGGCACTCCTTCAGACTATTCCTGGCACTAGCCCTGGTCAGCTAGCTAGAAGTTTCTGCAACTTCAAGGCAACAGAACTATAGGGTGCCCCTTATCCTGGTTATTCAGTTTAAGTTTAAGATGGGTCTAGGGGATAAACTTTTGAGCTCATTCTAATCACACAACTGCTGCTCACTTCTGTTCTTGCCTCTTCTCCTATATGCAGCCTTAGGGACCATAACTTGTTCTTTCCTGAAAGTCAGTCGTGGGGGCAGTTAGGTGGTGCAGTGACTAGAGCACCAGGCCTAGAGTCAGAAGGACTTGAGTTCAAATGTGGCCTCAGACACTTGACACTTATACCAGCTGTGTGACCCTAGGCAAGTCACTTAACCCCAATTGCCTCACCAAAAAAAAATGAAAAGAGAAAGTCAGTCACCCTCAGCCAGGCATTATTCCTCTCCTCAGTTCACACTGGATCTGAGAGTTGACTCTAGGGTATGAACAACAGAATTCCATTTGGCTTCCTGCTTAGTCAAGCCTGTTCTTGCTTGATTCTGAACTACTCTTGCCCTAATAAATAGCTACAGGCCCCAGTTCCATAACAGAGGAGGAAGAAAAATTAACCATGTAAAATTCTAGGAATGACACCTGATTTTTTCAAGATTTTAAAGCAAGTTGATAAAATGCAATGTTTGGAAACTGGAAAATGGCTTAAATGGGATGCTTATATTAGGTATAGTCATTCTTAAAGACTGGGCACTTGAGAAATTTCAAAACCTTAGAAATGTAGCTCTTTTCTGGTGTTAGCAGACCAAGGTTTCACTGAGAAAAAAGAAAGGAAAATGTTTCTTATATTTCCTGATGACATGATACAAAGGAGTTTTATAAAGTCAATTAAAATAGTATAGTAACATTCATCACTACTCTCTCTCAATCACCTTGTACTATCAACAAATATGAAAGTAACAACACTTTTTAGAAGCAAATGAAAATAAAGGAAGAAAAGCGATAAAACAGGAACTAGAGGAGAAGTCAGCAAACCTGGGTTCTAGTTCTGGCTCATCACTGACTAACCTTTTAGCTATTTAGAATGTGGTCATCCCACTCCTGCTATGATCCATCAGAAGAATGGTGGACCCTATCAAGTCATTTGATTATATTAAAAAGAAATCTTACCTTTTAAAGGGACAGGGTCCTTTCTGACTCAAAATCAACTTTTTCCTTGGAAAGGAGAAATATCCATTTGCCCTCTGTGACTGAAATGGAAACCGTATAATATTGCCTCTAATCCTCAGCAGAAGGAGTTGAACAGACCTAAAATAGCAGGAAGGGACCCAACCAAGTACATGTAATCTGAACAGAAAAGACATAATGGGTAAAGCTTAAGGGTAGACTGCTGAAGGATCTGCTTCCTTCCTTCCTTCCTTCCTTCCTTCCTTCTTTCCTTCCTTCCTTCCTTCCTTCCTTCCTTCCTTCCTTCCTTCCTTCCTTCCTTCCTTCCTTCCTTCCTTCCTTTCTTTCTTTCTTTTATCTCTTCTTCCTGGTAGGTAAAAGGATAAAAATCTCTGACTCTTCTTTCTTCTCTCTTCTCTTTGAGGTCAAAACAGCCAGGAGTATCATAGCTCTTTAACTTTGCTGGGGTCACTGGCGGGTTTGCATTGCTGTCCCTACTTGGTGGACATTAAAGGAATTAACCTCAATATGTTCTTTTATCAAGCACTGTTAGTCTCTTCTGGGGGATAGGAAGCCTACATGACCACATGTCAAGATGAGGTAATCCACTGTCATCTTCCTTTCAGCAGTACTAATAGATTTCATTTCTTTAAGGCTGTTAAGGATGATATTTTCACCCTCTAGAACTCATTTTGGTAAGCTTGTATGTTATTGAGCTAAAAAATTTCCTTAATAATCCATGTACTTGCTAGTCCACATTACATTTCTCTCTTTTTCTCTTTTTAAGTATAATTTCATGCTTTTCAATAGGACTCAGGTGAGCTAGCATCTGGGAAGGAAGGAAGGAAGGAAGGAAGGAAGGAAGGAAAAGACCCAAGGTATTGATAAAGTGGCCCTTACTATATAGATTTGTTGGACTCATTTTTGTTCTTTTTTTTTAAACAATATCTGATGAAGAAAAAAAGAAAATCTCTTTAACATCTCTATGCCAATGACAAAATTGGAATGATCCAAGGTCTGCCTAACCATAATTATTCAGGAAACTTTCTACAATGCAGTGAAAAGGGAACAAGCATGTATTAAGTTCCTACTATGTGCCAAGCACTGTGGTAAGCACCTTACAAATGTTATGTCATTTGATCCTCAAAAGCACTCTAAAAAATAGGCATTATTATCTCCATTTTACAGTTGAGGAAACTGAGGCAGGTGGAGATTAAGTGATTTGCTAAGGTCACAGAGCTAATAAGTGTCTGAGGTTAGATTTAAACTGGGTCTTCCTAATTCCAGATCTAGCAGATTTTCAACTGAACCATACAGCTGCCCCCATGGAAAAAAAAAAAAGGTAGAACAGTTCAGAGATAGGCATAGAACCAGGAAAGAAATGAACATGGATAGTTTGGGCATTTTCTGAAATTGTAGTTCTGGACATTTCATAAAATACCACTTGAAGTTTCCATTTCATTGAAATGAATTCAAACATTAAAAGAGCTTAGTTTATGAACTTTTAAAAAAAAAAATAAGATGTACATCTTTTATAGGCAAACTAGGTGAATAGAATGCCATGTCTGGAGTCAGGAAGAGATGAGTTCAGATCCAACCTCAGATACTTAATAGTGCTCTATCCAAACTGCTTATAGCAAAAGAAAAAGAAAACAGGTAAGTAACAATCATCAATATATCATTCTGGATCCTAAGTGAGAACTCTAATACAGGAGACATTCCTGCTATGTTGTGAAATGAAAACTGGTTTCTGTATATCATAGAAGGAAAAAAACTGTTTAACTAAACTTTGGTCTGAAAAGACTTGTGTTTGAAGTATTTCTTGAAGTTTGAGGGGTTTTTCTTTAGAATCTTCTGAGGAAAGAGATACTACAATTTTGGTTTGGGTGATTGATCATTATGTTAGAATTCCATGTCTCTCCTCTTCCAATGGACTCAAAATATTCTATATTTTCCCTTTAATTCAGAAATTCAACTAAAATTTACTGAGGACCTCCACTGTGCAAAGTGTTGAACTAAACATCAGGCATCTCAAAATGAAAAACAACTGCTACCATCAAAAAGTTTGCAATCTAATAAATGGAGTGAAAAGCAAATACTCAAATATGTATATAATATAGATGATACTACATCTATCATCTACATTATATATTGTATACATTATATTATATATAATGTATATAAGCCTTCATCAGACTCACCATGAAAATAGTTTACCCATATCAACCAGACATTGATATCATGAAACTGGGGTATCTGGAACTATTTGCAGAGAATTATGGGAGAAAAGGAAGAAGCCAGGTCAAAAGGTGGATACTTCAGAGGTTCATCCTTCATTTTGGCATGACTTAGGTTTTTCCCAGAGAAAAGCTTTTAGCTGACCATAGATCGTTGTTCCTCTGGGTTTCCCTACAAAAACTTTGAGGAGCAGCTGGAGAAGTGATTACTGCTGCCAGAAAGCATTAAACAGGGCTGGGTCAAGAGATTCTGTAACTAATGGATGCAGAGCTAATCAAACCAGGTTTGGTGATATAGTCACAACTATTTATTAAAGAAAATATCCCCCTCCTGGAACTACCAGTCAGAGAAGGAAAAACTGCCCTACTTCTCTTTAAGAGAGAAAGGAGTTAGAGCATCTAACCCCCTCTCCTGCAGTTGGCAAGATCTTTGGCTTCTGGGTTGTACCCAAAGTCTGTTCTCCTCTCCTTTCTCCTCTACCCTTTCTTTCATTACTTTTCATGCCCGTTGTTACATAAATATATGTTAGCAATAACTAGCCATTTGTTACTTATTTAATATTAGACAAATTGACAGAGGTTTGGGGAAGGTCAGTCTAGGTGAAAGCAGAGGACATATCCAACCCTTGGCAAGGCAGCCAAGTATTGATCTCTCTGGAAAATCACAAACCTAGTGTAGCTACTCTGCTATAGCATTCTTTAACCAGCCCAAGGTGAAAAATGAGGAGTAATGATCACAGACAGAGAGAGAGATCCATAACCTGCAGCAAATAAGAAATCCTCCTAAACCAGGGGTTTCCAAATTGTGATTCAGAAACCTGAAACCCTTGGTAGCACCGCCACCCCCTTCTCTGTGTTACCAAGACACTTTCAGAAGCTCCTCGTCAAAACTACTTTCACAATAATAGTAACATTATTTGCCTATTATTTATTCTCCCTGTTGAACTACATATCTATGTGAGGTTTGACTGTCTTCATATACTTCAACCAAAACAATGTATCACAACAGATTGAATGCAGAAGCAGATATGAGCATACAGCTGTCTTGTGTTAAGATAGACATCAAAGAGATTTGCAAAAATATGTAAGACAAAGTCACCATTCTCACTATTTTTTTTGTCTTGGGAAATAGTTGTCTTTCATTTTTAAAATGTTTTACTATTAGATCCACTGGAAAAGTTGAAAGGGGTATGGGAGAAAATATGGGAGAGAGCAGTTTGGAGGAGGGGATATCCTGTGCGACTGCTATTTTGGGGCGGTGGATAGGGGAAAAACGGGGAAAATATTTGTAACTCAAAATCTTGTGGAAACGAATGATGTAAATCAGAAGTTAATAAAGCATTAAAAAAATGTTTTAAATGTTTTACTATTATTAGGGGGAATAAGCATTAGTGCAGTGACAACAGTATATCCAGGTTCTGATCTTCATAACAATCCTGGGAAGTAAGTACTGTTATTTTCCTCATTTTAAAGCAGAAGAAACTGATAAAAACAGAGGTTAAATGACTTGCCCAGAATCACACACCTAATTAAGTGTCTGAGGCCAGATTTAAACCCAGGTCTTTCTGACTCCAGGACTAACACTTAATCCACTGGACCAGTGTGTATGTTTTGCCCATATAAGTTATGTATATCCACATGGGTCTATCTAAATGTGGTTCACAGAGAGTCATGAATACATATCTCTAGAGTCTTTTCCCTGCACCCTTCTCCAAGGAATGACTGATTCCTGCCAGGAAGGGAAGCAGAAAGTTGGGGTCAGGAACTGGTCACTCTGTTCTCAGAGGGTACCTAGCTAAGATGTATCTGTCTGCTCCTTTAAATATTGTTAGTCTGGAGAAAATAATTCTTAGTTTCAAGCTCAGATCTTGATCACTATCCCTTAATGAAGAAGTAGTGTCCTAAATTATATATCCAAAGCTTGGCTCCCTTCCCACCAAATGTCAGTTTCATAATGAACAAACATAACAAATATCAAATAAACTCATTTATCCAAACCAATAGCAAACAGATATCAGAGAAAACATACAAATAAGAATATATGTCAGACAATTCACAGAGCAAATGAGATCTCCCATTGGGAGATAAGTATCCTGGTCAATCAAAATAGAGGATTCTGGATCTCACCCCAGGAAAATTTCCCAGTCTTTGGTATTCTAAATTGGGAGGGGTATATGATGAAACTACTGTCTCCTCTACCCATTAACTTCTTGGAGTCTTCATCTAGCTTTAGGAATTTAAAGAGAATATGAGCCATCTTCTTCCTCAAAGCTGGAAGCCTGAAGACCAAGATCTCTTTTTCCCCCAGCTCTCACTAACTCTGACCCTCGAGCAAACATAGAGCATTGAGTAATCAATTTCCACCAATGAGGAGAGTCATACTCAAATGAGCTTTGAGCTGCTGCTTTGATGTTAGCATTAATAGATTTTTCATTATTACTTTAATGAATGAACATTTCAAGTTGCATCCATTTAAATTTCTAGTGTGGTAAATATCAATAAAGATAGCTCATACAAACAAAAGTTCTTTGGTAACCTCATTCATTTTTAAAAGGGTAGAGATTGTGAATCCAAAGAACTTAAGAACCACTGCACTAGACTATAGAAAGTAAGTCCCTTGGAGTAGATATGAACCCACCTGAAGAAGAGGGAGAACAGAGCACCTTCCTAGAAGTTTTCACCAATGCCCACCTATTTTCTCTTCCTATGGCTACTTCTTCTTCAACAGCAATATCGGCTTACCTGTGAACAAAGACATCAGCAGAGTGAGGAGCACCCCTCTATCTTCTCAGCACCCATCCCAACATCAGTCCTTTACATTACAGATGGAGGCTACTTCTCAAGAGATTATTATTAGTTTCTCCCAAGGAAACCAGTCCATGAAAGACAACATTCTGGAGACAAGAGAAAGCCTAACTTGTCTAATCTCCCTGTGACTCTAATTACTTGTGGGAGACCTCACTCTTTAATCAATCTTACATGGGACACAAGGTAAATTGTGATAGAACAACACAAAATAGTCTAAAAGAAGGGCTATAAGCATTCTGAGCAAAACTATTTTCAACTGTGTGGATCAAGGAAGGCTACAAACATGGCATCTGAGCTGGGCTTTGAAAGCAGACTGTAATAGTCAGAAAGGTAGAGGGATTGTGCTCTAGGGATGACCTGTAGAGAAGCAGAGAAGTCAGAAGATTGCAAGGTTAGAGGAAGGAATAGTAGGAGTTCAATTTGACTGGAATATTAAGTGCTTGAAAGGGAACACAGTGAAATTAGTCTGGAAAGTTAAATTAGAAACATCATAGGTTACAATAAATTACAAATGACTTGGCAAAGATTTTAGAGTCTTAGATGCCAAACTATTTAGCATGAAGAATAGTGTACTCTTGGGGCAGCTAGGTGGCGCAGTGAATAGAGCACCAGCCTAGAGTCAAGAGTCAACAGAGTCAAGAGGGCCTGAGTTCAAATGCGACCTCAGACACTTAACACAAAAATTAGCCATGTGACCTTGGGCAAGTCACTTAACCCCAATTGCCCTCCAAAAAACAAAAACATGCTAAAAAAAAAAAAGAGAGAGAGAGAATATTGTACTCTACTAATGCCCTTAATTTATACCTTTGGAAGGGGGGAGGGCCAAGAGAGACTACCTTTATGGATTAGTTTCTAGACTTAGCTGTCTCCCTGAAGTGGAAATGAGAGATCTAACTCTAGCTCATGGTGAATATTCCATGTACTTTGCAATTTTAATCTCCAAAGGCTAGAGTATAAATCACAGAAAGCAATTATTTGTCTAATATGTATCAAATAGCTCTGAAATTTGGGATTTCCTGGTTTTCAGACCTTAAATCTCTTCTGCTCACCCATGTAAATGAGTGAGTAGAAAAAAAGAGAGGAGTTAAGCCCAAAGGGCACAAGTTGTCTCATTATCTATCTTTGCCTAGACCTATTCCTGGCTTTTTACCTATTGCAAGACAGTCTGAAAGAAGCTTTGCCATATCCTTTCCATTGGGAATAGAGAGGCACAAAAGGTTTGAGTGGAGGTGTGACAGGATCAGGAGATCATAAATTAAAGAATCATAGATTTGGTATTGTAAGGGACCTTAGAGATCTTTTGAGTCCAACCCCTCAAGTTAAAGATGAGGAAGCTTGGGGCAGCCAGGTGGCTCAGCAAGTAAGAGCACTGGCTCCAGTGTCGGGATGACCTGGGGATCAAATCCAGGCTCAGATACTTAGCACCACACCCAGAAATAACTGTCCATGTAACCTTGAGCAAGTTACTTAACCCCAATTGCTTTAAAAAAAAAAAAAAGATGAGGAAGCTAAGGTTTTTATAGGTTTAGTGACTCATACAGGATAACAGCAATTAAGTGTCTGAAGCTGGATTCTGACACAGTCCTTTCTGACACCAAGACCAGTGTTCTTTCCACAACACCATCTGCAATGTTGGAAGGTGAAGGATCAAGTGAGTAGTGATGGTCAATGATGAAACATAGAAAAGATATAGGGTGATAGCTTGAAAGGGAAGCAGAGTCTAGAAATATATAAAAGGGAAGGTGGAAAGGTTAGACACTGTAAGGGATTACCTAAGGGGTTATGGAGAATGAGAAAGGAGCCAGTAGAGTTAAAAGAGAAAGATGAATTAAACAAGACCCTGGAAGAGAGCCTGGAGGAAAGAAAACAAGTAAAGGAGTCATTATTTTTTTTCAATTTAATACTTTATTTTTCCCCAATTACATGTAAAAACAATTTTTAACATTCATTTTTAAAAAATTTTGAGTTCCAAATTCTCTCCCTCCTTACCCCCAACCCCATCCCATTGAGTGGGCAAGCAATTCAATATAGACTATACATCTGTAGTCATGCAAAACATATTTCCATATTAATCATGTGAAAAGAAATTTAAGAAAAATAAAGAAAAAGTATGCTTCCATCTACATTCAGACTCCATCATTCTTTCTCTGGAGATGGATAGCATTTTTCATCATAAGCCCTTCAGAAATGTCTTGGATCATTGTATTGCTGAGAATAGCTAAGTCACTCACAGTTGATCATGATACAATACTGCTGTTAACTGTATACAACAATTCTGCTCATTTCACTTTGCATCAGTTCATGTAAGTCTTTCTAGGACTTTCTGAAGGCATCCTGCTTGTCCTTTCTTATAGCACAACAGTATTCCATCACGATCATTTACAACAACTTGTTCAGTCATTCCCTAATTGATGGCCATCCCTAGAGAGGTCATTCTTGGCAGAGTTCAACCGCCTCATTTTCAGAACTTGCAAGAAAGCCGATATATAAAAACAGAGAAATTTTTGAGATATGAAGAGGGGTGCTGAGGAATTGTATGTACAGTATAGGCACTGTTATATTAAAGTAGGAAACAATCAATTGCTCTAACTACTGGGGGAAATGGAGAGAAACATTTATAGGAAAAGGGAGAGGAGTCAGTAGAATAGGAAAGTTTGAAGAACTAATAAGATGAAAAAGAGAAGGGATTGATGGATGGAGCAAAGTTGTGGAAGAGACAGAAGGGTATTAGATCAAGAGATTATCCTTAGCAAATTTGTCTTTTGTTCAGTCATGTCCAATTCTTCATGACCCCATGGACTATAGCACACCAGGTTCTTCTATCCTCCATTATCTCTCAAAGTCTGTCCAAGTTCATGTTCATTGTTTCCATGATGCCATCTCTCCATTTTATCTTCTGCCATCCCCTTTTCTTTTTGACTTCAATCCTTCCCAACAGCGTCTTTTCCAACGAGTCCTGTTTTCTCATTTGTCCAAAGTGTTTAAGCTTCAGCTTCAGTATTTGACCTGCCAGTGAATAGTTTAAATTAATTTCTTAAATACTGACTGATCTGATCTCCTTGATGTCCAAGGGATTCTTAAAAGTCTTCTTGAAAGCATCCATTCTGTGGTGCTCAGCCTTCCTTATAGTCCAGCTCTCACAGCCAAACATTACTACTAGAAAAATCAGAGCTTTGCCCATACAGACCTTTGTTATCAAGGTGATGTGTCTCTTTTTTAATATGCTATCCAGATTTGCCATAGCTTTCCTCCCAAGGAACAAGTGTCTTTTAATGTCATGATGACAGTCACCATGTGCAATGATCTTTGAGCCCAAGAATATAAAATCTGACACTACTTCCATTTCTTCTCCCTCCATTTTCCAGGAGGTGATGAGACCAGTTTCCAAGATCTTAGTTTTTTTTTATATATATATTAAGCTTCAAGCCAACTTTTATATGCTCCTCTTTCACCCTCATCAATCTGATATACCATCAGAGTAAGATTGTTGATATTTCTCCTGGCAACTTTAATTCCAGCTTTTGATTCATCCAATCTGTCATTTCATGTAATGTACTCTTCATATAAGTTAAATAAATAAGGTGACAATATACAGCCTTGTCATACTCCTTTTATGATTTTAAACCAATCAGTTGTTCCATGTTCAGTTCTCATTGTTGTTTCTTGGACTATTTACAGGTTCCTCAGGAAACAAATAAGATGATCTGGTACTCCCATCTCTTTGAGGACTTGCCACATTTTGTTGTGATCCACATAGTCAGAGTCCATGTAGTCAATGAAGCAGAAGTAGGTGCTTTTCTGGAACTCCCCTGCTTTCTCCATAATCCAGAAAATATTGGCTGATCAACTTGACCTTCAGTTCCTCTGGCTCTTTGAAAACCAGCTGTTCTTCTGGTAATTCTTGGTTCACTTATTGCTAAAGCCTAGCTTGCAGATGTTAAGCAGAACCTTGCTGGCATGAAAGAGGAAGACAGTCTCACCATTGGAATATCCCAGGAAGTGTCAATAAGAAAGGGAAGATAACATGGCATTTTCCAGATGAGATAATTCAGTCATTCGTAGGTAAAGGTTTACCCAGATGTTGTAGGAAAGGGCTGACAGAGGTGAGTTCCCTGATAGTTTAGATCCAAGAGCAGAACAAAAGGACCCTCATGAAACACTTAAAAGTTTACAAAATGAGGTTTACTTAACCATAGCAGAGGAGGGATATTCAACAAGGGCTTTCAGTCAAGACATTGAGTTTATTCAGTCGAACACAGTCTTCCACTGTTGGTCAATCCACTGGATCTGTCACACAAAATGTCAGGGCCCACCTGGAGCTCCTTATGGCCTTTCTGTACTTTCTGACCAGGAAGTCAAATCATGGGCCTAAGAACCCTAGGCCTCTGAGTCAATTTAGGTTCAAGAGCAAATTCAATACTTTTTGAGGAAAAGAATTAGTCTACTTCATACAGCTGGTAGGTATATCCTAGAGTGACACAGCAAATCACTTATTACACTAGCATCTGCACTCTTCTCCTGGGTTCCATCACCAAGGTTATTATCTGAACCAGGTTTGAAACTTTGAAGTCACCCTCCAGTCTTCCTGCTTACTTACCACCCATGTTGTTGTTTCCATGACACTATCTCTCCATCTCATCTTCTGCCATCCCCTTTTCCTTTTGACTTCAATCTTTCCCAACATCAGGGTCTTTTCCAATGAATCCCATCTTCTCATGTGGCTGTATCTTATCTATTGGTATATCTTATCTATCCTATCTCCATGATATCTTTGTGGTCTCTCCATTCAAGAACTACCATCCTAGAGCTTTCATCACCTCTAGCAATAGACTCTTAATGGGTCCTTACCTTCAACCTCTCCCCTCCCCAATATATCCTCCACAAAGCTATTAAATTGACATTCCTAAAGCACAAGTCTCTCTAATACCTCTAAGATAAATTACAAACTCCTCTGTTTGCATGTAAAGTCCTTCACAATCTTCCTCTCTCACCCATATTCCCAGGCTTATTTTTGTCTTGGACTACCTAGTATCGAGCATGCTGCTCAGCACATAGTAGATACTTAATCTATGTGACACTTTATCACATACGTATGTCCAGAAATTAATTTACTACCTGATAGAAAGTTAAGAAGTTAGAGGTAAAACTAACATTCAATAAACATTTATTAAGTGTCTATTATGTTCAAGGTATTAAATTAGGTCCTGGAAATACAAAGGCAAATGAATGAATGAATGAATGAATGGATGAATGGACAAATAGATGAATGAAAAATGAGTAACCTCTGCCATCAAGGAGTTTACATTCTGCAGAAGGGAATAATATAATACATCCACAGATACAAAAAATATGTATATTTTGGTATTTGAGTGGAGAGCACTAATGACTGGGGGAAGAAGCCCTTACTAATGTAAGTAAGAAAGTTCTTATATAGAATGTAAGACTAGAACTAAGGCTTAAAGGGTGCTAGAGATTTCAATGAGTGGAGGCAGGGGTGAGCTGGAGCCAGATCAAACCAGCTTCCCAAGAGCCCATCATTAAATTTTCAGTGTGAGCACTTACATCTCAGAAATTAAAAAGGCTTGAATTATTATTTTGTCTATTTCTAGACTTAAGAAAGTGCTGATAATGCAAATTAAAATTATAAGTGTTTTGTGCATACAATTTTTTTTCAGTTAGTTGTTAAACATTTGCTAGCATACTATTGGGTAGAGGTGAGAAAGGAAAGCATTCCCATCATGAGGAAGAGCCTGAGCAAAGGCATATAGATGACAAATGGAATGTCATGTAAGGGAAACAACAAAGAGGTCATTTTTTTGTTCTGGACTGTATGTATATCAACAAAAATAATGAGAAATAAGTCATAGAACCCTAAAAGATCATAGATTTAGAGAGAAAGGGGTCCTTTAAGGTTGTCCCCTCTCATTTTACAGTTGAAGAAAATGAGAACCAGAGAGTCAGAGGAACTCATGCAAGGCCACAAAGATAGTAAGTAGCAGGGCCCAGATTAGAATTGAGGTCCTCCAACTGCAAATCCATAGCCAGCTTATGAAGGGCTTTAAATGTCTGCTACCAGATAATCATAGTGATTATCATTATTACATATAGTAATGAAAATGACAATAATAGATTATATTCACAAAATGCTTTGTGGTTATTAAATTCAATGCAGTGAGCATTCTTAAGGGCCTACTATGTGCAAGGCACTTATCAAGGTACTGAGAATACAAAGACAAAAATGAAACCATTCCTGACATTAAGGATCTTACATTCTATCAGAGAAGATGTACACATATAAACAAACAGAAAATATATGCAAAAATGCACTTTACATGTATTATCTGTGCTACATTCTTTGGAACCTAATACTATTTTTGTCTTATCATGTTTTCTACTTTATATGTGTACATTTCTGAATATGCTCTATCTCCTCTGATGAGACAGATCACTGAGTTCAGAAAGTACATCTTGTACATTTCTATAACCCCCACAGCACTGGAAACCTAGCAGATATTCAATGAATACTCATTCAGTTTAATTGAACTGATCTAGACCTCCTGCTACATTAAAACTACAGGGTGCACTAGTTTTTGCTAAACACAAATCAATTTGGGGAGAAAAAAAACAAAATTATTGAACAATGAGATGTAGTGTAAAATGCAGAGTAAAATTCAGTCAGACAATCTGGGTTTGAGTCCCTGCTTGGTCATCTATTTGTTGACTCTGAGTAAGTAATAACTCTGGGCCTTAGTTTCTTCAGTAAAATGTAGAATCTAGCAAATGACTTTTAAGGTGGCTTACAATTATAGAACACTGTGATTATATAAATTGCTTATTGGGTCAATTCCATTGGTTTCTGCATGTGGAAAGACTTCTATTAAACCCAAATGATATCATGGATTGAGTAAGACAAAAAGGAAAAGAATGTCAGTAGATAGGAAGGAATGGAAACTTTGGACTGAGACAATCCTCATGTTGGAAAAGTAAAGATGAAATTAAAAAGAAGCAGAAAATAATGGTCAAATTAATAGTAAAATTTAAAAAAATATGAAAGAAATCTTCTTTGTACAAAATGTAGTCCATGAATAATTTAGAACATGGGGGGGAGAGCCAAGATGGTGGAGTAGAAACACAACCTTCCCTCTGCTCCAGCTTCCACCTTCCCTAATCCATGTAAAAAGGGGACTCTAAACAAACTTTAGAGCTGCAGAACCCACAAAATGACACAGAGAAGCTAACCTCCTGCTGAGGACAGCCCTGCAGGCTGGCAGGAATCAGCCAGGGCAGCACTCTGGGAGCCGAGCCCAGTCCCATGCCAAGGCTTTAGCCCCAAGGCAGGCCTGACCAGCCCTGGCCAGAGGGATTCCCGATCAGCAGCAGCTGTGGCTATTTCCAGATTTATTAACACACAGATGCAAAGGACAAAGTGAGAGGTCAGTGCAGTCTGGACTTTGGGACCAGTAAGTGGAAGTGCGTGGCTTTTGCCCCCAGGGCGAGAAGCCTCTGAGACGCTGGCACAGCCAGCCAGTGCCACATGGCAGCTTCAGCTCCTGGCCTTCAGAGTGTAGGGGGACCAAGCACCAGTCTGAGGGGTAATCGCTCTTGCTTTAACCTGCTTGGATCTGGATTGCAGTCTAGGGTGGAGGTCCTGGGGTGTGTGTCCAGCTTGCCAGAGCATGTGGAGACCTCAGAGAGGGTACCCATCTAATACCTCCTGCAACTGTGAAAAGCCCAGCGTTTGGGACGAAAGCTCCCCTGTCTGGTGGCAGTGTCCTACTGTGGCAAAGAGCCCAGGGGTCAAGTAACTGAGGGGCGACATGACCAGGCAAAGGAAACAAAGCAAACAGAAGATTCCAACATTACACTCCTATTTGGGCGACAAAAAGGAGCAAAGCTTGGAACAGGGGGAAAACAGTGAAGTCAGAACTCCTGCACCAAAAGCTTCAAAGGAAAATATGAGCTGGTTACAGGCCATAGAGGACCTTAAGAAGCAGATAAGAGAAGTGGAGCAAAAATTGGGAAGAGAAATGAGAACAATGCAAGAAAATTATGAAATGAGAGTCAACAGCCTGACTGAGGAAAATAACACTTTCAAAAACAGACTGACTCAAATGGCAAAGGAGGCTCAAAAAGGCAATGAGGAGAAGAATGCCTTAAAAAGTCGATTTTGCCAGATGGAAGAAGAATCTCAAAAAGTTCAATTAGGAGAATCATGGCTTCAGAATTAGACTGGAGCAAATGGAAGCTAATGACTCTATGAGAAATCAAGATGCTGTTAAACAGATCCAAACAAATGAAAGAATAGAAGGCAATGTGAAATATCTCATGGGAAAAACCACTGACCTGGAAAATAGATCCAGGAGAGATAATTTAAAAATTATTGGACTACCTGAAAGCCATGATCTAAGTAAGAACCTAGAAATTATCCTCCAGGAAGTTCTCAAAGAAAACTGCCCTGATGTTTTAGAATCAGAGGGCAAAATAGAGATTGAAAGAATCCACTGATCACCTCCTGAAAAAGATCCCAAAAAGAAAACTCCTAGGAATATTATAGCCAGGTTCCATAATTCCCAGATTAAGGAGAGAATATTACAAGCAGCCAGGAAGAAACAATTTGAGTATTGTGGAAACACAATCAAGATAACCTAGGATCTGGCAGCTTCTGAGGGATCGAAGGGCTTGGAATATGATATTCTGGAGGGCAAAGGAGCTGGTATTAAAATCAAGAGTCACCTACCCAGCAAAACTGAGTATCATGTTTCAGGGGAAAATATGGTCATTCAGTGGAATAGAGGACTTTCAAGCATTGTTTTTTTTTTTGGATCTTTATATTTTTAATAAAAAATAATTAACACAGTACATTGGTCCAAACTCCCAGGGGAATCATGCTTTACTATAAAATTTATGTTGACCTAGATCATTAGCTCTAGGCCAGGGAAGGTCGGGAGAACATGGTGTGATGG
This sequence comes from Petaurus breviceps papuanus, assembly GCF_028583685.1. NCBI lineage: Eukaryota > Metazoa > Chordata > Mammalia > Diprotodontia > Petauridae > Petaurus > Petaurus breviceps. Next base: position 8,451,119 of record NW_027186349.1, read on the forward strand.
TCTGAGAAATGAAGGGCAAAGGTACAAACACACAAGGGCTATTACACAAAACATCAAAGAGAAAAGCACAAGAGAAACAGCCAGTGACCACACAGGAGTTAAGAGCCCAGAAGCTACAGGCTGCTGTGGTGGCTTGCCCTGTGACATCTCCTTGTGGACTGGGCAAGGACTCAGATGTGGTGAGTCGATGCTGCTCTCCTTGAGAGTCCATCATTGCATCTGGACCCTTGACCCCTCCATGGGCACTGAGGCTGCACTGCGGCCCAGTGTTGGCTGCCCTGGCCCTTGGCAGACTGGAGGCTGTGGTGGGCAGCTCCCCTGGGAAGGGCAGGAGACAGCAGGGTAGAAGTTAGAGGAGACAGGAGCAATGCCAAAGGGGCTCTGCACATAAAACTGGCCAGAAGCCAGGTGGTAGGGAGGTGGGGCAGGTGGGTTCCTAGGATCATTGTTTGGCCAGGGTCCCACTCTCTGGGTGCTGTCATGTTGCTGCATCTGAATGACCTGGAGGGTCAGCATGGGGTAAGAGTGATAACTCTGTGTAGGGTAGGATCCTGGGACTGGATTAATCTTCCTGGTCTAGATAGCTCTTCTTTCAACTGATGATCCTGAAACATAGTTGAGCACCGTGGCCTGCCTCAACAGGCTGTAAATTTATAGTCTTTTTTTTAAGCAATTGGGGTTAAGTAACTTGCTCAAGGTTACACGGCCAGTTATTTCTGGGTGTGGTACTGAGTATCTGAGCCCGGATTTGATCCCCAGGTCATCCCGACACTGGAGCCAGTGCTCTTACTCGCTGAGACACCTGGCTGCCCCTACTTTAAAGCATTCTTGCTGAAAAAAACAGAGTTGAACAGAAAATTTGACATTCAGATACAAGAAGCAAGAGAAGCATGAGAAGGTAAACAGGGAAAAGAAATCATAAGGAACTTATCAAAGTTGAACTATTAACATTCCTACATTGAAAAACAATAATTGTAACTTAGGAAACTTTTCTCAGTAGTTGAAGGGAATAGAAATATATGAATATATATGTATGTATATATATGTCTATATATGAGGATATATGGACATATGAATACATATGTGAATGTGTATATATATGTTTACAGGTTTACATAGATAGAGGGCACAGGACCAATTTAACAGGAAGGGATGATACTTAAAAGGTGAAATTAAGAGGTGAGAGAGGAATATAATGAGAGGAGATGGGGAGAGACAGAATGGGGTAAACTATCTCATACAGAAGAGGCAAGGGAAAATGGTTACAATGGAGGAGAAGAATAGGAAAGCAAAAGGGAATGGGTTAATCTTATTCCCATTGAATCTGGCTTGAGGAGGGAATGAAATACACAGTAAATAGGGTATGTCACCCTGCAGGAGAGTAGGGGGGAGAGGGGATAAGAGGGGGGATGATGGAAGAGAGGGCAGGCTTGGGGGGGAGAGAAGTTGGAAGCACACCTTTTGAAAAGGGACGGGATCAAAGTAGAGAATAGAACAAGTGGGAGGTAGGATAGGAGGGAGGGAAATAGAGTCAGTCTTTTACAATATATCTGCTATGTTATTGTTTTGCATTAGCCACACATGTACATCCTATACTAAACTGCTTATCTTCCCAGTAAGTGTGGGTGACAAGGGAGGAAGGGAATGAATCTGGAATTCAAAGTTTTGAAATCAAATATGTATGTGTGTGTATGTATATATATATATATATATACATACACACACACACACACATACACACACACACATATATATATATACTATTATCAATACTATTTTACATGTAATTGGGAAATAAGATATACAGGCACTGGGGCATAGAGATCCACAGGAAAAGTCGAAAGGGGTATGGGAGAAAACATGGGAGAGAGCAGATTGGAGGAAGGGATATCTGTGGGACTGCTATTTTTGGGGGGTGGGTAGGGGAAAAATGGGGAGAAAATTTGTAACTCAAAATCTGGCAGAAATGAATGATGCAAATCAGAAGTTAATAAAGCATTTGAAAAAAAATAATTTAGAACATGATTTTGTGAAGGAGGTGTCAAGATACTATTAGGAGACACTGTTTTCCAGAGCTAAGACCCAGCAAACAAACTGTGCCCTAAACTTGGTATGGCAACAATCCTTTTGCGTTCACCTTCTGGAACTGATGGTTCCTTAGCTCAGGTAAGCACCAACAGGTACAGACATAAAGCCCTGCTATGAACGGACTTTTTGTCAGTAGCAACCTTGCCTCACTGTTGCTTTTGTGTCTTACTACTGTTACTATACTACCTCGTTTAACTTTTTAGTCACAAGTATATAGATCAAGGTTCAACCACACTAAAGTGGGTCCCCTGTCATGTGTGGCCTTGTTTGCAAGCCATTTCCCTCACTTTGAAATTAAACTTCTGTTTGATTTCTGACTGTCCTGTCTCTAGCCTCCTCTGTTCTGCCCCAGTCACCCACAGGTTAGAGGTCAATTCCATCTAGTTGACAGAGATAATGTGGCATAGGAGATCAAGTCCAAAGTTAAAATCCTCTCTCTGACAGACAAGGAGTAGCTGAGTGACCATGGGCAAACTATTTAATCTCTAGGTGCCTTACATCCATAGGACTTATCTACTAATTCATAGCAATATACCTTGATAAGATCACATATCTCTTCCAAAAATATCATCATACAATATCATCTAAAATATCTTGACTTTTTTTTAATCATAAGAAAGATAATGGTAAAGGAAAGGGAATGAACTTTCTTAAAACTAAATTTGGTTAAATTTATCATCACCTCAGAAATCACACATACTTTGTGTAGTCATTTGTCCATATATGATGGGGGGGCCACTTGAGTGACCCTAGCATTTTAACCACAGAAAGGGAGCAAGAAAGAAAGAAGAGTGGAGAAAAAGAAAGGAAGAGAAAAGAGGGAAGGACAGAAAGAGCTAGAATTTTTTTGTAATCACTGATAGCCACACTAAAGTTTTATGCATATATAATTTTAAACTTTTTAAATGTGTTTTCTTGGGTTTGCATTATTGGGAAGTATTTTTAAACTTGTACCAAATTTTTAGGAGAGGTACATTTCTGGAAATGAAATCCTGTATTTGAGAGATCCATAAAACGATCTAGGAAGTCAAGTTTCCATACCAAAACCATTTATCTTAATTTATAATGACCTCCCCCACATATGCCAAAAACATCTGAAAAGCTAGCAGCCACAGGGCTGTCCATCTTCTACTCTGAGGCCTCAGCCTGTTTTATAAAAACCATTTCCATAATCAAATACCAAGAAAATGCTTGCTCTTGACCCTGAAACATAAATGTGAATGCAAACTAAGTATGAGTAATGTTCTCCCGTGGCAAATATTTGTAAATCTAGTTTGCATACAGAAATCTAGGAGGTTTTGCCTGCCTTGCACAACATTATGCTGGTGGGTTGGTAACCTCTTAGACCCTGAACTCCATCAGCTAGGCTGAGTGATCTCTGGAGGCACTTGCTAGTCCTGGCAGCAGTCATCCACCATAGATTATAGGGGAAGAAGACAGTATGATGAAAAAGAGAGAGGAAGTGACAAAAGAAGAAAAGGAAAGACAGAGAGAGGAGAGAAAGAGAGCAAGAAAGAGATGATATTGTGAGTGGTTCAGAGACACCAATGTTGTGGAATTTAAGGTAGAGGTTATCTAGGGTAATTCAATAAACATTTGAATTCATTACAAAGTGCAAAGCACTTTTGAGTGTGAAATCTTTGAAGCTCTTCTTAATTAAAAAATAATAAATTACTTAATATGAACAAGTTTAATTTTCTCAGAGTTCACAGTAACTAAAAATAAATATGCAATGTATTTTGGTATTGCCAAAGAGGTATGTGAGTATCTATCCAGAATCAGAGAAATTTATACTGGAAGGGATTTTGGATAGCAATTTAATCCAAATGCCTCAAGTTACAGATGAGGAAACAGCACTGGGAAATTAAGTGACTTAGACAGGATAAAACAGTAACTTTGCTGTCAAAAGCAAGACTTGTATTTCTGCATTATCTTCATGTAGTCTTCTCTCTGAGAGCCAGCCCTGTCTCCACCTCACCATGTTGCCTCTCCCTAGGCACTGGATGCTCTATAATAAACTAAAAAACATATGGATTTTTTAAAAGAGGGAAAGGGAGAAGGAATGGAAAAGGAATGGAGTATAAGAAGAGGAAGGAAAGAGGGACAAAACAGGGGAGAAAAAGAGGTAAAGAAGAAAGAGAAGAGGAGAGAGAAAGGGAAAATAAGAACAGAACCAAGAAAAACCTAATATGGCTTGTTAGGTAGTACACTATAGTGGGAAAATCTCTAAAGACATGAAGTGAAACTGTTGGCATTGGCCCCTGAAATGTTTCAATATAGTTTTCTCATGTGACCACGTAAGTAAAACCTCAAGCAGACTTTGACAAATATTTTGCTCTAAACTTCCCCAATCCAAAGGTGTTTTTTTTAATATTTTTTGTAAATAGTATTTTATTTTTCCAATTACATGTAAAAGTAGTTTTCAACATTCATTTTTATAAGATTTTGAGTTCCAGGGGCAGCTAGGTGGCACAGTGAGTAGAGCACTGGCCCTGGAGTCAGAAGGACCTGAGTTCAGATCTGGCCACAGACACTTAACATACACACACCCCCCAAAAAAAAAAAAAAAAAAAAACAGTGTGACCTTGGGCAAGTCACTTAACCCCAAGTGCCCTCCAAAAAGCAAAAAAAAAAAAATTAAAAAAGATTTTGAGTTCCAAATTTTTCTCTCTTCCTTCCTCCCCTCCCCCCACCCCAAGACAAAATATAATATAATATGATGAAAAATAAATTAAATAAAATAAAAATAATATGCTTCAATCTGCATCTAGACTACATAGTTCTTTCTCTGGATGTGGAAAGCATTTTCCATGAGTCATTAGTAATTGTCTTGGATCATTCTTATTGGTGAGAAGAGCTAAGTCATCTATAGTTGATCACTGCACTATATTGTTGTTACTGAGTACTATGTTCCCCTGGTTCTGCTCACTTCACTCAGCATCAGTTCATATAAGTCTTTCCAGGTTTTTCTAAAATCCACCTATTCATCATTTCTTATAGCACACTAATATTCCATTACATTCATATACCACAACTTGTTCAGCCATTCCCCAAAATTTTCATTTCTTTGCCACCACAAAAGAGATTATATATATATATATATATATATATATATATATATATATATATATATATATATATAATTTTTTTTTACATGTAGGTCCTTTTCCCTTTTTTATGATCTCTTTGGGATACAGACCTAGTAGTGGTATTGCTGGACCAAAGGGTATGCACAGTTTGATTGTCCTTTGTTCATAGTTTCAAATTTTTCTCCAGAATGGTTTAATCAGTTCACAACTCTACCAACAATGCATTAGTGTCCCAATTTTCATACATCAAAGGCTGTTTTCAAAGGAAATTCTTTTGTTTATTTATAATTCACTTACAGTTTGTTATAAAGCTTTTTGGTAAGTGTAATCACAAAGTCCCACTTTCATCATACCTTTCAATCAGTAGGAAACAGATTTCAGCCAATGAAAGAAATGGACACTTATCCAGCTGGATTCAAAACTCAGAATTTGCCAGGAATCTGTGGTTCTTCTCTTGGAAAAGTGCCTGCCTTTTTCTTAGACTAGCTGTCACTTACACAAGCACCAATCTTTTTACAAATTCAACACCCTAATGACTCTCAAATTTCATAGAACTTTTGAGTTGGCAGGAACCTCAGAAACCCCCGGATTTTACAAAAGAAGAAACTGAGGTCCAGAAAGGGGAAGCAAGTTGCCCGGCCTATTAGAAACTAGGTCATGACGGGGTGGGTACTAGAACTCGTGTTTCTCAATTATCAGACCAGGGCTTTTTCCACTTCACCATAAAACTGTAGGTATATTTGCTGTCCCCAAGAATCAGTTAAATCTAATAATAACCATTCTGTTCTTTGGGCTTGCCTCCCACTGATTATCTATTAGTTCTGAATTGTAATGGATGCATTTTTTTAATTGATAAGAAAGTTTAATGTACTCAGTTATTATACTGTCAGCTTCTGTAGGCACTGACAGGAACACCTGAATAAACAAAAACAGCTCAAAGTTCTGAGGTGGGATTAAACCTGAAACATCAACTAACTTCAAAGAGACTGTTTGACTATCAGTGCCTTTGAAAGTGGCAATGGCCCTATTCTGGAATGCTGAGATATTGGGAAAGAAGGAAATTGGACCCTTCAATATCTCATATTGGACCATAATCTATTGGGGCCAGGTAAGTTTATTTCATTAACTAGAGGAAAGGCTTAAAACCTGCTCCACAAGTAAATTGTTTTTTTCTTTGAATTCATTTTGGAACACAGGCATGGACAAGACCATTTCTGGCTAAACACCAGACATTGCCTTCTGCACAGACACAAATGACTATCTGGGTGAACACAACACAGAATATGGTGCTCTTTGCAAAAGCAGAGATGGCAAAGCCTGTGAAAAGTAAATTAACTCTTTCAGGGAGTGGAACTGGTGAGTTCCAATAAAAAGACAGCAAACACATTCATGAGAATGCCATGGCGTAATCAATAGAGAGCTGGCCTTAGAGTCAGGAAGTTGCTGTTCAAGTGCGGCCTCTGAAACATACTGGCTGTGTAACCCTGGGCAACTCAATCAACTCTTCAGTGCCTTAGGAAACTCTCTAAGATAATAAATCGCAAAGCAAGTGCCCAACTGCTCTAATAGAGGAAATTTCCTCATAGAGACAAACATACAAACTTGGGGTTTCTGCTCCTTTCTAGGATTCTGTGCCAGATGTAAGAGGGTTGCGTGCCTTCAAAGGCACTTACCTCGGTCTCATTTTTCACATGGAAGAGGGATTATACTTGTTCTCTTTGTCTTAAAATGAGATAATGTGGGGTGGCTAGGTGGCGCAGTGAATAGAGCACCAGCCCTGGAGTCAGGAGGACCTGAGTTCAAATCCGGCCTCAGACACTTAACACAAAAACTAGCCATGTGACCTTGGGCAAGTCACTCAACCCCAACTGCTCTCCAAAAAAAAAAAAAAAGAGCTAATGTTTGGTTAACACATTGCCAAGCACATAGAGGTGCTATATAAATACATATTCCCTTCCTCTTTCCTGCCTTGAGACAGAAGGTCCAGGAGACAGTTGAACCTACTGTAAAAGTCTCCCAAGTATAAAATCAATAAAAGCTCTCCAGAAGTAGAATCGACACTCTCATGAGAGAGGTAGATCAGCGGGAGGGAAATGGAGGAGGAGAGGAGAGACTAAAGGAGCCTGGCTTCGGGATGCTATAGAAGGAACACATATTTCAAGTGGAGTTGGATTGAATGGCCTCTGAACAGTCTTCCATTTGTGATTCTAGAATGTAGAGACAGGAAGTATCTGTAGTCAAAAACTGATGGGTAGGGGGGCCAGGTAGCAAAGCGAGTAAGAGCACCAGCTCCAGTGTCAGGATGACCTGGGGATCAAATCTGGGCTCAGACACTTAGCACCCACCCAGAAACACCTGGCTGGGTAACCTTGAGCAAGTTACTTAACCCCGATTGCTTTAAAAAACAAACTGATGCATAGATAGTCTCAAAAATTATGTGGTCTTAAAAAAATTATGTAGTCTTTTCTGTTGGAAGATAATGTTTCTGCTAGTCTTTTATAGAAGTGTGGCATGATCAGGAGTCCTTTCTATACCATAGAAATGTGTGGAACTGATATTGATATGTCATGGAATCAAAGATGTGAAGCTGAAGTTTTCAAATGTCATCTAATGCAAATGCAAATCTCCCACTCTGCAGATGAAGAAACTGAGGCTCAGGGAGGTTTAGTGACTGGCACAAGGTTGCCTGCTAGTGTCTGGGATGGGATATGCACACAGGTCCTCCATATCTAGAGCTAGCATTCTCTCTACTGCACCTTAATGGCTCCCTGCATTTAAGTTTATGCTCCTAAAGCACAGGTCTGACCATGTCACTCCTCATAGCTGCAAGCCTTTCTTGCCACTAAGATAAAATATAATCTCTAATATTTGTCATTTATAGCCCTGCACAGCCAGGCTTCAGCCTGCCTTTCCAGATCATTTCCATTTCTCTCCTTCATGTTACTCTGCATCTGGCTTGGAATCCCAAGCTACCTTCAAAGCTCAGGTTAAATGCCACTCCCTACATGAGGCCTCTCCTGATTTCCACATTTGTTACTGCTCTTAAACCACCCCTATCTCCTAACCTTACTTTGTATTTATATAGTGGATAGAGAATCTTCCTTGGAATAAAGATTGCCTGAATTTAAGTCTCACCTACATGAGCCCTGCATCAGCCCCAACTCAGCCTTCTCCTGACTCCTGACTTCTTTCTTTGATCCAGTAACAGCCCCAGTCCTGGTCACCTGCTTCTCAGCTTTTCTTCATCCTAGGGTTGAGGATACAAACCATCTACCTCAAAGCTGGACCTTGAGGCAGGACCTCAGAGGGTCACATCATCAGAGCAACTGTCTCCAATGACTGATAACCTGCACGTGCCCATTTCTTGATGGTTAGCATGCTCCCCTACCCTTATACACTAGTGATTCTGAAACCACAGTTCTTTAAGAAAGGCACTCAACCTTTCAGTTCTCTAGGCATATATTATGAACAAATGAATGAATGAAAAAAGAGTGGTGGCCAGTGAAGGGCTCTTTAGTTTAGATACAGAGGTTCCCAAACTTATTTGGCCTACCACCCCCTTTTCAAAAGAAAATTCCTGAGCACATCCCTTCCCCAAAAATCTACTTTCTTTAACCCTTTAAAAAATTTTTGACATTTGCATCATTTCAAAATTTTTTTTAATTTTTTTCACAGCCCAACTGTCTTGGTAGAACCTACTATTAAATGTTCTGTGTGAGGATTTACATCTCAAAACTCCACAATCACTAACGGAATGTGTAATGTAATAATTTATTGTAAATTTGTGTGGGGTTTTCCTGCACTGGAATTTTGATGATGCAATATTGGGTTGTGTAACCATATCCTATCATACTATAAACAAGTCATTACATGCACATATTCCTGCTGATACCTGCTGGACTTCCTGACAATGCTTGATGTGCTTGCCTGCCAATACTTGCTTGTTAAGACCTGTTGATGGACTTGACTGATGGTAATGGTAATGTAATTTGAATTTGAAGACCCCTTTGTGTTGGCAAAAGTAGCAGGTACTTAACACTTAATAACTGATCAAGCCTCTCACTGAGGGAACAGAAGATATGAACTCCTGTCTCCTGTTACTGACATAACAGGAAGGGGTTGGCTGAAGGAAGTAGCTAATACTATGTATATAAGAAAAGCTCCCAGGGGCGGCCAGGTGGCTCAGCAAGTAAGAGTACTAGCCCGGCTCCAGTGTCAGGATGACCTGGGGATCAAATCCAGGCTCAGATACTTAGCACCACACTCAGAAATAACTGGCCATGTAACCTAGAGCCGTTACTTAACCCCAATTGCTTTAAAAAAAAAAAAAGAAAGAAAGAAAGAAAAGCTCCAGAGAGGCACAGTCAGAATTTCCTTGAGACCAAGATCTGGTGGCAGAACAGCTACAGAAGAATGGAGAACTGAGTCCTGAGAACTTGTAGTGGCAGAACTTCTTCTGAACAGGATCCCAGGAGCCCAGAGCCCGGAGCCCAGAGCCAGAAGGCCAGAAGTCCAGGAGCCAGGAACCCAGGTGACTGAAGCATAACTGGGATGCTAAGACTTTGTTTGTGGCTTGGTTGAGCCTTGAATTCCCTGGAGCAGAAATGGTGAGATCTGACATGGACCAGACCCTGTGAAATTCAGTGTGGAGCAGGACCTTCCCAGAGAGCTGGTCAGGGAACTGGGAGCTGTCTGTCATTGAACCCAAGTGACAGTCTGGTGAATCCAGGTAGAATCTGGGACCCTGGAAGGGGATCCAGGGAATCTGAGAACAGGCCCCAAGTCAAGATGAAAAGACCTCTCCTTGAGTACTGAGTAATTATGGAATTATAGTTTACTAGTGACCTAAGGGGTGGAGGGTTTTGTATATGATACTTAGTAAGACTTTGCTGAATAAGTAACTGATTGTACTTTGAGTTCTTTGAGATATTGTTACTGATAAGTGACTGATTGAATTAATTTAATTATATTCTGGAAAGCTTCTGTGCATGGCATTACATTGATCAGTTATAACTTGCATTTTGTGTGTTTACTTGGAAAATAATGTAATTGCTATGACTTTAATTCTGTTATACAACAGATGAAACACATGCAAATGGTTTTTCAAAATTTTCTTATCTTCTCTTCTTTCCCTATGCTTCCATGGCCCCCTTATTTCTATTCAATGACCCCCAATTGCACCCAAGGCTAATACCACCCCCCCATCATTCCAGTGCCCCTCAGGGAGTGGTATCACCCACTTTGGAAACCTATGAAAGTTACTGGGATTGTGAGTGGGGCCATAGGGAATAGATCAACACATCCCAATGGAAAATGGTGACAGAGTTCATTTGAGCATGGTTCATATTTCCTTAACTGGAGGGGGAAAGTGGAGAAGGAAAGACAATGATTGCTAAGAAGTTTATAGAGAAGCGAATGCACAAAGCATAGCTGGCGTTTTCCTGAAATAGTGTAGAAAGGCACTCACAAGTCAGGAGAGTGGGGCCTCCAGAGTACTGTCCCTCACGTGGGCCAAAAGGCTCCCACATAACTTTATTAGTAGTGGACATTTCCTCACCAGGAGCTCCCAATCCAGTAAAATCTCAGGTCCAAAACAACAACAAAAAGTATATTTCCTTATCTGTACATGCTTACCTGTACCCCACCCCAAGGAGAATGTAAGTTCTTTGTGAGAAGCACCGTTGCCTTACGTATATTCATTACCTAGTAAAATGCCTGCTGAAAATGACTGTACAATGGCACATGATATGAAGATCACCTCTGATTCACCACTAAAGTTTCCATCTGATCAGTCTTTGCTCCATTAAGTTCAGATTGCAGCATGAAAAGTTGGCCCATCCCCCACTTAGCGGTATCAAAGTCAATGTTTAAGAGCATGCTCTGGCATGTCCCTAAATATATGTGCTTTCACCCAGTCACTCATCACACTGAATCATACCTCCTTCTTGACATTCCTTCTCCATGCTTTTTCTACACAGAGAAACTTGACTGTGAAAAGTATGGCTTTGGGACGGCTAGGTGGTGCAGTGAATAGAGCACCGGCCCTGGAGTCAGGAGGACCTAAGTTCAAATCTGGCCTCAGACATTTGACACACTTACTAGCCATGTGACTTTGGGCAAGTCACTTAACCCCAATTGCCCTCCAAAAAGCAAAAAAAAAAAAAAGTATGGCTTCTTTGGTCCTGGATGGTCTGGGTTATAAGACCTTTTGTCTTTTACTATCATACATTTCCAGAACTGGCTCAACATGTATTACTTAGCATCACTCATAGGTACCAGCACTGACACTGCTCTAGAGGTCTCATGCAATATCTAAGTCTCATGGCCTATTGAGAAGGCCAGATGCCACTTTTCACTTTTCGCCCTTTAGTTTGAGGCTGTACCATCCCCACATTCTGCCAGTCTGCCAAGGGACATAGGTAAATCATAGAGTTAACATCCTAGAAAACTGCATATGTCACATGGAAGATAAGGGATTCACCCATAGTCAATGCATTGGAGGGGAGATTTTAAACCCATATTTTTCTGATTCTAAGGCCAGCTCTCTATCCATTGTGCCACAGTGGCTGAATTACTGTGTTGCCAGTAACATATTTAAGTTAATTATTTCTTGGCTTATATGAAAAGTTTGCTAGGTCAATATATTAGCTTGGGTTTGCTTAGACCTAGCATCAGTCCCAGGTGTCTATACCAGTCCTGCCGAGTGATTCATGAGAGACTGTCTGGCACAGTGGGAATCCAGAGATCTGGGCTTGGATCTACAAAGCCTTGGGCAAATCATTTACCCTTTCTGTGCCTTAGTTTTGCATTTATAAAATTAAGGAGTTTGACTTTGTGACCTCTAACTTCCCTTCTTTCTCCCTATCTATGATCCAAAGGAGTGGGGGAAAAGACTTGGGTGGAAAGAAAGAAATAAAAACATTTATCTAGAATAGAGAAAAGAGGTAGAAATCATCTAAAGGAGAAAAAGAATATAGTAATAGGCACTTACATAGCCAGATTTAAACTCTGGTCTTCCTGCCTCCAAACTGGGCACTCTACCATTTTACAGATGAAGACCCTTAGACTCAAGAAGTTAATGACTGGGGCAGCCAGGTGGCTCAGTGAGTAAGAGCACTGGCTCCAGTGTTGGGATGACCTGGGGATCGAATCCGGGCTCAGATACTTAGCACCACACCCAGAAATAACTGGCCATGTAACCTTGAGCAAGTTACTTAACCCCAATTGCTTTAAAAAAGAAAAAAGAAGTTCATGACAACTAGTAAGTGTTGGAGGCACAATTCGAAGGCAGGTCTCTTCTGACTCCAAGCCTGGTACTCTATCTACTACACCACACTGAAACAAGGAAAAAAATTATTTAGACCACTGGTCATAATTGCACAAAAACTTTTGAACTAAGTCTCTGTTAATTCAACCCCATTTTTTAAACTTTTATTTTATTTTTTGCAAAATGGCTCAAGGATTTGAGACACATCCAACTGAAATGCTTGGTCTTATAGGCCTAATGAATTCTAGCTAATGCTCAAAGGAACTGAATACTATCAAATCACATAATTTAATTGGACATGGGCATATTTCTTTGTTTTGTGAGGACACTAAAGAAAAAATTACTGAATAGATTAGTTTAACTTTTATTAAAGTTTCAAGGAAGCTGCCCTAGTTTGAAAGCTTTTTTTTATTTGAAACTCAATTCTTTTGTTATTGTTTCCTTCCCTCCCTATTCTTTCTACCCCATTTTGAAAATTCAATTAGGCTTTTATTGCCTTCACTAGACAGGAGGAGAGTAACTAAAGACCTCCACAAACTTGGTCAGCACAAGTGGCAATAATTATAAAGATCAAAGGACGCAGAGCTGGAAGAATGGTTGTTGCTTACATTGTCCAATCAATGTGCATCGTTCATTGGCAGGAACACAGGTGCTGGAATCAAAAGACCTGAGTGCAAATCCTGCCTTTGACAGTTATCTGTATGACCTTAGGAAAGTCAATTAATCCCATTGGGCCTCTGTTTTTACTTCTGTAAACAAAGGATTGAAGGGTAGATGACCCTTTCACAGCCCAAACTGGCTTGGTAGAACCCACTATTAAACATTTGGTGTGAGGATTTACATCTCAAAACTCAACAATTACTAAAAGTCTAGGCCTGATTTATTGTTTTAAAAAAGTGTTAAAGGGGCACCTAGGTCAGGAGTCAGGAGGACCTGAGTTCAAATCCAGCCTCAGACACAATACAAAAAACTAGCTGTGTGACCATGGGCAAGTCACTTAACCTCAATTGCCCTACCTTTCCCCTTCCAAAAAAAAGCAACAACAACAAAAAAGAAAGTGTTAATAATGCAGATAAATCTTTAAAAATGTGTGCCCATATGTGGGGCAGGGGATAAGAGCCCAGGTGTTAGACATTTACCAGCCCATCTCTCTACTGTTCTACTTGAACTCAGCAGGACCACAGCAGAAGGCTCAGAGAATAAAGGCATCACCAAACTGGGAGCTCAGTGAGAGGAGGAGGAAAAGGAGAAGCATTACTTTCATTTATATTGTACCTTAAGTTTTGCAAAGCACTTTATACCCATTACCTTATTTGAGCCTCACAATACTTCTGCCTCTTCTCTTTTCACAGAAGAGGATATTAAGGCCCAGAAATGGGAAGTGACTAGCCCAAGTTCTTACATGTACTAAATAACTGAACTCGGATGCTTCAAGTCACAATCTTAATATCTTTCCCTTAAACCACTGTGAATTTTTAAACTACTGTCCATTTCATATAACCCAAAGAATGTCAGAACTACTGTTTAGACAAGAGTCCAATCAGAAGGATAGCCACCCTGTCAATATTAAAAAATGAAAGGTACTTTATTAGTAATTATTTTAAATTAAGAATTACTTTAAATCTCCAGCTTTTCATTGCAGTGTCCATTTATGTTAAGAAGTAAGTTACAATTAATTAGTATACAAGAATGGAATACTATTGTGCTATAAGAAATAACAAGCAGGCAGAGTTCAGGAAAACCTGGAAAGACTTACAAGAACTGATGCAAAGTTAAGTGAGCAGAACCAGGAGAACATTGTACACAGTAACAGCAACATTGTGCAATGATCAACTATAAATGACTTAGTTCTTCTTAGCAATACAATGATCCAAGACAATTACAAAGGACTAATGGTGGTAAATGCTATCCACTTTCAGAGAAAAAACTAATGGAGTATGAATGCAGGTCAAAGCATACTGTTTTCACCGTGTGTGTGTGTGTGTGTGTGTGTGTGTGTGTGTGTTTCTTTTGGTCTGTTTCTTCTTTCACAACATGATTAATATGGAAATATGTTTTACATAATTGCATATATATAACCCATATCAAATTGCTTACTGTTTTAGGGAGGGGGGAAGGGATAGAGTAGGAGAAAATTTGGAATGCATTTTTTAAATGGATGTTAAAAAACGTCTTTATATGTCATTGGAAAAAACACTAATTAAACTAAAGATAAGTGACCCATAAAAAATGAACAAACAGTGCTCAGAGACTGGGTACTCCAAGGAGTAGTATTCATTCATTCAGTACAGAATGCAAACACTAAGCCAATGTGAATAGGGAGCTGCTCCATTCCCAGGCAGGAGAGAAGTGGCATTTTCCTGGATCTGCCCTCTCCAATCATCTGCCAGGCTTATCGCAAAATTATGAGAATTAACTTTCATTTCCCAGGTCTCACGTTGGTGAACTGCCGTTCTTGAAAATGCTCATTCACTGCAAAATTGCCAGTGAACTTTTCCTGATATTGAAAAACAATAACAACCAAGCAGATGGAAATGGTGAACAAATTTCCACTTGTATAACTTGACATTAAATGAATCCAAGGATGATTTATTTTAGCAGTACCAGTGATCTCTGACATCACTGATTTAAGAGACATTGGACAAGCATAATCCTGGCTAGCTTTGCTACCAAAAGCCAACAGCATTTAAATGAATTGTGGCAATAAAAATTCCCCTGTTATCTGCTGTTAAATGCCCAGTCAAATAATTATTTGGCAATAATAGGAGGCATCAGGGTCTTGGACACAAAATTCTTTAGTGAACTGTAATCACTTAGAAATCCCAAGGATAGTCCTAGTCCTGCCCTTAATTTGCTCTGTAATCTCAGGCTAGTGCTATTGTCTCCCCTCCAGTATATGGTGTTGATGCTACCTGACCCATTCTACCTTACAGGGAAATTGGGAGATCAAGGCTTTGCTACATACCCCATCCATTACTCACCTGGGCAGTTCAGCAAAAACAATTGAGTAGTTGTGGGTCAAGTTGTCTCCATAAAACAGAATTGGGGATAATATCTCTAAACAAGATATAAATATCTGCAAATGTATTCATTTTGGAAATATTTATACTTCAAATGTAAACCCATAGCCAGGTCTTCTTCCTTTCTTAAGGTCTTCCTCTCTACCTTTCTTAAGGTAAATGAGAACCTTGAATTTCTTGTGTGAACTTTCTTTTTTATTAAGTTTCTTTCAATTAAAAAAAAAGCAAATTTTCCATCCTTTCCATTCCCCCAAACACTGAATAAGGGGGGAAAAAACTCTCACAAGTAAGTGATAAATCTTCACCTTTCTCCCAGGGAGCCAGTTAGCAAAATTCTTCTGTACCAACAAAGACAAGCACAGAGGTCCTAAGAAATCTTGATATTTCCCAGTAGAATAATTTTTTAATGCTTTTTGGATGTCTTTTGTCTTTCCATCACAGCCATGCCCTACCACCACCTCCAGGTTGGGCCCTCTCTTGTGACAAATAAAAACAATTATAAACACAATCATCTGAGTGGTCAAATAGCTGACAGATAAAATGGATAGAGTACTGGGTCTGGAGTCAGAAAGACCCCAGTTTAAATCTTCCTTCAGACACTAACTTTGTGACCTTGGGCAAGTCACTTAATCTGGGTCTCAGTTTCCTCAACTGTAAAATAAAAATAGTCATACTACCCACCTCACAGGGTTTTTGCAAGGATCAGATAAGATTATATTTGTTAAGCATCCAGTTCAGAGCCTAGCACATAATAGGTACTTAATAAATGTTCCCTTACCCCTCTGATACAGAAACCAAGTCTGACAAGGTATACAATACTCTGTCCTAATAGTCCCCTATCTTTCTGTCATAAGGAGAAATATATCATTATCTTTTCTCTGGGAACTTCATTATTTCTTCCAGTAGATTTCTAAAATAAGTTGAGAACTAATGAATGAATTTGTTTCCTCAAGACCACTAGCTTGTATTTTAAAAGTTTTTTTATAATTTTTATTTTTTCATGTGACAGGTAGTTTTTATTAAACTGTCCCTCCTACTATCCTCCAGCAAAGCAAAAAAAAAAAAAATATTAAAACAAAAACAAAGCCCTCAGTACACAGTCACATGGTCCAGCAAAGCAAATTCTCACATTAGCCATGTCTGAAAATGTATGTCTCTTCATTTCAAGTTCTTTTTCATTCTTTTCAACTTGTAGTTAATTACATCATCAATCAGAGGGCTAGTCTTTCTAAGCTATTTTTCTCTATAAAGCTGTTATCATTATATGAAATGTTCTCCTAGTTCTGCTCACTTTCCTCTGCTTTACAGGTTTCCCGTTTCCTCTGAAACTGTCCATTTCATCATTTCTTATGGCACACTAATATCTCATTACAATTTAGCCATCCCCTTACAGAACACATCCTTAGTTGTTTTTTTTTTTCTTTTGCCCTACACCAAAAGAACCATTAGAAATATTTTTGTGCATATAAATCTTTTTCCTCTTTCTTGGATTTCTTTCAAATTTGGTCTTTAGCCACAACATAGATACAGCTTCTGAATATACATCATCCTAAACGAATACATTATTAACAAAATTAAAATCCAGAGCATTTGTTCCAAAAACATATACAAAAAGAGATTGCTGTCAAATCAAGAAATACCCAACGGACCAAAGCATTTTTTCTTTAATATTTAGCTCAAACTCCAATCAAAACATACACTACAACCACCAATGTTGTCTATGATGGAAATATTTCCTGACCCAAGGTGCCTGGCTGGCACAGTGACCTTCCTTCTACAAATAAGTGAGAACACAGACCAACAAATCCTTTTCCTCCTCCAGGTTTAGAATAAGCAAAAAACGACAAACAGTATTATGCATAGTCAATACTGGTAGAAGTCTATTAACTCTTCATTTGAAGTTACAATTAGACTATCAGTTCTTTTTTTAAGTTAATTTATTTATTTTTAGTTTTCAACATTCACTTCCATAAGTTTTAAATTTTCTGCCCCTCCCTCCCCAAGATGGCATGCAATCTGATATAGGCTCTACATATGCGTTCCTATTAAACATTCCTATTTTCACAATAGTCTTGTTATATAGAAGAATTATAATGAATGGGAGAAAGAAAGAAAAAAAGAAAGAAAATAGCCTGCTTCACTCTACATTCAGACTCCATAGTTCTTTCTCTGAATGTGGACAGTACCTTCCATCATGAGTCCTTTGGAATTGCTTTAAGTCCTTGCATTGCTGAGAAGGGCTAAGTCTATCAAAATCAGTCATAGCACACTGCGGCTGTTACTGTATACAATGTTCTCCTGGTTCTACTCACCTCACTCAGCATCAGTTCATTATAAGTCTTTCCAGGTTTTTCTGAAATCTGCCTGTTCATCATTTATTATAACACAATAGTATTCAATTACATTCATATACCACAACTTGTTCAGCCATTCCCCAATTTCTATTCTATGTTCACCCATCTCCTCAATTTCTAGTTCTTGGACACCACAAAAAGAGCTGCTATAAATATTTTTGTATATGTAGGTCCTTTTCCCATTTTTATGATCAGTTTGGGATACAGTCCTAGAAGTAGTATTGATGGGTCAAAGGGTATGCACATTTTTATAACCCTTCAGACATAGTTCAAAATTGGTCTCCAGAATGTTTGGATCAGTTCAAAACTCTACCAACAATGAATGTGTTCCAACTTTCCCACATCTTCTCCAACACTTATAATTTTCCTATCTTGTCATGTTAGCCAATCTGATAGGTGTGATGTGGTACCTCAGAATTGTTTTGATTTGTAGACTATCAGTTCTACATCGATTAGAAAAGAGGTCCTTGATTAATTTTTCATTTTCATTTCTTTAAAACTTGGAGAAAAAGTGTTTATGAGTAGGTGGAGTCAGAGGAGGACAATGAGAAATGATGTAGCTCACAGTGAAGTCCTTCACAGAGGAAGGACTATGGGCTTCAGATGAATGGTTGCATCCCCCTTCTCACAGTAGCTCCCTGCAAATCATAAGGGGAGAGAAAGGGAGGGTGGCAATCACAGGAGAAGGACACATGGCTATTGACAATCATTTTAGGTGTTCATTTCCATCTGAGAGTTTAGGTAGAAAGATTCTCGTGACTTCTATTTCTGTAGAGACCCATTCAAAGATGTGCTGGTCAATGTTGAATTGGCCTGGGAGGAACTGGCAATGTTGAAATGTATGCACAGCACACTTAAAAGTTTAACCTACAACAGTAGGATTTTTATTTTATTTTTTTTTATTTATTCATCACTTTCTTAACTATACTCAACCAAACAAATCAAGCCCTGGTTTGCTAATTTGAAGGGTATTCACACTTAAAATATAGCAATGGGCACTCAAGAACCAGTGGGCTCTTGGGCATACCCTGGGCCCATCTCAAACTCTTTTCCTCCTTACTCCCCACAAACTAAAAATTAAAAAGCCATGTATGATATTAATTCATTGTGAAGAGCATGGACCTGGAAATCAGGAAACTGGCATTTAGTATCAGTCTCCATTTAACTAATTATCTATGAGATCTTAGAAAGGTCACATTACCTCTTGGCTTGAGTTTAAAATAAAGACCTTCATAGTATCATAGCTCAACCATCAGGGGAGGGGGCAAGAGAGGGAAAAAAAGGGGGGGGAATAAATTTACATGATAACTTTATTGTGTGTTTAAAAGCAATACCAAGTTGTATGTAGTAGATTTGCAGTTTCATATGCAATCATTTTTTTTAATTATACTATGTTATGGAAATGCTTATTTTATTTCATATATTTAAAATAAAATAAAATTTTTAAAAGATGTAGGGAATTCTTATTTATTAGGTTAAGAGTAATGCAGAAATCATCCAAGATGACATTCCACCTCTTCAACTCCCTCTCAAAATAGTAAATTTGGCCAATAGTAAACTTGGAAGCCAATGGGAAGAATCTGATCATGCATTTTCCCTGCTAAATTTCACTCAGCCACTGAGATACGATCATGGTTTCATAGTTCACTTATCTTTTGTAGTGTAGATAGGACTAGGAGGCATTATGATATAAAGGAAAGTTCATGTAACCAGGGAACAGGAAAACTAGGTTCTGATCTCAGCTTAGCCCTTAGGTAGTTTCTCTCACCTTAAAGGAAGAGACTTCTTTATTCGGAACAGGTTTCTTCACAGCACTCTTGACTCACCTTTCCATAGTGTTTCCAAGTTGACAAAGCACTTTTCCCAGGTGGTATGAGGTGAGGGGGTGGGCTTGATTCCTCACCCTCAAGTTCAGGTGATAAAAATCATGGAAATTAAGGTAATGAAGTATTAATATGTTAAAAACCAATGCAAAGAGGCCTCCACCCCTTGTTATTCATAAAGTGAAGTGTGAAGCAGTCCTTCCTGTAATTAATGTAATTAAAAGGGCCACTGGCCCTGGGATGGTGAAAGGCAGACTCTGGCACCTCTGGCTTTTAAAAAGTTAAACCTGTCAGCCTCTGGAAAGGATCAAGCCTACCAAGTAGGAGGGATTTGTGAGGAAGGAGAATATTTTCTCTCCAACCTCCATGTTGACCATGGCATTTTGCAGGAGAGCTACTGGCCCAGTGTTGTTTAGTCATTTAGTCGTGTCTGACTTCCTGACACCATCTAGGGTTTTCTTGGCAAAGATACCAGTGATTTGCCATTTCCTTCTCCAGTAAGCATTTATAGAGCACCTACTATGTGCCAGCCACTGGGTTAAATGTTTACAAACATTATCTCACTGGATCTTCCCAACCACCCTGGGAAGTAGGTGTTATTTTTATGCTCATTTTGCTATTGAGGAAACTGAGACAAACAGACTTAAGTGACTTGCATGGGTTCACACAACTAGTCAGTGTCTGAGGCTGAATTTGAACTCAGGACTTCCTGACTCCAGGTGAACTCCTGGAGGAGTCACAGGATCCAGCAGAGTCAGAGAGTTTGTAACACAGAAATCAGTTTCAAGGAGCATGACATGTTGGCAGCATAGATAGCCAACTCTGTATTCAAGGGAGAGCTAGCCCTGGCAGTTGGGAGTGAGTTGCAAAGAGGAATAGGCCTACATAGCCAAGCTGAGAAACCTGTCAACAGAGACACTGTACCAGATAGGGAGTGACATGAAGACCCATAGAAGGTCATTAGGTCCCCAGAGTATCCAAGATACAACAAGCTGCCTTGTTCCTGACGTATAGGTCTTACTCTACTATACTACTACTAGTAGTATGCTTTTATGCCTATTCTTCTCACTGATGCTACGTATATTTGTTAGTTCATCCCAGTTCATGGGGGAATGTGATATAGCTATAGTGCTTACTATTTCCATC
The DNA here is from genome assembly GCF_028583685.1 of Petaurus breviceps papuanus. NCBI lineage: Eukaryota > Metazoa > Chordata > Mammalia > Diprotodontia > Petauridae > Petaurus > Petaurus breviceps. The sequence goes on from NW_027186349.1 coordinate 8,471,906, forward strand.
TTAGTAAATGCCTTTGCTTTGTATATTGGCTGAGTATTAAAGATAAGTACCCTAGTAGGGGCTTACAAGTTATGGTTTAGGTGTATGGACCCACAAAGTAAACACGAATCTAAGGGGAGCTGCTCCCAGTTCTGAGTATCTATGCTTCTCCCTTTTTGCTCCCTGTCAAATGTGGCATCTCCTACTAGGCAAGCAATTTTATTCTAAATATATTAACATCTTGCCTCTCTATTATCTGTCATCTTCTTTCATTTTATCTTCTGGATGGGAATGGGGGAGGGTGGAGAAATCAACTAGTCAGGAATCCAATCCACTCAATCCAGTAATTTGAAGGGGTAGTGACCCCCACTAAGGACTCAACCAGTAAGAATGTATGTGAATTGGAGGGGCATCTCCAGGAAGAGGTCCTTCCTCTTGCCACAGATGTTTAAAAACTGGTTATCCAAATTAAACAAACAAAAAAATGTAGCCCACAGACATTCAAGTTGCCTTTACACCATTAATAATTTCTCCATCACTTTCTTAATTCTAGACAATCAACAAAACAATAAACCAAGTCCTGATTTGTAGTATTTTATGATTTCTTAGGTGGAAATGTTCACAGTGAAAATTAATCAGTGGACTCTAGACTGTGTCCTTCACACCTCTGAGTACTATACAGAGATCATGCCATTGGAGCCTGCCAGTGACCCTGCGACATAAATCTTATCATGGCCATTTTTCAGTTCCACAGCTAAGGGAACTGACTTTCAAACAGATGAACTTGCCCACAGATGCTGCAAGTAAGTTTCAGAGACAGGATTTAAACTTAGGTCTTCCCAGATTCCATATTCAATATTCTTTCCACAGAGTCAAACTGCCTCCCAAGGACAGGTCATGAACCTCAGGGGCAGCTGTTGAAACCTATGAGCCTCTTCTCAGAACAATGTTTTTAAGTCCATGTACCCCAGGTTAAGAACCTCTGCCCTAGATAATCTCTAATTTCTCTTGTAGCTCTAACATTCTATGACTATTAGGATTATTTTTCTGTTTAAATGTCAATTCTATTCCTACTTTATAAATTTATCTCAGTTTTCATAAAGCACTATGCCCATGAAGCCTATTAGATGCTTTTATCATTTGCAGAGAATGTATTTGCTCACATTTATTCTATTATAAACCTTATTTTAAAAGTATTTATTTTGACAGTTGTAATCCTTCTGAAAAGATAATTGCCATATACCTTGATGTTTGTTTCTAAAGTACAAAAATCTTATATTACTGTAATTTCTTTCCATCCTCTGCTCCCTTCCAGCCCTTTATTTTCCTCTCCTCTCTCCTGCCATTGGAGATCATCAATCTAGAAAAATACAGCCAGTTCTACTATAGTGCCCTTTTCGAAAACACAGATTTGTTCCAAGGTAACTGATAGATCTGGAGAACATTTTCAGCACAGAGAGAATTTGGGTTGACTTAACGCATGTTTCTTCCAAGAGAAACCCTGAGGATACAGGACTATACCACTCAATACCTCATAAGCAGCAACCCTGCAGACCCCCACTTCCACAAGCAAACTTAAGGTCTTTGTCAAGGGGAAGTGCTGTATTTTTTGTATATCTTCCTGCACACTAGAAGCTGTGGGAGGAGGAGGGCTGGTTCATACCACCCCCAGCCCCCAGACCTTGTTGCAGCCTGCCCAACTACCTCCAGACTGCCCTTCCAGGCCCAGCGGGAACCAGAGCACAGGCTCAGATCCCTGCCACAATTTATTGTAGTTTTTATGTATTTTTAACTATTTAACATGTGTAAAGGGGTGCTACCATTTTTATTAGGCTCCTATCTTTTTTTATGTGTCACTAAAGGAGTAGTTAAGTGTTGTGACCCTAGCCTCAATTTTTCCATAAGATCTACAGTTCTTATTTTGTGATTTTTGCCATGGCCGGTGCTTTCTGCCTGTCTGTTAAGTTATAGCAAAAGTGACTGATAGTTATTTTACTCAAGCATGTCCTTTACAACTAGAAAAAATGGGGAAATGTATGACAATTCATTCAATGAGACTTTAATTAAGCACCTGTTTTCAGTACCAAACACTGAAAGTACTGAGAAAGGCTACAAAGGTAATTAAGATATATAGTCCCTGCATTCAAAGAGCTCATGATTTCTGCATAGTGATAATTTAGTAGAACTGCTTTTATTTCCTCATTACTACAGAGTGAACATGGGGCTCTCCTGGATAAGTGAAGCTCACTGCATTAAGCATTCACAGCACTACTTTTTGGATGAAAACATCTCAAGTGGGAATTAGGTACTCCTCTGCCCTTCTGCTGCCTAAAACAGCACCTTGCACAGAATATCGATGGTATTTCTTGATGACTTGGGCTATCATCATCATGAAGATCAATTACTGTACCTTGTAATACTGTACAATGATGCCCTTGGGCAGTAAACCAAGAGATCAGACATATTTGCCCAAATCACACAGCAAAAGTATCATGGAGCCCAAACAGGAACAGGCACCCTCCTGTTGTCCTGCTCGGTCATGCTGTTGTGTTTGTGGATAGGGGTGAACAGATTCTCCCATAAAGTACCATCCACATATTGACATTACTTGCAATATCCACACAAATTCTAAAAGTCAGTGTTGAGGAGTCTCTGAAAATGTTGACTTTCCCTTTGTTTTCCTGACTAGCTAGCAACATTTCTATGTGATCAATTAATGTCACAACCCTCCAGTCCAACCATATCACACCCATACTCTCACACATAAATTCTAGTGGCCACCTATTGTATCTAGGATCAAATATGAAATCTTCTGTCTGGCATTCAAACTCCTTAATAATCTAGCCCCTTCCTTTCCAGTCTTTCTTACACCCTCCCATCCCCACTTAGTCTTCATTCCAGTGACACTGGCCTCCCTACTGCTCCTCACATATAACATTCTATCTCTAACTCCCAGTCTTTCACTTCCTTCACTGCCTTCACTCCTTCCTCATCTCTGCCACCTAGCTTCCCTGATTTCCTTTAAATCTCCATCAACTTCCCTCTGAGATTACCCCTCCCCCCCAATTTATCCTATGTTCATCTTATTGTACATAGTTCTTCCTTGTGTTGTCTCCCTCCCCGGTTAGACTGTGAACTTCTTTACAGCAGGAACTGTCTTCTGCCTTTCTTTGTATCTCCAGCACTTAGCACAGTGTACATAGTAGGCATTTAATAAAGGCTAGCTGACTGCCTGACCCTTAGTTTCCATTTCTCTCCTCTTCCTCTATTCCCACCCACACCCAGCCCCAGGTAGAGTCCTCTAGTTATCTCTCTGCAAATATAAAATGTACTTCTCACCTGTTTACCTAGAAATATAATTGAAGTGACCTAAAGTTTGGAAACTGACTCCATAATTTCTCAATCTAATTACTGCTTCCAATGCCTATCTCTAACAAACATTAAAATATCTACAGGTTTTTACCTAAACCCATTATCCACACATAATATAGCAATGCTTCTCCAGGAATGTTGCCCTTTCACAAAGTACTGATTAAGTTGGCAAACAAAGTATGCTATACAATTCCAGCAACAAAGAGAAACTCCACAAGTTATTGAGTAGGGGAAAATGCTTAATACTTTATACATCTGCTATGAACAATCAGCATATTCAGTACATAAAACTATTTCGGTCAGGTTTAGGAAGGAACAATTATCTAGATAAGTCAGCAAGGGGTCAAAAAAGGCCAAGAGCTTTACCTAAAACAATCCAAAAGCCTGGAGGCTTGAAGGTCTGATTTGTATAGGTTACATAGCTTTGTTAACCATATTTAGAGTGGGTATAATTACAGAAGAACAGAATTGAGGGGCTGGAATAGACCTCATTAACCATCTAATTCAACCCATATCTGAAAGGAACCCCCATTATACCATGCTTGACAAGAGGTCATCCTGCGTCTGCTTGAAGACTTCCAAAGAAGGGACACCTACCATGTTCCTAGGCAGTCCATTCCATTTCATTCAAACAGCTTTGGGGGATTGTTTTAGTGTGCATTGATGCCTTACAAGCTCCAATTAAATCCTGCTTCAGTTCCTCGTGGTCCAAGGAAATGAACATGAGTCTGTGAAGGGCTTGCAAATTTATCCAGTGGTCAAGCTAATAAACATTTATTAAGTGTTAACTATTCTAAATCAGAGATTATAAATACAAACAAAAAGAAAGTCTTAGACCTCAAAGAACTTACATTCTAATGGGAGAAGAGAATATCTCAAAGGGATCATAAGAGAGTGAGGGGAGCATTCCACAGGGTCTGGAAGGAAAACATGACTGACTTGGCCAATTCCTTAAAATGGTGGTTCCAGAGAGAACTGACCAATCAGAGGAAGCTGAAGTATCTTCCAGGGTGATTAAGCTTCTAGGACATGGAAGATACAAATCAAGCTGAAGTTTTCACTAAGATCCCAGTCAACATCTCACTTCTCAACTGATCATTTTGGCCTCCTGGAGAAACACCTTCATGAAGCCATTTCCAAATCCATCCAAGTTTTATTTTTCCAGAGTATTTATGGCAAATGTAGGATTTCTGCCTGAATGAGCCAGATAATTTCCCTAGTTCTTTTGTTGTTAATGTTGAATTGTTTTAGTCTTGTCCAACTCTACATGACCCTGTTTGAGGTTTTCTTAGCAGAGATACCAGAGTGGTTTGCCATTTCCTTCTCCATCTCATTTTATAGATGAGAAAACTGAGGCAAACAGGGTTAAGAGATTTTCCCAGGGTCACATAGCTAGTAAGTGTCTGAAGTCAGATTTGAACTCAGGAAGATGACTCCCGACCTGATCCACTGCTGCCCCCACCCCAGTTCTTCATTCAGTAAGCCTTTACTAAATATCCACTACAGAGTCTAGCATTATACTTGGGGCTATGGGAGATCCTAAGAAATAACATTTTCAAAGATCTGGTAAATTCAGGCTGTGACCAGGCAATCAAAACTTATCTATTGTAACATTTTCAAAGATCTGGTAAATTCAGGCTATGACCAGTCAATCAAAACTTATCTATTGATTGCATATGCAGGACAGGCTTCCTCATTAGCTACATGATTTCTTTTTTATCTTATTTTATTTATTTATTTGTTTTTAGTTTTCAACATTCACTTCTATAAGATTTTGAGTTCTAAATTTTCTCCCCCGCCTTCATTCCCCTCTCCCCAAGATGGCATGCAATCTGATATAGGCTATATATATAGAATCATATTAAACATGTGTTCACATTAGTCATGTTGTAAAGAAGAATTAGAAACAAAGGTAAAAATTATGAGAAAGAAGAAATGAAAATAAATGAAAAGAGAAAGTAGTTTGCTTCTGTTTGCATTCAAACTCCATGGTTATTTCTCTGGATGTGGATAGCATTTTCCATCATGATTCTTTTAGAAATGCTTTAGATTCTTGTATTGCTGAGAAGAGTTAAGTCTGTCAGAGTTGATCCTCCCACAATGTTGCTGTTCCTGTGTACAATGTTCTCCTGGTTCTGCTCACTTCAGTCAGCATCAGTTCATGTAAGTCTTTCCAAGTTTTTCTGAAGTCTGCCTGCTCATTTCTTATGGAACAACAATATTCCATTACATTCATATACCACAACTTGTTTAGCTGTTCCCCAATTGATGGTCATCCCCTCAGTTTCCATTCTTGGCCACCACAAAAAGAACTTCTTTAAATATTTTTGTACATGTGAATCTTTCTCCCTTTGTTATGATCTCTTTGGAATACAGCCCTAGAAGTGGTATTGCTGGATCAAAGGGTATGCACATTTTTATAGCCCTTTGGGCATAGTTCCAAATTGCTCTCCAGAATGGTTGGATCAGTTCACATCCATCAGCAATGCATTAGTGTTCCAATTTAGCTACATGATTTCTTAAAATGCTTTAGTAGCAGAAAGAGCTGGCTGTTGCCTCTGAAGCATAATTTAGGGGACATACAGTGAGGAGGAGGAAAGAAATGATCTCTAAAGTCCCTTTCAATTCTTGTATCCTGTGATTCTGTGATTCTAAGGCTGTTGCCTTACTATACCTTTATGCACCCTCCCCATACTCTGCAATCTAGTACCCTGGCCTCCTACCTGTTACTTGAACCAGATACCACCTCTCAGGTCCAGGCATTTTTCCTGGCTATTCCCACACTTGGAATGTTCTGTCTTCTCATTTCAACCTCCTGGCTTCCCTGGCTTCCTTCAGGTCACAGCTAAAATGCACATTCTACAGGAGGCCTTTCTCAGTCTCTCTTGATTCTAGTGCGCGGGTGCAGAACCTGTGACCTTGAGGCCACATGTGACCTTCTAGGTCCTTGGGTTCACCCTTTTGACTGAGTCCAAATTTTACAGAACAAATCCTTTTACTAAGCAGATTTGTTCTGTGAAGTTTGGATTCAGGCAAAGGGCTGCACTTGAGGACCTAGAGGGCCACACAGGGCCTTGAGGCTGCAGATTTTCCACCCCTTTTCTAGTGTCTTACCTCTAAAATTATCTCCATCTTGCCCTGTGTATAGTGCCTGTCTCTCCCATTACACCATGATGACCATCTTTGCCTTTCTTCATATCCCCAAAGCTTAGCACAAGGCCTTGCACATAGTAGGTACTCAATAACTGCTAATTGACTGACTAATACTGATTGAAATCTCATCGTTAGTGAAAGCATGAGGTGGTAGAGCACTAGATATTCTCTCTCTCACTAGAACATTGACTTACATCTTAGTTCTGTATGACTTTGAAGCATGAGCATAGCCATGTCATTCTGGCGTGCAAGGATCCCTATTATTTCCATGTTCCCCAATCTCTAGAATGCTCTGCCTCCTCACCCCTGCCTCGTAGGTGTCCTGGCTTCCTTCGAGGCTCAGTTCAAATCCCACCTTGTCCAAGGAGGCCTTTCTCTGTCTCCTTCACACCCTCACTGATCAAGGCTAATCCTTCCCTCTCTTATTTTATCTGAGTATCTATCTTTTATGTACTTAATTATTTGTACAGGGCATCCCTCACTGGATTGTAAATTCCTTGAGAACAAGGATTGTTCTTACTTTCTTTGTATACTCAGTGTCATTCCTGACCAAGAGTAAACCTTTAATAAATGCTTGTTGAAAGCATCCTCTGTAAAATTAGGGATTTACACTAGATCAAGGACTTTTAACTTATAGTCAGTCCATGAACTTGTGAGGTTTTTTTAATATTTTGGTAACCATATTTCAATATAATTAGTTTCTTTTAAAAGTCAATTTATTTTATATTTTAAGAGGCTTCACCTGTCTGCCAAAGTGGTCCATGACACCAAAAGGATTAAAAACCCATAAGGGAAATGATCTCTAAAGGCTCTTCCACCTCTAAATCTCTGGCTATTACTTTTGGCTAATAAGGATTCTCTTTAAAAATGCAGATATCTCTGGAAGTGGTCAAATATTCAAACCTTACCTTGAGTGAATTAATCAGATTGGTTTCCTCCTGGCTAGTTGAGAATAGAAAGCATTGAGAAAATATTATTTTGATCAGAAAAAGAAAGAGGGGATAGTTTATAGCATGGAATACTATATGAGGAAGGATTATTATAAACAAAGTTCTTTAAAAACCACCAAACGAAAGATAAATGTGCATTTTTATTTAAAAATGTAAGCCTGAATGAGTGCCATAATGGTTGCCTGAGGTTAGGGAGATGAGGGCCCACAAACAATTGTGGAGAGAGGAACCAAAGACAGCCTTCATCTATTTAATTGACAATCCTACCAAACCACCCCATACGTGTATAGGTATGGCTTCCAAACAAGTAGCAATAGCTTGTAATGTAATGCATAAAAGTCTCCAGGAGCAGGGAGTTCCTCCAGACACATTACAATACTGCTGAAGGAAAAGAAGGAGTATTTGCAATGTTTTGCAAAAATATTCCAACAAAATCTCTCCTTTCCTCTCTAAGCCTCCCTCAACATGACAGAGAGGTCAATTGTGGTAAAAAAAATAAAAATAAAAAATAAAAAAAAGCTAGTTAAACCATTTATGTGGTATCCCATGGGAAAGAAAATTCCCTCTTTTAAATGCTTGTGCTGCATAGACATAACCTGAATCACTGAAAGCTAGAAGCCATGTTGGAGCATTCACCAACACAGATTGTTTCTGTTAAGCATATAATTAAGTAGTCAGAGAGAGTTTCTCAGGAAACACTTGTCTATCAATATACATATTCTTCTGGCCAATGATACATCTCCTTTGGAATTCAGAGAATTTAAGTAACTTCTCATGAGTAAGGAACCTTTTCTTTCCCCTAAAAAACTAAAGGGTATGAAGTTAAATAAATGCTTCAATCATGCCTCCTTTTTCTCTGAAGGTATTATTTCAATTTCCTACTCTATTGCTTAGGAAATATAGTTTTTCTAAGGCTTCCCACCTTATCAATCATATAATCAAAAGCACAATGCAATTCGCTCATCTAAGAATGGTAAGAATATTCCTTAAGCCCCAACTTCCTGAACTCTTCCTACAGGTGGCATTTTTCTGTCCAGAATACTGAAATGAAGGCTTTTCCTCCTCCAAAAAGAAGCCCTGCATCAATTCACCTGGCAGCACTCCCAGACTACCAGGTGTTGGTGTATGAATGCTTTCCAAATGGCAAGATCTGTAATCCAAAAACCAGCTCTAGTTTTGCAAAGGACTCTTAAAAACAAGTCTTAACTTGGGTTGCATCTTATTGGATCTGTCATCGGGTATTTAAGAATACAGAACAAGAGAGGAAGTACTTGTCTGATGGAAAAGTCGTAGATTGTGATCCCAACTCTAACATTGTGACATTGGGCAAGTCTCTTGACTTCCTGTGGGTCTTAATTTCCTTACTGGAAATTAGTTTAGACTAAATGATACCTCTGATTGCTCCCAGCCCCCAAATGCTATCATTCTGTAATACTGAAATATTCTCTAAGTCAAAGACATCCTTAGGTTGGAGAAGGAAGTTAAAAAAGAAGGCTAGAGATAATGTTTACACCATGACTATTTCCATTGGTCAATAGTATGAAATAGATGGTAGGGGATAGGGATTAGAAATCCTATTGTTCCAGAGAGAGGTTTTCTTGACCCTTATATTCCTACCTTCATAGAGTAATGGCAAAATTCTGGCCCCTTAGCACCCATCTAAAGTCTACAGGGTGTGTGTGAGGCAGGGGAGGGGAATGTTTTCCTCAGATCCCATCCCATAAGACATTGGATGAAAAGAAGAAATAGTTCCTAATGAGTTGATATGGACAATGATACAGATAATTTATATCTTATATTCAAAGATTTTAGAGCTAGAAGGAAACTTAGAGATCAATTTGTCAATCCTCTCATTTTATAGATGAGAAAATTAAGGTCCAAAGATAAGAGGGGGAAGGAATAACTTGTCAAGGTCACGTTGGTTGTGACAAAGTCAGGATTCACAATTCAAATCCAACATTCTTCCCAATGGGCCACACATGGTAATAATAATAATAATAATATTATTACTACTACTACTATTACTAGAATTCATATAAAGCTTTGTTTTGTAAATCATTTTACACAGATAGATTGGAGATAGATAGATAGATAGATAGATAGATAGATAGATAGATAGATAGATAGAT
>NW_027186349.1:8481498-8487634 GCF_028583685.1 Petaurus breviceps papuanus
GATAGATAGATAGATAGATAGATAGATAGATAGATAGATAGATAGATTAGATAGATACATGATAGGGTCAATTTAAATTTTAATTTAAATGAACTAGTATCAACTGTATAATATCATTCATCTAATCTAGGTCATATTATCTGATTGGTTCTGTTCATATCATCTGACTGGTAGTTTGCATAAAACATACATCATGACCTTGAGCAAGTATCTTCCCCTTTTAAGATTTCAGTTTTCTCCATCTATTAAATGAGAAAATTGGACTAAATGACCTCTAAGGTCCCTTCTAGCTCTCTGATGATTTTTTGAGGCAGCCAGGTAGCACAGTGGTCAGAGTGTTGGACTTGGAGTCAGGAAGACCTAAGTTTAAATCCTGCCTTAGACTCTTACTTAGCTGTGTGACCCTGTGGAAATCACAAAAATCTCTTCATGTCTCAGTTTCTACATCTGTAAAATGGGGATAATAATAACACTTACTTTACAAAGTTGTTGTGAGGATCATAAGAGTTTACAGATGCAAAGCACTTTGTAGATCTTAAAATGGCCTACAAAATGCTAAATATTCTACCATCCAATGAATTGCACTCAGCCATTCAACATTTAGAAAATATAAAAAATGAAGAGCCCAAAATAGCTGCCACTTTAATGGCTACAAACCGTATCACAGATAACTAGAAGTCTGATGCTAGATTCAAAACTAAGTCCAGGACTGAGATGTAGGCATTCTATAATATCCCTTTCTCTCCCCATATTTTTCCCAATCATACTATTAATCTCTTACAAATAGGCCTACTACTAAAAATAGCTACATGTGATCACACACAAAGCAGCAGAACTATTCTGAAATGATTAATATTAATAACTGATATTTATGGAGTATTTTGTGGTTTGCAAAACATTTCATTTATATTACCTCATTAGATTCTTACAATAGCTCTGTTTTTAGACTAGATATTCTTTTTTTAAATTAAATTTTATGTTTATTTTTAGCTTATATCATTCATTTCCACAAGATTTTGAGTTAAAAATTTTCTCCATCTTTCCCCTACCCACCACCCCGAAACAGTGATCTCACTGTATACCCTCTACCCCACTCTGCTCTCTCCAATGTCCTCCCCTCTGACTTTCTGGTAGGGCAAGATGGATCTCCATCCTCCAGTGCCCGTATATCTTATTTCCCAGTTACATGTAAAAAAAAATTAGATAGATAGATGATAGATAGATAGATGATAGGTAGATAGATAGATAGATAGATAGATAGATAGATAGATAGATAGATAGATAGATAGATAGATAGATGATAGGTAGATAGATAGATAGATAGATAGATAGATAGATAGATAGATAGATTTTTAAACATTTTATTTTAAAACTTTGAATTCCAGATTCTTTCCCTTCTCCCTCATCACCCACCCTTACTGGGAAGATAAGCAATTCAATATAGGTTGTACCTGTGTAGCTACACAAAACATTTCCATAGTGGATATATTGAGAAAGACTGACTGTATTTCCCTCCATCCTATCCCACCTCCCACTTATTCTATTCTCTACTTTGACCTTGTTCCTTTTCAAAAGTGTGTGCTTCCAACTTCCCTTCCCCCCAACCTGCCCTCCCCTCCATCATTACCCCCTCTCATCCCCTTCCCCCCTAAAGTAGATATTCTTCTTACCCCCATTTTGCAGATGAGGAATATGAGGCCAAAAAGAGATTGAATAATTTAGCCAGGGTCACATGACTAGTATGGATATGAGAGGGGATTTCAACCCATCTCTTCCTGAATTGAAATCATGCAATGCTGCAGTAGTTATTTGAATTTCCCTTGTTACTTAAAAGGAGATCAAGAAAGCATCTGAAAGGGCCGATTAGAATTATTGAGGAATGGAATCCTTGAGCTAGAAGAGACCTTAAAAGATCTGCTGGTTCAGCCCTCTCTCTCTGTCTTCAAGTATCTAACTATGAAAATGATCCATGGTAAAAATGCTTTGATATTCTGATAATACTTATAGATAGCATTTACATAGCACTTTAAGATTTGCAAAGTGCTTTACATATTATCTAATTTATCTTCACACTAACTTTCAGAGATAGACATTACACCCATCTTATAGATAAGGAAAAAGGGGATGAGATAAGCTAAGAAATTTATCCAAAGTCACACAGCTACCAAGTGCCTGAGGCAGAGCCTTCCTGACTTGAGTACAGCACTCTGTCCATTATGCAAACTAGTCTTAAAACTCAGTAACCCATGCTAGTGTTTCATGACTCTACAAAAAGTTATATTTTCATTACATCAAACCCAATCTGTCTTGCTTAAATTTAAGTCCATTCTTTTATTGTTCCATCTTTATTGGGCATGGAGGAATAATGATCATTAATCTACTACCCTCTCCAAAAAAATAGAATTTGGGAATAGAGAGTGGCCACTGTCCAGTTTAACCACTGTTAAACACTGATGTTCCCTTTATGTTTTGTTTTGTTTGTTTAACTTACTGCTTCTTTTAAATGTTTTGCATGTGATCTGGATTCCTAGGATAGAGAGTTCTGCTTCTTGATGCAGCTTTCTACATCAGACCCAAACCAAAATTGGCTAAACTAGGTAGTTCTCTTATTCAAATTTCAATTCATAAGGGATTAAATCAATCTTTTAATTACATTGTTAAATTTCTTTCCATTTTCTTTGGCAAACATAAAAGATATACTATTTTTAACTGATGAGAATGTGTCTATAATGGTGCCAATTGTTGCTCAGTCACTTCAATCATGTCAGACTCTTTGTGACCCCATTTGGGGTTTTCTTGGTGAAGATACTGGAGTGGTTTACCATTTCCTTCTACAATACAATAATAAAATAAAGGCCATTTATTCCTCTATTAATATCCTCCATTCATTCCTCCTGCTGAATGAAGTTATAAACTATGATACATTTGGAAAATTAGAAAGAACATTATGGGACAGCTTGCTAATTAATAACTAGCTCTCATGAGTGTGGTCGATCTGGAAGGTAGGTTGACTTAAGTCTTATTAAGGCTAAGATGCAAAGGAGGAAAGAGGTTTCCTGGGGAATCCATAGCAATGATGTTAGAAAGGTCTGAGGAGAACACGAATGTGATAGGGCAGCTTAGACACACATGAAAACTAGGCAACAAGATAGTTGCCATCATAAAGGATTCAGGGTAACTAGATTCAGGACTTAACTTGATGAATTATCTGGGGCATTGATTCTACCAGACTGTTTCTAAAAACCAAAAGTTTAAGTTAGGAGACCTCAGGTTGGGTAATTAGCATGGCATTAGCAAGGCTTTCCCTCTAAAATTGGACCAAGTGAACAGACCCTTGACAAATGTGAAAATGTTTTGAAAAAGTATATTATTAATTGTTAACCTTGACAAGCTATTATATACTAAATCAAAACAAAGAAAAAAATGTTGACAGCTTTTAAATTGAACATTATGAGGGTTTTCTGTTTAATTTAAATCCCCAATTTTACATAAACAAAGAAAAATTAGAATTTTCTTACTGAAAGATACTAAAATGGAGGGGATATAAGACCTTTTTACCTGCAAATGAAAATGAGTGGGCATAAAAATATAATTCTAATTTTTTTCCTTCCTGGGAAAGGGAAAGCATCATAGCTAATGAAAAGAAAATCCATGAAAGAGTCACAGATGCTTTCATTACACTTATACCAATATGTCATTCATTATATTAGAAGGAAAAGATAACATTTATGTTAAAGTTTGTTATTCTCTGGTTGTTTAGTAACTTCCTGACAGATCTGACTGTGACCTCAGAACACAAGTTCTTCTTTTCTTATTTGACAAAGATAAAACTATTTAACAACTATTAGGTGCTTTGGGGGATTCTTCTAAGTATAGTAGTTTCTATCCATGGGTCTGGGATAAAAAGGAAAGGGAGACAGCTTTTCTAATCAATGTATAGCATGATTCCAAATATAGGACAACTAATAAGCCTTTGTATCCAGCACTATGCTAAGTGCTGGGGATATGAAGGCAAAAAAGAAACTGTCCCTGGCTGCCCTTGAAGAGTTTCCATTCTATCCAGAGAGACAACGTATGTATAAATTAGTACATAACAAAATAAATATAAGATACATTTCAGGGGTGGGATCAAGAAAGAGTCCACGTGGGAAATAGCATTGGTTGTTGTTGATGTTGTTGTTGATGTTGCTGTTTGTCCTTTGTTCGGGAAGACTATGGGTGACATCACATGTGGGATGTCTTTCCTTTCCAGTGAATTGGATTTAAGTAAGATAGAGCTGTGCAAAGTCAATCAGCTTCCCTCTCTCCTCCAGAATTGCAACAGAATCTTGAAGAAAATAAAAGATTCTAAGAAGCAAAGAGGTAAGATGGGATTACACTCCAGGCATGAGGTGTAGCAACTTCAAAGGCATGGAAATGGCAGGAGTAATGTGTGTATACCACAGCAAGAAGGACATTTTCAGTGGACCATAGAGTGAAGGAAGAAGAGTAATGTATAATAAGGTTGGGAACCAGATTGGGACAGGCTTTAAAAGTAAAATAGGAGAGCTTCTATTTGATCCTAAAAGTAATTGGGTGCCACTAGAGTTTGAGCAGAAAAGTGACATGGCCAGATCTGCATTTCAGGAACATCACTTTTATACTTGCATGTACTTGGGCAGAGGAGAGAGTTAAGTCAGGGAGACCAATTAGAGGCTACAACAGTGGTTCATGCTGGCATGATGATAAGGGACTAACTTAGCTCAGTGGCCAGGAAAATAGAAAGAAGGATATGAATGCTAGAGAAGTTGTGGAGTAAAACCAAGATTTGAAAACCAATTGTATATGTGTAGTGAGAAACAGTGAAAAGTCCAGTTTAAAACCAAACTTAAAAACCTTGGTGATTTCAAAGATGCTAGAACCCTCAACAGAAATCAGAAGTTTTAGAAGATGGATAGGTCTGAAGGGGAAAATGAGATTTGGACACGTTCATAAGATGTCTGTAAAACATCCATGTGAAATATCCAATTGGCAGTTAGAGATATGACTGAAATTCAGGAAAGATAATAGTTCTTGACTTAGAGACTCAGGAATCATCTGCACATAAATGTTCATAATATTCATGGGAGCTGATAATGTCAACATGTGAGAGATCATAGAAAGAAAAGAAAAGAGGATCCAGGACAAGAATCTTGGGACACATCTACAGTTTGGGAGTGTGATAATGGATAGTAAACCACCAAAGAAGCCTGAGAAAGAGGAGGCAGAGAAGTTGGAGGAGTACTAAGAAAGAGCATTGTCTCAGGAAAACCAGGAGAGAAAAGAACATGAATACAGCTCACTGTCTGGCTCTTTATCTAGCCATGACTATATGTATCAAGACTTAGCCTAGCTGCCTTGGGTCTGCTTTATGACTGAACACATATATCTACTTTCCCTTCTCCAACAGAAGAAAGAAGGCTTTTTGCCTATAACCTCTGTCAGCTCTTTGATTTTGTTTTGTTTTGTTTTATTTTATTTGTTTAAAGTTAACAGTTGGTATAATAACCTCTGTGACTCTTTGGTAATTTGTTTTCAGAGTTTGACAGGTTGCAAAGTTTCTTCTAGCTCTGCTCAACAGTAAAAGAAAAGAAGGCAGATGGTAAGAGTAATCCAAAGTTAGGGTTTGGAAAGGAGTGAATATCAACAGGACAAAGGAAAATAGATTTGAGAGAAGAGGACAGTATAAACTAAACAGAGAATAAGACAACACATTATCTAAATGTAATGGTAATGTAATTTTGAATTTGAAGATCCCTTTGTGTTGGCAAAAGCAGCAGGTGCTTAGCACTTAGTAACTGATCAAGCTTCTGTTGGGGAAACAGAAGGTATGAACTCCTGTCTCCTGTTACTGACATAACAGGAAGGGGCTGGCTGAAGGAAGTAGCTAATGCTGTGTATATAAGAAAAGCCCCAGAGAAGCAGTCAGAATTTCCTTGAGACTGAGATCTGGTGGCAGAACAGCTACAGAAGAATGAAGAACTGAGACCTGAAAACTTGTGGTGGTAGGGGTGGCTAAGTGGCACAGTGAGTGCCACCAGCCCTGGAGTCAGGAGGACCTGAGTTCAAATCTGGCCTCAGACACAACACAAAAAACTAGCTGTGTGACCTTGGGGTC
>NW_027186349.1:8487734-8494451 GCF_028583685.1 Petaurus breviceps papuanus
AAAAAAAAAAAAAAAAAAAAAAGACTTGTGGTGGTGGAGCTTCTTCTGAACAGGAGCCAGGAGCCCAGGTGACTGAAGAAGCATGACTGGGATGCTGAGACTTTGTTTGTTGTTTGGTTGAGCCTTGAATTCCCTGGAGCAGCAATGGTGAAGGAGCTGACATGGACCAGACCCTGTGAAATTCAGTGTGGAGCAGGACCTTCCCAGAGAGCTGGTGAAGGAACTGGGAGCTGTCTGCCATTGAACCCAGGTGACAGTCTGGTGAATCCAGGCGGAATCTGGGACCATGGAAGGGGATCCAAGAAATCTGAGAACAGGCCCCAAATCAAGATGAAAAGACCTCTCCTTGAGTACTGAGTAATTATGGAATTATAGTTTACTAGTGACCTAAGGGATGGAGGGTTTTGTGTATGGTACTTAGTAAGACTTTGCTGAATAAGTGACTGATTGTACTTTGAGATATTATTACTGATAAGTGACTGATTGAGTTAATCAAGACTTTGCCCTGTGAGTGGAAGACTTTGACTATAGTACTTTGAGACTACTGATAAGTAACTAATTGAATTAACTTAAGAGTGACTATTTTACTTTAAGACTATGTTGTGAATATTATATTGTGATTTTCTGTGATAAGTTGTAATATTGTGAATGCTGTACTTGATTTTCCATGGATGTTTTGCTTTTGTTATGGAATAGAGTGATCACTATACTGAGTAATCAGAACCTTAAAAAAGCTGTTCACAGTAGTAGTTCTTCTGGAAAGCTTCTGTGCATGGCATTACACTAAAAGAAAAATCAACCTACTCATGGTACCAAGAGAAGTCCCAGATAATAGAATTCTTTGTCTAAAAATTATTTAGTAATATTGAGGTATATTAATTTTAATTGTTGCTAACTCAAACCAATATTCTCATATGTCTTAAAAGTTAAATTAGTTTCCTAGTTAATTGCCACATGGTTGTAAAGATGGTTGAAAATTCCATGCTATGTCCAGTCTTATGTGTGCATCTATTAAAGAACTTCAGAGTTTAGAAACATACAATAAGGGTTTCCATCTCTCTTTGGTAAATATAAAAGGTTATTCCTATTCTTAATTTAGTGATGAGAATGTGACTGCATTCTTCTGGTTACGTTGTTGTTCTCATGAATAAGTAATGTATCTAAGTTGTCTATATGCTTTGGTTTGAGGTAGGAATGAGGTGCTAGGAACCCCTGCTCCAAAATATGCTCACCTGAAACTCTACAGTTTGAGATTAATTCCTTTGTAAACTGCATCCCCATACTACTTCCACTGGAACTGTAGCACCTACATGAATCAGCCTTTCTCCTTCCTAGATTCATTCCAACCTGGTTTATCCACATTTTAGAACAATTCACTCAGTCCTTTAAATCTCCCTCTCAATTTACAAAAAGCTCTCTTACATCCTTGAACTTTCCAAGAATGACTCCTTCCACTTCCTCCCTTGTACTGAAACCTGAGGATAACATCTTCATCACTTAATCAATAAGCATTTATTATGTGCCTACTATGTATGGGGCACTGTGCTAAGTGCTGGAGACACAAAAAGAGGCTATGTGCAGAATAAATAGGAAATAATTAACAGAGGGAAGGCACTAGAATTAAAAAGGGTTGGGGAAGGCTTCTTGTAAAAGGTGATTTTAGTTGGGACTTAAATAAAGTCAGGGAGGCCAGTAGTCAGTGAAGGAGGGAGAGTGCTCAGTGCTCCAATCAGAGAGAATAGTCTGAGCCAAGAGATGAAGTGTCTTGTCTGTGGAACAGCCAGGAGGTCAGTGTACTGGATTGAAGAGTATGTGTTGGGGATTGAGTTGTAAGTAGACTAGAAAGGTAGGAGGGTGCTAAATTATGGAGGACTTTAAAGGCCAAAGTGAGCATTTTTTGCTTCTGCTGGCAAAGGGAAGTCATCAGAGTTTATCGAGTGTGTGGGTAGAGTGGTGGTGGTGACATGATTGGACCTGCATTTTAGGAAAGTCGTTTTCCTGGCTGCCTAGAGGATAGATCAGAGTGAGAAGAGACTAGAAGCAGATAGACCCACCAAAGGCTTTCTATAAAATGTAGAAAGTTTTGATTCCATGAAGAATGAGGAAAATAGAGAGGGAGTAGGTAAGAAATGGGAGCCCTGAAGCAGAGAATGCTATCTAAAGCAGTCAGAAAAAGAGAATGAATGAAGAGATCAAAGGAAAGAAATTTTCTCTGAAGAGGAAGGGGGAATATATTTGACTAACTGAGAGGAAGAATTAAGAAACCAGATAAAAGTAGGAAAGGAAAAGGAAGCAATTAGAAATTAATTCCATGAAATCCATTTATAGCATACCCTTCCCATCCTCGCTGTCATCTAAAGAACCTCAAGTCACCCTCCAAAATTCATCAATGACTTGTGGTCTTCATCTCTATCTCATCCTCTAAGGAAGTAAATTATTGAGGAATTCATATTCATGTTGATTAACCCCTCTAACAATCTTACTACACAATCCCTCCAGTGCTCCATCTCCAAATTCCTCCCCCTTGTCCACCTCATACCTTCCCAGGGAATGATGTCCCTGGGGATTTGAAATTCCACTCTTTGACTATACACTCCCCTAACCTTTCACTTCTCCCATTCTCTCACTTAAACTAAACCAACTCTTTGCCCTTATAATGACCCCTGGTCCCTTGACTCAGCCTTTTTTTTCCCCTAGTTGATCTCCCCTTCTCAGTTTTCACTAATTTCCATACACAGCCTTGACCTCTGAGCTCCACTTTAATATTTAATTAGCTATTGCCATAAAATCACCTGTATCCTATTTTGACCTTCTGCCATTCCCAACTGATTAATCCTTATCTTGGTAATCCCCACCATTCATTTCTTAGTTTTGTTTTCCAGCTGTTAAATACTGCTGTAGAAAATGAAGTCACCCTAACATCACCCTCTACAGACTGATGCTATACCACTTCATCTGGACCCTTATTTTGTCTGAATCATCTCTCATTTCCATGGACATCTCTTTCTTCCCACCATCAATAAGGTAACACAACCTTTCATTAACATCCACCTGGATTTAGTTCAGAAGCCTTCTAACAGGTTTTCCCACCTCTGCTCTCTTTCTTCTCCAATCTACCCTCCATATTCATCTTCCTTAATAATATATATGATCACCCAGCAATACAACTTCTAGGGCTATATCCCAAAGAGATCATGCAAATGGGAAAAAGGACCCATATGTACAAAAATAGTCATAGCAGCTCTTTCTGTGGTGGCAAAGAATTGGAAATCAAGGGGATACCCATCAATTGGGCAATGGCTGAACAAGTTGTGGTATATGTATGCAATAGAATCTATTGTGCTATAAGAAATGAGGAGTGAACGGACTTCAGAATAACCTGGAAAGGTTAATACAAACTGATGCTGAGTGAAGGAAGCAGAATGAGGAGATCATTGTACACAATCACAGAAACATTGTATCTGTGATGAGCAACTTTGATAGACTTTACTACACTCAGCAATACCAGGTCCCAAGAAAACTCCAAGACTCATGTTGGAAAAAGCTATCCACATCCAGAGAAAGAATTACAAAGCCTGAATGTATATTGAAACAAACTATTTTCTCCGGGTTTTGTTGTTGTTGTGTTTCTTCTTTCTTGTGATTCATCCCATTGATTATAATTCTTCTTTACAACATGACTAAAGTGAAAATGTTTAATGTGAAGGTATGTGTAGAACCTATATCCGATTGCATGCCATCTTGGGGAGGAGGGGGAAGGAAAGTGAGGGGGAGAAAATTTGGAACTCAAAAACTTGTGAAACTGAATGTTGTAAACTAACAATAAATTTATTTATTTTTTAAAAAGAATATATATGATGGAAACCTACCTCTGTTCAAAAATATTTAGGTGTTCCCTATTGTCCCCCAAAATAAAAAATAAATTCTTGCCTGGCTTTTAAACTCTCCATGCTTTAAAGCTATTTATTCTACCTTTATAATATTATTTCATTTTATTCTCCTTCCATATACTCTATGCTCCAGTACTATGAAGATTGGAGAGGCTGTTCTTTTTCCTGAACGTGTCCTATACTTTCTCTCCAATTTATCCTTTCATTATATTATTTGTACTTAGTTATGCATGTTGTCTCCCTTCTTGTCTCTGAACTCCTTAATGGCATGGACAGTCTTTTGCCTTGCTTTGTATCCCCAATGCTTAGCTGACACATAATAGGTTCTCATTCTCTCTTCTCTCTCTTTCTCTCTCTCCTCCCTCTCTTCTCCCTCCCCCCACCCCCATGCCCTTATTGCCTGTGGAATTTTAATCTATTCCTTAATACCCAACCCAAATGTCACCTCCTCCATAATACTTCACTCCTTCATAATATTTCATAATACTTCCATAATACAATATACAATAAGTATACAACATAATTTTGCAGTCATGATGCATAGTATACTCATCTTATTTGAATCTAATCCCCCTAGGAGATTGAAAGCACCATAAGAGGAAACCATTTATAGTTGTTTAAATGAAAATAATTTTGAGAAAGATAACACATCAAGATTTATAAGTAGGTTTCTTAGGTTCTTTCCCAGAAAGCAGGTTTTAAGTAGTCACTTAGAGCACTAAGGTGACACCCAAGGGAAATATGAATTCACTCACTAATCCCTGGCCCGTTCATCATAATTTGATGACCTAATTTGATAATCTAGTGCTGTGATTCTAATGGTACAATGGATAAAGTGGTGAGCTCAGTCAGGGAGACTTGCATTCAAATCCTGCCTCAGATACTTGCTAACTGTGTGACTCTGGGGATGTCCTTTAACTTCTTAGTCTCTGTTTTCTCATCTATAAAATAAGGGCCATGTTTTCACCCACTTCACAAGATTGTTTTGAGGACAAAATGAGATATCATATGTTAAAGTGCCTTACCAACAACCTTAAAGCACTATATGAATGCCAGCTAGGTTAGCTAGCGGTAGCAATAATAGCAGTAGCTGCTACCTGGTGCGATAGACCTGGAATTAGGAAGACCTGTCCTCAGAATTTAACTTGTGTGATCCTGAGGAAGTCATTCAACCTTTACCTCACTTTCTTCAACTGTAAAATGGGGATAATAATAGCACCTGCCTTCCAAGGTGAGTATAGGGATTAAATGAAATATTGATATACACAGTCCCTGGCACATAGTAGGTGCTTAAAAATGCTTTTCCTCTTCTGCTCCCCCTCCAGCAGCAGCAGCAGCAATAGTGGCAGTAGTGGCAGTGGTTGTGGTGGTAGTGGTAGTGGTAGTACTAGCACTTCCTGGGGAGGAGAAAACAGAGTGGAGAAAAAATGTAGAAAGAGCAGATTAAGGGGCAGCCAGGTGGCTCAGCGAGTAAGAACTCTGGCCCCAGTGTCAGGATGACCTGGGGATCAAATCCGGGCTCAGACACTTAGCACCCACCCAGAAACACCTAGCCATGTAACCTTGAGCAAGTCACTTAACATGAATTGCTTTAAAAAAAAAAAAAAGAGCGGATTGGGAACACCAAAGATTCATGTTACCACAGTTTGACCTAGGAGTGACTGAAGAAAGATCTTTTTTTTTTGCCCTTTTAAAGCAAAAAAAGTTTTACATATATTTGAAAGTTTATTTTAATTTCATTACCCACTCTATATGGAATAAAGTCCCTTTGCCCTCCAAATATATGATCCCATTCTGAAATGCTTGGGCAGACTCCAATAAGAATGTCCAAGAAAGACTCTACTCCCAAGGAAATGTTATTTTATGGATTAAAAAAAGGGGGGAACTAAAATAGCTCTAGGCTGACCTGAAATTGAGCTAGAGTTTTTACTTGTTTGTTTACCTAATGGTAAATGAAGGAAGGTGAAATAGTACCAAACCCTTTACATTGATGCTGGGGGAGGGGTTACTCTTGATAAAAATGTGAACAAGTTACCCCTGGGGGCCGTCCTGTTATCTTCTCTCCCTCCTTTCATCCCTCACCACTCCTCAACAAGTGCCTGTGATTTCATGTGGCTGAGATCCCTTGGAAAAGGAATTATATGAATCACTAACACCTTTGTTGAATTACTTTCCTAGAAATCTTTGCATTTCGAAGAAGAATTCATCTAGGAATGAATTTGTAGTAGTAGAGCTCCAGATAGGAAAATACCTGGGTATCAGGGATATCTGGGGACTACTGGTGGGTCACACTAAGAATATATTGAGCTAAGTGGATCCTGAGTCTTTTTGAGAGCATATGAGTCAATATGAGAAGACGCTGATGAGTTGAAAGTATCTAGTGGAGGGCGATTCACACAGTGAAGTTCACAGACAAGGGGAATCTGTTGAAGGCACTGGAGTCATTTAGCCTACAGGAATTTAAGGGGGTACCCAATAACTGTCTTCAAATACTGAAAGGAATGAATACCAGCTGGAAGAGGCAGAAAGCCTGAAAGACTCCTTGTCAAGTATGCTGTAGATCAGATTGTTGTTCTGTATCTGTCCAGGTATGGATTGAATGAGAAAGTCTTTGGAGACCTTTCCAACTGTGAAGTCATGTTTTTAATCCACACGTTAAGTTTCAGGGCAGCATTAACCATAGAACATTAACTCTATAAGGATAAATGTAGAAATAGCTAAAGAGGGATCCATACAGAATGGATTGAAGCCAAGGGCATGCCTTCAAACAAGAATTTTCTTTTTTTTTTTTTTTTGGAGGGGGAAAGGCAAGGCAATTGGGGTTAAG
>NW_027186349.1:8494551-8631859 GCF_028583685.1 Petaurus breviceps papuanus
TTTTTTTTTTTTTTTGCTTTTTAGAGGGCAAATGGGGTTAAGTGACTTGCCCAAAGTTACACAGCTAGTAATTGTGTCAAGTGTCTGAGTCCGGATTTGAACTCAGGTTCTCCTGACTCCAGGGCCAGTGCTCTATCCATGGAGCCACCTAGCTGCCCTGAAGAATTTTCTTTACAGGCAAAAATGGTTTATAAAAGTCAGGACCAAAAGAGAAAAAGAAAATGAAAGGACTTCTACCTTGAAAGTAGATTTCTCATTTCTCACCTTAAGAACATAATCCTATAAAGGTTAATTTCTATGCCCCTTTTATTAATGGCTCACAACTCTTTAGCGATTATTGGTTTACAAAATGTTTTCCTCACAACAACCCTGTGAGGTAGGTTTTAGTTTCACGTTGTTATTTCCAAAGCCTCATATTTAAGTGTCCAACAACCCACTTAGATTTTGAAACAGAAACAGAAAGACTTCAGATTCTAAAATGTGTTGGATATTCTCCTTCAAACTCATACTGAGGCCTTAGAAATGAGTGGTAGCAATAGTTAATTTCACTTTTGCTAGTAAAAGTGCTGGTATAGTTTATGGTGGCAAAATATTATAGTGGCAAAGAACTCAAAATTGAGGGGATGCCCATTAATTGGGAAATGGCTAAACAAGTTGTGGTTTGATTATGATGGAATACTACTGTATTTACTGTAAGATGTGAGCAGTTGTTTTTTAGAAAGAATATGGAAAGACTTACATTAAATAATGAAAAGCAAAGTAAACAGAACCAAGGAAATGTTATATATGATAAAAAAAAACAATATTGTTTGAAGAATAATTATGGCCAACCAAGTTATTCTGAGTACTTTAAATATTTTGATCAACTATAAAGACTTTTAAAAGAAGATGCTATTCACCTCTAGGGAAAGAACTGATATATAGAAGTATGCAAAGTATGGTTTTATGTATGTTTATAAATCTGTGTCAAATGGCACCCTTTTCTAGTTTGGGTGTGGAAGGAGGGAGAGAGACAATGCTGAACTCAAAATGTAACAAAATATATAAAGATGGGAAAAAAGGAGAAAAATTCACTTTTGCTAACAAAAGTGAAAAATTAATATATTTGTTCTGTTTTTATTGATTATGACTTCTGAAGTCAGGGAAATAAATTAGATACTACAATCTTAATTTTAATAATGCTTATTAATATTGGTTTCTTATAAGCATACTCTCTCTTCTATTGTCCCAAAACATATGGATTAAATCCAAAGGAATCCTAAGAGTACCTATAACCCAGTCCTGCTTTTTAAAAATGGGCTGACATATCATATTGCATGCCATCTTGGGGAAGGAGGGGGAGAAAATTTAAAACTTATGGAAGTGAATGTTGAAAAGTAAAAATAAATAAATTAATAAATTTAAAAAGTAAAAATGGACTGATTTGATATAAAATCCAAGGAAATGTGAAACATGTGTACATACCTTTCTAGCTCACCAGGACTAAGAGTTTGGGAAAGATGAAATTTGCTTTTTTTTCCTACCACTGGGGTTTATAGAATTTTAAGAAATTCAAAACTGGGGGGGGGGGAGTTGGGGAGGGGAAGGATGGTTCTTATTTTATCTGAGTACCTTCTTGATTTCCCAAAGGCTCACCAAACCAAAATGGTCACAGGCTGATACATTTTTCCACCTTAGTTACTTCTAGAAAAGCATATAAGGGTTGTGATCTCCACCTCTCTGGGAGGGAGGAAAGACTTTAAGAGTATGTACCATTACAAAAATTAATTCAAGTTGCTACGTAGTAGGAAATCCCAGTAAAGGGATTAAAGACAAAAGGAGAAATGAAAAAGAATGAATGGGAAATGGGCAATAAGATAAAATGGAGTTCTGACTCCCCTCACATAGATAACCAACCTGTACTATATGTCTTGAAATCTACATCTCATCATTGTAGTCTATTGACTTTATGTAATTTTGTGTCTTCTTATCTGGAAAGAACAATTTCTTCCAAATTTCAGGACCCCTTTGACCCCTGAAAGGAGAGACAGCAGAAAAGGTAGCCAGCAAAGTACATTCTCCATATTCCCTAAGTTTTAAAAAAGTGGCTTAAAGAATTTGCATAATATTCAGACTCTCGTATGTTGGTGTGGGTGGTTCTGGCTCAATGTTAGCTCTATTCTTGGGGCTGTTTTTTGTTGGTGTTTGTTGGTTTTTTTTTTTTTTTTCCGGCGGCCAAAACTACCGGAATAAAAAAACCACCCAAGGCAATTTAACAATTTTTAAAGGGCTATTTTGTTTTTTTTTTTTTTCTTGAGATGTATCTTAAGGCAGCAATCCAGATAATTTAGGACATGGGATTCTTTCAACAAAACTTTGAATTTATTCCTTTCCATCATTCTTCAGTTATATTTCTCACCACCAAGAATTGGAGTACATTTTAAAATAAAAAAATATTAATCTGTAGACTTTTGTTTTCATCATTACAGTCCTCATAAACTTTCTACCTGGAATAATTCTACCCCATTAAACTTGGAGCTCTTTGAGGATAAGAACTATTTTTGCCTTTCTTAAATTCTCAAAACAATATAGCACACAATAAATGTTCATTTTTATTAGAAGATCTACTTGCAGCCTATTGAGAATTTTTATTTAAAATTAGAGAACTACAGGGGCAGCTAGGTTTCGCAGTGAGTAAAGTGTGCCGGCCACAGAGTCAGGAGGACCTGAGTTCGGTTCTGACCTCAGACACTTAACATCCACAAAAAAAAAAAACTAGCCTTGTAACCTGGGCAAGTTACTTAACCCCAATTGCCCTCCAAAAAAAAAATTAGAGAACTATATTTGAAGTGTATTTCACATATTATGAAAAATATTTGATAAATTTAGGGAAACTATTCACCACTGACTGCTTTTTATTTGTTTTTTAAGTGGAATATACTGAACTGTGAATGTATTTGATGCCTGGAACCTGACAATGTGTCATTACCTGTGCACCATTACAGGAAGCAGACTTGTAAATGAATCTTATATACCTTCCCTTCCCTCTTTGTATACAAATTGCTGCAGTATTGAGATTAATTACTACCTGGATTCATTTTCTGAGTGCTTCTGCTTTCCTTTAATTTGAGACTAAAAAGAAATCCTTATCAAGGTCACATGAGTATTCTCTGAATCCAGCAAAATTGGTCCACATTGCTTCATCAACATTTTCATTTGTCAGTTTTGCAAGTTTCTCTTATCTGAGAGGTGGGGAGGGGAATAGGCACATAGCATAGGACATACTAATTTAGAAAAATGAAAAATGCTTAAAAAGTGAACTTGCTCTGGACACAAAAGATACACCAGAAAAGAAATTTGAAGAGGCACTTTCAAAATGAAGTAGGAAACATGCTATTTAACTTCAGTAAAGGTATGTCATATCTACATTGCCCTTATCTGCCAATGAAGCATATTTTGATAGATGGTTCTATTTCCTCTGTATATTTCTTCTCCTGTGCAATTTCATAGTATCAGAGGCTTCAACAATGAGACCTAAAGATCAATTTCACTAAATGTTTTTCTTTAGAAATAATTTTTATCAGCTTAACATATCAAAAATTAAAAGCAGAGGGAGAAATAACTGTAAATGGGCCTGGACTTGAAAATTAACTTAAATAGATTGTGAATTTTAAATATATACTTCCTTTAGTGGAACATTGATCTTTTCATAACATTTCTTTTTTGCTGTGCTTTATGATGTCAAGAACAATCTAAATCAAGCAAATTTAAATCTATTTTCTACAAAGACACACCTAAGTTCTATTATACAGTAGTCATCCAACACAAGAATAAAAGACGCTACCACTCCACAATAATTGGGGGCACTGTGCTCATTTTACTAAGTGTTGGTATATTTCTCTTATTAAAGAGAATGTTTGGCAAACAACTTCAGAATTAGCTTGAAATTCTTATAGAAACACAAACTAGAGTACAACATAATGTAAACTTAATTTTGTCAACACTGAGAAAAAAAAGAGGATGGATCAAAAGTCTCAAATAAAGTCATTATATTAAAAATGGTGGCAGGAACCAGTAATGAATGATACCTTAATAAATCTTGTAACAAAATTTTAACAAAGTTGGTTTTCAACTTCACAAAAGTGGTTAAGAGTTAATTTCCATCTTCTCTTTCATGTCAGTAGTGATGGAGAAGCCTGGTCTGACTAGCAAATGGGGAGTCATAATCATGGGTACTGCCATGGCTTGTCAGCTGGTACCTTTGTCACTGTGAGAAGGCGTATCATTCCCCTACCTACATGAGCCAACAGAGGTGAAGTAACTGGCCCTACATAAAAGAAATACAGGCCTCATAAAACATCCATATGCCATCAACATTATTTCTTCCTGAGTTTCTTCTCATAGTGAAGTATATCACTGGGATGTATCCTTTTCATTACTATAACATGACTACATATAAATTACTTACCTACATGACAAATATTATTAATGGTTACGACTTGAAAGGTCCTATACATGTCTTAATTCCATCCCCATCAACTTAAAATTAGATCTTGTAATTTTCTTAAAGGATGGGCTCCAGCAAAAAAGAAAAAAATTTAACTTTCAAAGCTGCCAGAGAGATGGCACCCAATTCTATTTTTAAGATCCAAACCATATTTGTAAAATCTACTCAAGAAAAAGTTTTTCAAGTTTCTAATTATATCTAAAAAATCCACAGGAGAAAGCATTTAAGTATAAAAAGGGCTCTGAATTTATAATTAGAATTATTATAAAATCCTAATCCTAACTTCCTACCTGTGATACATTGAGAAAGTCATTAACTTTACTGAACCTCCCTCAGTTTTCTTACCCATAAAGTAAGGGGATTGGATTAAATGATCTCTGATGCTCTTTCCAGCAATGGATCCTACGTTTTAGAGAAATTTCAAGGACAAAAGTCATTAATTAACAGGAAAATTAAGAGACTTAACAACTACAGTCCAATAAATTGGTTAATTGCAACGACGTTTTGTGTGAATTTGCTCACATTATAAATGCAAAAAACCTTTAAAAGATTTAAAACTACTTACTAATGTCCATGCATCAATATGCAACTTCTTGTGAAGACCGATGTGCAGAAATTTATGGTCACTGCATAATACAAATTAGTAAGGCTCTGCTGGTGTACTGGGGTTTCCTGCACGAGCTCGTGGCTAAAAAGGCATGCACTGTGAATAAGGTGACTTAGGTTCTGAGCCCCACTTCCTTGTGTGCAAAACAAGGTGGCTGGTCCAAAATGCTGTGAGGTAGCAAAGCCTGGGAATCCCCCTTTTTAAAAAGAGCTACTTGGAGGCTTCATTTACTTAACTCATTCTTGTTTGCTGTACTTACATGCACTATGAGTTCAATTTTAATAAAGAGTCAAGGATACAGTGTTTTGAAGGCTATTCAAAGGCCTAAAACAAACATTCTTGGCTTACTATTTGCCTATTTAAGTTTCAGTATGTCTTCCTCTTCTGATACCAACTACTAAAAGGCAGAATCAGATAAGAAATAGTTCTAATATCCCTATCAACTCCTCCTTCAGGATTTTATTTGATAGAAATGCTGATTTGAGATAATCTTGAAAGTGGTAAAGTAAGTCAAGTATTGAACTGTTGTTTTTTAAATACAATTTCATCACACAGAACATGACATGCAAAAATGGAAATATATTAAAGTGTAATGTACCTTTGAATGGAGTTGCAAATTTAGCTTTGTGGGCTTTCACTAAGCTCAACAGTAAAAGGACATATTGGGGAGGTGGGGGGAGAATGATTTCTAACTAATAATATAAACTCCAATTTGCTTTCTCTGGGTAGAAGAAAATATGTGGGAATATTAAGGTTTGTTTCTTTTTAAGTTGAAAATAACATTATTTTTAGTATTTGGTATCAGCGTAAGCTAGCATCTTGAGAATCATTATCCTAAATAAAAATGGAAAATTCTTCAAATTTTTTCATAATTTAAAAAAGTTCCTGTTGTTGTATACCTGACTACTTGTGCTTCTTCTACTTACATGCTGTGGCTACTAACCCGCTCCTAAAGTAGGCTGAAAATGGTGGCATTCAAGATGTTGTTTTTGTTTTACTGGGAACGGTGATATATAATGTTACATGTACTATACCACATAAGCAGAATATAGCTGGATATCAGCACCAGGCCTCGGTAGAACATGCTACTGAGGCCCCTAAAATTTACATCCATCCTCCCTCTCCTTTTCTGCTTATGCTAACTAAACAGCATCCAAATATAAAATCTTTCTAAAATAAATAAAATAAAATAAAATCTTTCTAAAATATAAAATATTTCTCCTTGATCCTAGAATTATTTTCTTTGATGTCATCAAATTTGTTTCAGTATTCATTAAAGCACACTGATTTTTCATTAATATGACATTCAGGATGACTGATGTATTTTCTCAATCTCTGGATATTATTTTGTGATGCAATATTATGTTTATCCCAGAAGCAGTTCTATTACAAGAATATCTTAAGAGAAAGAAGAAAACCTAAACAAAACTAACAGCCTGTACAACTTTTTAAATTATTTAACTTTATTACTGTTGCACCATTTATACAATTACATATAATTTCAATGCATCCATTGTACATTTTGTTTTTTTTCTTGGTTTTTTGTGTATTTTTTTTTTCATTTTCCAATGAGTGGTGTGTTGGTGTCTGTGACACAGAATGGAAGAGAAACTGGAACTGCAATGAACGCAGATTTTTTTTTTCATTTCCACTGACCAATAAACAGAACTACAGGTGCACCCAACCACGGACATGCATTAACTCGTCATGAGAAATCTAGGTAGGCTAAGTAGAATGAGAATGTTTGTTACTCCCAAAAATATCTGGAGAGGAAGAATGGAGGATTGGCATTGAGAAAAAATGTGGACAGCTAAGTGGGTACTGTCTGAAAGTTGGCATTCATCCACGGCATTAAAAAAATATCAAAATAAGAAAGGCTGTAAATAAAAAAAAAAAAAAAACACAGAAAATACTGCTTTCATAAAGATCTGATTGCCTTGGCACAGGCCCTGTGGGCAGAATCAAACACATCACTCCCAAACCCTATTACAGAAGAAAAGAGATTTTGATATCGGTGGAGTGCATCTAACAGCAGTTCAGGTACAAAAGATGTATTGTACTTTCAGACATCCATCTTTAAAATCCAGGACTCATTTGTAAAGTTGACTGAAGGTATATTAGATATTTCCCCACAAAAATACTATTTGGATTCTCTCCCCCACCCTTTCCCTCCCTCCCTTGATGGGATATCCTTTTTTGGGGGCGATACATATCATTATTTCAAATTTGAAACAAGTTAGTATAGCTGGGGGGAAAAAAAAGAGAGAGAGAGAGACACAGGTTGTTTTTAAGTGATTATTATTATTATTATCATTATTATTTTTTTTTCAATAGGCTGTCCATGTTACTCTTTCACGGCTATGGTTTGATCCGAATTCGCGGTCGGAGCCTCAGAAGGTTTAATCTCTTCTGCTGGGGCTGCAGGTTCCTGGGCCTTAGGTGTAGAGCTAGGGGCTTCCGCTGCTGCTGGAGTCTCCTTGGAAGAAGACACAGCTTCGCTGCTGCTAGGTTTTGAGTCTGAAGCTGGAGCCGCTTCACTTTTAATTTCTTGGGTGACGGGAGCCTCAGTCTTTTTGGCTTCCCCTTCCTCTTTGCTCTTGTCATCTACTTTACTAGTTGCTGTGGCTTCTGAAGACTGGGAGACCTTTGCCTCAGTGCTAGGCACCGAAGTCTTAGAAGCATCACTACTGGCCGCTGGGGCAGAGGCAGCGGCCTGCTCCTGCTCAGTATCCTTCTGTGGCTCCACCTTCCCATCAGGGACAGCCTCTGGTTTCTCAGGCTCTGATTTCGGACCCTCTTCTTTGCCAGCAGCTGCATCCTTCTCGGCTTCCTTATCTTCAGTCTTGTTAGCAGTGACCTGGGAATCTTTATCAGTCTTCTCCTCTTTGTTGTTCTCCTTCACGTCTGTGGTCTCTGCCACCGTCTGGGTCTCATCATTCTCCTTGGGAGTTTCTTCTTCCTCTGCACCAGCTCCTTCAGCCTTCTTGTCTTTATCCTTGGCTTTCTCATCGTTTACATTGTACCCCTTCTTCTTCTTGCTGAGCTTGCCTCCCATCTTTGGAGTTCTGCAACAGAAAAACAAAAAGAGATTTCTTTTTTAGAGTGAGAAAACAAAAGGAGGGAGGCTTTAGTTTCAAAGGTAAACAGCTCAGTTACACAGCTATGGACCAGTCAGCTTGGTAAATAAGCTGAGCCCAAAGTGCCAATGATTAGAGCTAAGCTGTCAGTCTTAAAGGAAAATGGAACAAATATTTGATTTTCAAGTTAGCAGCGAGCACTGTGCCGTCTCTTCCAGTTAAAGCAAACACGAAGTATTGAATCCAGAAGCCTAAAATGGCAACAGCAGCCATCTCAGGTTTAGTGTATAGCGAATCAAAAACTGCTTCATGCTTTAAAAATAGACCTCCATATGAAAACCTCAAACTATTATGTACCATAGATTTGAAAAATCAATCCCAGAAGACTTGGAGTCTTTAGAAGTTCTCTTATTCTTACTCGCACACAAAAATACATTTTCATGTATTTGAATACCTAGGCTAAAATAGAACAGAAGACATTCAACCTACCCTGCAATTAACAAAGGACCTGTGTTAGTCAAACAATAGTCCAGGCCATTAAAAATAGAGTGTCTACTCCCACTATACTTAGTTTGTCAACTAGTGTAGATTTCTGTTCGCTGCTTTTTGAAAAGTACTTCAGTTTTGGATAGAGTTTTTTTTTTTTTTTAAGTCAGTAAAGGAAAGCATATACCAATGAGATTGGCGGGGAATGGGGGGGAGATAGAAATTCAAGCCATATACCAACTAAAAGATGAAGCCTATGGAAATCTTGCTAATATGCTAGGTCGTCAAATCTTTAGATGTATCACCCATTAGTTTAGCTCAGAGGTGGGGAACCTTCGGGCCTCCCATGTGGACTTCTAGGTCCTTGGGTAGGGAATTATAACCAAACAAATCCTTTTATTAAGGATATCTGATCCCTTTCTGATTACAAACCCAACTTGCTGGTACAAACTCATTGCTCCCATTGCCTATATAATTGCCTACTCAATTTACAGAACAAATCCTTTTATTAAGGGGATTGGATTCAAGTCAAAGGGCCGCACTTGAGGACCTAGAGGGCCACATATGACCTTAAGGTTCCAGGTTCCCCAGCCCTGCCTGACTAATATACTCTCACCCATACAGTATTAGTAAAGATTTATTATGTGCACCATTCTTGGTACAATGGAGATTACAGAATATAGATAAAAATCAACAATGGATAAGACAACATGAATTTGGAGTAAGGTAGGACTTTATGTGGTCATCCAGTCTAGTGTTGTCATTTTATGGATGAAGGAAATGAGACTCAGAGAGATGCAGTAACTTGCACGTATGCACTTGTAAATTACTATAACCACAGAGCTATTAAGTATCAAATTTAGATTAGTCTTTTCTTCATACATTTCATTAGCAACAGAAAAGAAAGACTCATCCAAAGATATTTTACCACTGAAAGGAAATGAAGTAGCAAACAAATGAACTGCATATATCCATCCCCCCCCCCTTCCCTACGCCCATTGGAAAGTGTCTGCTCAATCTGGCTTCCTAGTGTGAAACACAAATACACTTTCTTTATAAAGAGCTATAATTAAGGCAGAAGTCATTACTTAAATAAATAATATGCCTTGAAATAG
Organism: Petaurus breviceps papuanus; assembly: GCF_028583685.1. Taxonomy (NCBI): domain Eukaryota; kingdom Metazoa; phylum Chordata; class Mammalia; order Diprotodontia; family Petauridae; genus Petaurus; species Petaurus breviceps. The sequence continues at coordinate 8,504,323 of NW_027186349.1, forward strand.
ATATGGGTTTATAACAATCTGATTTAATTTTTAACTGGCCCAAGTACATGTAGAGTCAGCAAATATGACTCTAGCTCTGATTGCTGGAGACATGACACTTGGCCACAGCACACTGCACAAAGAAATGGAAAAACTGACAAGTCATATTCACAATACTTCCCGTGCCCTAATAGAGGATATGCCAACTTGTAAAAAAAAATCAGTTAGTAAAATGACATCAGGTCACAGTGACTAACTACAAATTCAAAAACCATACCTGTGCATACATACTTTGATGATAAAGGCATACATATCAACACATACAAATTAGGTGTGGAAATATATTTCTCCGGCCCCAGGAGTTGCAGCATTGGGTTACTAACATGTGATTCTAGTTAACTAAAAATTTAAATCTTATAAGACAAGTTAAGGCCATACTCTATTTCTTTCTTCATATTTATGTATGTATATGCCAAAAATAGGAAGACAAGAAATATTAATTATATTAATCAGATTCAGTTCCCATTGTGGAAAACCACAAGTTAAGACAGAAAGACCTGAAGTAGATGTTCTTGTTTTTTTATTAATTCACTCTAAAACTGCAGGGAGGGAGGTGGAAAAATGGAGGATAAGGGAGACCAGGTTCTTTCTTGAACATATTAAAGTCCTGTCTAGTCACAAGAGCTAAAAACAACACAGTCCCTTCACTTGCCAGGCATTTGATTCTTTAGATGACCAGTTCCTTTTTCATAAAGTAGGGGCCTTAAAGAAATAAATAAGATGTGAGGGCTTCATTTGCCAAATGTTCACAAGAAAACTCAATATACTTCAGAGTAAGTCAATGGAACATCCCACTGGACTGAAGCTGTAGTTGTCCTTCATTCTTTCTTTAGTTTTCTAGAACACCACACTCTTTCTTGGTCCTTTCTTAGCTAACTACCCCTTGATCTTCCTCTGAGTCTTCATCTTCCCAAACCCTTAAGACAGGTGCTTCCCTCTGATCTATCTTGAGCCCTCTTCCTTCTAGATTCTTTCCCCTGACAATCCCAAGTTACCCCATGACTTTGACATTAAAATCTATACAGGTGACTCTTAAATTGATATCTCTTCCATGATCTAGAACACATTTCCAATATTTCTCACTAGCATCTCAAACTCAAAATGTCTGAGACAAATTTGTCATCTCTTCTCCCAAATTTGCTCCCCTTTTTGACCCTACTTTCCCATCAGTGGCATCACTATTTGACTCCGTGTCCCATGTTCAAAACTCTCTTAGATGTGACTATTTCTCCATCTCCCCTATTCATTTGCTGACTTGACCACACTTCTAACATCCATCACTTCCTCCCTCTACCTCACTCCCTTGGCAGCACAGCTCTTAATTATCAGCACCATTCCAATATTCCACTAACATACTAATAGGTCTGCCTGAGAGACCACATTTTTAATATCACTTATTATCAAACTAATTTTTAAGAACATAACTGATCAGTCCCTTTCTGATGATACAAACCCAACTTGTTGAAACAAACCCCATGTTCTCACTGCCTGTAGAGCTGCCTCTCAAATTCCTTATCCTAGTGTAAAAGGTTCTCCTATCTTGCTAGCCCTGTCTTATATCACATCCCCACATATACCATATACTCCAGCCAAACTGTACTACCTGCCATCATCTCTCTCTCTCTGCTTTCATGTCTCAGTACCTATACTCAAATCATTCAGTCTATCTGGAATACCATCTTCCAATTCAATTTAGAAACACTTAAAACACTGAAAATTCATCTTTTGTTTTATATCACCTGTATTTCCCAATATCCCAGATAAAAGAATATCCATATATTAAAGAACAAAAAAGGAGAGAACAGTTCAAACAAAATCAATAAACACACCAACCAAATCAACATAATATGCAAAATTCCATAATTATATAGACTCCATATCTGCAAAAAAGGGAGATGCATTTGAATATATTTTCTTTAAGACCAAGTTTGAGCATTTTGATAATTTTGTTGTTGTTTTTCCATTTATATGTAGCAACTGTGTACATTATTTTCCTGATTGTGATTACTTCACTTTTCATCAGTTCTTCTAAGTCTTCTCATCCATCTCTGTATTCATATTCATTGTTTCTTATAGGATAATCATATTTAATTATACTCATTACCACTATTTGCTTAGCCCCAGGTCAATGCACACCTGTTTGTTTTCCTTTATATAGTGTTTATTAAAGCACAGTGCCTGGCACATAGTAGGCACTCGATTGATGTCTGCTGATTTGATTGGGTCAAGGAGTATGGGGCAGTTTAATAAAAAAAAAATTCTTTAGCATAAGTCCTAATTTCTCTCCAGAATGGTTGCACCAATTCACAGTTCCACTAATAGAAAAGGAATCACAACCCCTCCAACAATGACTATTCCCATCTTTTTTCACTTGTTAAAGTTCCACCTTCTTCAAGAAGCCTTTGCTGATCCCCCCACCCCTTTTAAGGTTACTGCCTCCCCTTTATTGATTATCTCTAATTTATCCTGTGAATATGTGGTCGACATAATTGTTTGCATGTTGTGCCCCCTCGTTAGACCACAAGCTCCTTTGAAGCAGAGATTGTCTTCTGTCTTTCTTTTCATCCCTAGAGATTAGCACAGTGCCTGACATATAATGAAAAATTAATAAATGCTAGAGAAATAATCACTACTTGACTGAGGAAATTGATGTCAGAGATATTTTAGAGGTAGACAAGACTTTGCAACTGATGGGAACTAAAGGAAAGTAAATGGTCAATAAACACTCCAAGACTACAAACTTGAATGGTTGGGAATCCAAACTTGAATTTTGTGGCATCCCCACAAAAGTAAAAGAGAAGTTAATAAAAGGAGTTGGAATGGTTGGTGGGGAAAGAAATAATGAGTTGTACTTTAGATATGTTGAGATGTCTATGGGTCATGCAGAAGGATATAGACAACTAGAAGTTGGTGATATGGGACTGCAGCTCAGAACAGTCTTGAACTTGACCTGTAGATTGGGGAATTATCTGCAGAGATTGTCATAAACCACCCAAGAGTTTAGAAACTGCTTAAGCTTCCAAACACTTGTGAGATACCTATGGCAGCTAAAGTCAATACCAGTTTAGATTATAAACTTGAAAAAAAATTTTTTTTCTTTTTTTTTTTGCGGGCAGAAGGCAAGGTAATTGAGGTTAACTAAGTTGCCCAAGGTCACACAGCTAAGAAGCGTTAAGTGTCTGAGGTCAAATTTGAACTCATGCTCTCCTGACTCAAGGGCAGTGCTCTATTCACTGAGCCACCTAGTTGCCCCTAAACTTTAAAGTTTTAAAGAAGGCTAATTGAAGATTAGTCAACTCTCCATTTTCCCTCAGCAGCTCTGTTTGGTTTCCACTTCCCAGAACATTATGCCTCCCCAAGATAAGGTGATCTTCAGAAATCTCACCGCACTCCTTCAATTGACTCTTCCCTTGGACTGGAGGGTTGGAAGAAAGAATAAACTCCTCCCCAAAGTCTTCCTTAATAGAAGGCTCAGAACTTTCTATGTCACTCTTCATTTTTCTATCAGTGGTTCTGCTTGGTTTCTACTCCCAGGACCCCACCTCATCTCCCCCTTCCCTCCATCCCACCCCACTTCAAATTCCTTTTCTGTATTGTGTTCCTCCACTAGATTGTAAGCTCCTTGAGGACCTGCAGGAATTATCTTTCTTCTTATTTGTATTCTTAGCACAATAGGTGCATATAGTAGGGGCTTAATAAATGTTTATTAAATTGGACATAACTGACACTAATAAGTATTTCATAAAAAAATAGAACGCAAACATAGAAAGCTTGGTGAGAGATTTAAGGTTATCATAAGGGCACTCAAAGATAAAACTAGAAGAAAAAGATTTTACCTCTTCAACATTTCTTCATATTTGTTCCCATCTCTTCACTTAAACCAAAACTATTCTAAATTCAGACCCTCAGTACCACTTTTGCAGCAACCTTGTAAAAGTCTGCTTGAACCTTAACTTTTTTTTTCTTTCTGATCCAACTTCTAAAAAGCTAACAAACTTGTATTTCTAGAGCATATTTGCCCATGTTATTTCCCTGCTCAATAAACTATTTGCCACTGGGGTTATATGACCAAATTCTTGGGAGGGGGAAGAGAAAAGGGAACTGATAAACAATACTAATACTTAGCTTTTGTTTCTTTTACTTCCTAGGACTAAGTCATTATCACCTATTTGGACAAAATCTACTCAGCCTAAAAAGTGACTTGGCAGCAAAAACTACTCTTATTATAAAAACTGTAGCAAACAAAACATTTTAGTGGTAGGTACAGGAAACCATCATCTGGCCTCCATTTATTTGTATTTTAACAATGTAGTAGGTTATAGGTATAACTCAAGAAATGCAAGTGACTGGGGCTGCTAGGTGGCCGCAATGAATAGAGCACCAGCCCTGGAGTCAGGAGGACCTGAATTCAAATCAGGCCTCAGACATTTAACATTTACTAGCCATGATCTCGGACAAGTCACTTAATCCCAATTGCCCTGCCTTCCTCCCTCCAAAAAAGCAAAAAGAAGAAGAAATGCAAATAACTAAAGAAAATCAACCCCATATTAAAAAAAAAAAAATCACTGTACTGCAGAGTCAGAAGAGATCTCAGAAACCATATTGTACAACTAACGTATTTAAAAGGATCACCACTATAACACACCCAACAACCAAGAGGTTAATGAGACTCTGCTTGAAGACTTCCAAGGAGGAGGACCTTCCCACACATCCTAATGCAACCCATTCCATGTTTGGACAACTCTAATGCTTCGAAAGTTTCTCTTGACATCAAGTCTAAATTTTACACCCCTTGCCAAAGGTCCTGTCCTTTAGAGCTAAACAGGTTAAGTCTAATCCTTCTTTCGTATGACAGCTCTTTAGACAGCAGTTGTTTCCTCACCTCCCCTGGCCCAGTCTTCTGTTTTCTAAGCTAAAAAAAAAACAAAAACAAAACCCTAGTTCCATCAATCTATCCTTCGATACCATGTACTCAAGGGCCTTTGCCATCTTGGTTATCTTCTGCAGGTGCTCTCCAACTTATAAATGTCTTTAAACTGTAGCATTCTCTTAATTCCTGTAGGCTATCCCTGTCTTAATGTAGCATAATATTACATTTGCTTTTTTGACTGCCATATCACACTGGAACATGCTGAGCTTATAACCCACTAACCATAACTCCCCTTCTTTTACTTTGGACGCTTACTTTTTGAACCCAAGTGTAAGACTCCCATCCATTCCTATTGCATTTCATTTTATTAGAATCAGCCCAGTGCTGAATGCCTATAAAAATCTTTCAGATCTTGACTGTCATCCTGTGTTAGCTCTCCCTTCTCAGCTTTGTGTCATCTGCAGATTTTATGAGCATGTCATCTATGGTTATACAAATTACTGATTTTTTAAAAATGTCGAACAGCACACATCCCTAGGGTACTCCACTGAGGATTGTCTGCTAAGTTCACATCATAATATTAACAACTCTTCTTTGAACTGGGTCATTTCTTAAGTATAATCCATCTAATTCATCATCTCGCCCATATCTCTCTCTTCTCTAGAAGTGTTATTGTTCAACCATTTCAGTCATGTGTGACCCTTCATAACCCCATTTGGGGTTTTCTTGGCAAAGATACAAGTGGTCTGTCATCAAGTCTCCAGCTCATTTTACAGATGAGGAAACTGAGGCAAACAGGAAGTGAGGCCAGATTTGAACTCAGGAAGATGAGTTTTCCTGATTCCAGACCCAGCACTCTATCCATTGCACCACCCAGTATGGAACAAATGTTTTACTAAAATCTAGATAAAATTCTATCTACTGCAAAAAGTGAGATTTGTACATCCCTAAGGTCCCTTCCAGCTCTACCATTACTAATCTAAATTGTTAGTTCACTGTGATTCTAGTCTCCTAGGTGTTTCCAAGAATGGCAGAATGAAAGCCTTTTTGTGAGTTCTACCACCATTATAATAGCACTTTGTATGACTATAACACTTTACACTTAGAATGTACTTTCAATGAAAACATCTCATAGTGCCTCCTACAGGAGGAAAATAAGTGTCAGAGACAAAGTGGTTTACTGACTTGCTAGGGAATAGAGGTAGGGAAAATCCAGGTTGATTTTTTAAGTCACCTACTATGCTTACAGCTATTCCAAAGTGACAATAAAACAAAAACGGAATTAAAAGACCCATACAAAACTACTTTTGACCTAATGAGTGACCCACCTACTCTGTATCCTTGTCTTTGCCTCAGTCTTGCACTAAAACTAATTTTTCCCCCACTCTAAAGAGGGAGAGGGGAGAAAATTACATTGTCATAACAATACCAATATTTTAAAAACCTACTTTTGCAAATATGAATGTGTGTGTGTGTATTTATTTTCCCCCCAAGGTAATCAAGAAGACAAATCATAGAACCATTAAGATACTTCAGGGGAGGCTAGGTGGCACAGTGAATAGAGCACTGGCCCTGGAATCAGAAGGACCCGAGTTCAAATCTGGCCACAGACACTTAACACTTACTTGCCATGTGACCTTGGGCAAGTCACTTAGCCCCAATTGCCCTGCATTCCCCCCTCCAAAAGGGGGGGGGGGGGAGCCTTCAATTTATTTTTAACTAGGAAGAAGAATCTTTTAGGTATTATAACACTGATGGGCACTTAAACACATGCACCAAACCACTCATTATAGCCAAAAATAATCTTCCAGACAGAGTTAAAAAGTCTGGGTCAGACATCATATGAGCTGCTTCCTTAGTTGAGATATTGTTTGAGTGACAACAAAGGAAACAATATCAAATCACTTCCCCTTTCACTGAACTTTCATTATATCTTCAGTTCTCTTTACTCCTAACTAAAGCAGAACAATCAGTTAACCAATGCACAAATCATCTTCAACCTCTTCAGAAAGGGTTTGCATACTGTCATGAATCTGTAAATTAGAAAACTACAATAAACAATGGATCAATATGACTATACTCAACAAGAATTTCAAGGTTGCTGAATTTGGATATCTGCATCCCAATCTTGGTTATGACATTTACTAGCTATAGCAAGCTTCAGTTTATCCGTCTGTGAAATGGAAGCAATAATATTTGCATAATTTGATAGGGCTGCTTAAAAGGAAAAGTACTTTTATAAGCTATAAACATACATATACACACACACATATATATGTATACATATATCAATTGTATCACTTCTCTTACCAAACTAGATGTCAGAAAGTAAGTTAGAGGAAGTACTATTTTAGAAAAGTCAAAAATGACTTGTGTTCCAATGACTGAAGTCAAAGACACATTTCTTTTTTCTTGTGTTTTTAGACTTCTTTTTAAGACTTAAGGTTTTAGAAAATTACCAGGAAAACCAAGAGGTTATTTAACATATTTCCATTTCTAACATTAAGGGGCCATTTTATTTCACCCTCCAAACTGAGCTGTGACCAATATATATTAGGCCATCTGTGTTATGGAGTCAAACCATTTGATTAGTGAATTGGCCTTCATTTTAAATAAATATTTTATAGGAAATCAAATCAGAGTTTGTTGTTAAGCAGGAGATAAATACACACTGCCATTCTTTTCTCCAAGTTGGGACTAAAGGAAGAGGGAAAAGGAAAAATGAGGGTGATGATTTCAATGGGAGCCAAAAATAGTTCTTGGTCAATTCAATTTTTAAAACATATATTTATGCTGCAAAACACATTTTATTCCCATCATCTGAACTGCCCTGTACTTATTTATATGTGTACATATTATTTCCCCCAAAAGGATGCAATCTCCTTAAAGGAAGGGACTGCTTAATTTTAACTGTCCTAATCCCAATGTCTAACACTTAGTAGGCACTTATTCTAACTGAATGAAGTACATTTCTATTAAATATCTACTCCCTGAAACAATGTTGTTAGAACTGCTTTGCTAGCAAAAGAAAAAAAAAAAGCTGCTTTGCCATCTTACTTCCAAAAGACAACTCATTGCCTAGCCATTTTTCTTTCTTAATTTGCAATAAATCATTTATTTAAGTTGTAGCCTAGCAAAAGACTAAAGAAACTATGATTAGAACAGTCAAGTATAAAATTAAGGGATGGAACAAGTACTAGTATGTTTCTTACCTAGTAATGAAAGGAAGAAGCAGTGATGACAGACAGTGGGGCACATGCAAAAATTGAGAAGTGCCCTAGTCAGGTCCTTTCCTAAGGGCAAATGCTACTCTCAACCATCATAGGAGAAGATGAGAACTCAGACTTTTCCCTCTTCCTTTAGTCCCAACTTGGAGAAAAGAATGGCAGTGTGTATTTATCTCCTGCTTAACATCAAACTCTGATTTGATTTCCTGTAAAATATTTATTTAAAATGAAGGCCAATTCACTAATCAAATGGTTTGACTCCATAACACAGATGGCCTAATATCTCTTCAGACCAGTGGCAGGAAATTATTAGGAACTGCACAAATGGGGCAGATGTGGACTTCTTAGATATTCTATACGTACAAACTTCATGAAGTTATCTAGAACTTTCAGCTGGCAATGATAAGTACATGATTTAATTCCTACCTTTAAATCCAACCTCAACCTATCAGCACAGCCTATTAAATAAATTCCAATTTAAACCATTTAGTCTAAGGAGGGAAAGTGTAGGCAAAATCTTGATCAGCCATATGCTAATCTTTATATTTTTGGTACAAAGGAATGCTGGTCTTTTAAAGATTCACTGATTGGTTTACTGATCCTTGTAGTTGTTATTTTTCAGTCCCATCCAACTCTTGGTGACCCCATTTGAAGTTTTCTTGGCAGAGATACTGAAGTGATTGGCCATTTCTTTTTTCAGCTCATTTGACAGATGAGGAAAGTGAGGCATATAAGGATTAAGTGATTTGTCTATGGTCATGTAACTCGTAATAGTAAATGTCTGAGTACAAATTTGAACTCAGTTCTTTCTGATTTCTGGGCCTGGCACTTTTATCTACTATGCCACCTAGCACCCAATATTTATAGTTACTTTAGCCTGTTGGTACATATTTAGTAGTTTTTTAAAGCCCATAAATTGTTGGATTTTACCTTCATCCAAACATATTAAAACATATCAAGGAAATCCATATAACAACAGATCTTGCTGCCCCCACTCTAGGTAACCCTACAAACAATTTAGAACTGTAAGGAAACTTGGCAGTCAATGAATGTAACCAACCCTCTCATTTTACAGATACGAAAACTGAGATACAGAGTTTAAATGATTTGTCCAGGGTCACACATATAAGCAAGTGTCTAAGACAGAATCTGAAGCAAGGTTTTCCTGAGTCCCAGTCCATGGCCTTGTCCACTATGCCACATTGCCTCTCAAAAAGGAAGCAGAAGTCCGCTAAATAATTTTAGCCCTGCACTAACACTGGGATAAAGCTGTGTGGGAGTTGTGCGAGTTGTTAGGGTATCTCCTCTTTACCTACTGTGGATAGTTCCACCACTGTGCAAAGAACACTAAATAAATTCTAATCACATTTTGCAAGAAACAAATTTCCCAAGAAGAAAAGACTGTGTCTTCCTTACTCTTTGTTTTAACAATGACAAATACATTCTGGCATTCAAATATTTAATAAATCTTTGATACTAACAAATCTTGAGTTAATAGGTTTAAGACTTAGGATATGAAAAACTATATAAATTAGGACATTGAAGAGACTGCAGTTTGCTATCGTACCCTACAAAGGATTAAAAAAAAAAGGAAATTAATAGTCAAGGAAAGGGATACCAAGGGGATAATGACAATACCAAAAAACTCTTTCTTTTGGAATCCCAGCCTCAAAGAAGAAAGTGATATGGAAATGCAAAACCACTTTGACTTTTCTTTTTGTATTTATGAGCCACCTCAAGTTGTCAGAAGTTAAGGAATACACACACACACACACACACACACACACACACACACACACACACATGAAGACACCTAAACAGTTTCTAGTTAAAATCACTTATAAAGGCTAGTTGTCCTCATAAAAGAAAACTCTTCCCCTACCATTCAGATTATTTTGTCCAAGTTTAGACGGCATTTTAAAATGAGTTTGCAAATGTCTTGGAACATATGCTCACACATAAAGAATTTTCTGGGACATGCAAATGTAGGACTTTTTTTAGAGTAAAAATTTCATGTGCAGTTCCACAGGTTGAGAATACTGAAAGCCTGGTCATGTGTGTCCTCCTCTTTACAGATTATACCCTCTCTGCAAAAAGGAAATCCCCTCTCCCCCCTCAAAAAACCACAACCCCACAACTTTCTCCTCTGCTACTGAGTCAAATCAACTAAAAAGTATGCTAGATTCACTTCTGCCAAAACGCTGTCAAAATTCTATCAAATTCCTAATCCTAGATCCTTGCCACTTAAAAGTGGCAGAGATCTAAAATTCACAGGGCCATGCTTTTGTCAATACTCGACCCAATTCTGTTCATCCTAGGTTTCACTGAAAGCACCCCTTTCTTCAGGATAGTAGTATTCCATAACATTTTTTTTTTCCATCTTCTATTCAGTCATTCCCCACTGGTTTCCAGTTCTTTGCTGCCACACACCCCCACCCCCCACATATACACACACAGCTGCTATAAACGTTTTTGTACATATTAAGACCTTTTCCTAGTAGTGGTATCACTGTTTCCAAGAGTATTCACAATTTAAAAATTTGGGGGACATAGTTCCAAAACTGCTTTCCAGAATGGCAAACCAATGTGTAAAACAACTAAAAGAAAAATCTGTTGGGTCTTCTTTTTTTTTTTTATTTTTGGAGGGCAATTGGGGTTAACTGACTTGCCCAAGATCACACGGCTATTCTTTGTGTTAAGTGTCTGAGGCCGGATCTGAACCCAGGTCCTCCTGATTCCAGGGGCGGTGCTCCACTCACTTCACCACCCAGCTGCCCCCTTATTTTCCCTTTCTTTACTCCCACACTGGACCTAATATTTTGCTGCTGCTAGAGCCTGAAGAAATGGGAAGTGGAAATCCAAATTCTGGTATGACTCTAGCAGTAGACAAAATACACTGAGACCAATGGGTCAGTGTTTAATTTAATCTTGTACTATACTGTGCCCCGCCCCCCCCAAAAAAGGTAGCTGGCAACTAAGAAAAAAATACATTTCATATGCCCCACTGTATGTTATTTTGAACAATCTGATTACCAATGAGGTCCTGCTCTAACAGAGTTTCAAATATTATGGTGGCAAAGCCCCAAGCTCTGGAAAATTCTACCAAACCAGAAAGCCCTTGCAAAAACTCTGTCTTTGAAGATAACCTAGTTTAAAGTTCAGAGACATTCATCTCTGGAAGCTTGGCCACTGGGTGATAAATTTTTGGACCACGTTACTCAAAGATCATCTATAAATTTGTAGTGAGAATTTGATACAATTTGTGGTGTAAGTTGTCAGTAAAGGCACCAACCAAAGGCATGGGGAATCAGGAAAGATTCCAGGTAGAAATTGCAATTTCTGAAGTTCTGAAGGAGTTCTGAAGAGACCAAGGAATTCTAAAAGGCAGATGTGAGACACAAGGCATGGGAAAGTCTGTGCAAAAAAGAGCCAGGGATAGAATTTCAGGAGTGAGGAGTAGAAAGAAGGTCAACTTGGGTGGCCTGTAGAATATGGGGGGGGGGGGGGAGGGGGAAGTGATATATAATTAGTTTGGAAAGGTAGATTTGGGGCCAAGTTCTTCAGTAGTTTAAAAGTCAAAACAGATCACAGCCAGGTAGCACAGCAAGTAAGAGCACTGGCCCCAGTGTCAGGATGACATGGGGATCAAATCCGGGCTCAAACACTTAGCACCCACCCAGAAACATCTGGCCATGTAACCTTGAGCAAGTTACTTAACCCCAATTGCTTAGGGGCGGCCAGGGGGCTCAGCGAGTAAGAGCACTGGGCCTCAGTGTCGGGTTGACCTGGGAATCAAATCAAATTCGGGCTCAGATACTTAGCACCACACCCAGAAATAACTGGCTGTGTAACCTTGAGCAAGTTACTTAACCCGAATTGCTTTAAAAAAAAAAAAAAAAGGTCTAACAGATGAGCATATATTTGACCCTAGAGGCACACTAGATAAGCATCAGAGTTTATTGAGTAGGAAAGCAATATGGTCAAATATGCACTTTAGAAAAATCACTTCTGCAGATGTGTCTAACAGGAATTAGAGGCAGGGAGGTCAACTAGGAAGCGACTGCAATAGCTCAGGAGAGAGGTAAAGAGGACATGAAGTAGGGTAATAGCCATGTCAGTAGAGAGAAACAGGAAGTCTTTCAGTAGCTTTACATTATTTCTTATTTTATTTATCTGATATTGAATAGAGCTTCATATAAACTGAAGAGGAAGGAAAGTAAGATCTGAAATGTTAGTTTAATACTCATAATTAGAAATGCTTTTCAATAAAAACACCATCATCAAAAATAGCCAGTACATCCCGGGCTCAGACACTTAGCACCCACCCAGAAACACCTGGCCATGTAACCTTGATCAAGTTACTTAACCCCAATTGCTTAGGGGCGGCCAGGTGGCTCAGCAAGTAAGAGCACCGGCTCCAGTGTTGGGATGACCTGGATCAAATCCAGGCTCAGATACTCAGCACCACACCCAGAAATAACTGGCCGTGTAACCTTGATCAAGTTACTTAACCCCAATTGCTTTAAAAAAAAAAGAAAAATGGCCAGTACATACTGAGTAGCTGGGGCAGCTAGGTGGCACCACAGTGGAAAGAGTAGGGCCTAGAGTCTGCAAGACTGGTCTTCATGAGTTCAAATACAACCTCGGACACTTAGTAGGTGTGCAATCCTGGGCAAGTCACTTAGCCCCATTTACTTCAGTTCCTCATCTATAAAATGACCTGGAGAAGGAAATGGCAAACCACTCCAGGATCTTTGCCAAGAAAACCCCATATGGGGTCATAGAGATTTGGACACAACTGAAAAACTGACAGAAAAACAGGGGATACCTATTATAATAATTGGAGGCATCTCAAGGGCATTTACCTGTTAGCCACAGAAAAGTCCTAGATGGACAAGAACAAGTGATTTTGAAAGTGAGCTCAAGAGTGTGTGTTTAAGAGAGCTGGTTTATTTAATCATCCCTCCATCCCTAAATTAATAGGATCTTAAGACTTAGAGCTGGAAGTGTAATTAGAGGTCACCTAATCCATCCCTCTCATTTCACAGACAAAGAAACTAAGACCTGGAGAAAATAAATAACTTGCCCGTGACCAAGCAGGTGACAAAATAATGCAACTGGGATTTGAACTCAGGCCCTGTGAAACAAAACTCAAAACTGTCTCAACTGTATTGTGATTCCTTCCTGATTCTAAGGAAGCAAACATCATTGCTATTAATTAAATATTTAATTAATGTTTATTACTGCCTGCAGGTTAGTTTTAGGTCACATTTATGATATAGTGATGATGAATTTCTATATGCTATGACAATGGGGACCTATATAAAATCAAGGTATATAATACACTAATGCTAACTTTGGACTTGGGGTATAATTTTGTAAGTTAAATTTTATATGTTATAATTTTATAACAAAATGATTTATTAAAGTTTACAGTTGTTTTTTTCTTTGTTCTATGTACAGCATGGAGATCAGAGATTTTGGTTAGATGAGTTCTTCCCATTTTAAGTTATAAAACATCACACTTTGATGGTTCTCCAAATGTTTCTCTTTCCTGAATAGTTCAGAAGAAAAATAGCTCACAAAGTAATGATATTTAGTATAAGGAGAAGATAATCAATTCCTCCTCCTCCCTACCCTCCAAAATAATAGCAAATCATTCATTTAAAAAGAACTTTTGAAAGCTTTCTTTACATATATGTAACAAACAAAACAGCTTTGGCACAATCCTTCCTAACTTTTCAGAAGATAAGTAAACTGTTTGTGGAATGGGCGCATTAAAGAGGTTCATCATGTCTAAAGGTCTTCAAGAAGATTTTAGATAAACTATTCAGGAGCCAAAGAGAATTCCTGGGGTCTTATGGGTTAGACAAGATAACCGCTGAAGTCTCGTCCAACATTAAGACTATAGGAGATGCTACAGAGACATGAAGTTGGGTATCAGTATCATTCTGACAAAATTTCAGATATCTTAAAATTTCTGCCATTTTTTCCTAAATACTAATTAATAAATAGCAAGAGGTATAAAGTATGGTTTAGTAGAAAAAATAATAAACATTAAGTCAAAAGTTAGGTGTTAGATTGTAAAGGAAACCAAGTCACTTCACTTCTCTCTAATTGTCAATTTCTTCATATGTAAAGCAGGGATAGTAAGGTTACCAATCTCAGAATAGTTGGGAAGGAACCACTTTATAAACTAAGGATTATCTGAGGTGAGCTATTATTGTCATCATAGAAAAGGACTACTATAATTTTACTTTTTATTTTCTAGTGCCCTTTTCAAAATCAAGTCAGTGTGAAAATGTTTAATACCAATATTTAAGAAGAGCCGATATCAGACTGCATGTCATCTTGTGGGGGGAGGGGGGAAGAGGAAGGAAGGAACAGAAAACTAAAATCCAAAATCTTATGGAAGTGAATGTTGAAAAGTAAAAATAAGTAAACTATAAAAAAATTAAATCACCATGTCCCTTTCATTTCCTACAGCACCAGTCTCTTCTGAGCAGCACTCCAGAACCATCCTTATAGTTCTTTTTTAATAGTTTTTTTTCTTATAACTGATTCCAACTACAACTATTTTACAATCTCTAGTGATATAATGGAATTTTATAAGCTGTTCTAATTGTTTTCAATTTTTTACAGTTCTACCCTGCACTCAGTCTTTGTGCTGAATATCCTTTCTGGGATAATTTTTGTATTCCTCTATTCTAAAATCCATCCATCTTATGTTAAAGTTTGACAAATTTCAGTTCGTCACTTTGGTCCCCAGTCTGTCCACATTGAGAGGATAGCACTGACCCTGTTCTGAAAGGCAGAGACAAATGTGTGTGGGTAAAATAATGAAAAAGTATATCAGAAAACATATCAACTTTTGAAAGCTGACTGGTTCCTTTTCCTTCTCTATTATGTGACTTCACATGGGCCCATGCCTAGTGGCTCAATTTCTTTTCCTAAAATATGGTACTCCAATGCATCTGGGATTTTATCCATGTGATTAGTCCCTACAATAGATTACAACCCATCCCATGCCTACCCACCAGGTGCTACTTTCATTGAAGTCCTCCCATGCATTAATTACTCAACGTGCTGGGGGTTTTTCCCTTCTGTTTTCTTCGTCTATCATAGACACAGAAACTATCTATTGGCTATCCCTATTTTGCTATAGCATTAGCCTATTTTTTACCTGGAAATACATTTCTTTGATATATTCCCTTCCAGAGATGATGCTAGTGAACCAATCCATGATAGGCAACTAGGTGAGACAGTAGATAAAAGTCAGAAAATCTGGTCCAAAAGTAACCAAAGAACCCAAATTCAAATCCAGTCTCTTAACTGCAAAGCACTTGGCATATGTTAGCTAAATGTTAGTATTATTGTTAATACACTTATGAAAGTATAACAAGAAAAACTCACCTACTTACTACTTAAAACAAAATACTCCTTTCCAAAGCATTATAGGGTAACCTCCTTTCTCTTCTTTAAAGTCTTGATTAAATCTTGACTCTTAGCCCTGAGAAATCTAACAATGAAATAAACTACTTTAGTCTGATCAAAGCTCTTTCCATTTCTGTCTACAATATCATCAATGGGATTATTTGCATAAATATCCTTATTATTACACAAAGCTTAGATCTTCTGGGAGACAAGAAATTCCATTGACAAGGAGGTTAAGCTGATGTTTGTATTATTTTTTTCTTCACCAGCAAGAATACTGGAAATTTGGAGGCAAGGGCGGCTAGGTGGCTCAGTGAGTAAAGCGCCAGCCCTGGAGTCAGGAGGACCTGAGTTCGGTTCCGGCCTCAGACACTTAACACCCACACACAAAAAACTAGATGTATAACCTTGGGCAAGTTACTTAACCCCAATTGCCCTCTAAAAGGCAAAAAAAAATGGGGGGCAGCTAGGTGACACAGTGAATAGAGCACCAGCCCTGGAGTCAGGAGGACCCGAGTTCAAATTCAGTCTCAGACACTTAACACAAAAACTAGCTGTGTCACCATGAGCAAGTCACTTAGCCACAAATGCCCTCCAAAAAGCAGAACAAAAAAATATATTGAAAATTGGTAAATCAACTTTCGGATAGTGGACTTTTAAGAGAATTTGTTAGTTCTAAATATGTTACTATAGTCCTAATGATTTCAGAGGCTGAACTTGGGAGTCACATGATCCCAATATAAATCTCAGTTCTGCCACTATATAACTAAGTGACCAAAGACCTAGAGCTGGGAGGGACCTTGGTGGCCATGGAGTTCTACCACTTCATTTCATCATTGAGGAAACTTGAGTTCTAAAGGAGTTAAGTAGCTTGACTTGAGTTACAAATCCAGTAATTCTTCCTAACTCCAAAGCCAGTACTCTAATCACTCCACCTTGCTGCCTCAGAAAACCATTGAGAATCAGGAAGAAAAAAGCAAAATCAAACTGTTCATTAAAATACAATGATACAACCAACAAACAGGAAATTAATACTTGGTAAATCTTGAGAGTTTACCCAAGACTTGGGTAAATTCCAAAGCTTCATCCTGCTGTAGAGATGACTTAAGCTCTAAGGTTATGACAGTGCTGGAATGTTTTACACATGGCCCACGGATGAAGTGTGTTTATTCTCTAAGGATCAGCCTAACTAAATTCAGAGGGGTTCACCAATGGGCTGCCCATTGGGCAGATGAAATGTTCCACCACAGCAACTCTCCATCTCCAAAAGTTACAAACAGATAGTGATTAATATCAGTGCAGGGAGAATTCACACCAAAGAAATTAAAGATCCTGAAATTAGTAAACACGTAAGCCTGGTGACCAATGTTAGTAAAACTGTTATTAGCATTTTCCTTTGGCTGCTGGAGGAAATTTGTTTAAAGAATTCAAATATCGAGAGAGCCATGTGAATCCTCAGTTTTGTTGAGCAGTAAGGGTTGTACCTAGACGGAGGACATGTATCTGAGGGAGGCTGGAGGGAAGAATATACCAAAACCTTGTTTTAGAGGACTCCAATGTACCTAATTAGAAATCTGACTAGAAAAAGATACTCATGCCAGGCTCTCAACAATGATTCTAAGAGATCAGTCAGAGATGATTAAGATTTTTACAACTCTCCCCTAATTTCCAGGCAGAAGTGACTTAGGTCAGACTTATGATAAAGAGTTCCCTATTAGCCTTTTTGTTGCTCCTTCCCTGGCCCCACCCTAAACAAGGCCCTCTCCATAGAAATACCTACCTTAAGTTTTGCTGTGTGTTAGCCATGTTCAGTTAATTCCCAACCTATACCTCCATCTAACTCTAACTAACCAAGAACCTTCCCAATTACCCCAGTCCTCTAGTTTCCAAGTCTCAGCCCAATCCCATTTCCACTCCAAACAACCAACCAGGATCTACTGAATAGGTAATGTAGCCTGCTAGACACAAAAGGACCCAAGAGGTTAGGAGAGGGACCAGATGACTTCTAATATCCCTTCCAAATTTGAATTTTAAAATTTCTAAAATTTAGTTCCTATGTTAAACCAAGAGTGAAATGATTAGTGAAAAAATACAGTATAGTACATGATAAACCAATTTAAAACCCTTAGTTCCCTCAGGTTAAGTAATATGGATTACCATTAAGTAACTAGTTAAGTTAATGTCATCTATTCATTGATTTATGGGAAATTAGTCAATTAACACCAATTAAAATGCCACCTACTATATAAAAAGCTGCTTAATTAGTAAATAGAGTGATAAACTTGAGAGTTAACTAATAAAAACCTCTGTTCAAATCCTACCCCTGAAACTATTCAAATAAACAAGGTCAAGTAGCTAACCTCTAAAACTTAGTTTCTTTAGCTATAAAAGGGGGGAAATAGACCCAGTAGTATCCATATACTAAGACTGTTATCCAGCTAAAATGAGATTATCCTAGCAAAGTATTTTACAAATTTTAGAAAACTACATAGAAACTATTATTATGATGACAATTAGTAGTGTCCAAACCCCCCCCGCCCCAAATTCTTATTTATAAATAGTTTAATTCCAAGTCTATAAATCAGCCTTCTAATTTTACAGGACTAAATATACAGTTCAATTCTACCAAAAACATACAATCCATCTTTACCAGGGCAATCCATTCTTCAATTTCCAAGTAAAATCAAAATTAATTAGTTGCACTAAATATTATTTATATAAACAAAATAGCCCCACACCATTTTGTTATTTACTTAGTTAGAAAGACATCAAGTTAGAGCCCATTATTGAAGTAATAAGACTTTGGAAGAGAAATAGCATCACCCATTTTAGAGAATGAAAAAAGAGACATAAATTCAGCTGTGAGCTCCTGAGGGTGAATAAATTCAATTAACTCTAGAAAAGTGTTGGGGAGGGGAAAAGGAAAGGGGGGGGGGGGGAGGAAGAAAATGCACAACAGCAAAATTTCTTTTCTTTGATGGATTTTCTGCAAACTCTACTATAAATGGTCAACTCTATCTAAAAAAGGATTTTCCTCCCTTAAGGGAAAGGGGAATAAAGGTATAAGGGAAAAGCCTGCAGTGTGCGTTTTGATGGTTTTGTAATGTCCCCTCCCCTTCATGCTCTGACACAATGTTTTCTACGCTTAGCTGTCAAATTTCATCAGTGCATTGTGAGAACTTCCGTTGGTGGACTTTTTGTTCTCAGAGTCTGACTCAGTCAAAGCTTTTATTTAGCAATTTAGAAGTATTGCCAACATCTGGGGGCAGGGGTGAGGGAGTCCCGAGGAAGGAAAAATAGACATCAATTTCTAAAACAACTGATTAAATATTTTTGATGAACATTCTGGCTTTTCAGTGATGACACATCTAGAACAATTTAGCCATTTGTGAGTAGTTGTAATTCAATTACATCTCATTTGTATTTGAGAGAAAATTATTAGGCTGATTGTTCTAGAGGGCCAAGCATCTATTTTTAATGAACAGCTGAGTACAGTTGCATTTGTATTGTATCTACAAGTTCTAGGACCATCCAGTATTAATCCCTGCTAGCACCAAAAGGGGAACGTGGTATAACCAAAAAAGGGCACTGGATTTGTTTCTGACAATGACTATGTAACCATGGATAGTCACTTAACCTAAGCTCCAGTTTCCTGATTTGTAAAATGAAATAATAATGCTTATACTACCTACCTCACATAGTTGTTATGAGGAAAGGGCTGCTTTGTAAACATCACATAAATGAGAGTTCTCACTTTGATGGTGAATCTTAAGAGTAAGACGGCTCACTGAAAGCCCTGAGTTCAAATCTGGCCTGAGATATTTAGTAGTTGTGTGACCCTAGACAAGTCACTTAAACCTCTGCCAGGGGATAATAACAGCTATCCCTCCCAGGGTTGCTGTGAGGATAGAAATGAGATGTTATTATTTCTAGCTACACACCTTAAAGCAGTTTTGTTTTGGTCCTAAGAAAGACCATATCCAACAAAGTTTAGGAACTGGGCTGAGGGAAAGGAAGAAAGAAATGGGAAAATTCTCCGAAGAAGCTTCAATGCACTTCTGCCTGAACTCTTCCTCTCAATGACTTCCTTGACACTTTAGGTTAGCAAAGGGGCTGTTCTAAAGATATCTCAAGATAAAAATCACTAGCTTCCCTGGAACAAAATGGCTAGATAAACTGGCTGCTCTCCAGGTTGGCTGGGGCAGTTCCAGCCTCATTTTATTCTCACCTTAGGAGAGTCCATGAAGACCTAACTAGGGATTTCCCCAGAAGGGCGGCATCACCTAGATTTTCCCCAAAAGCAGGTCATCTAAGTTTGGCTTCAAAGGATCGCTGGTGCGTTCTGAATCGCCCTCCGGGGCCTCAAAAGGCTTGTACATCCCAATCTGGTGAACACTTGTAACCGAAAAATAATCATTATGGTACTGGGTCACTACAAATTCTCCCTCAGTACCCTGCTATACACCCCCAAAAAGCCTCGATTATCATGTTTATTCCTTTTCTTAATATACCTCTCTTCTTTTGGTCCTATCCTCCCTTTTCTTAGATGAAAGCTGTCAAATCTGATTTATTCCACTGCAAAGAAATCACTAGTCAGTTGTTGAAATGGCTGCTTAACTTGTTTTACACCTTACTTTATCTGTGCACATTACAACTCTTTCCTTTTTTTCCTCCGTGGGTAAAGGGTGAGGGAAACTGCTGTTTTGAGAGAATTAATATTTTTTAGGTTAACATACTAGAATTTTAAAAGAGCCTGCTGTATAAAGGTAAAATAAACAGAAAATGCATTGATTTAAATTGGAACAGGGACCAATACAGAGAACAGAAATAGACAGACACAGAAACACACATACAGTTTAGACCAGTGAGAAGTTAGGTGGCTTGTTTTGGGTCACACATAGTGAGCTGATCCACTGGGCCCTATGCATCAACTCATCATCCTTGTGACTTCCCACACCAAAACTCCCTTCTCAGAATACCACTCCGGTGTTGTCCTTTCTATTAGAATGTAAACTCCTTCAGACAGGGCTTACAAATTGAGAGAGAAATCTGAATGCACTTAATAAATGCATTGTTATTCATTCATTCAAAGTACTAATTTAAGAAAAGCTTTGTAAAAAAATCATCATTCTAGATAACTTGACAAACACTTTATGAAGCACCTATTGGGTGTAAGGCACTATAGATACAATAGACAAAAATTACATAGTCCTTTATATGCTTATATTCTACCTGGGAAGTTATATATACAAGTAAACAAATATAAAGTAATCTGTTGCAGAATATTTCTTAATGATGCTTCAGAATAAAAGTTAAAAGCATCTGACTCTAGTCCACTAATAGTAAAAAGTTTCTTTATACTCATGGAAAAAACGTCCCAGACCTGATGGAGGAAGCTATATGGCACAGCAGAGATGACACTAGGCTTGGGAGTCAGAGTCAGAAAGATCTAAGTTCAAATACTGCCTCAGACATTGCCCATGTGACCTACTCTTTTGTTTCTGTTTCTTCATATATAAAATGAGATTTGCTGACTTGTAAAGTCCTTTCTTGTTCTGAATTATGGTCCTACCAGCTTTGGATAATTTCCTTTTGAAAGAAAAAAACTCCATTTAGAAATAAAACATTTACTTCCTTCTCTTCTGGACAATATCAGCACAGTTTCCTTATTGATGTTCTTCCATTACTAAAGAATTTGGTCATTCCTCTATAGAGAGAAGCCTCTCACCTGAGCACGTATGTATATAATCTGTGTTTTATTGTTTTCATTTACACTGACTTCCATATTGTTCATAAATCTCTTTAATTTTTTTCAGGGTGGGTGATGGATAACAAGGGCACAAACTCTATACTTTGCCTTCCAAGTATGAACAATGGGCTGGACCCAAGAGATCCAGTTTCTATTTCCCAGTCTAACTCCCTGGTTATAAGACTTAGAGGTAAGTCACTTATCCTCTTAGAGGCCTCAGTTTATACAAGTTGCTTCAAGGAGAAAATAGTATGTCTTTTTTTAACATCATGGAGGCTAGTTTAGTGCTCAACATACCCACAAAAGAACAGTATTGAAACAATGCAACCTCCCAATTCAGACATACTATGAAAACCAAACTGGCTTTTGAGCAAGCTAGTCTGATAAATATTTAAATATAAAATTTGTGCACTAAAGTTTTCCACTTGACATCAGGGCTAAAATAAAATGGGTCAAATAATCCACTCATTTTTCATTCCATGAGAATGCCATACCTTTGACATTCATATAGATGAATAACTCTCCCTCTGCCATTTTGGTCCTTTATATATTTAAACAAGAATGAGAAATCACAGCAATCTTGACACAAATTTGACTTTAAGAAATCACTTATGCCTAGTATAGAAAAGAGTTATGTAAGGTGTTATTTCTGAATTTAAATAGCTTTCTTTTCATCACAGAGCTCTGAATAAACTACATAGGTCAATATAGAATACTTAAGTGTGTTTCTGTATATTTAAGGTTGTTTGTATGCTAGGCAATAGGTAAGGGCTATTTTTAATTCTCAAAATCATCTTACCACATCCAGTAAATACTATCAGAACACAGGCATTATTCATTATCAATACCCTGATGTGTTTTTAGAGTCACAGTTTTGCACTTCATTCTGTATTTGCACTTAACCAGTGGTCTTTTCAAAAGCCCTTCAATACAACATTTTAATAAGGGAGGGTGGGGAGAAGAGAATGGTGTTCCACCTGCCATTTTAGTCAATAACTCTATAGAGTATAACTGAACCACAACTAGAGCTCAGGAAAGGGAACCTGTCCAAAACCATTTTTACTCATCTTTCCTCCCCAATCTATCATTCTCAAGCAACTAAACATCTCAAAAATTTTAAATAAATCTCATTGCTGCTTATACAAAAAAAAAAGGTTGAACCCCCCCACCACCACCACCACCACCAAAAAGTCCTATTCCGATTCTTCACTGTGATATGGCAATGACCCTAGATTTTCAAAAGCTATGCTAACAGAAGAGAGACCTGGCAGGTCCTCCTCCCAAGCAGGAAAACTTTCAACTATGTTCCATAGTGTACACATAGGAGGTCAAGCCTAGTTAACTTTGGAAAATTAATTACTGGAAGGTCAAACTTTTTTTCCCTTTTCTGTAGCAACTCACAAATAAGAAATGATAAGACTGTGATCTGATTAGAAAGTCCATGTTAACTAGTTAAGTGGCCATGAGAACTTGGCAAAGAAAGCAAATAAATAAGGTTGCCTCTGGGGTTTAAAAAAAAAGAAAGCAACTAAAGAAAACAGACCACATTCATAATAAATAGCTATTTGATTTGGGAAGGGGAACAAGGGAGAGAAACATAGATGTACAAACCTTCTAATATCACCCTTAGCAACACAGAGAAGTAAAAATTCTTCAGGGCTCACCTCCATAGAAAGACAACACTTAATTTACAATTATTTTGATTGCTACTGATAAATGTAATAAGGTCTCATTTCTTTGATATTCATTCATAGAGAATAAACTGCTCCCTGACATTTATCTTTTTCAGAATGCCAACTATTTTTTAAGGTCACATGTCTAAGATACATTACATACACTTCCTATTTTTTTAAAATAGAAGATACCAAACATGATTTATCTTGGGGGGGAGGGATGGAGGGGAGGCAAGGCAATTGGGATTAAATGACTTGTCCAAGGTCACACAAGTAGTAAGTGTCAAGTGTCTGACCCTGGATTTGAACTAAGGTACTCCTGACTCTGGGTTTACTGTTCTATTCACTGCACCACCGAGCTGCACCAATTTAACCTTTCAATAATGATTTAGGGTCATCATTATGAAGCTATATCATTATACTGTGCTGTAACCTGTTTCCTTATTTCCTTCTAAATTTGTCTTTTCCCCCTCAATGTTGCATTGTCAAACTCACTTTTCCTACTCTTGTCTTAACAGAATTCCAACTTCTACCCATTTTTCAGTATGCTATTTTCCTGATCATCTGTATATCAGCAAAAAGCCTTATGAATATCATTTAATGCACTGAGTTAAATTTTGGGTAGTTTAATTTTTTTTAATGATAACCATAAATATTATTGAAGTTTTTGCCTTTTACATCACAATTCCTTCTGGATATGTTCACTTGCCCCCAAAGAACTGAATCCTCTCTTGTAACAAAGAAAAATAGCTATGCATCAATAACCATTACTGTGACCACATCTCACAATGTATATAATATTCTGTCCCAGTAATACTCCTCCATTTCTGCCGATGAGATGGTTTTATGTTTATTAGAGCTCAGATTAGCTATCACTATAACTCAGATTATAAATGCTTTTTTTGTGTACTTCATGTTTACAATACTGTAGTTGCTGGGTATATAGTTCTTCGGATTATGCTCATATAACTGAATCATTTCTTATAACTTTCCATAATTTTCCAAATTCCTCATAGTTATCATCTATTACTGTACAAATTTCCTATTACATTAATACACTATACTTTCAGTCATTCCCTAACAAATGAGTACCTACTTTGTTTCCAGATCTTTGCAGATAAATTTCTGAGTAAATTTCTTTATGCCAAGTGAAAAGTCAATAAATAATTGTGTGTGGAGAAGTAGGGGCTTGATGACAGCTGTTGCCAGGGCTCAAGACCCTCTACCACCACAATCTGAGCTGTGTTTGAAGGGGCTCAGGTTGCCAGAAGTTAGAGTGTTACTACTGTGGCACAGCCCATTAGAAAGTCATCCATGTGGCATAAATTGCCTTTTAAAAGAAGCAGGTGTTCCCAAAGGGGTAAAATCTGTCTTGTTAAAAAATTCATAAAAATATGAACAGAAGCACCAAATTGGAAAAGGGTAGGTGCCAAAGATGCAGAACACAAGGATGACTCAGAAAGTGAACGTTATTGCAATATGTTCTAAAGGAAAGATGATCTGTAAAAAGAAAAATAATAATCAAAAGACTTTATTCACATGTGAATCAGTATGGTGGGAATAAGGGTTCTCTCTTTTTCCTTGTGTTTGTCTTGGTTTTCTAACATTGATTGAAAAGGCCATGAAAATGATTTTTCGTTGAATACTACCGTGTTTCCCCAATAATAAGACCTATCCCGAAAATAAGCCCTATTGAGATTGCTACTGTAGTGAAGGTGATCCCCTGCGCTACATGCTACATTACGGTACCCTCTGTATGCACCGTTTCCCCCCCCCCTTGAAATGCACGCTGCGCTCCAAGCTGCATTCAATCAGAGCTGCAGCAGTGAGCGCGTCATCCTGTTCTTCCCCAGTGATTTGCTTGCTGGTGCCATTGAGAGCAGTGCCGCGGAGGAGAGCTGTTTATTAAAATTGCTGTCAATGTTCATTAAAATAAGCCCTCCCCTGAAAATAAGCCCTCTGGTGTTTTTCTGCCCCAAAAAATAATAAGACAGTGTCTTATTATCGGGGAAACACGGTATGTGATGGCTAACATTTTTTGCACTTTGTGTTAGGTTTGTGGCTACGCCAGCCAAGTACAAGATCATACCAAGTTGGAAAGTCTTCAAGTGGAAGCAGTGCAAGGTTAAATGTAAATGAACCAACACCAGATTACTGGCCAGAGCAATTAACTAAATGCCCCTTTTAAGTCTAGGGGATTGTAATTTGCCTTGGTAAAGAGACTATCCCCATGGATGAAATGATATTTCTCCTTCAGGTCACTAAGAGCACCTTTTATCTGAAAGTTTTTATTATCTTTTTAAATGAATCTTATACTTTGGCACCAGAAATACTGAATCCAGTGCTATTTATGGACACTCTTCTGTCCAATCATTCATCTACTAGCCAATACACACACACACTACATATATACATAGACATGATCTCTTTAGAATAAGAGCTAACAGATCTACATAATTTATGCAATATTCATTTGAATCAAATAATGTTTCAGCTCCTTCATGAAGGATTTTGCAAGACATTTTGTTTGTAAATTACAGAGATACATATGTATGTATGCATGCATGTATGTATGTATATATGGATGCATGCATGTATATGAACTTTGCAGGGCATAATTATGAGAAATCATCTTTTCCCCAGCCTCAAGAAAATGGTTTTTTTCTATCAGAGCAGCTCTAGACCATTGGTATATAATTTTAAAGCAACATTAAGAGACATAACCCAGTCACAAAGAACCTAAGTAAGGAATTGGAATGCCAACTGCACGATTTCATGCCTACTTTTAGGCGGCAATTAAACTCAAGTAAATAAAAGTCTTCACAGTGTCCTTTCCTCCTTCTTACCATCTAATAACAATAAACAACTCAGATCTGGTTCAGAATTAAACTAATATCAAGAGATAATATTAAAATGTTGTTCATTTTAGTATTCACCTTCTGTTGATATGACTGGTCCAGTAAAAAGTCAGATAAGGACAAATAAGTAAAGTATACCTCAAAGTATATAGCTATTCTTCCCACTTAACCCTGAATTTGGATAGATACCTACTGGTTATAGAGACAGTCTGGTACAGTGGATGGAATTCGGAAAATGGAGCCACAAAGGGTTCAAAAGAAACCTCTGATTCATTTGATCTGTGTGATCTCTGGGCAAGGAACTTAACTAAACCCTTTAGGAACTAAATCCCTTAAAACCTCAGGCAACTCCATCATAATCACAACCTTTTACTAGGTCAACCAGGAGACAATATTAGCATAAAGCAAAAGTCAGAATCAAAAAGCAAAGCAAAATAAAATATAAAAATTAGTTTCCCTCCTACACAGATTATGATGCTATCCTATCTTTTGGTTTCACACATCATCTTTATTTACAAATCTCTCCCTTCTTCACTTCCCAGATAGCAATCTATTGTAACAACAAAAAAAATTTTTAAGCAATTTAGCAAAACTAATCAATACATTTGCTGAGTCTGACAATATAGGCAATGTTCCACTTTCTCACTTTCCTACCTCTCTAAGGGAAGGAAATACATTTTTCACATTTTCTTCAGGGGCAAGCTCAGTTATACTATTAATCACACAATGTTCAGTTTCAGAGTTTGTTGGTGGCAATGTTCTTTCCATTTACTTTATTAGATACTTTGTGTATATTCTTTTTCTGGTTCTACTTCAGGCCATATAAGTCTTCCCACAATTCTCTGAATTCTTCCTATTCCTTAATTACAGTTTAATAATATTCCATTATCCATGTAGGTAGAAGTGAATCCAAGTTCCCTACCTATGCTTATTGAGATGAACCTAAATTTTTGCTTTAAATCAATTTAATAATTTTCATTCAATGAAAATTTATTTTCTCTCCCTTTTACCCACTCCCCCCAATCCTGCAGTATGCCAAATATAATTCATCTATTTTCAAAATTTCAGGCAATTTTATTTCAGCAAATTTATGAAGCAAAATAATTCCTGTTGGTCTCTTAAACTGCCCATCTATAAACATACTCTAAACTATGAAAGAGATTTCTAGGTAAAAATCACCAGATCATTGGATGGATGGCACAAAGCATATACTGACAGATTCAGAATTTTTTTAAAAAATACATTCTGAATATTTGACTCTAATAAAGCTACATTGATCTCTATATTCAAAATTACTTTATAAGTAAAAGATGCCAACACTTCACCTAAGTTCTAGAAGTTTTAGTCACTAAAAAGCCCTGAGTCAACAGTGTAATATGAACAGCAAAAAAAACCCTAATAATGAAAGCTAAGGTTCCATTAGGAAAAGCATGATGTCCAGTGATAGGGAGGCAACAATTTTATTGCTCTGACCAGACCATTGCTGGGAGACTGGGCTTAGTCTTGGCTACTACATTTTAGGAAAGACACTGATGAACTAGAAAACATTTAGAGTAAAGTAAAAGCCCTTGAGGACATTTAACCTTGAGAAGAGAAGACATCAAAGAGACATGATAATTTTCTTCAAATATCTGAAGGGCTGCCATATGGAAGAAGAATTAAGCCTATTCTGCTTATTCCGTCCCATGGGGGCAGAATTAGGAATGGTGACACCTGCAAAGACAGACCTGATGAAAGGGAAAACCTCCTGATACTTAGAGTTGTCCAAAAGTAGATTGGGTTATCTCTGGACATTGCCAAGTTCCCCGAGTCCTCCAACTGGGTGTCCTCCAGCAAAACTTTACAGTATGTTTTGTGAAAATAAGAGCAGGAACTACATAAATCAAGCACAAATAAAGTTTGTTCTTGTATTTTAAATATATGTGAGGAGGCATACTTTGATGAGTCCCAAGAAAACATCTTCAATTAAGAAACTGTATAGATAATTTGAAAGAAAAGGTTTGCTTAATACAACTTTTACCTGGTACGTTAGCAAAAGTTATACACCAATGAAGCTACTTCCTGTGATAAAAGTCATCTACTATTTATAGCCATCCAGTCACTCACTCCCACCTTCCTGCCTGGCAATAGTGTCAAAAACGGAGTATATGTGTTCAAGTGTGTTACAACATTTCCTGATAATGCTAGACATTGAATGTGTGGCAAGAGATTTCATAATGCCAGCATCTTCAGATCGGTATATATGGAGAAGGAAATACTCATTTCCTTAACAGAACTCTTTGATGCTAAAATATATCCCACAGTGAAAGGCTATGACTTGTTAAATTGGGGGGGAAGAAGGTTTTAACTTGGAAATGGATGGGATCCTTTCTAAATCATCATTCGCATCAGCACCAGCCAAAAAAACAACTAAGCTGAACCAGAAGGGGAAAAAGTCATCATTTCCTTGTTCAATTATCAATTAAACTAAGCTTAAAATCATAGCAAGTTAAAGTTAAGAGACTAAAGGAATTATCCAAGACTTTTTATGTGCAACTGAAGTACACTTAACACCCACACAAAAAATAACTAGCCATGTAACCTTGGGCAAGTTACTTAACCCCAATTGCCCCCCCCCCCCCAAAAAAAAGAGTGAGTGTGACAAACTTTGAAAACATACTGGACTGAGTCAGGGATGCCAGAACATCAGTCCTAAACACTACCAATTATCACCAATGTTTCGCCTTGGAGAAGGCAAAACCTCCTTTATTTAAAAAAAAAAATCTATCATGCTGAAAATTAATCAGAAGGAATGATACAATCACAACAAAGAATTCTATAACAAAAATAATTTCTTTTTAGATTGTCTACAAGTAAAATACTCTATTGACTTGCAAGTGACTAGTAATTCTATACTTGCAAAATAACATTTTACCTGAGAAAAGACTCACAGCAACATTCCATGTCAAAGCCTAAAATAAGAATAGACTATCAATGGATAAGAAATACTAAATAATCTCAATGAAAGCAAGGATATAGTCCTTCTCATTCACTGAGCCCCTCTCCTGCAAAAGATAGACAAAAAGACAGACAGACAGACAGACAGATAGATAGATATAAAATTACAGTTATACTCTTATTTTAGTTTGTCTAGTCATCTTTGTTATCCAGGTACTTCAGTCATGTCTGACTTTTTGTAACCTCATTCGGTGGTTTTCTTGGAAAAGATAATGGAGTAGTTTGCCAACTCCTTCTCCAATTCATTTTATAGATGAGGAAACTGAGGCAAACAGGATTAAGTGATTTTCATAGGATCACACAATTAGTTAAGTGTGTGATCAGATTTGAACTCAGGTCAGGTCCTTCCTGACTCCAGGTCTGGCACTCTCTCTACTGTGCTGCATTCTAGTCATCTTTACATACTCATTTACTTCAAAGGAAAGCTTTCCTGGGGCTAGGAACCACATGGAGTAATAGTAACAGCTTATTATAGTCTTGTATAGTCTTAAAAGTTTGCTTGCAAAGGAGCTCTTCATCTCATTTGACCCTTACTGAGAAGTAAGTGATATTATTTCCATTTTATAGAAATGTAGACACAGAGAGTGGCTTTCCTGCAGTTACAAAGTTACTAAGTCAGGGGCAGAATTTTGAACTTAGACATTCCTGAGTACAAGTCCTACTTGAACACTCAATCCACTGCCACTTAGATGAGTAAAATTTCTCCAATTATGCAAGATTCATCATTCAGACTAAAAAATACTGACAGTGATCTTGTAAAACTCACAGATTTGTATAATAATATAGAAAGATCTGGCTATTTTCAAGAAAACAAAAAGAATTTCTGCCTGTCTCATTAAACATCCAAATTTGAGAAGACTTAAAAAAGTTTTATTCATTTAGTACTCGGATCACTAATATCTTAGTGTTGTTGTGAGGAAATTACTTTGCAAACCTTTGAAGTGCTCCAAAAACGTGAGTCGTTATTCAATATTTAGCATATTGGACAATAAGCCATAGAGTGATTATAATAAATGAGATTACTTAGAAAATGACAATTTATAGAAGACTTTCATAATATAACACAGCATAGTAATCCCAAATCTTGCTGCTTATCCCTTATTTTGATTTAGTAAGAATTAGAAATCTTGAGAATGGCTTCCCTAACACCCCACCCCATCCCCAGCCCCACTTCCTAGACTCCCTGTAAAGAATTTATGGGAAGACAAGTGTCACAGAGGATAAAATGTGGGCAGATTGTGATTTGCCTTCCTGAAGGCCTACATAAAATGCCAAGAAATCCCAGATCCAAATCAAAGCATCAAAGTTGTTCTACTCTGCATTATCATCAAACATAAAACCAGTAGAATCTGAATTAATGAAAATAACTCAATACAACAAAGAGCTGCAATTTTATTCTTGTATTCCACTAAAGGTATCATCACTGGGCAGCTAGGTGGCATAGTGAGTAAAGCGCAGGCCCCAGAGTCAGTTCAGTTCCAGTCTCAGATACTTAATACCCACACACAAAAACTAGCCGTGTAACCTTGGGCAAGTTACTTAACCCCAATGGCCCTCCAAAAGGCCAAAAAAAAAAAAATTAGGCTTGGGGCAGCTAGGTGTCGCAGCGAATAGAGAGCACCAGCCCTGGAGTCAGGAGGATCTAAGTTCAAATCTGGCTTTCGAAACTTAACACACTTACTAGCCATGTGACTTTGGGCAAGTCACTTAACCCCAATTGCCCTCCAAAAAAAAAAAAAATCACACACAAACATCTAGAGTACCTTACCAGTACCTCTTCTTAGGGCAGTTAAATGGCGCAGTGAGTAAAGTGCTGGCCAGGGGAGTCAGGAGGACCCAAGTTCCGTTTGGCTTCAGACACTTAACACCCACACAAAAAAAAAATTAGCCACGTAACCTTGGGCAAGTTATTTAACCCCAATTGCCCTCCAAAAAGTTAAAAAAAAAAAAAGGTATCATCACTTACTGGTCAAATCTTTAAGCATCTCTAAACTCAGTCAGGCTGGTCATGTTGATAGAGATATAGAGACCATCTGTGAACAAATGCCCAAAGCCTTTCTTTCACTGTAAGAACAATCAAATTTTGTGTTCTCACAAAGTCTTCAGAAACTCAGCAGTCACCTTCACACCATAATGAGACAAGAGAAAGGGCAGGACCTTAGTGAAAGTAAATGAAACTAAGTATCTGGTAATTAGCTTATTCATGCAACATACATTCAATAAATGTGTTCTCTGGTGGTTTATCTGGGGGGGGAGGGGGAGAAACTCTTAATGGTCAATATCTAGCAAAATTAATTATAGTAAAGGAACTAATGAGCAAGCTGTGTTTCTCCCTTCTATGGTCTGTGTGTCCTTCCATTTCCTACAGTGGTCAATTTTATATGTAGTTAAATCAACTATATTCCAGCTCTCAAACATATTAAGCTGGTTATACCTGATTTGAGAACACACCTGGACATTGGAAGGTGAATATCTGCCAAGAGAAGCAAAGGTTCTAAATGGAGTCCCAGGAATGTTGGCAGCATTGGATTACAGAAACAAAGTGCCTTCTACCTTACCTACAAAAAAAACCCCAAAACACCTAATTCTAGAGCAGAAAAATTCATTCTGCACACATATTTTACTGAGAAAATAATTTAGCTGAACTGCAAACAATTTTGAATTAATATTTTTTTTTAAAGAATTAATGCTTTCAACATGTGTTAAAGATCACAATCATTAAAGAGGCAATGTGGTCAAGTAGATAGATTGTTAGACCTGTAGTCATTGGAAACCAGGATCCAGATCCTGTGTCTGACATTCTTTAGCTGACTGACTTTGAACAATTCACTATCTTCATCTGTAAAATAAGAATTTGTTTCACTTGACTATATATATTTTTGCAAGGAATTTCCTTATCCTCTCTCTCTTTCTCTCCCTCCCTCTCTCTCAGGGTATGGTAGAGAGAAAAAAAGATTTCTGTTTCAAAAGAGAGAGATGGGGGTGCTAAACATGTGGAATGTTGAATGCACTTTCAGACAAGGTCACTGTGTTATTAGTTTTAATTGTTTTATTGTAAGAATTCTCATGGAGTGAAAGTAATTCTGTAAATGTTGTAATAAAAAACAAAACCTATCAATAACAATTTTTAAAATGAGACTTCATAGGGGCAGCTAGGTGGTACAGCGGATAGAGCTCGGGCTCTAAAGTCAGGAGGACCTGAGTTCAAATCGGCCTCTGAACAGACACTTGACATTTACTATCTGTGTGACCCTGGGCAAGTCACTTAACCCTAACTGCCTCATGAAAAAAAAAATTAGACTTCATAGACATGTTGCTTGGAACCAGTAGAAGATAATGTATAGAAACTTTTGCAAACCTTGCTACATAAATATCAGTTTTCCCTTAATAGTTAATTAAGGGAAAAGTTCCTCTCCAATTTTCTTCTAGCTATCAACCTATCCTATCACCTCACTCACTAATCAGGAATTTTTATTTCTATCAGGCCTCAAATCCTTCCCCTTTCTAACTTACTTCTTCGTTCCCACATCCTCCCCATAACTGCCAAAGTGATAACTCCAAACTACAGGCATGAACATGGCACCTCTCTGACCTAAAGTTCCAATAGTTCTCTATTGCCTCCAGGACAAAATAAAAATTTCTCTGCCAAATATTTAAAGTTTTTAACAATCTAAGTCTTATCTACCGTTACAGACTTATTATACAAGGTATCCCAAAAGTTTTAATGCCTTTTTAAGCTAATAAAGTTTAGCTTTTGGGACATTCTTTTATTATTCCCTCCTCACATACATACTCTGGTCCAGCCAAATTATTCATCTTTTACATAAATTTACATGGATTACATAAATCTGGTTATTTTCCTATACATCTATAAAAAATGTTTATTGACTGACTGATTGCCTCAGACAGGTCCTCTATCTTCCATTTCTGTGTCTTTACCAGAGCTATACCCCTGGGATGCCTTCTCTTCTCACCTTAAGAATCCCTAATTTCCTTAAACACTCAGCTGAGGACCTACCTCCTCCTACATGAAGCCTTTACTAAAACCCTTCTCACTGCTAGTAGAGCTTCTTATATTTATGTGTATATATTTGAAGATTCATTCATTTGCATAACACTGTTTCCCCATACAGACTGTACACTCCTTAAAGGGCAAGAATTATTTGGACTTTTCTTTTAGTCTCTGTGTCCTCTGATTCTGTCATGCTGCTTGGTCAGCTTATGAATTGAACAAAATTAAGGAGGAATTTTTAAAATTCTTTAGGTAAATAAAGGTATTTGAGCATCTTCAAGCACTTTATAAATATCACTTATATAAAAATATTTATACATAAATTAATCATATAAAAGAAATTTATGCACTATAAGAGGCAGCTTGGTGGCCCAATGGATAGAGCATTGATTGGATCCAAGTTCAAACACAGCTTTAGATATTTACTAGCTGTATGACCGAAGGCAAGTCATTTATTTTCTGTTAACTCGAGAACAAGAGTTTTTAGTTAGGCCAAAAGTATATTTTTAAGAAATCACCTACAATTCATACTTTTTGGTGCTTCAGATTATCTCTGTTAGTTGAAAGAAATAACTGGTATTTATTTATAGAGTGCTCGAATATATTTTTTCATTTGAGCCTTATAACACTGTGTCTTATGCTTACTTTAGAGATGAGAAAACTGAGGATGAAGATGTTTAAGCAACTTGTCCAATGTCATGAAGCTGGTATGTGTCACAGATATGACGGAATTCAGGTCTTACTTGAGTACAACCCTATTAATATCATTTCTTAAATAGACTGGAATTAATGAAATTTTACTGTATAAACAGATGTTGAGCATCTTTTTAGCCTATTAAGAATTCTATAGAGAATATATTAGTATTTATAACTATTGATTACTAAGAAAAATTAATAGAAGAAAGGCTAGATTCAACCATTAAACTATGTTTATAACAATTTTACAAATACACATCTGGAAAACCTTGTTTCAGCTTTCTATATAAATATATAAATTTAGTTCCTTGGTCTAGCATACAGAGACTAGAGTAAATATAGAAAGATAACTCTGTCAAACCAGATGCCTTAGAACTCCCTCCCAGCAAAGCAACATTTCCTACACAAATTATAGTGTTAAGAGAGTTATCAGAGTCAGAAAAAAGTTTTCACTTGATGGTAGGGAAAATTTCCTAATGATTAGAGTCAAACAAAAGTTGAATACTTCATGTAAAGAATGCTAGATTCCACATAATTAGAAGTCTTCAAGCAGACTGAATGATTACTTACCAGATATATTATAGTACAGCTCCCTTTCATGTATGGATTATAGCAAATGGCCCCTGAAGTTCCTTCCAACTCTCAACTTTTAAAAAAAATTTTGCTAAGTGATTTGAACATGATCACAACATTAGTAAATGTCAAAGGCTTGATTTGAACCCTGGTATGACTGCTGGTCCAACATTATATCCATGACCATCACGCTATCTTGGTAGTATATACTATGCATAATTCAGTTTTGATAGAGGATTTTCTGAAAGTAAATTCTCATCTAAAGGAACTATAGATGTAAACAGTGCAGAGAATTAGAAGGAAAGAAATAAATCAACCAACCCCAAAAATACACCCCATTAATTGTTTAAAAATAAATTGCCAGTATAAACTTGTTCTTGGTGAATTCTTTTTTCCCCAATAAAATAGATTGCCTAAAGAAAAATCCCATATATACCAAACTACTCACCACAGCAATTTTTTTGTAGTAGAAAAAGCTGGAGACAAAATAGATACACACTGATTTGGGAATAACTAAACAAATTGTAGTATATGAATGTACTAGAGAAAGAATGTAGAAATGATGAATGACAAATCCAGAGAAACATGAGAAAACTGACCAACACCCAGATACAGAGTAAGGTACACAGAAATAGGAAAACAATAAAGACCATTACTATTACAGCAACATTAAAACAGATTTTGACTGAGCCTGTAACCTGAGAATAGTTGGAAAAATGAGCCAGCCTTCCTTCATTGCAAAGATGGCAGACTATACCATAGAATATAGCAAAAACTGTCCAACAAAGTCAATGTGTTGGTTTATCTGATTGCATTGTTCTTTTTTTCTTCTTGTTATTGGGTTGGGTTTTTTTTTTTTGGAAGAGGGAAGGTGAGGCAATTGGTGTTAAGTGACTTGCCCAAGGTCACACAGCTAGTAAGTGTGTCAGGTATCTGAGGCCAGATTTGAACTCAGGTCCTCCTGACTCCATGGCTGGTGTTCTATTCATTGTGCCACCTAGCTGCCCCTCTTTTTTTTTCTTCTTTAATATTTATTCCAAGAGAAGTCTCATTTCTCAAGAAATAAGAAGGTGGGGGATAGAGGAATAAGTATATTAAGAAGTGAAAATGAAGGGGAAGCAGTGATTCGAATACAAAGCGCATAAAATATGGGCATTCAAATTGAATTTATTATCAGACAGGGGCAATATGTTGTTATGATAGAGTGATCACAGTCTAGATAGATGCCTGACAGAAATGAATAAGTCTCATAGGAAAAGTCATCAAATAGGATTAACAAGTCTTCTTTGCTTGAATAGATGTTTTATGATATTTTATTAAATGCCTCAGCCTCAGTCATACCTCAGCCAAGAGTGATCCTCCAAGGAATAAAAAAGGAAATACTTTGATTAAAAAGAAAATAGATGATTATTACATTAGAAACTAAGAGTCTCAGTGAAGATACCTGAAAAGATCAGAGAAAAAGAGAGGAGGTTGCCCAATAATGATGCTTGTCCTACATATATATACAAAGCTAGAGCTAACCTTTCTCCTAAAGTCCAGTCCTCAACTTGGCAAGTACTTATTGGACATTTCAAATTGTATTTTCCATAGGTTTCTCAAACTCAATATGTCTAAAACAGAACTCATTATATTTTCCCCAAAATCCTCCCTCTCTTCCAATTCCCTTATTCAGGGTATTACTATCCTCTCAATTACCCAGACTCAAAACTTCAATGCCATACTCCATTTGTCTCTCAAACTGATTCCAAACATCTAACCTCTTGCCAAGTCTTTTCTACCTTAACCTCAGTTCTCATGTGTCCCCTTCTCAACTCACAGTCACCAGCCTGCTGTAGGTTCTCATCATCTCACACCTAGACTCCACCCTAAGCCTTCTCTTTGTCTCAAGTCTCTTCCCACTCCAGTTCATCCTCCACTCAGCTGCCAAAGTTATTGAAGATAAAAAGCAAAGTAAAAATATGGTGCCTGCCCTCAAGAAGCTCACATTCCAGTAAGGGAGAGAACATGCAAACAACATTTATACAAGACAAGGAGAGACCTTTGGCAGAAGGTGGGATTTGAAAGTTGAGGGAGAGAAGGGAGAACATTCCAGACATAGGAGACAGCCAGAGAAAGCATTAGTTGGGAGATGAAATATCCTGTGTGAGGAACAGTAAGAAAGCCAGTGTCAATGGACAGTAAAATACATGGAGGGAAGAAAAATATAAGATTGTAGGAAGGAGCCAATTTGTGAAAGGCTTTTAAATGAATGATTACAAAGCCCAATGTAAATATACAATGGAAGATGTATTCTGACATTTCGATAACCAACAACCTATTATTACAAGCTATTGTATTATGTAATGATGTTCCAAATAATGACTCTGATGCACAGTAATATTCCACCTCTACTACCACCAAAAAAAGCCTTCTAGTTTATCAAATAAGTATTTGACTACAGTCAGTAACATTATGGTACTTCTATCCATACATAGTAACTCTCACAAAAGCAGGATATCCCATGGACTTGTTTTTCCCCTCCCCCTTTTAATGCTTCTCTTAAGCAGCCACAGAATTGCAAAGAATATTGTTTGAATCTAGAACAAAATAACCATTCATCCAGACAATTACTTCAAGTAACATTTTTATAGTACTTTAAGATTTACAAAGTTGGAGCAGCTAGGTGGTGCAGTGAGTAGAGCGCTGGCCCTGGAGTCAGGAGGACTTGAGTTCGGATTCAGCCTCAGACACTTAACACACACACACACACACACACACACACACACACACACACACGCAAAACTAGCCATGTGACCTTGGGCAAGTTACTTAGCCCCAACTGCCCTCCAAAAGGGGGGAAAAAAAGATTCACAAAGTGCTTTACTTACCTTATTTCATTTGAGAACTATACTTACTACTATACGATCCTCCCATTTTAGAGGCAAGAAAAACTGAGGTCCCAAGAGTGACTCAATCAGAAGTCTTTCCTCGACAATGTCTTTTCAACAAGTTACTTATTAACTTTAACAAGCAAAGAACAAAAACCACTAAAATTGACACCTTGTTCAATTGTTTCACAATGAAAAAAATGAAATGTATATGTAACAAATTCTAAAACTCAAACAGGATTCAAATAAGGAGATACAAGAACTTACCCCCAACCCACCCCTTTATGGAG
The DNA here is from genome assembly GCF_028583685.1 of Petaurus breviceps papuanus. Lineage (NCBI taxonomy): Eukaryota > Metazoa > Chordata > Mammalia > Diprotodontia > Petauridae > Petaurus > Petaurus breviceps. The sequence continues at coordinate 8,541,611 of NW_027186349.1, forward strand.
TTGAGACACCTTGCAAATGTTTTCGGACTTAGTTATAATGAAGGCTTATTCTTCCCTCTCAAAAAAAAAGTAGTACATGTCATGGGATGACTCTCAGGGAGACAAATATATGAGATAGTGTTTTTTGTCCTTCATTAGGACCATGACATCAGGAAAGTGATGTCATAACTTGCTAGTGAATTGGATTTAGTGAGGGAGGGCTATGCAAAGTCACCAGCTTCACTCTCTCCTCTGGAGCCATCTGAGTCCAGAAGCATAATATAGATCAGGATGACTGGAGATGACCCCTCCATGGGACAACTATGATTATGTTTTAAAAAGAAAAAAAGAAAAGATCAATATAAACTTAATTTAAAAAAAAAAAGAAAAATTAATTCCCAGTTCCAACCTGGGGTGCTAAGTACACCTCTCTTACACTCAGGGGTAGCCACTCCTGGCCAAGGTGACACAAAGGTTTTGTCAGATTATGTTAGACACTTGTAACCTGTTCACTCTATACATCTTCTGTGTTATATAGTAAAGAGAACACTGAGGCAGAAAATAAGAAAACAGCTTGCTTTGCCATCACTGTGTGTGCCCCTGGCCAAGTCCTGTAATCTCTTTGGACCCTAGTTTCCTAGTTTTCTGTAAAATGAGGGAGTTGAGAATGGAGCTCTGATCATTTCCAACTCCAAAATTCTATGACTTTCTGATTCTCCACTTGGGAACTCTCAAAAGTTTCTCTACCCTTCCATGTCATCCCTCCTCAAGAATCACTATCCTGAATTTAAGCTCCTACATCTGGCAAAGATTCTATTTCCCCCCATAACATATCCCATGATATCACTATCCCTTCATTACAAACATGAACATGCCAAATTGTCATCTCTCTGAACTAAGCCAGCCCAAGATTACTCTCAATTCACACAGAATTGGGGGGAGGGGGAAGAAAGAGGAGATTTTAAGGAGTATTTGGACCACGAATATAATCATGGCTCATTAATAGGTGTCAAATTGCTTTAGTTCTTGGGTTAAATATGCAGTGTACTTTTCACTATAATCATGGAAAGAATTTTGGTTAGTCCAAAGTTCTCCCACAAACTCTACCCCAGAATCCTAAAGATATTATGTGTCTAATTCCATAGTGCACAGTATATAATGTACCCAAAAAATGGCAGTAAAGTTAATAACTCTCCTCCCTAATACAGAAGCTCCAAGTTCAAGCTTTCAAGGGCCTGAAACCAGATATTCAATCTCAGATGCTCAGCAGATTCCAACTCTTAAATGTTAAGGACTGAGGCCAAGATCCATCAGGGTTTGGGCTCTGTGTCTGCATGTCTTCATAACCCTAGTGCCTTATTTGATTTTTGGTCCTTGAAATTGAACATTAACAGTGTAAATTGGACTGTGGAGGTCTTTGGAAAATTACCTGTTAAAATGGCCAGTGCTCTAGTTTAAAGCATCACAAGAGAATAGTAGAAGAGAATATGAATTTAAGGTATATGAAGCACGTTCCTCACAGCTCTGGGAGATGAGCAGTATAAATTTTACCCTCTTCATTTTATAGATGGGGCTCAAAAGGTTTGAGTGATTTGTTCAAATCACATTTGCTAACAGCTAGTATGAACCAGCACTACTCAATACTCAAGTCTCCATATTGCAGTGTCCTTCCCACTAAAACATGACAACTGAAGTCAGAAATAGAACTGAATTGGGGCGGCCAGGTAGCACAGCGAGTAAGAGCACTGGCCCCAGTGTTGGGATGACCTGGGATGGAATCCCGGGCTCCGACAACACCTACCCAGAAACACCTGGCCATGTAACCTTAAGCAAGTTACTTAAGCCCAATTGCTTAGGGGTGTCCAGGTGGCTCAGCAAGTAAGAGCACCGGCTCCAGTGTCAGGATGACCTGGGGATCAAATCCAGGCTCAGATACTTAACACCACACCCAGAAATGACTGGCCGTGTAACCTTGAGCAAGTTACTTAACCCCGACTGCTTTAAAAAAAAAAAAGGAATAGAACTGAATTGTTCTACAGCAAGCTAAATATGATTCTTTTCTTTGTTTAACCTCTTAGAACTTGGTACCATCAACAATAACAGATAAGTTTCAGGAAAAGGATGATTTTGGAAGGAAAGATAATCCACTGTTTTGAGAAGCCTTTAGAATATCCACTGAGAAGAGTCCAATCAGCAGCTAGGAGACCAGTGTTTAGGAGGAAAAGTAGGGTTGGATATATAGAACAGATATCTGCCCGGAGATGGTAATGAAAGCTACGGAAATTAATGAGGTCACTAAGTAAAAGGGATTAAAAAGTAAAAGATAGGGAGGAGGGGTTGGAACAGAGTCTTGGGGTATGGGGGTGGGGGTCGAGGCGGCACTGAGGGGCAATTGACAAAATTACATTAACCATCATGGACAGCTGTAGTATTTATAAAATGGACCTGAAATGAACCTCAAAGCTTAAGTTAAAGTGAGAAAACTGAAATCTAGACAAGTGAAGTAATTTGCTCAAGGTCACATGTTTAGACTTCGGAGAACAAAGTCCCAATTTATTGTTTCATATTTTTCTACATTCCTATATTACTTCATGCATTAATCATCTAGTCAAGGTGTTTAAATAGTAAACACCTTAGCCACAGTTCTTATTAATATTCACTTAGTAATTTTAATTAATATTAAGATTCACTTAGTAAATATTTACCCAGTTTAAGGGAGAGATGTTATTTCTGAATCAGTCACAAACACTACAATTACTTAGCCAAGGTTGGGGGAGGTGGGGGAGGGGACGACATAAAAGCATCAGATGACAAAAGAATAATCACAATTTATGTTTCTTTCACAATCAACGTAGTAGAAATGAGACATGTATATATTAGGTTAAAAATGTGAAGGCTTAAATACACACATATTCTACAATATTAAAAGTAAAAGGAATAGCAAGAATCAAGCATGTATCACCCTTTTGTTAAATAAAGATACTACAGTCAGTTTCTCTTCTTACATGGTCACAAGATAATAGTGGAAGCTAGAAACCCTTTAATTTAATTCCAGCTTTGTTCTATGGCCATACACAAGCTTCCTTAACCAGTGACTCAGTTTCAACCATCAAAAACAAGAACATTATTCATGACAAAAGGATGTTACAAGGATTAGTCAGGATCACTTTCTGGTTTGTAGCAATGTTACCAAGCAGAAATACATGCAGGAATGTTTAAAGATTAAGAAACAAGTCTTTTTTTTTTTGGGGGGGGGTAAAAGAGGAATTTGCACAAGTGTATCACATATATACACATATCTCCTTTCAGGGCCTAGTTCTCTCCTCTAGACTTTTTTTGGGGGGTGGGGATGGAGAGAGTCTGAATCTGTAATTTAGTAGGTACTGGGTAGGAGGGATAAGAGTTGAACTCCCAACATTAAAAAAAAAAATCTTCCACAAATGCCAAGAATCATTTAGGGAGCCGGTTTAAGGAAATGAATGTCCAAGGCAGGTCCATAATGACCATAATGTGCGGTGTCCTATGGGGAATACATACATACAATCTAGATAGATAGATATAGATAAAGAAATATAGATAAGGAACATTCAGTCAGGAAACCTACAATCTAGATATAGAAGATAAGAAATTCAGCAATTAATATAGTGTAATGAAAAATGTGTCACATGAAAAGTTAAAAAAAACCTATGGAGGTGCAGAAGTGTGAAATCAGATGAGGGAAGGAGCTGGTGGTTGTAAAATCAGGGTAGGTTTCATTATAAAGGTGGCATTTCAAAGGGAAAAAGTTGAATATTTTTACATGTGAAGACATGAAGGGAAAAGCATTTCAAATGGCAGAAATTGGGTAAATAAAGGTGATGAGACAGAAAGTGCAGTCAATTCAGGGAGCAGTGAATACCCAGATTTGACTGGAGCACAATAGAGCAGAACCCCTGTGACATTCCCTGTTGAGAAAAATTAGAACCACATCCTTTGGACTAAGTTTACCAGAAGTTCCTTGGGGAAGATGAGGTTGACAATATTTCTGGGTCAGTTTCTAAGATGCAACTCTAACCTTCTTTCCCAATACTACTTCTCAGGGGCCTTCCAGACAAGCTGATCCTCTGCCCCTGTGGGCACACCTATTACCTACAAGCAGGAAAACAAAAGAAATCAGAACCAGGACTCTGCACACCACCCTCTCTACTACCTTCCATTTTCTTCCCTTTAGGATTCTAGAATACATTTATTTTCTTATTTCTTAATGCCATTAAAAAAAAGATACATAGGTAAAGGAAAACCCAATATGTTCTTGGTTATGTAAGAGTTCACTTTTTTTTTTTTTTTTTTTTTTTTGCTTTTTGGAGGGCAATTGGGGTTAAGTAACTTGCCCAAGGTTACACAGCTAGTTTTTTTGTGTGGGTGTTGTGTCTGAGGCAGAACCGAAATGAGGTCCTCCTGACTCCGGCCGGCGCTTTATTCACTGTGCCACCTAGCCACCCAAATGGTTCACCTTTTAAAGAAGTCAGAAAAATCTTGTGCCCTACTCCCTTGCCACACTTCCTATCACCATGTCTGAGATGCTATAAAACTCTGAAATGTTATACCATCTTTTACCTTTACCATCACAGAACATTTGAGTTTAAACAATAACATCTAGACCAATGGTTCTCAAGCTTTTTAGTTGTAGGCCCATTGTATACTCTTGATGTCTGACTTAATAAAAAATATTTGGATTCTCATATCTGCTTCTACATTTAATCAGTTGCAATATTGTTTTGATTGAAGCATATAAAGAAAATCCAGACTCACACAGATATGTAGTGTGGAAAAGGATTAATGTTTTAAGACAAATAATGTCTTAATATTATTATAACAATTAATATTATTTCATATTGCAGACCCCTAAAAGGGTCTCAGGAACCCCCTAGAGTCCCTGGACCACTTTAAGAACTGTTGATCTAGATTCTAGAACATTCCATTATTTTCATGAGGGAACAGAACTGGCTAGCTGACACAACAAACAAAAGCAATTGAGAATAAATATTGCAGTTCTGTAACTTGTAATTTTCTCCCTGGCTTGTCTTATTGATGATATAAATGATGCAACATGTAAATCACTTTGAGCTCACTAAAAGACTGTAAATATGGTATGATTATGATTACATATTTATTTTATAGTTCAGAAAAATCTGATCTAAACACATTATAGCAGTATGAGGCCCTACTGAGCAAGAACATTACCATAAACCTAAGACTTCTGTAAAAGTGCTGCATTCTAAAAGGACAGAAAAATATGACAACGGGGCACTATAAAATATTAAGGTTACTGTCTTCCTATTTCTCCTGTTTCATTACTTCATGGTCCTATCTAATTAAACCATCATAAAGTGGAAAAAATAAAGAACTTAAGAAGCAAGAAGGACATAGTTCAAATGCCCCCCCTTCAGAAAGTAAGCCCCTTGAGGGTAAGGACTATTTTTTGCCTTTGTTGTTTGCTTAGCACAGTGCCTAAAACTGAGTAAGCAATTACTTTGATTAATTAATGCTAATTGACTGCCCCAACCTCATTTCCATATCCTACTAAGAGGCTGTCCAAGTCACCTAACATGCTATCATTTTTACTACTGTATTTTTAATTTACAAAATTATTTCATAGAAACAAGAGTTTCTATGCACAAACCCTAAATTTGGTTTAAAATAAGGGGACAGTTTTGAAGCACTTGTCTAGTTCTTTCAAATTAAAAATAAAATAAAGTCAAAATATCAATTCCTGATCATCCATCTTTGAACTACAAAAGAACAGAACTGGAAAAATACTCCATGTCCAGTGAATTTGCTGACCACAATCCTACACCAGGTTGGCTAGTGATATTAACTATAAATATTTATGGCAATAAAAATATATGTAAATAGATAATAATAGGGACTACTAAAATAAGAGGACTACTAAAATAAGATAAGGTGACCTCTAATAGCACAAGCTCACACTGGACTAAAATAAAAAGGTATTTAGATTTAAATGAAGGAAGATGCTATAGCAATAGCTAGAATGCTCTCCAGCATTTGCTTTAAGGATAAGAAGGTATCATACAAAACATTAATTAGGAGGTTAAAGAGGATAATCAGAGAAAATAATTAGTAAAATAAGGGGTGGGGAAAGAATTGAGGATGTCAGCTGGATATAGTTATAGCATGATATGAAAAGGAAAAATTACAGCAGAAGGAGGACAGATTATACTGGGGACAAAAAAAGGAGACAAAAATGGAAACAGAAGTTAGACTTGGCAAGGGACTTATCTAAGCACAAGGCTTGAGAGAGTCAAGGTACCAAGATTCTACAGTAAGGAGTGACCTTAATTATTCAGTATATAAGTATTATGAAATGATTTTAAAGGTCAGTTACAACTGGTTACCTGAAAATGCCTAATTAAATGACCTAAATGGTAGTTTTCTCCCTTAATTAATATGAAACCTAAATTCATGATTGTTAACAAAGGTGACTTCCTATTAGCACACTGTCCTGGGAACAGAGCATACAATAATATCACTTTGAAATTTTTCCAAGGGGCAGTCGGCCAGGTAGCACAGTAAGAGCACCGGCCCCAGTGTCAGGATGACCTGGGATGGAATCCAGGCTCAGACACTTAGCACCCACCCAGAAACACCTGGCCGTGTAACCTTGAGCAAGTTACTTAACCCCAACTGCTTTAAAAAAAAAAAAGAAAAAATAAAGAAAGCAATATGGCTTAGCCAAAAAAAAAAAAAAAAGGCAGGAAAAACAATAATGGTACTGGATCCAACAAAAAGGCAACTGGTGAGGGTTTCAGATATTTCAGGATAGTGTAGAGTGGATCAGGAGAAAGGAAATCAAGGAGACAAGAGTATGGCACAAACTCAACAGGGCCCAAAAGTTGTGAAGTACCATACAAATTTTAAGGCAAACTAATTTCCGGAAATTGTATTTTGCCATCCTGGAGTCTAAAGCTTTTCCCTCAAACACATTTGGAAAGCTGTTGGCACACTTTACAACAGGACACCACTTCTTTTCAAAGGCTAGGTAGCAAATCTAGGCCCAGATATCACTAAACATATTATATTATATCCTACAATAACACACACTGTCTTCCATTTCACTGTGGGGAAGGCTGTAAATCCAGAACGAAATTCTTTCCATGATGTACAATACAAGTCCAAAAGTTGAAACAATGAGAGATTCTAACAACGAATATCAAATCTAAGTACCTAATTTTGTATTTCTATTTATTAATCTATTTACATCACCAGTACTTAGCACACTGCTTTACACATCATAAATTGTTACTGAGTGCTGTGTTTTGTTTTTTAATTCCTTTATGTTTCTCCAGCCACTAAGACAAAAGGAAAGAAAAGGAGTTTTTATTCCTTGAAATGACAGTCTGTAGAAAAGCCTTCTCTTCTTAAGCACCTTCAGCATATTAACAATAAAGCTCATGAGACACATATTAAGTTGGGTGGTGGAGGGCAGAGAGAAAGACGCCTGGATTTGGAATGAGAAGACAAGTTTGAATACCAGGCTCTGCTATTACATGGCTGTAGGCAAGCTATTTAACCTCTATGGGCCTCAGTTTCCTCATCCATAAAATGAAGGAGTTGAATTAGGTGCACTAAAGTCTATCCCCTTCCAGCTCTCTAAATCCCAGAGTACTAATCCTTAGCTATATCCATAGCAACAGCACATGACGGAAACACCTTTAAAGTATTAAAATTACTTTCATATCAAAGGAAGTGGATAAAGCTTACTACATAATCACTGCAAAGTACATGCTTATGGGTAATTTTCCCCAAAAGGGGCATTGAAAAACATGGGGAGCAAGCAATACATGAGCATGTAAGGGGTATTACTAGAGACTGCTTTACTGACAAAGCAATGGGCCAAATGAAGCTCATGCCAAAGCAGTAGTTACATTTACAGCAGAGATCAGAATCTCAGCCTTTTGATGACAAGCACTTAAGATACTAGACTACTCATAAGAAGGATAGACTGAAGTCCTACTTCAATGGTTCAGACTTACAAGGAAGTGAATCCAGGTTCTTTTAATGATCATGCTAGCAGAACAAAAGCCTCAGAGGGTCCTAACAGACTGGAGACATTTAGATTTTGGACCAGGCATTTGGACCATATGTCATCTGAAAACTAGTCTGGTTATATTCAAAAAGGTTCACCAAGAGATTTAATTTAACCTTTTGTTTTTGGCCAGACACCTACTAGCAGCATGATCAGGGGCAAGGTAATTAACCTCTATTTGCCTCAGTTTCCTTATCTTTAAAATGGAGGTAATAATAGCACCTACCTCCTAGAACTGTTATGAGGTTAAAACAAAATAATATTGCAAAATGCTTGGCAAATCTTGTTATAAGTGCTATATAGCAGCAGCAGTAACAGTAATATAGAGAGAGAATGCAGTCTTCAGCAGCAGCAGGAACACAAAATGAATGAAAAAAAGAAACATTTATTAAGCATTTACTATATACCAAATATTGCCCTAGGTCCTAGAATACAAATACAAAAGTGACAGTCCTGCCATAAAGAAGCTTGCTACTCAGGAGAGAAGGTCAGAGAAAAAGAATTTCATTCATCATATACCAGATTAGGACCATCCCAGTTATCTAGTCTAGCTTTTGCTTAAAGTTTTTGAGAGATAAAAAATCTGCTATCTCCTGAGGAAACTTATTCCATTTTTGAATAGTTCTAATTTTTAAGGAGTTTTTTTCCCCTTATATCAAATCTGAATATTACCTCGGCAAATTCAGTCCATTGTCTTAGTTCGGACCTTAGAAGTCAAGAAGAAAAAGTGAAATCTACTTCTAGGAGACAACCCCTAAAATACTTGGAAGACAGCTATAATCTCCACACCAGACCCAGGTCCTCAAAGTTGTCCCTTTAGCAGCTTCAATATCCCACAGTTCTTTCAAATGATCCTCATTGGAAGTGAGACTCACATACCTTCACCATCCTGGTTGCCCTTCTACCTATCAATAACACCCAGTATTGAACACAATACTCCGAATGTGGTATAACCAAGGCAGCAAGACTCGCCTCCTTAATTCCAGGCCTGTGCCTCTCTTGATGTACTCATAAGATTTCTGCCACACACTATTTTCTCCTATCAAACCTGAAGCTCTTTTTCAGATGAACTACAAACTAATCAGGTCTCCCCATCCTGTACCTGAGAATTTGATCCTTTGAACCCAAGTATAAGACTTTTTATTTGTCTCTGTTCCATTTCACCTTCTTCAGTTCAACCCAATGTTCTGATAGAGACCTTTTTGATCTATAACTGCCATTACAATGTCTTAGTTGTGCCCCCCCTTCCAGTTTTAGGTTGATTAAAAATTTAATAAATGTTTTTGTCCAAATAATATGTGTGTGTGTTATATCAACCTAGAGATAAAAGCAGATCCTTGGGTATTCTACCAATGACCTTACAAGTCAATATAAAACCATGAATTAACTCATTTTAACCAGTTCCGAATACATCTATTATCCTCTAGAAAACATGTCTCCAGCTTTCCATTGAGAGCAGCTTGAGAGACTCAAGTGCTTTCCTAAAGTCTACATCCAATTCAAAATTTGCCTTCAAGTAGAAGGAATTTAGCAGCACATTACAAGTGAAATACCTGTTAGATAGCTAGTTATCAAAATAGCAAGCTAGCTAGACAGATGAATAGATAGGTAGATGTACAGATGGATACGTGAGTGTAGCAGCAAGCACCTCAGCGTCCCCAGGGTGGCTGCTCACACAGGTTCTTGGATCTGCTTTGATAAAGGAAAACAACTCAAAATGGGTTAACAGGCTTACTTTCATCAGTCAAATATGTATAGTTTACCTAGTTCAGGGGAAAAAGGTCTTTATCAAGACAAAAACAGATCAAGTAGACAGATTTCCAAACTGTCCAGCCATTACATCCATACCAAACAACATCTGGGTTTCAAAGCCGAGGGGGGGGGGCCCTCTGGACAAGGGCTTTCCAGAGTTTCATCTGATCAAATCACAGAACACTTCTCAAAGTGAACCCCAAAACAAAGCTACACTTCAGGGCTTATATAGCCTTCTCCTGGCTCAGAGAATGTAACAACCTTATTGACTCACTGGCCAACCAAGAAGTATCTACTGAAAAATAAGCCTCCCACCCCAGGCTCCAGGTGCACTTTAGCCTAGGGGCAGGGAAGATCTTCAAAATTTACATTCCCATTACAGTGAGTGAGCATTTGTTAATCACTCTGATCCTTGGCCTCCACTCTCCCTCCATTAGAATGTAAGCTGCTTAATGGCAGAAACTGGCTCCTTTTGTATTTGTATCTCAGGGACTAGTACAATGTTAAATGCTTAACTATAAGTCATCCATACTAAGTGCTGGGAAAAAAATTCAAGCAAAAAAGACAGTCTCTACCTTCAATAAGTTTATATTCTAATGGACTAAAACAAATAAAAAGAAGCTGAAAAGTGGGAGAGGAAAAGGTATCCATTCCAGGGGCAAGGCTGCTGGGAAGAAGGTGGAAAAATTTAGAGTCAGGAGTAAGCATGTTTGGTTTGGGCACCATTTTCTGAAATGACACTTCTGGCTAGTTTTATAAAATACCATTTGAAGTTGATATTTCATTGAAATGAATTTAAACATTAAAAAGTCTTAGTGTATGTGTGTATATACATAGATATACATACATATACATACACATATGTATATATACAACACACACACACTTTATTTAAAGTCAAGAACCACATCTTTTATAGGCAGCTAGGTGGTGAAGGCGGAGAGAGTGCCATTTCTGGAGTCAGGAAGAGCAGAGTTCAATTCTGACCTCAGATACTTGCTAGCTATGATCCTGAACAAGTCAGTTTTCTCATCTGTAAAATGGAGATAATAATAGCACCTACTCGCCAGGGTTGTTGCAAGGGACACATGAGATAATAATTGTGAAGCACTTAGCACAGTGCTTGGCACACATAATCGCTTTAGAAATATAAGTTATTATTATTACTATTAGCTATCATCATGCCATTTATTCACTCTAGGTGTCAGGGTTTGTTTTTGTTTTTGTTTTGGGGGGGGGGGGTTGTGTTGTTTTTTTTTTAACGAGTAAGAGTGATATGGCCTGGCATACTATAAGAAAATGACTTTAGGGCTGCTAGGTGGCGCAGTTAATAGAGCACTGGTCCTGGAGTCAGGAGAACCTGAGTTCAAATCCAGCCTCAGACACTTGATACTTACTAGCCATGTGACCTTGGGCAAGTCACTTAACCCTAACTGCCCTCCAAAAAGCCAAAAAAAATTCACTTTAGCAGCTATGTGGACAACACATTGGAATTCAGTGACACACTCCTTTTTCTGATTTCAGAGAATTGCACCTGTTTGCTCTTCCCCTCCCAACTTGTAAAGTCCCTAATTCTTCCTCCAATTAGGAATCAGATTACCTAATCTTGGTTTATATCCTGTTGTTTTTAAGGCATAAAAATGTGTCTTCCTCCCTATTGAGAGTCCACTGCCAAGCTGAGGAAGCTCTGATCCTGGTTTGTTATGCAACTGGCACACATTGCTTAATACTATTTCTATCTCTATATTGCCTAAAAGAGGGCAGGTATATGGTAGGCACTCAAATTCATACTGAATTTAGAATGACTATAAAAAAATGGTATTTTAATCATAAACACATATTGCCAGAAGGTTATTAATATACATATTTAGAAAATGCCTTAAAGGAAAGGAAAAAAAAAACCTCAGTTGCTCAAAACACCCTACCCCCCTTCTCTGTCACTATCTATTTGACCTTGGACAAACCACCTAAACCTTAATTTTCTCATCTGAAAAACAAGGAATTTGAATTGCTAAGGAATTGCTATTCCAAGGAATTGGAATTTCTATTTCAAACCCTGGAAGCAGTGAGAAAAATGCACTAACTAAAAAAGCAATAAGTGGGTAATCATGATTTGAACAAGGATGCCTACCTAGACCAGAATAAAAGACTCCTAGAGTATGTACATGCCAAACCATGGGCTGATGAGGAGGGAGGGCAAGTGAAAAAATCCAAATTAGACTTTGAATACCTGAAATATATTCTGTCCCTAGTCTCCTTCCTCACATGCCACACATTCCCAAACCTAAGGAAGCATATATATATATGCCCTTGAGGTGATCCTGAAGCATGCTTAGCTTTAGATGGTAGATTTAAGAACCAAGAATGCTGAGAAAAACTTAAGAGAGCAGACTTGAAATGAAGTAGGCAAGTCAAAACCAGACTATACATGAATAACATGTGACAGAACAAGTTCAAATGAGTCAAAAACCAGGTGAAGAGTCAGAAACCAAAAGGAAGCTAGTCATAGAAGGCAGAGCAAGGCAGGTGCTCCAAAGTCCAGGCAAGCAGTCAAGCCATGCAATTCATGAGTTTAAGGGGTCAGGGTAAAAACAAATAGAACAAATGTGAGAAATAAGTAAGGACACTTTAATTTATGCAGAAGTTCAAGATGGCACTATGGGTTCTTTATGATCTTATGGCATTCGGACATCACTAGCTTGGGCATTTCACAATATTCACCTCAAAACTAATTACAAATTACTTGCAGAGTGGTATAATGGGGTAGAAGGACTGGGTTTTGCACTTTAGCTCTCGCTAACAAACTATGTGGTGTTTCTCAAGATACTTAACCTCTTACCTTTTCATGTCACTCCCCACTATTAAGCAAAGTTGAGCTCGCTATTAAAATACAGGTTCAGATGTAACTCTTTTGTTTAAGATTTAAAGTTCTTCACAATCTAGCCCTTTCCTACCTGTGTCCAGTCTTCCTTCTACTTTGCTCTCCCATTCACTCTAGTAATCTGGCTAGAAAGCCCTACTTTCTCCTCTCCCCACAGACACTCCCTCTCTGGTCTCCATGTTTTCACACTGACTCCCCAGTGCTTAGAATGCTCTCCTTTATCACCCATGTCTTTAGCTTTCCTGGTTTCGATCAGTTCTCAGCTCAAATCCTACCTACTGCCTTTCCTAGCATCCTCTCCAACCCTGTCCCAGCTGCTAGTACCTTTCCCTCTGAGACTTGCTTCCATATACTCTGTATATATCATGTATATGCCTAGTTACTTTCCATGTTTCTCTTCCTCTGTAGAATGCACTCTTTGAGGGTAGGAATCATTTTTGGCCTTTCTCTGCACCCCAGTGCCTGGTGCACAATAAGCACTTAATTGTTCCCTTCCCCCTTTGTTCATCCACAAAGTGAAGGAGTTTGGACTACATAAGCTCTTCCAGCTCAGTCAGGTTATATCATACTAGAGTTTTATGAGGATCGAAACTAATAATCATTGTAAGAAAATTCTTCCCTCCCCTTCAGGTTTCTCTACTTTGTACTGCTCTGTAGCTGGTCTGAAAACTAAGTGTCAAGAAATTTACCCATAATATATAGCCATCTAGCCCTAAGATTATCACTCATTCTAGTCACAAGTAGGTGGTTGTTGGATCTCCTCTGAATTCCAGGCTGTTCATAACAAATGGCAAAGATATAAATGCACAAACTGGTCTGGTTGTTCTCCCTCTTCCCCCACCCCCCATCATGTGCCAGGTATAGGAAAGTCAAAAGCATTTTAGCTGTTTTAACTTCTATTCTCTTCTTCCCCCTTAAACTGCTCCTGTGTGTTGTCACTGTCCAACCATGTGCATTTACGGAAAGGAAGTTTCTTGATAAATTGAGAATTTCTTCACTTCAGCTTTGATTTTTCTATACTTTCCATTATAAGATTAGCAAAGAGTAAAAGTTTATTAGACCAAGGAGAAAGAATGGATTAGACAATAAGAAATAAACTCAAAGGGCAGCCCATGGATGAATGAACAATATGGTTTTTTTATTAAGGATTCACTATGTGGCAGGCACTACAAAAGCACAGAGGAACAAATAGAAGCCAGCATGACAATCCTGGCTCCAAAGGAGTTTACATTCTAAAGCAGGAAGACAACACACAAAGGAAGCTGGGGGAGGGAGAGAACAGGATAATTAGGGGGGAAAACACAGAGAGGTTTGGTTTGGAAATGGCCCCTAAAGTGACCTAGAGGCCTGGTTCCAGGCAAGATGAGGTAAAAGCCCACCCATCGGAGCCCAGGGACCCAGGGCTTTTGCTTGGAAGCCTATAGTTATTTAGCAGTCACCAAATAACTATACTATGTGAGACCTTAACACAGTGCCTGGCACATAGTAGGCTTAATAAATGTATGTTCAGTGACTGACCCAACCAGCTGACCTGAAGGCCAACACCCATGATTACAACATTCAGAGTGAAGGGTCTGAGATCAATGTCTTGAGTTTCCTACAAATCATAGCAAGTTAGACCAAAGGAAATCTAAAAGATCATCTATTCCAAATGCAACATTTTATAGGTGAAGAAAAACCCAAAGGCTAGAGAAGAGGTCGACATAGCTAGTCAGTGGCACAAGACAAGAGACCAAGAACTGACATTTAAATTTTACTAACATTTAAAATTTACAAGGTGCTTTACCTATCTATGCTACCTCATTTTGATCCTTACAACTATCTTGACAGGAAGGGATTCCAGTTATGATGAAGCTCGCAGAGACAGAATCTCAAATGAGGTCTAGTGTCCTTTCCACCATAGGATACTATCTCCTAGTTCAACATTCCTTCAATATGAAGGAAAAAGTGATTGTCACATTTAATCCAGGCAAAACTAGAAGCACATCTCTACTAGAAATGGAAAATAAGGGGCGGCCAGGTGGCTCAGTGAGTAAGAGCACTGGCTCCAGTGTCAGGATGACCTGGGAATCAAATCCGGGCTCTGATACTTAGCACCACACCCAGAAATAACTGGCCTTGTAATCTTGAGCAAGTTACTTAACCCTGATTGCTTTAAAAAAGAAATGGAAAATAACTCCCAGCTTTTAACTCTGAATTTTAACATGATGAAAAAAAACCACAACTTTGTTTTTCTAACTGTAATTCCCTGGAAAAACAGTAATGTCTCTATTTACCTATAACAGAATTTTGTAGTTGGGAAAGACCTTAGAAGGCACTGTCTGTTTTATAGATATTTGTCACTAACTACCATCCCTATGGGAAGCTAGATGGAGCAACAGTTAAAGAGCTAGGCCTGGAGTCAGGAAGACCTGAGTTCAAATCTAGACTTACTCGTTCACTAGCTGTATGGCCGTAGGCAAGTCACTTAACCCTGTTTGCTTCAGTTTCTTCCTCTATAAAATGAGCTAGAGTAGGAAATGGCAAACCACTCTAGTATCATGGCCAAGAAAACTCCAAATGGGCTCATGAAGTGATGGATATGACTCAACACCAACTTTCCCTATATGACTTTAAAAAGTCATTTCACCTAAGACTTCTGTAAAATAGGGATTAACAATAGCATCTACCTCAGAGTTGCTGCATGGCTCAAATGAGATAATATTTGTAAAGCAGTTATAGCACAGTGCCTAGGAAAACAGTAAGCACTATATAAATGTTAGCATATTATTATTTTATTATAACTCATATTCACTGCCTCCAAATTAACTACTCCCCCCATCGTACTCTCCATTATACCAAGCTGCCTCTGGTGATCTTTTAAGGCCTCTCCAAGCTATAAACTTCTACTACCTGGTTCAAGGGTTCTTTTCCTAGGGATAAGTAAAGGTCCATGGCCCAGGAATAGACTTCAGAGGGTCTGTGGGTCTTCGACTTCCCAGTTTAGTTTGCCACATCGACACCCATTCCTTTGGGGTGAAATCAATGATGTGGACACCACATCCAGACTTACACTCTGATTCAGTCTGCCACCAAGTTGCCAGATTAAGTGGCAGAGGACATCGGGCTGACCTTTGGATCTCCTTCAGGTGTATGGTGTGACATACAGGATAAATATTTGTTGAATTGAATTTGAACCATGATATTAAACAAGCTTTAATAGCTTAGCTAGATGTGTTTTTTGTTTATTTTTAAGGAATTCTGTTTATCAATACTATAAAAAAAAATTGGGCACTCTAAGTTGAAGGAAATAAGATATGTGTGAAGGCAGCTTGGTAGCACAGTGAATAAAGCATTGGGCCTAGAGTCATGAAGGCCTGAGTTCAAATCCAACCTCAGATACTAGCTCAACTGTAAAACGGGAACAAAAATTGTAGCTATCTTCCCGGGTTGTTGTGAGGATCAAATAAGACAGTGTTTGTAAAGTGCTTACCACAGTACCTGACACACAGTAGGCACTATATACATACTTATTTCCTCCCCCTCAATATGTTAATGCAAAAGAAATCCCTAATTATATAGTGAAACCATACCTGCCCTCAAAATGCTAAAATGTGCACATATTGGCATATTCAAAAAAAAATACAAGCTGATTTGGAGGGGAAATACTAACAGTTAAGGGAAATCAGGAAAAGCTTCATGTAAAGGTGGCATGTGGTATAGGAGGAAAAACACTGGCTTTGGAATTAGAACACCTGGGTTCAAATCCTGCCCCTGGCTCAGTAGCTGTGAGACAATGAGTAAATAACCTCTCTGGGCCTCAGTTTCCTCACATGAGGGATTGTCAGTGCAGATTCAGAGTCAGGACAGTGTAACATGCAAAGAACAGTAAGGTCTATTTGGCTGGACCATAGGATGCATCATGAAACGTGACCTATAATATATCAAGGTCATATTATAAAAGTGATACATGAGGGGCGGCCAGGTAGCACAGTGAGTAAGAGCACCGGCTCCAGTGTCAGAACGACCTGGAGATCGAATCCCGGGCTCAGATGCTTAGCACCCACCCAGAAACACCTGGCCATGTAACCTTGAGCAAGTTACTTAACCCCAATTGCTTAGGGGTGGCCAGGTGGCTCAGCGAGTAAGAGCACCAGCTCCATAAAACAGATCAAATCCCGGGCTCAGACACTCAGCACCACACCCAGAAATAACTGGCCGTGTAACCTTGAGCAAGTTACTTAACCCTGATTGCTTTAAAAAAAAAAAAGTGATACACGATATATAATATGATGGAACGATATGGCATGACCAGCCTATGAAGGCCTTTAAAAGACAGAGAGAAGCTTACTCTCCTAGGCATAATAGGGAGCCACAGGAGTTTATTGAGTAAGGATGATATGGTCAGATATGCTTTAATAAAAGTCACTTTAGCAGCTCTGTGGAAGGATTGATTAGAGACTGCTTATTGAAATAAGAGACTCTTTACAATAGTCAAGATGAGAGGTAAATAAGACTATATTAGTAGACAGAAGGGATCTGACTAGAGAAATGTTGAGGGGGTTAAAAATAACAAGATCTGGAAACTGATTAAATATATGGAGTGAGGGAGAAAGGTATAAGAAAAAAAGCATCAACTCCAGAGCTAGGGTCTATCTTGTCTCTGACACTATCTGAGAGACCTCGGGCAAAACACTTAAGCTTTCTGTGCCTCAGTTTACTTATCTAGAGACTTGATGGCCTCTGGGGTCCCTTTCAGCTCTGATTCTATGACATCAAGATTACGAACTGGGGCCTGAAAGCTCTACAACTTACAAAGCACTCCATCATAATTAATCCTATTACAGTGATGTTAGACAAAAAAAATCCACATTTTAAAGAAAAAGTCCTAATGTTTGAGGCATGTAGATATTGCAACAGATTACTACACCCCCCCACACACATTAATCTGTGAGTAGACATATAGATACATAACAATCACCATATGAAACTTTACCTAATGATTCATATTTCTTGTAAAACAAACTAGATTAAAATTGAAATTATTCATTATAGATTTATATAGAAGATAAAAATTATCAGTACAATAGTATTTTGCCCAGGATATATTGTAACAGGCCTTCAATAAATGTCCTTGACTGACTGGAATTTATTGAATTCACTGTTTCTGTGAAGAATAGCTTTGTTCTAATAAGAAAACTTGACTTGGAAAATTTTTATTTGAGTCCTGATCCACACACCTACTAGCTATGTGGCCTTGGGTATCACTTAACCTAGTCATTAGGCCCACTAAGGTGGGTTTTGGGTTCCTCATCTCATCTGCAAAGTGGGGGTGATACTATATTTGCAAACTTCCCCCACTCACTTAAAAAATTCTTTGTTTTGAGAAATGAATGAGAGTATATCAATGTCAACTGTTATTCCTCCTCAGTGCTTTCAAACATTGGATTGAAAGATCTCTAGTTTGCCTAGTGCTAGTGTTATTATTAGGACTAAGGTACAAAGTTAAAATAGGAAAGAAAAAGCACATATTCCAGTGCCAATGTCCCAAAATAGCCCAGGAAAACTTTAAAAAAGAGGTTTCTCCTGAAAGTAATGGTGCTTCTAAATCAAATGTGTCTCTTCTGACCAGTTTTTGTAAAATATATAAATTTGTTAGGGTTCTAGTTAAGAGCTTACATTGTCAATTGATTGACTAACCTAAGTAATCTGACTCACTAACCTATTTACTTATATGCCAGAATGCACATATCTGTAACATAATTCCCACATTCTTTTCATTGACCTGAGGCAATGGATGAGTCTTCCATAGGATGGCCTCAGGACTCAGGACTGTCAAACTATCCAAATAAATCCTTAAAGAGATAAAAATCCTATACTACTTTGCAAACAAATCAACATATTTGTTGACCCAGTATTATTTTATAAACAAAAGCTTACTTAAGAAGATTTAAGTTTATGGAACCCATATATGAGCTCAAAAAGTTTAACATAAGCTGTAATAAGGAATAACTTTTTAGAAAGATAACTTTTGATTAGTCACACTAATAAGCAGTGGGGAAGAATATATTCATTAAGAATATATTCACTGATTTACCTTCTATATCTTTGTTCAAAAAACAAATTACTAACATTAATTTATATTCTCTAAATATCTACCAGCAGCTGGATAGTCAGAAGGTAAAAATGTAGAGATGAGAAAAGAAGTTGATGAGATTAAAAATTCATCTACCAATGCAAATCAACAACTTCCCTGCAATTTAAGAGTTTAAAGAGTTGTCTATGCTACTGAAAAAAAAAATGGTAGTGAAATTAGAGCAGGAATCCATGAATTATGGAATGGCTAAACAATGATGGTGTATGAATGAATTGAATATCACAGCACAATAAGAAACAACAAATATAATTCAGAAAGGCAAGAGATTTATAAACATTGATACAATATACAAAGAATGATGAAATGATATACACAATGGCAACAAAATAATTTTTTTAACAGAAGACTTTGTGATTATAATGACAAATGGCCCCCTAGAATACCTAGAAACTTCACCTTCTGCTAAGAATCTGTTCTAGAAGGATGTGTTTATCACATCCTCCTAGAAACATGATCCTCTGATTTATTAGTTCTTTCCTTCCTTACTTCCCCTTGTGGTCATCTATGTGCTATGTCCAACTTAATATAATTAAGCTCCTTAAGGGCAGTTTTTTCCTTTATATCCACAGGGTCTCACACATAATAAGGGATCAATGAAAGTTTATAGAACTGGATTCTGTTGCTAGACATCATAACTTTATTAATACAAAATAGATTGTGTGGGAAGTGACCAACAATCTCATTAAATGTGCCTTTGGGTACATAGTAAAAACCAGCTCCTTTTGTTTCCCTTTCAAGGAAAACCAGTGATCCAGTTTATATAACTACAAATTCCTTCTTTCTTTTAGTTTCGGTTGTTCCAGTAGTATGTCCATGAGGCCAGACTCCCTGTTAAAAGATTCCATGTTAAATTACCACACTTTAGATGTTTACTAGATATGTGACCCTGAGCAAGTGAATTAACCTCTCGATGTCTCAATTTTCTCATCTTTAAAATGGGAGGAAAGAAGATTGAAGTGGTAACTTTTTTTTTTTAAAGCAATTGGGGTTAAGTAACTTGCCCAAGGTTACACGGCCAGTTTTTTTGTGTGGGTGTTAAGTATCTGAGGCCAGAATTGATCCCTGGTCCTCCCAACTCTGGGGCTGGTGCTCTTACTCACTGTGCCACCTAGATGCCCCTGAAGTGGTAATTTCTAAAGTCCCTTCTAGCTTTAAATCTATGAATCTATGACCCTATGATTTTATGAGAAGGATCTCACATTTAGAGTACCAACAGCTAAGGTAAATTTTAGAAATGGTCTAAAAACTGTCAGATTTTCCCTGGCACATTTTCTGTCATAGTAATTGTAGAAGTAGAAACGGTCACAGAAGACTGGGGGCCTTTTGCCATGTTTCCTTGTTTCATTGGTAGCTTCAGTTAGCGTACTAGTGATGAGTTTCTCAACACTTCAAATGAGGTTCAAAAGTCTGTAGCAATATCCCTACTTAAAACCTTTGTGTCCTAGTAGAACCTGCCAGGAAATGCTATCATCTGGTATAGATTTCAGCCTTAAAATAAATCAATGAAGGAATAGATAAATTTTAAAAAAAAGCAAGATCGACTTCAGGTCCAAGAGTGAGGCATTAAGATTATCACTCAGAGAACAAAGGAGAGGAGCGTGGTGAGTGAAAGACAAGGTAAGATACATTATGTGAACTACTAATGAAAAAGATAAAAACCAAATAAAGGATGTCATCAAAGAATCAAGAGGCACAAGCAAAGAAGACTCCCAACAGCAAAAGTGGGAAACTGGAGGGGAAGGCAGGTACAGATAAGTTGCAAACTAGGGATCCATAATAAGGTCTCAGATCCATTTGAATAAAAGACTGCAAAACAACGGAAAGCCTTCCAGAACCTAAGCCTAGGGCATTGACTCAGGCACAGAGGTTAAGAAATTTGCCAGCGTCAGACAGGATTTGAACTCAGATCTGCCTACCCACCATATCATGCCAACTCTATATCCTATTAATTTTTTCCATGCTGTGTTTGAATGAAAAGTTCCAGATTCTCAGAATATAACTTCGTACTTATATCCCTCAAAGAGAACTATGAATGATTAAATAAAGAATAGAGACATAATCAACAACTAATAAACTAAAATATCCACTGTGTTATTCACTAAATTCCCTGGTGACAAGGAAGGGTCTAGAAAGCAGGTTTCTTCTGTTTCCTAGATTGGCTTGTCCATCTTGCCTCTCCAGGTTTCTTCTGTTTCCTAGATTGGCTTGACCAACTTACCTCTCCACTGCTTTGTCAGACTGATAAACATCTGAAAAATGGTGGTACACTGACATGAGAACTCCAGGTACTTGCTTCTTTACTTGACTGAAAGATCAATGTTTGCCAACAATGTACAGGTTATATAAACAAATCATTTAACTGATTTAGCATAACCAGGAACACATGATATTTTGTCAGAAGAGTATACAGTAGTGATGTGTAGGGAGGGCCGTATCCACAAATGACGAAAATCCACATTGATTAATAACATCCAAGAGAGGCCATGCCTTGGTTCTAAAAAAAAAAAAAACTAACTAAAAGCAGTCTAAATGAACAGAAGAGTCTGAAAGGACAACTCTTTATATCCCTAATTGGGTGGGTACATCAATCTTCATTAGAATACCTCCATGAAAGGTTGGCATGGATTAGAAGATTCCACTGGCAAGTTTTCAAGGGTCAATAAGGAAGCTCTGTCGTTCATTTTAAAGACAGAGGGAAAGAAACCCATAATTGTGAGCTAACTACTTCATTTAAACAGGATTTGAAATTTATCCACATTTAGACTGTTTATCAAGGTTTCTTTCCATTAGCTAAGATATAGGTCATGAATCCTACAAACCCAATTTACTATATTTTGAACTAAACTACTGTTGAATGACATACAGATTTAACAGTAAACTTTAAACATCATAAAACTTCAAAGCCTGTTTCTTCATCTGTAAAATGAGGGAGCTAGATAATATAACGCCTAAAATCCCTTAAATCTAGGATCCTTTTTTATTTTTGGTTCTACCCATACTCTCAATCAATAATAACACAATCCTACAATTGTAATGTGCCTGCCTGTTCACTTGGGTCAATCAGCAAGTCTCTCCTCTTGCCCTCTGTGATAGTAATGGCAATTAAAGATTCCCCTGTATTGGCTTGGTTTTCAAATTGATTGTATTAAAACCCAGAGTTTGTTAATCCCACCTGTGGGATGGGCTTGTTGATGTGAAAAGAAAGTCCTGAAGTGGGAGGAGCTGGTGATGTAGATTTGGAGAGACGAGAGAGGCGGAAGTTCTTTTTGGAAGCAGCACCTCGTGGAGAGGGAGAGACTAAGAGATTGCTGGTGGCCGATTTGAATTGCCCTGGACTTTTGAGACCTGCCCCCTGAGCTGCCAAGGACTGAGGAGACATGGCTGTTTTGCTGGTACTTTGTCTGTCTGTTTTGATGTTATTTTGCCAGATTTGTCCACTGGTGAAAGACTGTCCTGTTGAAGAAGTCCTGGAACCTGGCATTTGGTTAAGAAGGCCTGAGACTGTCCTGCAGACAGAGAGTGAATACTGTCCACTGGTGAGGGACAGTACTGAGAGTGAATACTGTCCACTGGTGAGGGACAGTACTGTTGTTGCAGGGGTCTGGAGACTGTCCGGCAGACAGAATGAATACTGTCCACTGGTGAAGGACAGTGCTGTTGTTGCAGGGGTCTGGGAGCCTTTCTGTTGGTTCAGAAGCCCTGAAGAAGGATTTTCTTGTTGTATGTTTACAGAAATCCTGGGAGAGGGCTTTGCTAATGTGTTCAGGGGTTCTAGGACTGTTCTACAGACAGAGGATAAATTCATGAAGGGACTGGCAATGTATCTTATGGCCTTGCTAAGCCTTGTCTCTCCAGGAACTAAGATTGAGAACTTGCCTCGTGTCAAGATGAAGAAAAGACCTCCATTTGGGTATTAAGTGCTGTGTTTAAACTTGATGTAACTCTGGGGTAGATTCAATTGTGATCCAGGGGTGGGGAACTTTTGACCTTTTTGTGTTCTATGGTTGAGCAAATGAATGTATTTTACTTATGTTTGGAAACTAATCTCCATTTGAGAAGAGGGGCTTTGTGGTGGACTTAATTAAGGTATAGCCTAGGGGTGGAGAAGTATTTGGAACAGAGACTTTGTAATTGATTGAATGATTGGAAAGTCCTGGGGTGGGGTAGGCCTTGGAAATTATTTAATCACACTTAGTAAATGCTGTATTTTGAATGATGTCATGTTTTGATCTTCTCTGTTCTGGGTTTGTTACTGAATAAAATAGAGAGCACCTATGCTGGTATTTTGAACCTGGGAAGTTGCCTTTGCTTGATATTACATTACACCCTCATACCCAAACTACAGGAGAAAATAAGTGAATCACCACTGTACCCTAACAGTATCTTCCATTTTACTATCTAGGACAAGAGATAGAATGATTTTTCCCCTTAGATTAAAACCCAGTTCTCCCAACTTGCTATTTCAACGATGGTCAACTTAGAACTGCTCCTCTTTCCATCTTTTTCATATCCTGCCTAGAATTTATTCATTGCCTCTATTAATGGAATGATATCCAAATTTCTAATTCCTACCCTTCCTTTTCTCACCTTGGGGGTGGAGGGGCCTCAGTTTCCTCATCTGTAAAATGAGGGGACTGGATGAAATGACCTCCAAGACCCCTTCCAGCGCTAAACCTACGATTCTGTAGCAAAACAAAAAGCTAATGTGATTATGACATTAAGAAAACTATAGTAATCCAGCCTCAAACACTTGACACACTTACTAGCCATGTGACTTTGGGCAAGTCACTTAACCCCAATTGTGATTGGCCCTCCAAAAAGCAAAAAAGAAAAGTAGTGTTATGACTTCATGTGTATAAATGAGGCAGTTCTTCACTTTGGCAAGTAGAATCACCAAGCACAGTATAGATCAAAGGTCAGAACTATTGGCCAAGAAAGTATTATAGATTATATGTAGCTGAAAAGAATAGGATCATTGTGTTGTTGGTCATGGGCATAATCAGCTATCCTTTACATGGGCATCCAGAGTAAAAACAGATTCTGGGCTGCTGGCAATTTCCTTTGAAAGTGTTTTAATTACAGTGATGGCACCACAAGCTACTGGTCAGTTCTCTAAGTAACTGGGTAGTAGAAGACCATTAGTAAGTTCTTACCAAATAGTACTAATATCCTCATTTTGCTGACAAGAAACTACAGCTCAGGGGCATAGAATAATTTGCCCAGTTTATACAATGCTAGCAAGAAAAGTACTGGGGACTTGAATACAAACCTACTGGAGGGAGACTGGACCAAACAGCTAATAAAAGTTTTTAAGGTGGATTCATTTCACTGGGTCTGACAACATTCAGACACTTTCCTAGAAGGCTTTTTAATTTAAGAAAAAATATATTGCATTAAGGTAAAATATTTCACACACAAATGTAATATTACATATGGATGAGAACATGTCTAACATGTTTACCAAAACATGACTGCCAGTAAACTGAGTCAAGTTTGCTCACCTTATGTTATAATAATTTTTGTAAAGTAGTCAATATTACTGCAACTTATCTATGCCATTGTAATATAATGCCAAGGAAAGGCAACTTCCCAAGGTTCAAAATACCAGCATAGGTGCTCTCCATTTTATTCAGTGACAAACCAAGAACAGAGAAGATCAAAACATAACATCATTCAAAATTCAGCATTTACTAAGTGTGATTAAATAATCTCCAAGCACTACCCCACCCCAGGACCTTCCAATCATTCAATCAATTACAAAGTCTCTGTTCTAAATACTTCTCCACCCTTAGGCTGTACCTTCATTTGGTCCATCACAAAGCACAAAAAGGTCAAAAGTTCCCCACCCCTGGATCACAATTGAATCTACCCCAGAGTTACATCAAGTTTAAACACAGCACTTAATACCCAAATGGAGGTCTTTTCTTCATCTTGACAGGAGGCAAGTTCTCAGCAATCTTAGTTCCTGGGGAGACAAGGCTTAGCAAGGCCATAAGATACATTGCCAGTCCCTTCATGAATTCATCCTCTGTCTGTAGAACAGTCCTAGAACCCCTGAACACATTAGCAAAGCCCTCTCCCAGGATTTCTGTAAACATACAACAAGAAAATCCTTCTTCAGGGCTTCTGAACCAACAGAAAGGCTCCCAGACCCCTGCAACAACAGCACTGTCCTTCACCAGTGGACAGTATTCATTCTGTCTGCAGGACAGTCTCCAGACCCCTGCAACAACAGCACTGTCCCTCACCAGTGGACAGTATTCACTCTCTGTCTGCAGGACAATCTCAGGCCTTCTTAGCGAACAGCCAGGTTCCAGGACTTCTTCAACAACAGGACTGTCTTTCACCAGTGGACAAATCTGGCAAAAGAACATCAAAACAGACAGACAAAGTACCAGCAAAACAGCCATGTCTCCTCAGTCCTTGGCAGCTCAGGGGGCAGGTCTCAAAAGTCAGGGGCAATTCAAAGCGGCCACCAGCAATTCTCTTAGTCTCTCTCCCTGCCTCCTCGTGGGTGCTGCTTCCAAAAAAGGTCTTCCGCCTCTCTCTTGTCTCTCCAAATCTACCACCAGCTCCGCCCAGTTCAGGACCCTCTTTTCACATCAACAAGTCCATCCCACAGGTGGGATCAACAAGCTCTGGGTTTTAACACAATCAACTTGAAAACCAAGCCCAAGACAGGGGAATCTCCACATTCCATTACTATCACAGCCATTTCTCCCCACAGATCAGTCATTCTTTTAAAAAATAAGAGATAACAGGTAAGAAGCAACTTCCATTGCAATGTTGAAACCCTTGACATTTCTATGTAACAAATCTCCAACCAGGACTATTCTACTTTTTGTTCACTATCACAAACACCCCTATTCTGGGAAGATTCAGTCAAGCTAACATGAGTAAATACCTGCTAGCAGGGTTTCACCAGCAGGGGTTCCACCACCCAGGGTTTCCTAGAGAACTGTCACAGACTCCTTCCAAGACTGCCACTCTTAATTAAAGCACTTTCAAGGCAAACTCCCAGGAGCACAGTGCCCCATCGTTATCCTAGCAGCCCTTGCAAAGGATGGTTGATTGCTCCTATGACCAACAAAACAACAATCTATTCATTTCATCTAAGCCCTCCCAAAAAACCTTAATGTTACTTCTTAAGCCAAAAAACCTGTCCTTTGATCTACAACATGTTTGCTTCTATCCAAGTTTCAAAAGTGGAAATTCACTCACACACCCACACAACACACACATACACACAAACACACACACATACACACACACACACACACCCCCTGACTATCCAACCTAATAAAAACGTCCTATTGGTAGAAATGAGAAGAAACTTAAGTTATATAACATTAGTTAAGGGATTTAAGGAAAGCTGTATTCACAAAAGGAGAGGAGTTTAGGTAGCTTTGGAAAGAGCTGGGTTGACAGGTTCTAATCCTAGTTCTACCACTGTAGCACCAAGCAAATCACCAGATCTCTCTAGACCTGTTTCCTTATCTGTAACTAATTTTCCAATACAAAAATAGTCATGTTAAATGCATTTCAGAACACTATTCTATTAGAGCATAAAAATTACATGGCACTATCCCCCCATGATCTTAATGAAGACACCCTTATTAAATATTTTTAAAATTCATTCTTAAGCAGTCATATGCAAATATTTACCTACTCTACAATGCAGATTAAGTGTAACATTTTTATTTTAAACTGACCAAATTAAGCTTCCCCATAATGATTTTTTCCCCAAAAAATTATAGTCCCCTACTAAAGAATTGCACATATATTTAAAGGTACAATTTAGCAGAAATTATTCAACCTCTAAGGATCAGCCTGAGTAAACTACATTTAGTCTTGATGAAAATTTCAGCATTTGCATTAAAATATTTCTCCACTATAATCTTGGTTCAAACTAAGGACAATGATACTAAGTTATGAGAGAGGAGCTGAAAGGTCAACCCTTCCCATCACAGTCAAAATGGAAATGTGGAAAATCACTGCAGACATTTACTTTGCCAAATCAAACCCATAAGAATTTGGCCAAAATTTCATCACATCCATGAACTCAATTTCCCATTTCAAATAGGTTTTGGGTTCATGATACTCCTTAATTTGGTTATACATTGTAATGGGAATGTAAATTTGAAGATCTTCCCTGCCCCTAGGCTAAAGTGCACCTGGAGCCTGGGGTGGGAGGCTTGTTTTTCAATAGATACTTCTTAATTGGCCAGTGAGTCAATAAGGTTGTTACATTTTCTGAGCCAGGAGAAGGCTATATAAGCCCTGAAGTGTAGCTTTGTTTTGGGGCTCACTTTGAGAAGTGTTCTGTGATTTGATCTGGATTCTGGTTGTCCAGAGCCCCCCCTGGCTTTGAAAAACCCAGATGTTGATTGGGTATGGATGTAATGGTTGGACAGTTTGGAAAGCTGTCTACTTGATCTGTTTCTGTCTTGATAATTCTGTCTGTATATTCTGAAGTTCGGGGTGCTGACCTCTTTCCCCTG
Organism: Petaurus breviceps papuanus; assembly: GCF_028583685.1. Lineage (NCBI taxonomy): Eukaryota > Metazoa > Chordata > Mammalia > Diprotodontia > Petauridae > Petaurus > Petaurus breviceps. The sequence goes on from NW_027186349.1 coordinate 8,568,946, forward strand.
AACTAGGTAAATGACACATGTTTGACTGATTAAAGTAAGCTTGTTAACCCATTTTGAGTTGCTTTCCTTTATCAAAGCAGATCCAAGAACCTATATTGGCAGCAAACCCTGAGGACGCTTGGGGTGCTTGCTGCTACATACATGCATGCCAGAGGACAGTCGTGTTAAAAGCTTCATTTATTTGTTTCAAGTTCAGGTAGCATCTGGTACATGCAAACCATGCCATTACCACTGCACAGAGCAGGGACTAAATGATTTTTTTCCCCATTTTCCTAATATGGTCAACTGCAGGGCACTTTAATAGCTAACAGCATTATTAGCCTAACTTTACAAAGTCTGTGGTGATGGAGTGAGCATATTTTTTTTAAGTATTTATTTGATTTATCAACCCTATTTTATTGCTAGGTCTGCAGACTTAGGGGAAAGAAACATTTCCACAATTTATTCCTGACTCCTCACTCATAGCAGTGTACTGCAGAAACTGAGATCTACAATGTAATACATTTTAGTTCCCAACAAAGAATACAGGATTTAATTTTTCTTTGGAGCCACAACCTTGGGAAGGAAGAACAGTGTGGGAGTCATTAGTACTAATTGCTTGTTAATGTCTCAGAACTGAAGCAATTACTAGTAGAGTTACTGCCTGGAAACCGAAAGTTTATACTAATTGGAGTTCATCAGTTCCTCATCTATCCATTAAGCACCCTACAAGAGAGGGAAAATCCTGGTCATATATGGAAAGTCATCCTGTCTAAGGCTCTTCTCACTGCAAACAAGTTACAGTACATCCTACTCCACAATAGGTATAATGTAAGTTTCCCTACAAGACGATCAGGGTGGTTGATTTTTTAATTAACAAACTTAATATTTAATAAAAATTTAGTATCTTAAATTTAAATTTAATAAATTTCAACACCTTATATTTTATACAAAGATGTGCTCCAAATCTATAGGTGACCTAGATATAAATGATCACATCATAAACAAATAAACCCCTTAACTAATGCTATGTAACTAGTTTTCTTCACATTTCTACCAATAGGATGTTTTTATTAGGTTGGATAGTCAGAAGTTATGTGTGTGTGTGTGAATTTCCACTTTTAAAACCTGGATGGAAATAAGCATATGCTGTAGGTCAAAGCACAGGTTTTTGGCTTAAGAAGAAACAGGTAAGGATTTTTAGGGAGGAGTAGATGAACTGAATGGATCATTGTTTTGTTGGTCATAGGAGCAATCAGTCAACTTTTGCTTGGGCAGCTAGGATAAGGGTGGGGCACTGTGCTCCTCAGCCTCTGAAATGTATAGAGCACTGGCCCTGGAGTCAGGAGGACCTGAGCTCAAATTTGACCTTCAGCAAGTCATTTAACCCCAATTGCCCTGTCTTGTCCCCTCCAAAAAGCAAAAAACAAACAAACAAAATAAACGTACTTTAATTATGAGTGACAGGAAGGAGCCTGCCAGTCCTCTAAGGAACCCTGGGTAATAGAACCCTACTCACAGGTACTTACTCTTGTTAGCTTGACTGAATCTTCACAGAAACAAGGAAAAAACTTAGCTGTCAGATTTATGGATAAGAGAAGTTTATGATCAAAGAACAGAGAGGATCTGGTAGGTCTCATTTTCAAGAAATACTCTGTGTTCCAAAAGTTTTAGTGTAGTTTTAAACTATAAAACCTTAAAATTCTACTAAGTTATGGGAAACCTGTAAACCCCCCCCCCCCCAAAAAAAAAAAGAAATCAGAATGAAAAATGACCCTTTTTGTGTAAAAATATTTATAGCAGCTCTTTTTGTGGTGGGAAAGAGAGAGAGAAACCCAAGAAACTAGGAAGGAAGATGCCCATCAATTAAGGAATGCCTAAATAAGCTGTGGCATATGAATACAATAGAGTACTAATGTTCTATACAGAAAGAGGAAGTAGATGATTTCAAGAAGACAGGAGAAGATTTAGATGAACTGATACAGATTGCAGGTTACAGAACCAGAATAATTTACAATATATTAATTTTATAAAAATGAATGATTTGGAGGATTTTTCTAAACCAATGAAGAATGAAATTAGCAGAACCAGGAGAACAATTTATATTATAAATACAAATTTTGAGAGCTGTAAGAACTATGATACATAAAGCCAATGAGAGCATTTGTCAATATTTTTCGCAAGAAATTTTCTTTTTTTTCCCCTAATGTGGTAAGAGGTAGAAAGGAAAGAAAAAAAATCAATTTTCTGTTCAATTTTTTTAAGAGGTGAGAGGGGAAGAGAGAGTGCTTACAGACGTGAAACATTGCATAGTATTCTCAGATGAAGTCACTTTGGTGACATTGGTTTTACATAAACCGGTTTCACTCTGTTATGAGACTTCTCATGAAATCTGTAGATATCTGTAATGTAAAAACAAAACACATCAATAAAATTCTTTCAAAAAAGAGGGAAAAAGCCAGAAAACATTTTGTGACTCTGAAAAGAAACCACTATTCCTATGTAGCTAAGCTAAAGAAAACCATTTTCCCTATTTGTAGTTTATTGTAAAGGGGGGGAGAGGAGGGTCAGATGAAATAATACCCAAATGTTAGTTCATCATTCCTACATTTCTGTGAGATGGGCAGAGGCTCATGCTAAGTTAAGGTCTGGAGTTTTTAGTAGTTCCATTAGCTATCTAATGACTCAGATTACTTCTTGTCTAACTTAACTTTCCAAAGTAGTCTATTTTACTGTCCTTTCAAAGAGTGGAGGTGTGATGTTTTTATTATCACAGAATCATAAATTTGGAGCTGAAGGAAACCTTAGATATCATCTAATGCAACCCCTTCATTTCACAGATGAATGAAGAAAGTGAGGCCCCAGAGAGTTAGCGACTGGCCTATGGTCACAGAGTGACAAGAATCAGAATGCAAACCCTGATTCTCTAAATCCTTGGCTCATAATTTTTTCAGCTGAAGGGAAGGTAGCCCTTTTACCTCAGGTTGTTTCTCAAGGGTAAGCTGGCCCTGAGGTGTGTAACCTATGACCTCAATGTCAGTGAGCAGCAATAAATACCACTCAATGCCTGGTGGCCAGCCTTCCCTCCCTTCAGTGCCCATAAGCACTATGAATTTCACTCCAATAGTGACAGGTCCTTGTCCCTTGAACTTAGAATTTAAATCCTAATGACAATACAGTTTAAATTCACTTAGAACAAGAGTAGTTTAGTTAAGGTTATAAATGTATTGCTTGTTAAAGAAATTCATTGTGAATAAAAGATTATCTTATTATTCATTAAAATATTCAAAATTCTGAGTATCTGCTGCTAGGCAATTCTACTATGCCTTCCCTATCAACTTACCATCCCACTTTCCAAAGAGGCTCTTCTAAACCCTTCCTCCTTTCCATCCTTCCTCAAATGTTTCATGGCTCCCTCTCCCCAAATCTCCCCACTGAGAACTTTTTCTACAGAAAATAATTGAATCCAATCAACATGAGCTTCCTCTTCCTCATCTCTCATCACCACTCTCTCTCCTGCTTCATCCTTGTCTCAGAAGATAAAGTGGCCCTCCTCCTTAGCAAGGCTAACTAACCCCTTTACTTGTTCCAGTGGTCCAAGCACACCCAGTCTTTTCCAATAAATTGCCCTCTCTGTCATCCGTACTCTATCACTTATTTTCAAATCTCTCTCTGTCTACTAATTCCCTACTGCCTACAAACATGTCTGTTTTCCCAATCCTGGGGGGGTGGGGAGAGGACTCTTACTTGATCCTTCCATCCCTGCTACCATCCTTTATCTCTTCTGTCCTTTGTAGCTAAACTGCTTGAAAAGGCAGTTTACAATAGGTGTATCTATTTTCTCTCCTTTTTCTCTCTTAATGTTTACTCTCTTATGTTCTGTCTTTTGACCTTATAATTTTCCAGAATTACCAATGATCTCTTTACTTGACAAACCTAATGGCTTATTCTCAATCATCACTCTCTTTGACTTCTCTGCAGCCTTTGGCATTGTTTGATCACCCTCTCCTCCTTGATCTACTATGTTCTGGGTTTGGGGGACACCACTCTCCTGATTCTTCTACCCATTTGACCCACTCCTCTTTCTCCTTTGTTGTTCAGTCACTACGGTTGTGTCAGACTCTTTGTGACCCTATTTGGGTTTTTCTTGGCAAACATAGTGGAGTGGTTGCCATTACTTTCTCCAGCTCATTTTATAGATGAGGAAACTGAGATCAAAAGGGTTAAAAGGTGTGAGGCCACATTTAAATTCGGGAAGTTTAGTCTTCTTTGTCTCCAGGTCTGGTGCCCTATCCACAGTAACACCCAGCTGCCCAACAAACTCCTATGCTGGATCCTAATTCAGATCACTCCTCCTAACTGTCAGTGTCCCTTCAGGGTTTTCTGTCCTCTTCTCTTCACCCTCTACAGTACTTTACTGGGTGATCTGAATCAGCTTCCTTTAATTTAGTTATCATGTCTATACTGATGATTCTCATCTACTTATCCTGCCCTAACCTCTCTGCTGACCTTCAATCTCCCATCTCCAACTGCCTTTCAAACATCTGGAACTGGATGTCCAATAGACATCTGAAATTCAACTTGTCCAAAAAGAAATTCATTCTTTCCCATAATCTCTGCCATTCTCCAGCCTTCCCTATACCATGAAGAACAACAACACCATCTTCCTGCCCCTTAGGCTCAAAACCTAGTTACCCTTGACTGGTCAATCTCCCTCACTCCATCTCCCCAAGATCTAATCTGTAACCAAAGACTGATGACTTCACCTTTCAACATCTCTCAAGAATGCCCTCGGACACCTAGGCTATTACTATAACTTGCTGGTGGGTCTGCCTGCCTCAAGTCTCTCCCTGCTCCAGTCCATCCTCCATTTGACCCCCAAAGTGATTTTCCTCAAGCTCAGGTCTGTCATCCAGCTACTAAATAAATAACAATGGTTTCCCTTTTGCCTCCAAGATCAAACATAAAATGCTCTGGCATTCAAAGCCCTTCATAACCTACCATTCTAGTCTGTAAGACTAGAACCTTCTAGGTATTCCAGGTATTCAGAACACCTTACTCCCCACCACACCCTCTTCAATCAAGAGGCACTGACTGGCCCCCTTACTCTTCCACAAACAAGATAATCCTCCCAGTCCAGGGCATTTTCTCTGGCTAGCCCTCATACCTGGAATGCCTTCTTTCCTCAATTCTATCCACTGATTTCTTTAGCTTACATTAAAAATTCCAACTAAAATCCCATCTTTTGGTGCAGGCCTTTACCAGAACCTCTTAATTCTATTGCCTTCCCTCTATTATTTCCTATTTATCCTATATATAGCTTGCTTGGTATATATTTGTTTGCATGTCGTCTCCCTTACTAAGATTATAAGATCCTTGAGCCCAGGGGACTGTCTTTTGCCTTTTTTGAACCACTAGTCCTTAGCACAGTGCCTGACACATAGCAGGCACTTAATAAATGTTTATTGATTAACTGATATCTTATTGTAATAGGCATCAGCAAATTACAAAGGGATCTGAAATCTAGAGCTAAGGGTGAATTATTGAATTATTAAGAATACACACAAATTTGTAAAAAATCTTTTTTAAAAGTTGACTGCAGCTTCCCCGGGGCAGCTAGGTGGGGCAGTAAATAGAGCACAGAGAGTCCAAATCAGGTCTCACACTCGTGAGACTAGCTGTGAGATCTAGCTGTGTGACTTTGGGCAAGTCACTTAACCCCAATTGCCTTGCCTTTCCCCCTCAAAAAAAAAAAATAACTTCCCAAATCAAGCGTTTTATGTAGACACATCCACAAAGTCACTAAGAATCCCAATTTCCCTAACTGAAATGCCTCTCACGCTAGAATCCCTTGAATGCCACTATAATACCATCAGAATGATTTTTACAGCCCAGGAATAAACAGAGAAGCACCATTCTTTTACTTCTTTTTTATTAATTTTAAGGTTTTAAAATGTTACTCAAGTCCACAAAAAAAGATCAAATATCTATTAATATTTTACCTAGGACTGTGAAGCCCTGGTAGCCCTCATTCACTTTTCCCTTTCTCTTATCTGTCCTCCCTTTAACTCTTCTGCTTCTTCTACTTTCTTTTTCCTCTCCACTTTTTGCCACTCCCCACCCTTGGCCCTACCTCAGAAAATGCTCTACTGGTGGTGGTTCTTTAGGCCAAAAAGAAAAAAAACTTGTTCACATGACCTGCAACTATATTACTATTAGTATTGTGGAGGAAATGAATAAAACCTGTGTGTTGAGTTTGAGGAAAACGTCTCCAGAAGAAACAGTTAACTTGCAGGCCAAAGAAAGTTAATAGTAAAAAAGGGTTTTATTCAACAGGATAAGCACCCTATGGGACGGCCAGGTGTGGCAGTGAGTAAAAGAGCACCGGCCTGGAGTTGGGAGACCCAGGATCGGTTCTGGCCTCAGATACTTAGCACCCACACAAAATAACTGGCCATGAAACCTTGAGCTAGTTACTTAACCCCAATTGCTTTAAAAAAAAAAAAGATAAGCACCCTGATTCTACCTAGAGGGAGGCCTCCAATATCTTTGAGATCCCCTCCCCCCACCTGGACATTCTGATGAGATTAACTACAGAAGGAACAATCCCACCAGGATCTTTGGCAATTCCTGATACACTAAGGCTAACAAGTTAACAGCCCCCAGGTAGGAGCAGGTCCCCACCCCAAAAACCAGACAGTCTACCCCTATTACTGAACCTCCCAAATAAAGCAAGTGGCCCTGCTGCCTCACCAGAAATGCTTCTTCAGTTGCCAGACCTAAGGCTGCCCCAAATATGTCTCCCTTTGTCCAGTGAATTGCTAGCCAAGGGGCAATTGCCCATTAGCTAATACTAACTAACCTCTTTATTATATAGCCTCCAGACTTCCAGAACTCCAGTCAAATGGATGAAGATAGGAAGAGGATGAAGGTGGGAGAAGTTACCCCATAGAAGGATCTCAGCAGTAGAGGTGGGGAATCTGCAGCTCAGGCCAAGTGTGGCCTCCTAGGTCCTTGGGTGTGCTCTTCTCAAGTTTTACAGAACAAATCCTTTTGTTAAGTGGATTTGTTCTGTGAAGCTTGGATTCAGTCAAAGGGCAACACTTGAGGGCCTGGAGGCCACAGATTCCCCACCCCTGGGGTGGAGCAATTATCCAAACAACATTCACACTTATATTGTGTTTCAAGGAAAAATTGCTTTCCTCACAACCTAATGGAGTATAAACATCATCCCCATTTTAGGGGCAGCTTAGGTGGCACAGTGGATTAGTGTGCTGGCCCTGGAGTCGGCCCTGGAGTCAAGGGGACATGAGGTCAAATCCAGTTTCAGATAATCACTAGCTGTGTGACCCTAGGCAAGTCACTTACTTAACATTATTTGACTCAGTTTTCTCATCTATAAAATGGGCTGGAGAAGGAAATGGCAAAACACTCCAGTATCTTTGCCTAGAAAACCCCAAGTGGGGTCACTAAAAGTCAGACACAACTGAACAACCACAATACCCACATTTTCCAGAAAGAAAAAGAACTTTTACAGAGGAACCTGAGTTTCTGCAGTTAAATGATAGGAGATCTACCAAGGTTGCACTACTACTAAAGCCTCAGATCAGGCACTCAAAACCAGATCTTGACTCCAAGACCCACTTCCACTACACCTCACCAACTCTTGCTCAGTATATTTAATTTCAAATCAGAGAGGAAAAGTAAAAACATGGGAAAATGAAGAATATTTTTATTCAAATCTATCTGATGTTTCATGCTTGTTAGTAAAACAAGGGTTTGAAAAATTTCAATGCTAACTAATATTGTACTGAAGGTTGGGTTGAGCAAGGCCATTTTCAAAAAAAGAAACTTGATATTTAACAAGAAATGCTGCATAAAGTTAACTGACTAGAAAGATAGGTGAATACCAGAATCAAATTTAAATTTCACTCCACCCCAAAGTCACATACCAGCATCACCAAGTTTACAAATTATTCAAAAATATTTTTGCTGTTTGCCAGATATTTCTCCACCAGGTATGCTATGCAGAATAGATAGCCAACTTGTTGGGGCATGCAACCTATTTACCACTGTGTAATTTGCTGCCAACCTACTTAATACTAGAGGGGGGAAATATGTGTACTTTTCTCCCTTAGTTGTGACTGTTTTTCAAAACTAACCACATTTCTTTCAGTGATTCTGGAAATATTTTTGCTGTAAAATTATCCTGAGTTTACTTGGTCCAGCCCACGAAGGGTGATAGGCATTTCATTTGCATAGCCATTGTCAATACTTGCTTGAATTCTAACCTGATTGGGGAATGGGGTGGGGGAAAAAGGGGGCAGTTCAAAATTATAAGAGCTCTTAAGAGAGCAGATGAAACCAGTGACCATTTGTGCAACTGCAATCCGATCCAGAATCCCTTATGTTACTCTTGTGAAGAACAGACATATTTTGGAAGAATGTAGTATTCAAAGCCCAAAATCATTAATGTTATTTTTTTTTAATTCCATAACAAAAATCATCCTTTTTTAAAAAAAAATTAGTAGTTCAATTTACCTGTTCCTTTCATGGTATCCAGCATAGTAAAAGAGTAAAGGCCATAGATTTGGATTAAGAGGACCTCTATGTAATAACAGCTAAAATTTTTATGGTGCTTTAAGATTAAGTAATTTACATATTATCTCATTTGAACCTCACAACAAGGTGCTATTATTATTCCCATTTTATAGAGGAAAACAGAAAAAGTTTAACTAATTTAACCTGGGTCACATGGCTAAGTGTCAGAGGTAGAATATAAACTCACTGTTTTCCTGATTCTTGAGCAACTAGATAAAGCACCAGCCCTGGAATGAGGAAGACCCGAGTTAAAATTTGACCTCAGACACTAGCTGTGTGACCCTGGACAAGTCACTCAGCCCTGTTTGCCTCAGTTTCTGTTATCTGTAAAAATGAGCTGGAGAAGAAAATAGCAAACCAGTCCACTATCTTTGCCAAGAAAACTCCAAATGAGGTCACAAAGAGTCAGACACAACTGAAACGACTCGACATTTCCTAACACTTAAGTCCAATAGTCTATCCACTATGTTATAAAATTGCTACTAACATTAGGAGGTACAGTGGATAGAGTGCTGGGTCTGAATTCAGGAAGATCAGGACTCAAATCTGATGTCAAGACACTATGTGACCCTTCTTGTTTCCTTCAGTTTCCTCATCAGTAAAATGGGCTTAACAATAATCTATTTCTCACAGTTGTTGTGAGGATCAATTGAGATAATAATTATAAAGTACAGTGTCTATCATGTTAAGTGCTATATTAGCTATTATTATTGTTATTGTTATTATGTGGTCTTACATTTAACTTCTCTGGTCCTCTTATTCCTTGACTGTAAAATGAGACTTACTAAACTAGATCGATCATTTGAGGTTCCTTCTATTGATTTAGAAAGATGGTAACTGAATTATGCACAAAGAAGGTCTTCGACATTTAGCCCATTGCTAAATTATACACTGAATATAACAGAGACACCATAGTGATTTGGATGTTACTACAGGTATGAACTGGGTTAGATACTTCCCCTCCCTGAGGCATAAATGTCCTGTATGGCAAAAAAAGACTAGAAGACCTCTTCCAACCCTAAGTCTATATTGTTGAGATTTATGAGATCTCATTTCCTCACCAGAATATAGAGTACCTTTCTCTTTCTTCAGTGGCAGTCCAGCTATGAACTCCATTGCCTGCACTCCCAAGTCTGTCGCCAAAGGACTACTGTTTGTATGACCACTATTGGGCAAAATTGCAGAGGACACTATTACCTTATCTTAAATAAATACCTCACTAATATGTCTTCCCAACCATTCCACTAAATAAAAATTATTTCAGCTGGATTTTTAGCTAGGTCAGTCTTTCAGTTGAGTGAGGTAGCCTATTTACAGTAAATAATTTCCCCTTAAGGGCTGAGTCACACTGAAAAAAGAAACTTGTGTTAATCTTTTATCTACAGAACAAGATTACACTAGTATAAAATACAAGTCATCGTGCTTCTTTAAGAGAAGCAAAGAGCATGCTTCACGCAAGTAAATTGTTTTTGAAGCCACGTTGTAGGAGCACTAATGTATCAAAGGAGGAGATTTGAACAAAAGATCTCCCTGGCTACTGAGGAAATCGCAAGGCCACAATAAATCTCCATCAATAGGGCATTATTCACTGAGGTTTGGTAACTAAGAGGAGCCCCAGGACCTATTGTTATCATTAATTGTTAAGATTTTTTTTTTTTGGCCACAGAAAAATGAGTCATTCTGGGAAGATTCAAGAAAAGTATTATCAGGGCAGGTTTGGAGGATTTGATAAACAGCCTGGAGGTCACCCAACCTACCCCAAGTCAAAAAAGGTAAAATATCTCCTAATCTTGGTTCACTGACCTCCCTAACTCCCATAACCCACCTGTTTTCTTCAGTAAGCAAGAATACTGTAAAGCAAAAGTTCTTAACGTGTGTGTTATGGAGTATTTTGGCAATCTGGTAAAGCCCTTCTTAGAATGTTTTTAAATACACATACTAAATTATATAATAAATTCACAGGCACCAGGTTAAGAAACTTCTCAAAACTAAAAGCTAAACTAAACTAAAAGCAAAACTAAAAACTAAAACTAAAAAGCAATCTTTGAGAATACATATGGAATGATATATGAACTGACCATTTTTACCACTTTAACATTTTAGAAGCTGTAGGCTTAAATTTTAGACATTTTGTACCAAGTGTTTTTGCAAACTGGACACTTGACCTTTTCTTTACACTTTTGGCTAAAGAGTCCATGAATGTGCATGAACCCAAGTTCGAGCAAACAAGGTCAATTTAAACTGCAGAAGTGTTTATATTATATAAACATATATGTTAAATACAATACAATGAGAGCTGTCTACACACAAATTGCCTTTGTAGAAGGCTAGCAATCTGTAGAAGTTTCCTTGATTTGTGGAGGATTTCACAGGATTTTTTTTGACTTTTTTTTTTCCCAAAAATGGTTTAGGATTTGTGTAGAGCATTATGCTTCCTTAATGGAAAAGAGTTTCAGCAAACTGTACCCAGAGTCCAAGTTAGCTCATTCCTTCCTTTTTTTCTTTTCTTGAAGCAATACAGGAAACTTGAGTTCAGAGAAGAACTGGGATTTATTTCACTTTCTTAATCCAATGAACAGCTGATTTATATTTCTCCTCAAGTCTTTAAAAAGGTTGGTTCTCAGTCTGTTCAATAAACTGTACTGGTTTTCAAATCAAAATGAGCACCTGGTTTGGTCCAAAAATGTAACAATCATTTACTGTATGTGCATAAGGGTTACTTTGGTGTCTTAGAATTAATTTATTTTATGTTAATATAATTCCCCCCAAAATTTGTCTTAATTCTTGTGGATACAATCTTACTCAACTCCTATTCTGATCCCAGAGCTTCACAATAAAATGAACAATTGTTTTATGGAAACAGCTATTTAGTGGAATATTTATCTAAAAATAATTTGCTTGAACAAAGTTTTCTCTTATCTAAGCTTTTATGTTCTCCCAAGGCCAAATTATTCATTGCCTAGCTGCCAACCTGCTAGCCTTTCAGTTTTATAGTTAATTAAAAGCATTTCCAGTTTGGAAGTATCTATCCCAGCATGTAGCATAGCCTTTGAAAACCCAAATTTCCAGACCATGATGAAGCCACAGAGCTTGTGTGGTTACCACCACTAAAGTTAAATGGGAAAATGGGTGCTTTCAAAATATGAAGCAAAAATCTATAACCTTTAAAATTAAGGTTATTCAGAGTGAGAATCATTAGAAAATTTTAAGGTTATTTTAAAATTTAACCTAAATGGTATTTTAGTTTGTCTAAAATCCAGGGGTCTACTTAAGTAAGTTTACTTCAGCATCCTTATGATTAAACTATTATACCTGATATAACGAATGAGTTAGCTGGCTTGTGTTCCAACGCTGCCTCTGGCACTACCTAGTGCCACTGTGGATTTGGGGAAGTCAGTTAATGTCCATGGGATCTCAGTTTCCTCATCTGTAAAATAAGAGAGCTATCTACACTAGATGGTGTCTAGGAATCTCTTCTAAATCTACGTTTGTGATTATATATCTGTAGCATAGTATTTTGAAAAGAGCTGAAATCAAAAGATCTTGGTTCAAATCCTAGTTCTGCTTACTTATTACCTACATGACTTCCCCTCTCTGGACTTCAGTTACATCATCTGGAAATGAGAGAATTGGGTTAACTGAATTTTAACATTTCCTCCAGCTCCAAATTCCATGACCAAGTTAAACTGAAGGGTTTTTTATAGGTCACAATTCCAAGCTGAGGAAAATTTAAGAATGTCAGCATTAACACATGAACCCTGATAACAAATGGCATTCAGAGTAAAAAGACATCTATCCCAAATATTTCCATAACAACCCCAGAACTATACCAGAGGTGGTCTCATGCTGGAGAAGGCTGGACTGGAAGACCTCAGATGCTCTTTCCATCCTAATAATTCTAGAACCTAAGAATTTCACTCCTGCACCAGGCCCAAGGAAAATGGAGCTTAATGTTTTCAAACATGAATGTCTCATATTCCAAGAAACTATTCACTGCCCTTATTTCAACTCTATCATCTAGCTAGCCCCATTCCTCAAACTCTCCATCTTTTCATCTTTGCTCTTATTTTTAAAAGGAAAGAAGATAGAACCAAAAAATACACACACAAACTCCTGTATAGTCGATATACATTGTAAATTAGAAATTAAGGATTTAGTAAGGGACATGAATGTGGGGAAAATAACTTCAATAGAGAACATTAAGGGATAAATGTCAAACTAATGGCAAAGATAAATGCACATGTGTGATCTTAGGCAAGGCACTTAAACTGTGAGACTCAGTTTATAGATTTATAAAATGAGGTCACATTGGATGAGTTCTAAATGTATGATCCAATGTTATCATAGCTGTATGACCTTAAATTCATTTCTTAGGTCTTCAGTTTTCTAATCTTTAAAATGAAGGGATTAGGGGCAGCTAGGTGATACAGTGAAAAAAGAGCACCAGCCCTGGAGTCAGGAGGAGCTTAGTTCAAATACTGCCTCAGACACTTGACACACTAGCCATGTGACCTTGGGCAAGTCACTTAACCCCAATTGCCCTGCCTTCCCCCCTCCAAAAAAGAAAAAAAAAATAAACATTTTCTCAGTAATTCAATACCTGGATCTTTTCTAATCTGACTCAACAGCAAGAAGTGCCCCTGCTGGTCTTTATGACATTCTTCAAAAGCAGTCAGCATTACATAGAGGACATTCTTTTTACGTTAACTACCATGTGCTTATTTGGAGAATTCCCAGCACATCACACCACTTAAGAGTAACTGGGAGTTTAAGAAAAAAGAATGCAAGCATCTAAAACAGATTCATCTCCTCCTGTTCTAAGAGAAAAATGGAAGAGGATATTGGGTCAAAACTGGTATTTGCTATTTTTTGTATGGAAAATGGAGTACCTGGTTTCATAATCATCTACTGCCACTTTAATGCATTTATTTAACTTCTTTCAACCCAATTTATACAACATGTACACTATTATACACACTCTTAGAGCACATTTTATGGTGCTTTAAGATCTACAAATCACTTTACAAGTGAACTCATTTGATCTTTACAACTCTATGAGGTACGTGCTATTAGATGAGGAAACTGAGGCTGGGAGGTTGAGTCACAGAGCTACTAATTGTCTGAAATATATTTTATATATGGATACTTAATACTGTTTCAATTTTATAATGAACAATATTCACTTAGATGAGATTATATATGTAAAGGGATATAGGTTACAAGTCAGCACGACTAAAAATTAGTCTCACTTGGAGTGCACATTAAATAAGACAAAAGTAGTTTGTTTCCCCTCTTTAAACAGTTCAACTCCTAAAAACTCTATTTTCCTCTGAAATTTAAAAAGCTGAGAGCTTCAGAAATGCAAAATCACCTCCAACACAACCTCAAGACTTTTCACATGGCTGATGAACCTCTATGGAAAAGAAGTAAATTAGCAATATTTAACAAGTACAACTTCAGCATCTAAACCTTTCTGGATAATTTGCTGGAGTTCCCAAAACATGCTGGTGACAAAAACCTTTTTGCTTCACGTCAGAAAAACAAGTAACTGGGTAATTATTGGGTCAGTCTGTACTTAACATCCCCAGCCCTCAAATGCCAAAAATGTGAAGACCAATTCCAAAAGACAGACCCACCCAAAATATTTGAAATTCCTAAGACTGGCTCAACTTTTCCTCTCTTTATCCACAAAGCTGGGAAGATGATAATTGTCACTAAGGAACTGTAAGACAAAGATCTACTTAGACAAAGACTACACAAGAAAGAGCCAAGGCTCAGAGCTTTTATACTAGTGGTTAGGTTTTGGTTTAAAGAAGAGTTAAGTACTCTCTTTGCTCCCACCCAGATTGTCAGTGGGGGCTAGTCATTCAATAAGAATTTTTTAAACACCTACCACCAAGAGTAAAAAAGGAAAGAACTGCTAATGAAAGAGCATAGTGATGTGGGAAAGCTAGGGACTTAGCCAGGATACCACACCCTAATTTTAATCCGGAGCCTACAATTTATTAGCTACAAGCTATCTATAAATATAAATTTCCTTGCACCCAACATTCTATGTAAGAAGTGGAATTCTAGTAACAATAGCCTTAGGTGCCAAAAAGTGGAACCCACCCACCTTCAAACACCTTACCCAAACTGAAAAATATAAAGCAAAGGAATAAGGAATTAAAGCATGAACCAAATTTTAAGAATTGTACTCAAGAGTCTTGTTCATTTTCTATATCAGACCCAAAGGATCTTTCCTCTGGACAGTAAAAGGAACCACTATCTCTCTAGGTAGAAACCACTGTGAAGCAACAGGCATAATATTTTTGTACCATTACTAAGTTGATAAAAATGCAAACAGTAATACAGAATGAAAGTGCTAGGTAGGTAGAAGCATAAATTCAAGGAAGAAATCCGAGAAAAAAATCATCCCCAAATTATTCATAGTTGTGGATGGGGCCAGAAATGTGTCAATTTAAGTAGAATGTTTTAATCTAGATTGATTTATCAACTCTTATTGACAATACTAGAGTGCTTCTTACAAATGCTTATGGCACTGACTCCCTTAGCAATGAAGTTAACCAATTCATTTCAGGGGCTTAAGTAAATTAAATACTCAAATCAGTTATTAATGTAATATGGGTTTCCCTTCATACTGATAAGTAGGATCTCAAGAGTTGTAAATGCTAATGGCCTCCTGACAAATTTCCTTGCCTCTGGTCTCCTGCTCCATTCCAATATTGATAACAAAATAATCTGCTCTAAAGAAAAGATCTGACCCTGTCTCCCTCCTCAAAAACCTTCAGTGATCCCTTAAAATGAAAGACCCTCAGCCTGGAATTTAAAGCCCTCACCCCACTAGCTCCACACTGAAATTTTCCAGGCTAATTTCACATTATAATCCTTCACATACTCTTTAAGTTTTGGGCAAATAGCTTGTTCCCCAAATCCACATGCCATTCTATGAGCTACATCAGATTCCCCTAATTTAGAGATAAAGAAACTACTGAAGAGATCACCTACCTATATTTTTCAAAGTCACCTCCACAGCAAGACAAGGGCTTAAAAGGGTTTTCTATCGATTAGACCACATTGCCACTCTTTAGAATGATCTATTTCTATTTCCCAGTAAGTGCAAGGATTGCATTCAGAGATGTGTGAGCCTACACCCAAAAGGAAAATGAGTTAAGGTATCTATTATGGGTAAACAAATAAATATGCCTAACTTTTGCACAGTTGGTGAAAAGGTGACATTAGAACTATAGAATTCAGTTATAGGATGTCTACACTCATAAATCACAGGCCTTTTACCCTTTTCCACCCCCAATATCACTTTATCCAAAAAATTACAGCAATATTCTCTAAAGAACAAGTCATTCTTAAAAGAGTAGACATTCATAAAACCACTGGAATCCAGTAAATACAATGAATTTCTGTGCCTTACTAGTCCAAACAAGGACCAAAAATCAAAGAGCAAATCTATGAAATTCTAAAATGATATGGGACATATGCTCCATAAGTGCTTTTCATTCACAACAAAACACCATTTTCTGATATTATCTTGAAAAATGTTTCTTTATGCGCTGAGCCCCTGTTGTGTTGCAGATGGTTTCCATTTCTAATGTTTTCAGGAATTTATTCCTAGATTTCTCTCCTCGTTCCAATCCCATTGCCACTGATTGCTTTGGCTTGTCAGGATCAGTTTCTTCTGTTTCTATAGCCTGTGTTCAAGAAAGTAGTGGCTTTAGGCTAAAGTCAGTCGAATCTTCAGGGCTTTGAAAGGGGAGTCATTTTGCATAAAATTTCTATTCATTAGGGCTCCCAGTGAAGAAAAACCAGTAACATAGATGTCATAAATTCTTTACTCCATGTGAACTGTGCCCCTTCAAGACACTCTATCTACATTTATTCTCCAAGTCACATCCTTGACACACATTCATTAAGCACCTTGGATGCACAGAACCATGCCAGAAAATAGACAGAATCATCAAAGCACCTTCCCAGCTTTCCAACTTGTGTGGAGAAACTTTAAAATTTTTCTTCAAGTACGGAGAACGAAACATAAAATAGAATACTTCCTGAGCATACAGTAACTATGAAATGTGTTACTCCATAACTTGTAACCGACAAATAGAATTTCCAGAGTGATACCTTAACAGAACAAATGTGTCAAAGAAACTTACCAAGGAAGTCTCCAACAAACAGAATTAGAATAAGAAAAGACCATTTCCCAGCTACACATTTACAGAAGTTTGCCATAACTGAGCCAAAGGAGAATGCATATTACCTTGCCTAAATTCATAAAGACACAATAAAAAAAGCTACTGAGACTAGTCAAGATACGATTCAGAGACACCCTATTTTCCCTAGCTAAGGCCCAGCAAGCAAGCTGTGCCCTGAGTTTGACTTAATAAAGTCAGAGGTTTACCAACCACTCACAACCAAGATCAAAGATAATCTTTTGGGTGCCCAAAGGCAATACAAGCTCATCCACATACTTAAGATTATTTCTGAACTGTTTGCACTCTAGTTTCACCAGGTGAGGCTACCATTAAGTAAATAGTAATCTTGTTAGACAGGGAGGTAAATTAATAAGTTTGTACCACAAGATTAGAGGGTCCCAGAAAGAACTTAGATCAACACAGTCCTTCCGAGAAGAATATGGGGCTAGTCTAGGTCATCATATATGTAAGCAATTTCTTTTAGTTGATGTGTGTATATATAGACACACATGTGTGTAAAATGTATAACATATTCTATATGTATGTAACACATATGTGTACATTATTTATATCTGAATGTCATGGCCAATTTTTTAAATCCTGTTACTTATCCCACTGATAAGCCTAGTTTAATAGCAGTTCTTATGAATCCCTTTTTCTTAAGTTTCTAAAAGAAACATGTTTTTAAAATGGGAATTAGGTTGGTAATTTTCAGTGGGTCCCATGGGGGACTGGCACATTAGCAACCTGGATAGTCCCTTTTTTTAAGATAAGAGGAAAAAAAACTTAAAAAAAAAACAATCAAGTTCCAAACGCAGCATGAAAATACTGCAACACAACATCCTAGGGTAGATTGGATTTATGTCATAAAATAAATTTTATTTTAACAAAATTTAATTACTGAATCATAAGTTCAAGTTGATACAAATTGGATCATGCAGTTAGATACAAACACAAATACTATACATTACAAAAAAATCTTTTTGGTTTACAGAGATAAATCTCTCCTTCCCAAAAGTCATACTTGTCCCCAGTATTGGCACACTTTATCTTGACCATGAATTGTGGTTTATCTGAAATAAAAACTGGAGAGACAAATACATCATTTTTAGACATTATGTTTGTTCTGTAAAATAATCAAGACCACCACATCACCACCCCCAAGCCTTTCGATTTAAAGTTAAGTGCCTTTGATACAGAGCCAAGTCTCAACTTTGAGAGCAATCACAAAAACTTAGAAATTAGACCAGTGATTTCATTTGGTATAGGACTGATTGAGTAATCTCCATCCACCAATGCAGGTCAGTGCCTTCTTTGAATTTAGTCTTAAAGGGTTTCCTAAGGCACTGAGAAGTTATGTGATTTGCCCAGTGTCCTCCCCATAGCCAATGTGTCAGAGGTTGGATTTGAACACAAGTCATCTTGGTTAGATAGGCAAAACTGCCTAAACAAACCTTGGTGTTCATATTTTCTTCAATTGAACTTTTCAAATTCAGGTGTATCTGGAAAACGATTGTCTATTTCAACTCCATAGCAAAAGCACAAGAATAAATCTTTCAATCTTATATCACTAGCAAAATGTTAATTGGCTATCAATATATGCAGGCAATTGTCTCCACTTTAACTCCTTTTCCTCACCTATTTTCTTGCAAAGGAATAGTAAAAACTACAAGAAGTAATCCAGACATGGAAAGGGAAAATAAAGCAATTGGTCAATTATACTGAACAAAAAGATTATTTTAAAATCCAAGATTCACTGAATTTAGGACTGTATAAAAGAACAAAAAACAAAATGCACCCTGCCCTTCCAATCCTGGATGGCCCTCCTAAACATCTGACTGCAAAGTGGTGGAACTATTGGGCTTCTTTTTCTCCTTCTCAGAATTTAAGACATGTGACCTGACATTCCATATGAAACTTCTGGTGAATGCAGAAATTTTGGGTCAAAGGAACCATATAATCAACTACCATAAGCAAGTTCTATCTTAACCCATTCAGCTACATAATCAAGATACAACCATTATATAAAATTGCAATCTTTCTTTGTAAATTTGTAAGCACACTAAGAGGCATGTATTTAAGACCACAAAAATCTATAAGCCTAAAGCTAGAATAAATTTTAAGAATCTGGTGAAGGGTGAGCACCCAGCAATCAACGTGATTTGATTTGGGCCATGCTCCTTGTTGACATTATGAAACCATATAGGAACAATTACCCTCACTCCAAATGTCTCCACAGTCAATTAGCATTTCCGTTTTGCTATTCTTTAAGGACCCAGCCTATCAATAATGTGGAAATGAAAATAACATAGGAAGGTTTAAACTACATGTTTGGGAAGGTAACCATTTTCTCTTCACTAGATTTTGAAGGCCATCTTGTTTGTGTGATTTCCAGTAGTAAACTTCCCAGAGCAGTGATGCCAGAGGCAACACCCAGATCACTTCTTGGTCAGCAGATCTGATTTAATCAAATAATCCAATAGAGAATCACGTGTGGAGGACAAAGGATGAAGAGATACTAATAAATAGTACCTTTACTTGTAATAAAGTACTGGGGGTTGGGAAGCTGTCATTATTAATAAGCATAGAAAAATTAGAATACAGTAAATCCCACCTTTAATATTTTAGGGATACAGTTGGATTTACAAAAAATTAACATTTTCACATTCATCATTAAGAAAGCAAGAGATGACATCCTGTATCAAAAGAACGTTTCCCTCCTTCCCCCAAAGACCTGCCATTACATCGCTGGATCTAATGCAACATTTAGGCCTTTGTTCCACCGATTCTGATATGAGCTCGGTTAGTGATGGAGAGATCAAGCCGCCTATGTCCCTCTCCACACCCAGCTCTCTGGCGCATGCGTGAGGCAAAGACAAAGGAATAGGTAATTACAGTCCAGTTTCATTCATTTTCACCGCAGTACTGGTCTATTAGCAAGAGCAGCAGTATCTTGGGGTAGATTCAACCCGACATACAAGAAAGACATGGATTTTTGAGTGTTCACTCAACAAACTAAACATCTGGGAAGAAGCTTCAGGGGAAATAGGGTCATAGTATTCATACAGATTATTCTAAAAATGTATAGATGCTGTTTACTTCAGTGCAGGAAAAAATTACATGGACAGGCGGAGTCCATGTAGTTTCAAGGCTGAAATCTTTATGGTAGGAAAGGGATAAGGATCCCAGCATAGCATTCGATGAATATTCATGGGAAAACTGCGCTTCGGAGCCAGGCAGTTTGCTAGCAATTAAGAAACGCGATAGTCAACCGGCTCGGCGAATTTGGTTGGGGGGAAGGGGGGGGAAGGAGGGCCGGTTTGGTGGGAGAAAATGAAGTGAGGGTGAGGAGGGCGGGAACCGGAGTCTGGTTGCAGCGTTAGCTCGGTTTAGGCGCAAGCCGCTAAACCTCAAACATTTGCATAAAGCGTTGACCACAGTGGGATTAAACCCCGTTTCCGTGCAGCTAGCATGCTGTCAATTCCAAGCAGATACACATTGACCAGTCACAGAATTAAAAACACGGAGCGCCTTTACTGAACACCAGGAAGGATATATTAATTGTCCAACAATCACAATAGGTTAGTGGAAATAATATATTGCCATGCTGAAGGATAGAGCTATGGGCTAAGCACGTTTTCAGATTCATGTTTTATTGCCTATATACCTTGATATCCTGGCTCTCCAAAGTCAAAGATCCCAAAATTGCCACAGGTAAATATAGCCAATTTCTAAAAGCAGCACCCTATTCCTGTCTCCCAAAAGATCACCCATTTCTTCTCCCCTCCTCCCCCCCCCCCCCCCCCCCCCCCCCCCCCCCACCCCCTCCCTACCCCCACCCCCCCTCGAGCCCCTCCATCTTTTCTCTCTGCCATGCCCCTAGCATGAAGCATTTTCTTCAAATTGTAATTCGCTCCAATTACACGTTTCTTTTAAACCCTCAAAAAACTGTTTTCCACCCAAGTTAAGGCGTGTGTGTGTCTATTTTTTTATATTCAATAGCTTCCCTCTTTGGCTATGCTCTCCAACCCACTAAGGCCCCCCACCCCCCCCCCTTTAATCACTCCCATCCCAATCCTTGCCTCCCTTTCTTTACAAATAGTGTAAACTTTGAGCAATTATTTCTATCCGATTGGAACCCTCGCATTAATTGATAGCTCTCTCCTTACAGAAACCAGAGGCTCACTCTGAGCCCAGCCAGACGACTCCTCTGTTTGAATGTGGAGGCGTTTCCCCCATTCCACTCCTT
Organism: Petaurus breviceps papuanus; assembly: GCF_028583685.1. Classification (NCBI taxonomy): domain Eukaryota; kingdom Metazoa; phylum Chordata; class Mammalia; order Diprotodontia; family Petauridae; genus Petaurus; species Petaurus breviceps. The sequence goes on from NW_027186349.1 coordinate 8,589,982, forward strand.
CAAATTCAGCCCCCCACCTTCCCGCTCCGGGGGAAGAAAGAAGGGGTTCGGGGGCAGAGGAAGAAGAGGAAGGGAGGCAGGAGGCAAAGGGGCTCCAAAGCAATGCTTCCCCATGTATGCAATGTGTAAATGGTAGAAAGGAGATGCTCCTCCTTACCTGGATTTGTTCTCTTTTCCGCCCCCTCGGTGTGTGTGTGGTGAGCCCTGGTGTCACCAAGAGAGACTAGAGGAGCCTAGGGTCCGCTCTACTAGGGCTGGGTGGCGCGATGTCTCTCCCGGGCTCGAGAGCGGAGACTGGAGTGAGGGAAGCCTATTGGAGCTATGCCGCCGCTGCTACTGCCGCCGCCGCTGCTGCCTCTGCATTTCTCATTCTCCCTCCCCTCGCCTGCCTCCCTCCTTCCCTTCCCCCCTCCCTCGTTCCCTCCCTCTTCCCCGCCTGCCTCCCCTCCCCCTTCGCCTCTTGGTAACAGTCTATGGGTAGTTCAAAAGCCACGCCAGCTCTGAGTGTGTTTGCGCCCCCCCCCCCAATTGCTTTATTTATTGGAAAGACTCCGCTCCCGCTCCCACCCAGTCTTAAGGGGGCGTCGAGACCCAACGTTTTAAAGAGAGGTGCTAAGAGCTCTGGGACGCAAGGTCCATTACTACCTTGCTTGCAACAGCTAACCTTTTCAACAGTGCTACCAGTTAGCGGGGATCCTAGCATTCGGGAAAAGAAGCTTCTTCTCCCTAGCTATTGCCCAGAAATCCTCTGCGTGGGAAGACACTGGTGTTTGGGGGGCTACTGGAAGGTTATTGTTCTCTCAGACCGAGGAACTTAAGTCCACGAAATTGAGACCACTACGGCCGCAAACATCGCTCTTTTTCTTCTCTTCTGTAGATGAGATGGACTTAACCCCGAACCACCCAGAAGGCCAGAGGCTCGGCAGCGTGGCTCTTCCAACTTCGGGGAAGATAAAGAGAGGTCGAGGAATAGGTTGGCTAAATGCGGACAAGTGTCTGGATTGTGACTTGGAAAGAGAGTGCTTCTGCTTAGCCCCCGGAGCCCCCAAAGACAAGTGGCACGGGGAATTAGGAAAGAAGAAAAAAGCTAAGCAAGCGAGTCTGTCCTGGTAAAAAGAAAAAAAGAGGGATAAGCAGCCACGCCTTAAATAAAGGGATTATTTCTAGGCATCTAGCAGCTGTCCAGCTAAGAACCGCACGTTTTCAACCTCTGACTAATTGTGGCAAGTTAATGTTGGCAAAAAGCTGCCACGAGTATGTAAAAACCTACACACCAATTAATCCCCTAAATACAGCATGTTGGGAAGTACTGCACACCTGGCTTCCGTTTTGGAAAGAAGGAAATAAAAAAGGAAAGGGAGGAAAATTTTCAATTAACATCTGTTAGATTTGATTAAAGGGAAATTTACTTCGGGGTAAAAGGCTTCATAGTCCTGGACTTGAACTTACATTTGCGGCATTTTGGCGCCCCCTTCCTGCACTGCCGAAACGTTTCTATTTCCCTCAAATTCTAGGAAGAACTGGATTATTGATTAATTGCAAAATTGGAGCGGGGTTTTAGACAGGAATTTGTATCTCAGAAGTGGCCGTCTCCATCCAGAGTCTGTGCAATAAAATGTAATTAAAATTAGGAGGAAGTAGACATGAAGGATATAAATATCCGCATTTAGGTTGGGAAAAGGTAAGTCCTTTTATTGACGTGGAAAATAGTTTCTAAGTAGGTTGGCTGCATAATTTGAAGGGGGAAGAAAGGGTCCTTCATTTAAAAAAAGAAAAGGATAAAAACAAAATACATTAATATACCTCAATCGTGACCATGTAAATAGTTCTACGATTGCATTGTGATACCTTAGATGCTTCTAATGTTAACATTTATTTACTGTGTCGGTAATTTATTTACAGTTAAATTAGACTATCACTGTATGCAATTTGGCAACAGTTTTCTCCACTATGTCCAGGGAATGAAATTTTCGGGTTTTTTGAGCAAAGCAGCAGAAAAATCAATGTTATTGGAGTGTAGGAAGGTAAATCATATACACCTCCCTGCAAAGCATCCCATTTTCTTAACACTAGTCAATCTTATTCGTCATTTTAAGCCTTGGTTTCTTGATTTCTCGTCTTAGTAGGTAAGTTATTTTTTGTTTATTTTGGACACCACATTTTTTCAATTCTGTGCCTAAGTCAGTGTGAGGTATTTTATTTATTAAAATATGGCAAAACAACAAAAGCAACTCATTATGTTAGATTTCACATTTAGTGAAAGATTCCTGATATCCTTCAGATGTGTATGTTGTTTTTAACATTATGAAATTCTTATTAAGTACAATCTTTTGTAGAGGTTCATTTTTCATGATGAGGAAAACAACCCTTTCTGAGCATGTGATTGGAATACAGATCCTCTGTTGCCATAGAAACTAGAGGGGGGGGAAATCCTTAAACCAACAATGAGAACGACTGGTCCACTGAAATTCATTTTCTGTCATGTTCAGCTCTCCTCCTGAAGCTTGAAAAGGGGTCTCTGCTTTTATGGAATAATGGTCTAACAGCATAACTAATCCTGAGTGGAAGCTTTTCCTTGAACTCCCATGCAAGAGGCTGTCTGAATTCAACAACTTCATAGCTTTAAAATCCTCATTTAGTACAGTTTCCAATCACACATCTAGACAAATTAATGAATCCTGGTTTCTTTTATGGGGGTGCAGAAAAGCTGAAAAGGTTTGATTTAGAGAATGCAGAGGAATGAATTTGAAACTTCTATGTTTAGGAAGATTGATGATTTCCTTTTTAAATTAAAGTTTATTTTATTTTTCATGAAGATTTGCCTTCTCTTTCTCACACCACACCTCCCTCCTTACCCTGAGGAAACAAGAAAAACTAAACCTAGGTTGAAAAATTGCATAGTCAAACAACATATTCCCTATATGCACCACCACCACCCCAAGTTTCAAAGCTAATAATGTTTTATTGAGGTTCTCTATTTGCTAAAAATCAAACAACAAATCCTACAACAAAATACTTAAGAATGTATTTTGCCTGTGTTTATTGCCAAACCTTGACTTAACCTAAGTTCAAAAACTTAACCTTCATGAGAACTTTTCTTATCTTACAAATGGTTCAAATATTTTCTTAGACCAAACCTAAACTCTGTGTGAAGTTCTTTATCATTTAAAATGACAATGATTGTTTACATTTACAAAGTACTTTATTCACTTTGTGTCCTTTGAGCCAAATGTGTTAGCGTAAGTATTATCCTCATTTTGGAAATGGAGAAAATGGAAGTTTCATTAAAGTGAATTGATTTGCCTCACAATGAAAGAGGCAAAGGTGTGACTCAGCCCCGGACTTTGGACTCCTTTACACTGAAATCTGTCCTTTTAAAATGCTGGTATGCCTTGTTTTAAATATAACCAATATGCACAAATATAAATTTATGACCAAAAAAATTATACTAAAGAATCCATGACAAAGTTTTTAATTGAAAGTTTTTCCAGGGTATTTAAAATATTATTCAATGGAAGGAGGAGAGGAATCATTCTAACAGTTGATTTTTTACAGTTATTGAGATTGTCACCAGTGGGCTGCTCAACTGGACCATGGCAACCCATGAAATAAATAAAAATATACAAAATGGCATTCTGCCCTGTGTAGGTGGCAGGGGGCATTAAGAATCACACAATTTTCATAAGTTAGCTATTACCAATTAATAGACATAGAATTTAAGGAATTGAATGGTACCAATTTTACCATTCTTGTTATAAAGAAAACTAGAATGCAGAAGGAAGTTGCAGCTAAATGGCTGGTCACATTGACAGAGCACAGGCTCTGAAAACCCCCAGGAACTCTCCTTGAATCTTCTCCCTTGATCTGGTATCTACCCATCCCAGTCAACTGGCTTTTTATTTTCTGCTCCTGGTACCATCCCACCCCTGATTCTTTCTAGACCTCATTTTCCCTTGGTCACAGTGGTCTAGGTCCCTGGTGTTCCCAGTCCTTCTCTGCTACCTCACAGTCACCCTAGCTGGTTGGGGCCATTCCCATGATCATCCTCTCTAGAGCCCTCTTCTAGTCACCCCAGACTATTTGGCCACTCTTAGATCCCTCCCCCATCTTTCTGTATGTAAGATCCATCTTGTTTCTATGAAAGTGCTCAGATACAATCTGGTCTGCTTGCATTAGTGATATAAATATTCAGATTCCTTAAGAGTCTGACCAACATGGCAGATCTTTAATAAACCTTGTTTTTCTTTGGCTGAAAGAAGGCTTAGGTTGAATTCATTCAGGCAGGACCTGTGTGTCATCATTTCTGGGTCCCAGCATCCCTAAACCTCAATAGCATGGTGAAAGTAAGAGTTGACCAAAGGCTTATGTGATCCATTGATATCCTCTTGATAACAAGAAAAATCAAAGAAAGCCCCTAGCACACTGGGGCAGACTCCCACTGGCAACTTTGCAGAATGACATAGATGAGAGTCAAACAGTATAGGCAAACTTGATGGATCTAAATATTTGGATGGAACAGCCATATTAACTAGATCAGTTGATCAAGATATTTAATGAAATCTACTCTGAGGGAAGAAATGAAATTCCCCTTATTTTTGTATTTTCTGAAGCACCATTACGCCATATTGTACATAGTAGCAACTTAAGTTTTGTTGGATTATTTAGTGAAACACTCATTCCCAGCACACAATCCTAGCATCCACCTAGACCCAATACAACAATATGTGGGAAGTGAAGTCAGAGAAGAGAAGGAATGGAAGGGATTGAGGGGACAGAGGTCATGCTCAAGATGAAGAATCAGTTCAGTGGAAGAGGTTGGGAGAAAAGAGACTGATCACAGAGAAGGTGCCTTTAGAATCCTGGATCTTAAAAGTAGGATAGTTCATCTTAAAGAACACTGTGAAACTGGGGTTAAAGTCATTGAAGAATATAAAATGGCTTCCTAAAGACTGGTATCTGACGCCAACAGTAATTTGGATGAGATGATATAATTTAATGGAAAAAAGATTCCAAAAAGAGCTTGTTGAAGAATGATAGTGACAAAGCAAGTGCCTGGAAGGAATGGTATGGAAAATTAGACATTTTTTCAATCCTTACAAACTCTTAAAAGCTCCCCAAAATAGGAATCATACACAAGAGTTAAAGCAATTGGACTCTCCACAGGCCAAGACACCAAGGACCCTACCAAGGCAATAAAAGCCTTGTGAACTAACCTCAGAGAAGGATAATTCCTAATACTCTCACTTAGCAACCCTCCCCACACCATCCACCATACTTTGAAAAAGCACACGGGGAGGCTAGGTGGCCTAGTGAATAGAATACCAGCTCTGGAGTCAGGAGGACCTGAGTTCAAATCTGGTCTCAGACACTTAACACTTATTAGCCGTGTAGTCTTGGGCAAGTCACTTAACCCCAATTGCCCTGCCTTTCCCCCTCCAAAAAGCAAAAAAAAAGAAAAAGCACACAACGCAGCCCATCAGCTTATGTTCTGAGGTGCACTCAGCAAATTCTTTGTTGCTGCAGTTTTTGCCAATATATTTCTACTGCTAACCTCACCCCACCATTCTATGATAAAAAGCAACAGATCTCCAATCTACCCACTCACTTTCAGGGTAGTACAGGAAGGCAGAACATGCTCTGTCCTGTATCATCACTCAGAGAACTAAAAAACAAAAGGAAGTAGATTAGGACACAAGCACATATGTGATAAGTTGCACCACACCTGAAGGAAAGGGGACTAAAATTCAGCTTAAGTCAAGTCTTCTCCCTCCTGTCCCCAACTTTTCAAGTCACTTGGGGAAGGAACTGTGGTAAAAAGTTAATTCCCTAGCACGAAAGGAAGTTGCTATAGTTTTGAGGCCCTGCCCCTGGAGGAATCTACCATCATAGGAAAAGAATTCAAATATTAAGTAATAAGAAAATAAAACCAGTAAAGTACTAGAATCACCAAAGATTTCAGGAGACTTCAGTTAAAAACTGAACCAATACCTGATGATATAGAGAAACATGGATTCCCAAGAAAGTATGGAATCACAGAGAAGTTTCCAGCTAATTCAAGAAAAAAAAAATGAGAAATGTGGAAGCAAAAGCTACAAGGAAACAAACGGTAGCATTTATGGCCTGCACAGCAGAAATAATTAGCAAAATTAAAAAAAAGAAACTTCCTCCTACCATCTCACTTCCAAACCTCATCATTCCACTGAAACTGTTCTGGCCAAAGTTACCAGTGATCTCTTAATTGACAAATCCAATGACCTTTTCTCAGTCCTCATCTTCCTTGACCTCTGTACAGCCTTTGCCACTCTTGATCACCCTCTTCTTGATACTTTCTTCTCTCTAGGTTTTTGAAATACTACTCTCTCATGTTCTCTTGATATCTATCTGACCACTCCTCAATCTCCTTTGCTAAATCTTTATACAACTCATACCTCTTAGTTTTGGGCATCCCACAGGGTTCTGTCCTGGGCCCTCTTCTTTTTTCTCCTCTGTAATACTTGGTGATCTCATTTGCTCCCATGGATTCAGTTATCATCTATTTGTTTATGATTCTCAACTCTACTTATCCTGTTTTAACCTCTCTGTTCATCTCCAGTTGCATATCTCTAACAACCAACCAACCAACCATATCTCTATTTAACATCTCAAACTGGATAGCCTGGAGATCCCTTAAACTCAACATGTACAAAACGGAATTCATTATCATTTCCCCAAACTCTTCCTTCTTCCAAACTATTACTATACTAACACACACTATCCTGAGTTTGTCCAGCTCAGATTTAAAAGGTAACAGGTCCATTGCTCATACAAATGGTGACTGAAATTTTTCAGGTTATATGGCAAGAGGATGTTTACCCCAGGGGTTCAAGGATGTCTCCATTGTCTGTCTCTATAAAGGCAAAGGAAATAGATTGTCCTGTGACAATCACAGGGGAGTCTCTCTTTTAGTCATTGCTGGCAAGATTCTTGCCAGAGTCCTCCATAATAGGCTGATCCTTCACCTGGAAGATGGTTATCTACCTGAGAATCAGTGTGTCTTCAGAAAGGGCCAAAGAAAAATCGATATAGTGTTTGCTGCCTGATAACTCCAGGAGAAATGCCAGGAGCAAAACAGAGAAAACACAACATTCATAGATCTGACTGAGGCCTTTGATATTGTTAGTTGTGAGGGCTTATGGAAAATTATGTCAAAATTTGGTTGCCCGGAGTTCATCAGCATTGCACATCAATTTCATGATGGCATGCTTGCTCGGGTTCTAGATAATGGGCAATGTTCTCATGCCATCCTAGTCACCAATGGAGTGAAACAAGGCTGTGTGCTTGCTCCTGTGCTAATTTTTAGCATGATATTTTCAGCCTTGTTGTCAAATGCTTTCAATGACGATGAAAAGGTCAGCTACTAAAATTCTCCAACTTGAAAAGGCTACAAGCCAAGACCAAAATGGAGGGAGTGTTGGTGCATGATTTTCTCTTTGGAGATAATTGTGCAGCCTCTGAAGCTGAGATGCAACAAAGCATGGATCAGTTCTCTGCTGCTTGTTCTAATTTTGGCCTAACAATTAACACCAAAAAAACACAGGTGCTCCATCAGCTACAGCAAATGGAGAAGCTTTGAATGCTGTGGATAAGTTCACTTACCTTGGTAGTGTACTTTCCAGAGATGTACACATTGATAATAATGAGTCTGACACAAGCAGTGCCAGAGCTGGCTCAGTGTTTGGGAGGCTCCTAAGGAAAGTGTGGGAGAGAAGAGGTATTAGACTGACTACCAAACTGAAGGTCTACTGAGTCCTGGTGCTGACCTCATTGTTGTGTACCTTTGAAACCTGGATAGTCTACCAGCACCATGTCAGGAAACTGAATCGCTTCCATCTGGATTGTCTTAGGAAGATTCTGAAGATCACCTGAGGTCCTCACTCGAACTAAACTGCCAAGCACTCAAACTCTGCTTTGGAAAACGCAGTTCCAACGGGCTGGCTACTGTGGTTTGAATGCAAAAACTCAAGATCTCTCTTAAGAACTCTGGAATTGCTTGTGTGACATGGGAGACTCTGGTACGGGATCACTCAGCGTGACACGCCCACATCAGAGAAGGTGCTGTGTTCTACGAGCAAAGCAAAATTGAAACAGCTTAAAGGAAATGTAGGATGTGCAAATTTGGAGAATCCACCCCAAAGGTTCATACAGACTATTTGTGCCCCACCTACGGTAGAGCATTCTAAGCTCGTATTGGTCTGATCAGCCACAGTTGGACACGTTGAAACTTGACTCTAGCATAGTGATATAATTTGGTCCTCTTTGATAAAAAAGGGCAGCAACCAACCAACCATTACTTCACTAACACACATTATCCTCCTAGTCGCCCAGGCTCATAACCTACGTATGTATCATCCTTGACTCCTCATGATGTTTTAACTCCCTGCCCCTTGTCCAAATTAGTCAATTGTACCTTCGTAGCATCTCTTGAATATTCCTCCTTCTCTCCTCTGATACTGTTATCTGCCCTGGTATAGGCCTTCATCTTCTCATACCTGGACTATTGCAATAAAGTACCAGTTGTTCCGCCTGCTGAAAGTTTTTCTTCACTGAAGTCCTCCTTCTACTCAGTTGCCAAAGTGATTTTCCTGAAGTTCAGGTCTGTAATGGGAATGTAAATTTGAAGATCTTCCCTGCCCCTAGGCTAAAGTGCACCTGGAGCCTGGGGTGGGAGGCTTGTTTTTCAGTAGATACTTCTTGATTGGCCAGTGAGTCAATAAGGTTGTTACATTCTCTGAGCCAGGAGAAGGCTACATAAGCCCTGATGTGTAGCTTTGTTTTGGGGCTCACTTTGAGAAGTGTTCTGTGATTTGATGAAACTCTGGGCTAGCTGTTGTCCAGAGCCCCCCGGCTTTGAAAAAAACCCAGATGTTGAAACCCAGATGTTGATTTGGTATGGATGTAATGGCTGGACAGTTTGGAAAGCTGTATACTTGATTTGTTTCTGTCTTGATAATTCTGCCTGTATACTTTGAAGTTCGGGGTGCTGACTTTTTTCCCCTGAACTAGGTAAACGATACATATTTGACTGATTAAAGTAAGCTTGTTAACCCATTTTGAGTTGCTTTCCTTTATGAAAGCAGATCCAAGAACCTGTGCTGGCAGCCACCCTGGGAATGCTGGGGTGCTTGCTGCTACAAGGTCCAATCATGTCACACCCCTACTCAATGAACTCCAATGGCTCCCTATCACCTCCAGGATCAAATTTTAAATCCTCTTTATGGTGTTAAAGGCTTTTCATAACCCAGTCTGCTCCTCTCTCCCCAACCCCACCTTTCCATTCTTAAACCTTACATACACATTGGCTTCCTACTGCTACTGTATACTCTTCTGTCCAGTGACACTGGCCTCTTTGTTGTTCCTCTCACAAAACACTCCACCTCTTGACTCTGGTTGGTTTCACTGGCTTTCCCCATGCCTGAAATGCTCTTCTCCCTTATCGCTGCTTCCTGGCTTCCCTGGCTTCCTTCACGTCCCCATTAAAATCTCATCTTCTACAGGAAGGCTTTTTCTCTGATGATTATTTCCTATATATCCTGTATATAGATTGTTTTTACCCATTGTCTCCCCCATTATATTATTAGAGGGCAAGGACTGTATTTTATCTTTCTTTGTATTCCCAACACTTAGCACAGTGCCTTGGTAAGCACATAGTACATGCTTAATAAATGTTTATTAGTTCACTGACTGGCTCACAGTGGCAAGTATTTTCAAGAATGCAAAGAGAGAACAATTGATTGGGAATACAAATATATTGAAATAAAGGACAATCTAAAAGAAGAGAAGCAAAATGCAATAAATGTTGACAAGCCCATGTTGTTTATATAAGCAAAATGCATTGATCTAGAAAACAGGATGTGTAAAAACACCTTAAAAATCATAGACCTCCCAGAAGAATATGACAGGTTAAAAACCTGATCACCACAATGCAAGATGCAATATAAGAAAACTTCTGGGAACTTCAGAAGACAAAAAAATGAAGTGCCAATGGAAAGAATCTATAGATGTTCTCCAGAAGAAAAAAAAATTCTACACTTCAAACTTTATATAGTGGTTAAAGTCAATAATTCCAATGAGAAACACATTTTGCAAGACAGCAAGCTCTTCAAATATAAAGGAGAGGAAATTCAAATAACACAAGACTATTCTGCACCCATCACAAAACGTAGAAGGGAATGGAATAATAATGTGTTCAGAAAAGCAAAGGAGCTCAAGATGCAACCCAAAATGTTAAGTAAAGGAATGTTCAAAGAAAGAATGGCATTTGAAACATTTGTACACACACACACACACACACACACACACACACATTCAAGCAAATTTTAAAAGGGTCTGGAAGAAAAAGTAGAGAGAAAAGAACTAAGACAGAGAAGAGGAGTAGCAAAATAGTTCAAGTTCACCTTCACAGTCTTCCCCTAAATTATTTCTCCTACCTCCAATTCCTTTTCCTAAATTCTTATGGAGTTCCTGCCTTTCTTTCTAGGACATAGCATGATCCCAAACACTCTGTCCTCAAGAATTACATATGCAGAACCATTAAGAGGGTTGGAGGAGGCCATCCCATCTGCTACAGGCAAGATAAAGTTGGAACTGCTGCCTGGAAGAAAGTATTTTTTCAACAAAACCTAGACTACAAGCCATATGTTGCATAGTTCAAGGACACATTATTCGTATAGCATGTAAATGTGCATGTTTCCTGCTTACCTCAAACATGTTTATGAATTCAAAAAGGTCAAATAGAATGCTGTATTTATTTCATTTCAGATTGGTTTCACTACTATTAAAAGTATACTATTCATACACTGAAGTCAAGTAACATTTTTTTACACACATATTGAGATGTCCAAGTCATAAAGGCTTCTCCTTCTGTTACATGGCTCCATTACACAATTACTTTCTGTTAACAAATGAGAAGACAGAAATCCGGGGACTTTTTCTACCCTATCCATGACTTTGTTGTTCAAAAACAGAGCTGAAATCCCTGCATGTTTCTTTTAATCAGGGCCCACGCTTGACCAAATATCTAAAACTTGATATCTAGGCAATTTCTGAGAAGACAAAGCAAAGTCCAAAAAAATCATGCACTATCTAAACTCAAACCCCTGTTTTTACCTAGTATGTGGCTTTTGGAAATTCCTTAATCCTAGTTCCCTGTTTTGGGAGCCTCTCTGCTAGAAAAGGGTATCTAAAAAAGCCTAAGTAAACATAAGTCTCAAAAATTAAATGAAAAACGCATCCCAACTTTGTCTTACCAAAGGAATATTTATACTATGTGAAAGGCAAATATTCAATGGCAGGCTTTTTTTTTTTTTTTTTTTTAACCTGCTATTACCAATGATCCACTCATCTCCTCGTGGGCACTATCATGGTGTTTTCAGCCCCTCCAATACCATGATCTTCTCTCTTCACCCCTCTTTTCAATTCCAAAATAAAGAAAAGTTATGGATTTACTTATATGCATTATGCTCTCTACAATTCCTACTGGCCTTAGGTCTTTTACCAAGAAACCTCACCTAGTTATATCTTTTACTCTGCTGTCCTCCAGATCTTGTGTTGATTAACTTAGCCCTGTCCTTTATTTATCTTATTATGCTTCTCTTCCCCCACCCCCCAGTAAGTTTCTTCTGTTCATATTCCTATCTTTCTATTTTCTATATACAGCTAAGTAGCACAGAAGTCTGAACCCTGGGTCTAGACTGAGGAATATCTTAGTTCAGATTTGGTATCAGATACCTACTAGATTTGTGACCCTGGACAAATCATTTAACCTCGATCTGCCTCAGTTTTCTCAACTGTAAAATGGGAATAACAGCACATATCTCCCAGAGTTGTTATGAGTCTCAAATAAGATAATATTTGTAAGGCACTTGATAAATGCTTGCTTCCTTACTATTTATAAACCACTATATTTTTTCTTCTATCCTTTTTCCTCTGTTTATCTCTGACCTGTCACAAATTACCATTTACAAATATCTGAATATGTATATATAAGATAGTATTTATAAGATAGTTTTTGTTTGTAGCAAATACACACATATGCATACACACTCCTATACTTCAAACTAGCTGGGGTATATATAGGCTTTATTCATTACCAGTGTCTTTAGGCACTTAAATGATGGTCTTACTTCAGGATTAATTTCACCATTTTCTATAAATAATTATCATTGATTGAACCATAGAACTGTTGCAGTTTCATGATGATGTGTTGTAGTGGAATCATCTCAAAGAATTCAGAGTCAGACCATCTTTAATCCAAGTATAGGCATTTATTGAGATTGACGCCTCTCATGGAGCATTCTAAGTTCCAAGAGGAACAAGCAACTTCAGAGAAAGCAAGATGGATTTTTATAGAGTAAAGATGTAATTATGTAACAAAAATTATGAATATTAAAAAGGCAGGAGGAGTTTATTAAAGGATTAGGTAATAGGGGAGGGGTTCCAGTCACAATGGAACTATGCCCTGATTACTGCAATGCATACAGAAAAACCCATGGGGGGTGGTAATGTATGATAATGATATCATAATAAGCCTCTCTACATCACAAGTTCACCTAAAGGACAGTTTTTGCTATTACTGCACAGGTGCCTACTTAGGGAAAGTCCCTTCTATTGTTTTGGAGTCCACATCCTGCTTGGGCATCTCGGTGGTGCTGCTTTCTGATTGGCTGAGTATTATGGTCCTGTCTGAGACTAGATGATGTAGTTGTGGTTGGGAGCATGGATGCACCTGCTGTTTCTATAGGAAATATGAGGGATGGGTCTGGAGTCAGTGACTAACTAGAGGCAGTGGCCTGGATCCCATCACATAGACATAATTGCTGTTTCTGCGAGAAATATGAATTTGTGAACTCACCAATTGTTCTAGTGAGCAGTGAGGCCTCTGTGAAGAAATTAGGACATTGAGTGGGGGCAGAGGAGGGGGAGTGAGTGGGCCTGCTGTTCAGTGGGGCCTAAAAGGAAGTTAGAATGTTGGGGCTGGGGGTAGCTTTATTAGGATTCCATCAAAACCTGAGAGTACCAGAGAAAGGACTTCCAAGATTTTCTAGTCCAACTCCCTAATTTTATAAAAAATGAATGCCAGAAAAGCAAAATGATTCCCTCAGGGTCACACAGTTAGTAAATAGAATTGCTAAAATTTAAACCCAGTACTTCTGGCTGTAAATAGAGCATTCTTACCATGCTGATTGCCATATATCCATATCACCTGTGCTTAAACACAGTCTCAATATGAGACTCATAGGTATTCTGTAATTCCAACTCCAGGCCTAATTTCTTCCTCTGTTCTCATTCAATTCTCAAGTCCATTTAAGATAGATGGATAGATGGACAAATGATAGACAGATAGAAGATAGGTAGACAGACAGATGAGAGATACACAGTAGATTGATGGATAGACAGTGGATAGATGTATAGATATATAGTTTATCAAACTTATTATGTGTCAGGCACTCTTGTGCACTGAGGGTCCAGACATGTACCCATATCCCTGTCCTCATGGAGCTTATGTTCTAATGGAAGAAAATAGCCTATAAAGAAGCACTAAAATGGAGGAAAAGGGAAAAGGGAGGTGGGGTAAGGCAGGGAGGATGCAGGAAATGGTGAGGAGGCACAAGGCAGGTTAGGAGTGGAGTCCTAGTTTCTGATGGGGTGGAGATGGTTGGGCAGTGGACCCATGGTGAAGAGACTGCAGGAAGTACATCTCTGTAGAACTTCAGTTCTGGACCCAGTCTCTATTCTTATTCAAGTACTTTTCTCCCAACTCTGCTCTGTCCCCAGTTTGAAGCCATTAGATCACTAATCATGAAGGAGGTCAATTGGGTAAGAGTTTGTGACCTGGGGTAAGATGAACAAGATAGTTAGATATTTACTTCTGAGCCAATTAGAGATGGTACCTGGCTCCAAGTTTTCCTATCTATGACCTTTAGTGTTTAAAACTTTATTTTAGCAACTTTATTTCACTTTCCTAAACACTAATGAGCTTAGCAGCTGTTCTTGACTTTAATTCCATTTACTGAATATGTTTTCCTAAAATCCTTCACACTCTTTGCTTCCAACTTAATCTTGATAGCCTGACTCTGACTTTTGATTGCTGCTTTTGAGGGACTTTCTGAATGTTCTTGACCCTGGTGAAATGGTTATGACCATGGACTGTATACTGGCCTTAAGCAATCTTTTCATAACAGAACAGGTGGAAAGGCCTTAACTTTTTCCCTTGATAAAAAATCCCCAAAGGCCAGAAAAAATAAACACACAGAAGCAAAAGTCTCAGATGTGTGATTGCTAATTTGTTTTTTTCTTAATGTGATCATGTGAGGATATTTATGCTAAGTGAACCTAGAATGTTCATACAGGAATAACTCCATTAATTTTAAATGATTCCTCAAATACACAACTTTAGGTGAAATACCTGGGGAGAGGAGGTAGTGCAGTTAGGTTTTTTAACAAAAATGATAAAAAATTGTATTTTTGACCTTTGTTGATAACCTTATTGATAGAAGAAAAAAACCCTTGAAATCTGTCTTTACACAGACCTGAGAGTATGATGAGTATTCATGGGGAATACGCTAGAATACATTAACAGTTCCAAGGTCTGACCAATTTAAGTCAAAGTAAACATGTAACACCCCACCCCCACCCCCACCCGCCACCCCTTCTCCCCCAGGTTTTCAGCTGATAAGCAGCCAATAGAAAAGGGCCAAAGAGTCAGAGTCCATCTGAATGATGGAGTCTGCAAAGATGGAATGGAAAGACCAACAACTATATAGGTTATAAAAAATTAGCCAGAGGGTGGGGCGGGGGAGGTGTGGACCTACTGGAGGAAAAGCAGAAGTGAATGGAGCTTCCCTGGGGGCTAGTAGAAGACGGTTCCCAGACTGAATGGAGAGCTAAATAATTCACTACATCCTGAAAGGGAGATAGATAGAGGAGCTAATTGTTTCCTCTTCAGGAATCTGGTAGCCTCTAGTTTAAGATCTAAGTATAGATGGCAATTCTTACATGAGCCTGTTGTTTTTCTTTAAAAAAAAACAAAACAAAACAATAACAGCAACAACAATTTTTTAAGCTATTTCCACAGCCAGAAGAGAAAAATCTATTCCTCAGACAAACAGACCAAAGCAAAAGTCTTTAGGCTCAATCCATCCAACGTGGTGGCGGCTGAGGGAGGTAAACTGATTAGAATTGGGGTCTGGGTTCAGAAGACAAATTTCCCTTCCTCCTTTTCAAACTCTTTGTGATTTTTAAACAACCCCATCATTATGGCTCTCTTTAGTTTTATTTATTTCCTTTTTTTTTTTTTGCTTTTTGGAGGGGGGAAGGTAGGGCAATTGGGGTTAAGTGACTTGCCCAAGGTCACACAGCTAGTAAGTGTTAAGTGTCTGAGGCCGAATTTGAACTCAGGGCCTCCTGACTCCAGGGCCAGCACTCTATTCACTGAACCACCTAGCCACCCTGATGTAGTTTTTGACTTGGCTGAATCCTGGGTGATTTTTTTTTTCTCAGGTGGGAAGGAGTAGTGTAGGGGTGTTTGTTTTAGTAAGTGTTTGTAGAAATTAGAAGCTGTGACCTTGCAGGTAAGAGTGGTAGGGGCAAAGAACAAAGACTAAAATTGGCACCTGAGGGAACCCTAGCAGCCTCAGGTCAGAGTCACATTATAAAGGTTTTCTTAACCGGGTGGAATTAGGGTTGATTTATCTGGAATTTTGTTTTCGTTTTGTGTGGGACTGGACTGGCCATTTCATTGTATAATACATTCCTGATGAAGAAATTCCCTCTACAAATGAGTCACCTGCTCTGTAACTTAGTCTCAGAGAATTACTGGGGGTGAGGGTGGGGAGCATTCTGAGAGGTAACAGTGGATTCAACCCTAGGTCACAAAGCCTTTCTATGTCAGAGGTGAGGCTGGAGACCAGGTTCCTCTGACTTTGAAGCTATTAGCTATAGAAAACTGCCTCTCCAGGTTTGGAGTATAAGGTATTGATGATGCCATATGGGGTATACCTGCAATTCACTGAACAGACAATTGTTGACTTTATAAATGACACTCTATCTACTCTGGTGTTACAACAGTCATTCTAACAAGTTTTTTAAAGGAATACTGTATCTAGTTACTCTGCCTAATATGAATTGTTTTTAAATAACTACATTTCTTTATGATTAAAGACCTGGTTTTTAGTTTTGTCCCCAGATATCTATAGTTTATTTTATTTTTTGAGGATGTCAATGTGGACAAGGGTTAAGAGTTATTCTAGGGCCGGCCAGGTAGCAGAGTGAGTAAGAGTATAGGCCCCAGTGTCGGGATGACCAGGGAGATTGAATCCGGGCTCAGATACTTAGCACCCACCCAGAAACACCTGGCCATGTAACCTTGAGCAAGTTACTTAACCCCAATTGCTTTAAAAAAATTTTTTAAAAAGAGTTATTCTATCAGACCTCCAAGTGGAAATAGCTATTTTCTCAACTATATGAATGAGCAGATTTCTGTAGATACAGATCTTGAAATTAAATGAGCTGAGTTGTTAGAGTTAACAAGCTAGCCTACCTTTTACTCTTTATGCAAGAGGAATTTATAGGTTGTCTGCATCTCATTGTCTTGACCTGCTCAGTGCCTGGGAAGGGAGAGGCATATGTCTGGCTAATGATGACAGGCACTTACTCAAGGATTTATCTGTATGTGGAGCCATGGTTCACAGGCCCTATGTCTGAGTATGAGAGCCAAAGGCTTATTAGTCAGGCATAGGAGTCAGCTCAATATCAGCTTGGCTAACCATGTCCAGAAGGGGTGAAGGAAGAGGTCATTCAGGCAGTACTGAGTAATGGATGAATAAAGGTAAGCATGTTGATCCAAAGCAGGTTTATAGTGAGTATTAGCAGCCAAGGAGAAATTTGTTCAGTTCAGTTAGTTGGAATGCCCCTCCTGCCTTAGAGTGAGCAGTGCTAGCCAGGCCTTGCCAGATGAGGGCAGCTATGCCATCGAAAGTGCCATCCATTCAGTTGTTTCTGTGTTACCCACGGGCCCCTTGATGGCAGGAACAAAAAGCCTTTTGTCTTTGTGTCCCCTGGCACATAGTAGGTGACTAATAAATGCTTGACTGACTGACGACATAATGCCTTCCCCTGGAACATAAGGCTGTTGGTGAATAATGTTGATTTATATGTGTGTATAATCTTTTAGATCTATTGTATTCTAATTCTTTAGTCTACAAACACTATCAAAAATAAGCTTTTTGCTTTAAAATTCACATGCTACTAAACTGAACCAGTTGTGATTTGCTGCCTGAAGCTAGGATGAATGCATTCTCCATTTCCCATAAGAAAAAATCCTAGCAATACCTGGGAAAAGACAAAGTCAAGAGAGGCTTCCCACCAAATGTGGCAAACAGCTATTTTCTTTCTCTTCAAAGCTCTCCTTTTTTCAGTGTCATTAAAAGTCTTGTGCTTACAACTGTGAGAGTGCCTGTTAATATAACTGCAACATTTAAGAAGACAGTTTTGTGAAAGCAATTGTCAGCCAGTCAAATGTTGGTGTGGGGAGGAGGGGGTAGGGGAATAAGGTTGGAGCCAGAGAGGACTACTGGGGAGCACGAGCTGGTTGAGTCTGTGTCAAGGTGCACCAAGAATATTTGAAATCAAGACTTTAGAGTCTGCAAATCTAGAGTTTCCTGTATAAATACTTAAAACACCACACAACCAGGAATAAGGCAGACTCTTGGGAATAAACTCTAAATTGGACAGGTTTTTATAATGACAACAGCAAAACCATAACTAGGTATTGTTTCAGCAGGAGCAAAAGAATTTGAGGGAGAAACAGCTGGTTTTATCACACAGGATAAAATCAGAGGAGAGGAGAGAAGAGGAAAGGGGAGGGGAGGGGAGGAGAGGAGATTCCATTTAAAGTAAGTACAAAATGAATTAAATGTCTGGGACTTGGCCTACCAAGACACATTCAAGTCATACTGTATAAATACACCTCCCAAGCAGTCTTCACAGAAATAAATACTGGAAATAGAGAAAGGTTCATTTTTCATGCCTGAGCCATGACAATACATTAAAAAAATGATACTTTTATAATTTTCAAATTTAGTGTTAAAATAATCAAGTTACCAAAGGGCCACTTTATAGAATTAGACAAAAATAATAGACAATTGAAGAAAAGGTAAAGAATTTCAAAGGAAATGATGAAATGTTGTGAAAATAAAAGGTCCTGAATCAAACTCCATTCACCTAAAATTAGATTTTGTTTATATAAATTTTGCGTCTATTTGATGTGGTTTGAGGTTGCTGGGAACCCTGAAATGTCAGGGTACAGGGCTACATTCACACACTCAAACCTTCTTCCAGTTAAGGAGCAATTTATTGTAAAGCCTATACAAATTAGGCAGAGTTCCTAATGAATCTGCAATTTAATGGAGGTGAGACAGACGCTTCTATACAAAAAGGTACAAGGATGTGGATGAGATTAAGAACTGGCAAGTAGTTTGAGGTACACCTGGTGCCACAGTGAAAGGAATGTCCACTAGGCTAATTAGGTAATCTAGATGGGATTAAGGAGTGGTCTGTATATGCAGGTAGTCTGGGGTGGGCCCAGACCTATAGTGAAACTGTCAAGTTAGCTAATCAGGTGATCAAATAGTCTGGGGTGGACCAGTGATCAGAGCTTCTTGAATGTATGGGAAAATTCAGGAACTCGGTTGCTTTCAAAGGCATGGTCTTTTCCTTGTAGGGATCCAGGTCCCATCACCCTGAAGAGGCTACCCATAAAGAGGGTTAGGATTGCTCTGGAGACCCCAAAATACCAATACGATGGGTCCTGCCCAATGAATTCGACTCAAGTCTTCTCAGCCAAAGAAAAGTAAAGTTTATTAGAAGTTCGCTTGTATACAGATAAGATACAGAGTAAGTCTGTGCAAGCAAATTCTATGGTGCTCTCACATCACATGGAGGGAAGATGGGAATTTACATCCAGAAAGTTGTGGGAGGAATCTAGGGGTGGTCTACAGGAGGAGTTTGGGGAAGGTCTTCAGGAGAAGACAGATGAGGTCAATGAGTGATTAAGGGTGGGAAGTGGCAGGAGGCTACCTGGAGCCAACAGACTATGTCGGGCTAGGCCAGTCAAGGGTGGATTGATATTTTGACAGGCTCAAGGGTGGGAAGTAGATGAACAATGGAGGGCTAGGCTGGTAACTGAGGTCTGGGCCCAGCCTCTATGTAAGGCTTATGGCCTCATGCAAATGCCTCATCAAATGGGACGATTTAATCAGAGCTCAAGGGGAGTTCCCAGAGCCTGTACTTCAAAGATTCAAGGAGAGCTCAAGGGGGCTCCCAGAGCCTGTGCTTCATCAACCCCATCATGTTTATCTCTGTCCATGTTATTCCTCACCCCAGGAAAATATAAACTCCTTGAGAGCAGACTATTTTCTTCTGTTATTGTTTTTATATTTATACACACACATATAAGCATGCTTCATGGTAGGCATTTAATAAATGTTTTATGAATTGAATTGAATTTCTGGTTCAAAACATAAAAAGGTAGATTAGTGATCAGAATGGGCCACAGGGGTGGGGAACTCATGGCCTTGAGGCCACAAAGATTCGTTCTGTAAAATTTGGATTCAGTCAAAAGGCCGAAGATCTAGAAGGTCACATGTGCCTTCAGGCAAGCTCCCCACCCCTGGTAGGACCTACTTCAGGCAAACTCCCCACCCCTGGTAGGACCTAGAATCACATGAGTACTATGGTTTGATGTTATACAAATTTTCTAAAGGAAAAGCTCCATATTTGACAAGAAATTGTGGAAAACTATGAAGTAGTTTGCTGGAAAACAAGGGTTTAGATTAATATCTTAAACTTTACACCAGGATAATTACCAAATGGATAACTGGTCTACATATAAAAGGTCATACAATGAAGAAGTTAAAGAGTAATTAAAGGAAACACCTTGCAGAGGTATTTTAAAGATGAATTCATTACATAAACAAAATAAATGAAACTAGAAGAAAGGAAACTATTGACTGGGGAAATTTTCTGCATTCACTATCTCAGATAAAAGTCTGACAGTTCTTGTCCTCAAGGAGCTTAAATTCAATGGAGGAAGAAAACACTGAAAAAGGAGCTGAAAATTGGGGAAGGAAGTAGATTGAGACTTTGTCGAAGTTCCCAGACCCATGGATTGCTTGAGGCTGACCAGATATTATCACATTAAAGTTCAGAAACTCAGAAACACAGCTGGAAGAGGAATGAAGTTTGGCAGGTCTGGGCCCCTCACCAAAAGGGAGGCCCTGAAGGAACTCACTAATGGGAAAAGGGGTCTGATGTGGGAAAAGGATATTTGGTGTTGAGAAGCCTACAGGGAAAGATTGTTGTTCCAAGGTGAGGAGGTTCCAGGCACTGAAGGAGATTCTAGGGTGAGATTGCAGCTTCCATATGGTTTTTAAGTCTGAAAAATAAGAAGAATGATGTCTATAGAAATGTATATGTCTTAAAACACCATATAAACATCATTTTCATCATCCACTGGCAGTATAAATAATCTAAAGCACTGTGTTATAGTCCTGTGATAGTAGTGACAAGTTCAAAGTGCACCCCAAGAATGTTGGGGTGCCACCTGAAATGATGATGAATAGACATGAGGGTCCTATAGTCCTGAAAGAATTCGCTTGGACAGTCTCCAAGTTAAAAAAAGGCATTTACTGGGGTGATGCACCCAAGTGGGCCTGCTCCCCATGAGGCAGAGCCCCCACAGGCTCTATTCCATTTGGGAGTCAGAGCATAGGCGGCAGGCCCAGCTCCCCATAGGAGGCAAAGGCTGTTATTGGGGTTAGATGCCTAAAAATAAAAATACAATTTTATGGAATAGGGGGAAGGGGACAAGAGAAGGTGAGGAGCAAGCTCCAAAATGCCTGGGATATCAGGCACCTGGAGGTACCTTTATCATACAGATAATCAGAGAGAATTGGACAGAGGAGGGGAAGAGTTGTTCTGGAATTGGGGAGCTTTGTGAAAGCACACAGATAAGTCTACGGTGAGAGGCTTCAAGGCATAGTCTTCTTTGATCACTTTTCAAGCTGGTCACACTCTGTATCTTATCTCATATCATCTTACTTGCTCTATCTGCCTCAAGCACTCTTTTCATAATTATAATCCTGCATTACAACATTTTTATGCTTATGACGTTTTATATGGCTTTTATTGTCATATTTTCAACAAAAGTATTAATAAAATATGCCATTTCTCCCCACAGACATTTCCTGATATAGCATCCCCTTCATATAACTATCCCTTGTCACAAATAAAACATGAAGCCAAATCAATGGACACAGTGTATTTGACAGTATATATAACATTCCACACTGACATCCAACTTAAGTTTATAAAACTTTGATATATATACTAGAGTCTTGTTTTTTCAATCACAAAAAGCTTTTATGGAAAAAAAATTCTAAATCAACATAAAATTCTTTTAATAGTGTGTGGGGTACAGGGACGCCAAAAATCCCCTACCCAGAAAAATTAAAAGTCAGAGGTATCTTAAGGAAGGAACAGGAAGTTTATTCAGTTCTCGTGAGAAGAATGGGTCCCTTCCACCAGTATGAACCAGCAGAATGAGGCATATTACAAAAGACAGAACAAGCATTTATTTAACAAGGCAGTCAAGCCCCCTCCATCCCCCTCTCCCCCCTCCCTTTCCCATTAGCTGGGAGGAGGGCTTTCAGTCTTGGCGTGAAATCTAACCCAATGGCGGATAACAAAGAAGCCCACCACTATCTCCTATTGGCTGGGAGGTGGGACAGGGAGCCAAGGTATTGTTCATGTCCTTATTTGGTAGACCTTAAAGCAAGGGAGGGAAAAAGGTTGCAAACAAGGGTGGAGGTCGAAAACCTCTGAAGGGACCTAATGCTGATGTGGCAGTAGAAAAGAGGGGTGGAAGGATGAAACCAAAATTCTGGCTTATACCCACAAAACTTCATCTTTCTCATTCGATAGTATAGATATTTCTGAGTATACTGAAATGTTTACATATTTTCTTCCAATCATATTATTTTTTTCTACAATGCCATTTATTCTTTTAACTAAATCATGGTGCTTATGCTGATAATATTTCTTACCATAGTTAGATTTTTTTTTGCAATAATTATCACATAAGTCTTTTTAAGGTTTTTCTGAAACTAACCCCTTCATCATTTCTCAAAGCACAATTGTATTCCATCACATTCATATATCATAACTTGCTTGACCATTCCCTGATTTTTTTTTTTAAGCAATCGGGGTTAAGTAACTTGCTCAAGGTTACACAGCCAGTTATTTCTGGGTGTGGTGCTAAGTATCAGAGCCCGGATTTGATCCCCAGGTCATCCTGACACTGGAGCCAGTGCTCTTACTCGGTGTGCTACCTGGCCGCCCCTACCATTCCCTGACTGATGGGCATCCTCTCAATTTCCAGTTCTACAAAAAGAGCTGCTTTAAATAGTTTCGTATATCTTTAGAGTTTGTTTTGCTTACTCTCTCTCTAACCTACCTTTTTGTTCCTACCTGTCCCTTCTCCTCTTTCCCTCCTTTTTCCTATGGAGTAAAATATAAACTGTGTGTATATGTATGTGTATTATGTCCTCTTTGCCCAGTTTAGATGAGAAGGTTCAAGTGTCAATCTCTCTCCCAAATGCCTTGATCCTTATTTTAGATTTCTACTTATGTACCCTGATCATGAAAGAAAATTTTCTACATCCCTTTTCTCTCTCCCATTCCCGTGTATTCCTCTTTCTCTTCCTTTCCATTCTTCTTTTAATATCATCAAAACATAACAGAACCATTCATAGACCCTCTGTCTATGATTCTATAGGTTCTTCTATAACCCCCAATCATGAAAGGATTCTTAGGGGACATATGTATCATCTCCCCATATTAGAATGTAAACAGTTTATCTTTGTTTGTCTGTTATGATTGAGCACTCATTTTTACCTTTTGGTGATTCTTGGCTAAATCATCTCCAATACTAACTTTGGTTCCTTTATACTTGAATTCTTTCTGGCTACTTGCAGTATTTTTTTCTTTGACCTGGAAACTCTTGGTTTTGGCTATAATCTTCCTGGGAACTTTCATTTTGGAGTTTCTTTCAGCAAATGACTGATAGTTTCTTTCAATACTCATTTTGCTGTGGGGTTCTAAGAAATCTGGGCAATTTAAAAAAAATTTCTGTAAATATAATGTCTAGGATCTTTTTGGATCACAGAATTCAGGTAGGCCAATGATTCTTAAATCATCTCTCTTTGATCTTTCCCAAATAATTTTTTGTTTGTTTTTGCTATGAAATTCTTTCTAATTTTCTCAATCTTTTGATTTTGTTTTAATATTTCTTATTGTCTTATGAAGTCATTAGCCTCTATTTAGTTCATTCTAATTTTCAGGGAACTTTTTGCTTAGGCAAGGTTTTATACCTCTTGTGTCAAGCTGTTAATTCCATTTCCAGTTCTTTCTTCCACAGTTCTCTTTTTTTTCCTAATTTTTTCCTCTAGAGTTCTCATTTCATTTATAAAAAGATTTTTAGCTCATTTAAAAACTCATGCTTCATCTCTTTCAGGAATTCTAGTTGAACTTGTACCCAAGCTATGTTTCTCTTTAAGTCTTTGCTTCTGGATATTTTGGAGTCATTCTCTTCTTTTGGGTTAACTCAATGTTTTTATGATGGGACTCATTTTTTTGTCTTCTCATTTTTTTCCGACTACTTTCTGCCTTTGTACTTTGTCTTAGGATCAGGTTCTTCGAACTTCCAGGGGGAGTATCTGGACTGATCCTGTGGTTGCTTTCTTTAGAAACTGATTATTGAGTTATTTCAGGACCTCAAAGACAGCTCAGGCTGAGGACCTGCAAGTTTTCAGTGTTCTCAAAGTGTCTAACTCAAGAAAAACCTAAATTCTTCCCTCCTTGTCTGAGGTTTGCTAATTCCTTACCAGTAGACTGCTGCTAAACTTAGTCTCTGGGTAGTTTTACTGGATCAGAATCATAGGACAACTAATTTGGAGAACAAATTAAAAATTAATAATTAAATAATCATTAGAGTACATGAAAACCATAATTTTTTAAAAAAATCTGGACACTAAATTTCAACAAATCACAACTGAAAACTGCCCAATTATATTAGAACCAGAGGGCAATATGAAGAGAGAAGGATTACCTCCTGAAAAAAAATCCCTAAAAGAAAAGCCCTAGGAATGTCATAGCCAAAATCCAGAGCTCCCACATTAAAGAAAAAAAAATACTGCACATATCATAAAGAAGCAATTCAAGTACCAAGGAAACTCAGTCAGGATCCTACCAGACCTAGCAGCTCCTACTACAAATGAAAGGAGATCTTGGAAAACAATATTTCATAAGTCAAAAAGAAATATTTACAGCCAAGAATAACTTGTCCAGCTAAGTATAATCATACAGGAAAGTAGATATTTAATATGAGAAGAAGAGTAAAAAAACATGAAGGAAAATATGGGAAAATGGGCATCAGATAAACCTCAATCTCATAAGGACAAAGTCAGCTTGAACACACGCAATTTGATGTAGAAATAAATCATACTCAATAGAGAAATAAACAGGGACTGGGGTTGGGGGAGGAATAATAATACTGGGGAAGGTATGCTTATGTTTAGCCAAGTCATATCCAATTCTTCAAGACTTATTGGGGATTTTCTTGGCAAAGATACTGGAGTAGCTTGCCATTTCCTTCTTCAGCTCGTCTTAAAGATGAGGAAACTGAGGCAAACTGGGTTAAATGACTTGCCCAGAGTCACACAGCAGTAAGTATCAGAGGCCAGATTTGAACTCACAAAGATGAGTCATCCTGACTCCAGGCCTGGTACTGTATCCATTGCCTCACCTATCTGTCCTGTGGGAGGGAATAGCTGAAAGCAAAACAAAATTCTACAGGGAGGATTGAAAGGATTGTATGTGTGGAAGAGGGAGAGAGAAATATAATTAATTAGGAGTAGCTAAACAAATTATGGCATATGAATGAGGAATGTATATTATTGCACCATGAGAAATAACAAAAGATGACTTCAGAAAATCCTTGTTTGTATGAAGTGAGAAGAATTAGGAGAACAAGTGATTCAAGGAAAACAACACTATATATTAAAAAAGATAACCCCTCTGAAAGACTTAAGAACTTTGATCAGTGCCACAAAGAGCCATGTTTTCAGAGGAGAGATGACAAAATGTATTCCCCACCTCATAACAAAGAGGTGATGGAATCAAGGTAAAGAAGGAAACACGTTTTTGGACATTGCTACCATATGTATTCGTTTTTATTGACTATACTTGTTAGTAGGGTTATTTTTCCCCATTCTCTCAGTCTAATGAGGGAAGAAGGGGACATGTTAGCAACAGTGATGCCAAAAAATAAAGGCTATTGAGATATTTTGCTTAAATGCCTAGAAGGGAACAGAAAAAAAAAATCAGAAGGAAGCATAACCAACCAAGAGTTTAAAAAGTAAAATGTGGAATTACATACTTAAAAAAAAGATAAGCAAACAATTGAAATAGACATTCACAGTGCACATACAATCCTCTTTCAAGTTCTGTGGGGATATAAATGCTTTCCTGCTTTTAAGTACTTTTTTAAAATTTTACTTTAAAATTTGTAAATAACATGGTCAGCATGGACTTTACTTGTCTCATTTGCTGGTATTTGAAAATGTGCAACTCACCGGTAGCGAAGGGGGTGTGGGGTGGTGATCTGGATTTTTGTTGATGGATTACTGCTGGGGGGCGGGGAGGATGCAGTCATTATTTGAGGAAGGCTATTCCCTTAACACTCAGACTGCAAAATAACTCTGACTGGCCGATTGACTGATGACTTGAGTCTACCACCTGCTGGTCAAATCCGATATTGCACTCTCTTTTTAGGTCATTTAAAATAAAGTGATGCATTTCTATAGGCAGTCCAGTATCAGTATGGGACACTAGTGCAGTGTTCCAAATCTCACATGGGTTACTTGCTAAGTAAACATGTTTACTGTGTCACAGAAAATTCTGTGATCTTCCCCCAGGACCTAGACTCCACCTTGGGATTATTTCCACTCCCCGACTCCCTACCCCAAAACCCCAAGTGGGGAGGGAACTCACAGTTCTGAGGGAAATCACACAATCCATTCACAGAGTGAATTTCTTCCCCAGGAATTTATATAGTTACCTCGGACTTATAATACAACCCTGGCTGGGATTGATGAGGTATGGGCTCTGGGAGCCCCCTCGAGCTCTCCTTGAGTCCTTGAGGTACAGGCTCTGGGAACTTCCTTGGACTCTTGATTAAATCATCCCATTTGATGAGGCATTTGCATGAGGCAATAAGACTTACATAGTGACTGAGCCCAAGCCTCTTTTAGTAGACTTCCCAATCAAAGTGTCGATTCACCCTAGAACTGGCCTAGCCCACCATTGTTTGTGGTCTCCAGGTGGCCTCCAGCAACTTCCCACCCTTAATCACTCACTGACCTCATTAACTCCTCCTGAAGACCCTCCCCAAACTCCCTTAGACCACCCCTAGATTCTTCCCACAACCTTCTGCATATAAGACCCCATCCTGTCTTCATGTGTGAGAGCACCATAGAATGACCTAGCACAGGCTTACTCTGTCTAATACAAGTGAACTTTTAATAAATTTTACTTTTCTTTGGCTGAGAGAAGACTTGAGTCGAATTAATTCGGCAGGACCCAGCGTGTTGGTATTTTGGGGACTCCAGAGCAACCCTAACCCTCTTAGTGGGAAACCTCTTCATTTTTATGGCTCCCTGACTCCTCTTTATGCCCTTTTAAGTAACTCTATAATAATAAGGTTTCTTAACTTTTTTGGATTTGAAACTTCATGGATTTCTTCAGCAGTCTGGTGAAGTCCTATGAGCCTCATTTTGGAATAATATTTTTAAATGTACAAAATAATATACACAGGATTATAAAGGGAACCAAATATATTGACATATAGCTAGTCTCTCTCTGTACATACACACACACAAACACATACACACACACACACACACACACACATATATATAAAACAAGTTCATAGACACCCCCTTGCCCCCAGGTTAAGAATATGGTGAGTCACTCTCAGTGGATGTTTTCTCAGACTAAATAAAATAAGAATGTATACTTCTTTTTATTTGAACTCTTTTCTCTCCTGGAGAAAGGTGCCAAGTCATGCAAATTATCTTGAGGTAATTTGTTTCTTTTCTCTTTTTTTTTTTTACTATGATATGATATGCCTTATATTTTCTTCAGTTTTTTCAACATTTTAATTTTCTTTTAATATTTCCTGTCTCATGGAGTCATTAGCTTTTATTTGGCCCCTTCTAATTTTCAGAGAGTTGGTTGATTGGTCAAATTTTGTACCTCGTATCAATACAATTTTTATCTCACAACAATCTTGAGAGGTAGGCACTGTTGCTTTCCTCATTCTATAGTTGAAGAAACTGAAGCAAACAAAGTTGGTAAAGTGACCACAGAGCTACCAAGGGTTCTGAGTTCAAGTTTAATTCAAGTCTTCCTGATGCCAGGCCTAGCACTCTATCTATTGAGTGACCTAGTTGTCCCTAAAAAATAGGTTGGAGGGAGGAAACAAAAGTTGGAAAGATAGGTTTGGAGTCAAGTTGTAAAGAGTTTTAAATGACAATCTAAGGAGTTCAAACTTTATTTGGCAGGGAAAATCACATAACTTATAAATTCTTCCTATTGAATATTTCATTACCCATAGAAGTATAAAAAAGTAAATAGTCAGATATATAAAATATAAAAATATAAAATAAAGTCAGAGCTTTCCTATATTCTCCAGAATAGAGAGTAAGCTGAGAGATCTGGAAGACGAGATCTAAAATGGCTAATAAAGCCAGCAGCAAGTGAAGATCTGACAGCTGGTCCCCTGCCTCTTATTTGAAGGAAGGCTGCCGGGATCTATTCTGATTCATAGAATCTGTGAAATACAATACTACATAAAATAAATGTCTAGGGGGGTGGCTGGGTGGCCCAGTGAATAGTGGCCCTGGAGTCAGGAGGACCTGAGTTCAAATCCGGCCTCAGACATACACACACACACACATACACACACACACACACACACACACACACACACAAACTAGCCGTTTGACCTTGGGCAAGTCATTTGACCCCAATTGCCCCTCCAAAAATAAAATAAATGTTTAATGAATTGGTATAACCATTTCTTGAAATTTTGAAAGTAATCGAGTTGGTTGATATATAATAAAAGATACTTTTCATTTTAGAAGTAGAATTCCAGAAGAGAATCAATAAAAATAAATAAATGCAAGCCACAAGATAACCTTAAATGATGTCTATTTTCTTTTTTTTTTTTTTTAAAGAAATTGGTGTTAAGTAACTTGCCCAAGGTTACACAGCCAGTTATTTGTGGGTGGGTGCTGAGTGTCTGAGCCTGGATTTGATGCCCAGGTCAACCCAACTCTGGGGCTGGTGCTCTTACTCGCTGTGCTACCTGGCCGCCCTTAATGATGTCTATTTTCCAGTGACTGCAGCTAGTGGTTTTGATGTTGGACTTGATAGGTATTTCCATTTCAAGAGGCTGATGACCCTCTATCCAAATAGCCAGAGATTCAAACCCAAAACTCAGTGAAAACTCTCAAGTTCTAAGGTTCAAAACTCATAGACTTAGTAATAGAAGGGACTGCAAGGATCAGTCAGTCCAGGATTCCCTTACTAAATGAGGGAGGTGGAGGCATCTCTGGTCGTCCTGGACTCAGATGGCTCCAGAGGGGAGAGGGGAGCTGGTAACTTTGCACAGCCCTCCCTCACTTAAATCCAATTGACTTGTAAAGTCATGGCATCACCTTCCTGATGTCTAGGTCTTCTTTGAGAACAAAGGACGAACAGCAACTAAATCAGGACCATGTGGCCTGCAGAGGGTTAAATGACCTGTCTGAGGTCACACAGCTAGTTGAGAACTCTGGTCCACTAAGCAAATACTTCTCCAAAACACTGTGGTTTTCAATGGAAACTCCTGACTGTGACCCAAAATGCATCCCCATACCTGTGCCCCAAAGGCTACATTAATTTACATGAAACTCAATTTGATTTTGAATCATAAACAAACCTATACAATGAGGAATAGCCTAAGTCTAAAATTAAATATTACAGGTTAAAATGTCGCATGATTTCTGGTTGCCAGGCTATTTTCCCAGTCAGCCACAAGGGGAAGGCCTCTATCCAGAAAACATTCAATTAATAAATCCTGGGGGGGGGGGGGAAGGGGGGAGCCCACACACATTAAGATCAAAGCTCTAACGCTGGCAATGTCATCAGAGGTCAGCTAACATAACTTATTCATTTTACAGATGAGGAAACTGAGGTCCAGGGAGGTTAACTGACTTGTCAAAGGCTGCACAAATAGTAATCATCAAAGCCAAGTTCCCTAACTCCAAAATCAGGGCTCTTTCCACTAAATTCTCTCTATGTTTGTGATTAATTTTCTTTCTACCTGTCCTTTTTTGAGAAGACTTTCCATCCTCTGAAGATTTTGAAGAGAAGAACAAAAATGACTAATATGCAGTGGTCTTGAGCCCATACTCTCCTTTTTCCTCTCTGGTTTTTTTTACTATCATTCTTCTTTCTCCCTAACTTTGTTTTCCCCTTTTTGCCAACAAATACAATTAGCTACAATACAAATACCATTCCTATCTATAAAGAATCTTCCGTTAAACCTACCAGCCCATCAAACTATTCTCTCATATTTCTCTTCCCCTTATGCTAAATTTAAGAAAAAAAATCAAGTCAGTTAAATGGGGTAGTAGAGTATAGGACATTGAGTCATGAAGACATGAGTTTGAATCCTGCCTCATATATTTCCTAGCTATGTGATCCCTGGAGAAGTCACTAACATAGGTGCAACATAAGGTAGTTGTGAAGATAATGAATGTGAAATGCTTTGCCAACCTTAAGATACTAGGTAGACTATAGCTATTTTTATTGTACTTACTGTCTTCTGATTTGCCCTCCACTTTTTCCTTAACCCTCCTTAATTTCTTGTAATTCACTTTTTGTTCCCAGCACTCTACTGAAACTACTCTCTGCAAGTTCGACAATAATCTTTTAATTGTCAGATTACCAGTCTTGTTTTTTATTCAGTCTTTATTCTCCTTGACCTTTCCGCAGAATTTGGCCAAACTGGCCACTCCTTTTTCTTAGAAGTTGCTCATTTTCTTCCTTAACTCTCTCTTGACTTATCTCCTATGTGTCTGATCACTACCTTTTTTGTCTTCTTTCCTGGTACATCCTTCTGCTGCCTCTTAAATGTGAGTGCTTCTTAACCTCCCATCCTTACTACTCTTCCCACTTTCTATCTACAATCTTTACTTATTGCTTTATCCTTTATCCAAGTGACTCTAAAGTCTATATGTATTTTTTCCCCTCTCTCATTTTGTTGTTGTTATTCACTCATGTCCAATTCTTTGTGACCCCTTTAAGGTTTTCTTGGCAAAGATACTGGAATAGTTTGCCATTTCGTTCTCCAGATCAATTTACTTATGAGGAGACTAATGCAAACAAGGTTAAGGGACTTGGCCAGGGTCACACAGATTCTGAGGCCAGATCTGAACTCACAAAGGTGAGCCTTCCCGACTCCAGACCAGGCACTCTATGCATTGTGCCACCTAGCTGCCCTTCCAATCATCAATAGGGATAGTTAAAACCTTAAAAGTGATTTGAGTAATTTTACCCTGTTGTAAAAAAAAAAAAAAAGATTCTTTGATGCTTAGAGAGAAATGCTTTGCAAGAAACTACAGTATTTTGTCAACTCTGAACAAGTAGGAAGTCTTTTCTAGGCTAAGGGGAAATTCCTTCCAGGTATTTGATGAAGAAAGACTATTAAGATTTGGACTCACCATACCTGAAACTGATTTTGCTGACTTGAACTCCCCCTAGAGACAGAGAGCGATGGGAGTTTTGTTTCCAGTTTCAGGAGGGTTTGTAGCAAAAGGGCATAGCCTGAGGAACAGATGATTCCTAATCTCTTTCTGGCATCACTAAAGTTGTGACATAAAGAGGATTGACTGGTCCCCCAAACAAGCCAGTAATACCTCCAAGGCATTTCCCTCAGCTAGAGGGGAAGATGAAGATTCCCCACCTCAGCCTAGGAGCTGCTGAGCTGTTGTGGGGGAGTGATACCCACTGCCTCCTGCTGGGAGCTTCACACATATACAGGAGATGACTGGGAGACCTGATGAAGATTTATAAGTAAATTTAAATTTTTAGTGTTTTTTATCTTTTGAAAAATTATGTTGTGAATTCTTTTCTTTCAATTTTTCAATAAATTTGTTTCCTGCTTTAGTTTTTTTTTTTTTTAAAACAATTTGGGTTTTGTAAATTGTTCTCCGTGTCATTTCGAGTTTTTTTTTTTGGGTGCGGTGCTGAGTATCTGAGCCCTGATTTGATCCAGGTCATCCCAACACTGGAGCCGGTGCTCTTACTCACTGAGCCACCTGGCCGCCCCTAAGCAATTGGGGTTAAGTAACTTGCTCAAGGTTACACGGCCAGGTGTTTCTGGGTGGGTGCTAAGTGTCTGAGCCCGGGATTCGATCTCCAGGTGTTCTCAACACTGGAGCCGGTGCTCTTACTCGCTGTGCTACCTGGCCGCCCCTCCTGCTTTAGTTTTGTAAATCATGTGATTACACAGGAAATCCACTGGGTAGTGTCTGGTAATGATTCTCCCATATATTCTGGTTTAGAACAGTGGGAAATTACACAAAGTAAACTTTGCACCTTCAAATTGTGAAACTTTTACACTGACATCATATTTATTTATGCATCTATCTTGCGTTCTTTCTGCCCCCGGCTTCTTAGATTTCGATTCTCTTGAAGGCAGGTGCCATATTGTTTTTCATTTTGGTATTCCTAGCACCCAGCAGCACAATCCTTTGCCACTCCCCACCTCCCCCCAGGCAGAGTGTGGGGAGAGTAGGATGTGGATGATAGGACAGCAAGGGAAACTGAGGAGCTCTCAGGTAGAGAAGAACCAAAAGAAAGTGTCACAAAAACCCAGAAAGATTCTGTAATATTCTCTCACCACTCCCTTCTCTTAGAATCCTTGGTTTTGGAGCAGCTAGGTGGCACAGTGAATAGAGTACCAGCCCTGGAGTCAGGAGGACTGGAGTTCAAATATGGCATCAGACACTTAATACAAAAACTAACCGTGTGACCTTAGGCAAGTCACTTAACCCCAATTGCCCTCCAAAAAGCAAAAAAAAAAAAAAAATTAGCCAGAGAATCCTTAGTTTTATTCAAAGTTCAGTTCAGGTGTTACTTGTTTCACAGGTGCTTTTCTGATTCCTCCAGGTGCTAGTACCTTCTCCCCAAAATCAGAGTATTTTTTATGGTCCGGATGAGCAAGGCACACAGTTGCACATAATATGCTGAGCCTCCAACTCCCAACTCTTAGAGATGAGGACACTGGGTCCCAAAAAAGTTAAGTGAGTTTTCTAGGGTCATAAAGGTATAAATAAGCATTGGGAGTTCAACCCAGGTCCCCTGATTCCAAGTCCTTAGAGTTTGAAATGCTATGCTGATGACAGATTGTAAGGATCAGGTTGCTGGAGGTTCTGGTGGAGTAGATCTTGTGGTGGCTAGAGCTGGGAGCACATGGGGTCTTTTGGAGGGCAATTGGGGTTAAGTAACTTGCCCAAGGTTACACGGCTAGTTTTTTTGTATTAAGTGTCTGAAGCCGGAACCGAACTCAGGTCCTCCTGACTCCGGGCCAGTACTTTATTCACTGCACCACCTAGCCGCCCCAACACATGGGGGTCTTCTGATAGAAAAAAGAAAGATGTGAGCACAGATCTCTCAGTAGAATAGTCTATTTTGAATAAGAATGGGCTCATGTAGCAAAAAGCCAGAGGTCCTTGGCTAAAAAAGGCATTGCCAAATCAGAGAAAAAGACTGAGCTCAAGAGAAGGAAATACTTGGTGGGTTGTCCTTAGATAGTACCTGATCTCTCCAACTGAAGGAGTGTCCTATGATCTAACCTCCTTGCCTCTCTTCCCCTTGGTCCCCACACTGAAGGGCTCTTACATCTTCTCCCATTCTTCTAAAATACTCTGAATCTTCTCCTATTCTCCTCTTCTTCCTACTTTCTCATAGGTATCCCTGTTATGTCCTAAAGTCACCCACAGTCTTAATCCCATCATTTCCTACTTCCTCAAGTACCCCTACCTTAAAATAAAACTTAGGTATGGCTTGTATCTAGGGTTTCCCCATTTGTGGGTTACAGTTTCCTTCCACAAAGGTATTCAGTGTATGAGCTGAGTATCTGAAATAGCAAAGCCTATAGTTTGCTCCCAGAGAAAATACATGAGAAGTAAAGGACTCACAGACCCACATGCACAGAAAAACAAGATTCAAATAGTCCATTGCACTCAATAGTTTCAAATAAGAAGGGAAGGGAAAGGGGAATAAACATTTACATAGTACCTGTGTGTCAGGCACTGTGCTAGGCACATTTTCTTTCTTTCTTTCTTTTTTTTTTAATATCTCCTCATTTGATTCTTACAACAACCCAGTAGGGTAGATGCTATTGTTGTCCTCACTTTGCATTTGAGGAAATTGAGACAGAGGTTGGGTAACTTGCCCAGGGTCACATAACTGGTGAGTATCTGACATGAGATTTGAATTCAGGTCTTCCTGACCTCTCTACTCTGACATAGCTAATTCTACTGCTTCAGGATGGCCAAGAAGGACTTAAAAAAAAAAAAAGGAGGGAGAGCATTGGATTTGGTGATTAAGAAGCCATTGAGAAACCTTTGAGAGAAAAAATTCAGTTGTGTGAGTGAAGCAGAGCCAGAATTTTAGCCATATCACAGATCACTTTTTGCCTGCTGCACCTGATGCATGCACCAGAGACCACACTTGGGATGATTAAACATTTTCATCTCCAATACTCCTGACATGGGACCTGTAGCCCTCTATATCTACCTAGACTTAGCCATGCCTCCCACCCTAAGTTTTCTAGATTTGGAATCATAATCAAAGCTATCCTGAAAAAGGCCACAGTCACCCACTGTATCTAGTCCCAACTTCAGTCACCCTGATCTATACCGTGCCACTGGACCCAGATGACTCTGGAGGAGAAAGTGAGGCTGGTGATTTTGCACAGCACTACCTCACTTAAATCCAATTCACTTGCATGTCATAGCATCACCTCCCTCATATCATGGTCCTCTTCAAGAACAAAGGACAAACAACAACAAGGACAACCAAGCAATGCTACTGTTTCTACTGGAAATGGGGTGCCACTCTACCCCATTACTTCCTAAACTAAAATATCCTTCTGGATATTACTCCTCGCAACGTATTATCTCCCCAGACATATTAGAATATATGCTTCTTGACAGTAAGAAATATTTCATTAAAAAAAATTTATATCCTAAGAACTTAACACAGTATTTGGCACATAGTAATGAGGGAATTTTGGGAATTGAGTGAACTTCACTGACTCATTTCTGGATCAAGCTCAGCTCCCTTTTTATTCAGTTATGGGTCTAGTCCAGTTTCTGTCTTATGAGAAAGCTTGATTCAATTATGAGAATTGTGAGAAAACGTTAATGCATTGTTCAAACCTATTCTTGTGTGCCTGGCAAGCTAGATCACATCCACCTGTTGCTTAGAGACCTTCATCTAAAGACTTAGGTTATGCTGACCAGAAACCCAATCAGATCTGAAGATTGATGCAAGGAGTTTTCTCACAATTATACATATGAAACAGCCCATATGTCTTCTTTAAAAACTGGCCCCACACTGAACAATTATTATTTCCATGTTCCTTTGATTAAATACAGACACTGGGGAGGAGTGAGATATCTCTTTTTCTGATTTCAGGGAACTGCATCTCTTTTCTCTCCCCCTCCCAACTCAGAAAGTCCCTAATCTTTTCTCCAATTAGAAATCAGATGACCTAATTTTCTATCCTGGTTTATATCCTGTTAATTGTGTTCTTTTAATTAAATGGTCTTATTTGATTAAATGTTTTTAATACATAAAAATCTGTCTCACTCTGTGTTCAGGGTCTTTGGACTGACTGGGGAATCCACTGACCCATTTATTATGCCTGTTTTGCTAATAAATCATATAACTAAGATTATTTCCTCAGTTATTATTAATTATCCACCACAGTAAATGCTTAATAAATGCCTTTTCCATTCAAAAGAAAAATCAAATGTGGAGCCAGCAGACCTATCTGAACATGCTTGAATAATTTGCTCCCAATCCCCCAATATAAAATGAGCTTCCCTAGCAGCTCACTTTTCTTCAGAAACATGGCTTTTCCCTCCCAAGCAACTTATTTTCCTTCCTTTTATGGGAGTATGACTTTTTTTTTCAAATCACTGTTTGACCAAGATGTCAGTGTCCAACAAAAAGACAGAGGAAAAACCCTTCTCTTATGGCCTGTGATATATTTAACAGCTCAAATTTCTTTTCTTTTTATTTGTTTTTTGGAGGGGGGAAGGTAGGGCAATTGGGGTTAAGTGACTTGCCCAAGGTCACACAGCTAGTAAGTGTTAAGTGTCTGAGGTCAGATTTGAACTCAGGTCCTCCTGACTCCAGGACTCTATTCACTGTGCTGCCTAGCTGCCGCAACAGCTCATATGTCTTAAATGAGGGGTATATTGATTTTGAATTCTTGGCAGGCCTGTAAAATATAATACTAACCTCCCCTAAGTTACCCAGTGATTCTAAATTAGATATTTTGATTGGGATGTCCTATAGGGGGTGTTCAAGCCAGTATCCACTGACAAGATACTCCATTGCACCCAAATAAGGAATATTTTTTCTTTCTCTCCTTCCGCTATGCCAGTGATTCTTAACCTGAGATCCACAAACCCTTTCAAGGCATTTGTGGACAGAGTTCAGGAAATCTTTGAACTTGATGAAGAAAAAAATACACCTTTATTTTCACTAACCTTTAACTGAAATTTAGCATTTCCTCCAATTACTAATTTTTTTAAACACATTATTCTGAGCAAGGGTTAACAGGCTTCATCAGATTGCCAAAAGAGTCTATATAGCACATGCAAAAGAAAAGAATCACTGCTCTGTACTCATGAGCAATGAGTAATAAGTACAATAGCTTCGGTATGTCAGCCAACATTTTTTTTTATCAAAGCATACATTTAAAATCAAAGACTAAGTTTCCCCAGCCTAGAAGGAAGCAAAGAAGTTAAAGTAAGCAAACAGCCCAGAGGGTAACTTGACTTTCTCTCTGTAGGAATGCCTCATGGGTTTCTTGATCTATCCATCCTAGCAGGAGATCACTGTGGTCACTGGCTCTTATGCTGGCTAGACTTCAGTATCTGTTCTCTATGGCTATGCATTCTCCTTGCAATCAGTTCTCTTTCCTTTGCCTGTCATTCATGATGACTTCAATCTCTCCTTCTTCCTGGTGGTTCAACGTCCATGTTCCTTAGCGGTGAGCCCCCTATAAAGGCTCTGTCTAATGGTCAGGTCTCTCCTTTCTTTCTTTCTTTTTTTTTTTTGCTTTTTGGAGGGCATTTGGGGTTAAGTGACTTGCCCAAGGTCACACAGCTAGTAAGTGTTAAGTGTCTGAGGCTGGATCTGAACTCAGGTTCTCACTCCAGGGCTGGTGCTCTATTCACTGTACCACCTAGCCACCCCCAGGTCCCTCCTTTCGAGTCTCTCTATCCCTAAAATCAAGTTACATGTTTTATTTTTAAAAATATTTTTGTAACAGGGCTTTGAGGCATTCCCAAGTCACCTACAAGAGAGGCAACCATGTGGAAAATGCCAGGGGCCTACTTCTGGGAAAAGACATTCTGTGCTTGCCTACCACATGGGTGACAGCAACCTCTTTCCATCAGCTACACAGAAGGAACTGACTGCACCTTTTAAACTACCAGAGTGGGATAGTCTCTTGCCCTCTGCTAGCAATGTCCAGGGATGAAGTACTTGTTCATTCAATGTCTTCATGGAATAATTGGGGAAAGGCATACACCTAGTTGGAAGGGCACAGGCTCCATGGGGGTGAAACCTTTGATGCCCCTGGGTAGCCAGGAAAACTCATGGGAGTGGGGGAAGGGGGTACTAGGAGTTGTCAAAGGAGCCTTGCCCCTCTCTGACTTTGTCACTTTTAGGTAAACTAACTCATGTAAAGACTACAGGAAGGTATAAAACCTGATAAAGTCTGGTCCTGTCACCAAGAGGAGACTATTCTATATGATCAATATATTGTTTCATAACATAAAAAATAATTCAGCATGCTTTCTTATTTTTAAATTGATGCCATATTCTATTTCAATTTTAAGCTAGAATTTAATGAGTGCCTACTGGGTGCTTTGGATACAAATACAGAAAGAAAGAAATTTTGACCCCAAAGAGTTTGCATTTCACTGAAGGGAGGAGCAGCATACAGCACTTAAGCTGATAAATAAAAGTTAAGTAAAGAGGGGACATTAAGAATTCAGAAGATCAGGAGAGGCTCTCTGTAGGAAGAGGCATTGAAACTGAACTGTGAAGGAAGCTAAGAGTTCTAAGGAGTATAAGTAAAGAATTCCTACCTAGCATGGGGAACAGCCTAGGTAAAAACGTGGGGGTGGGAGACGGAATGACGAATTCAGGGAACAAGAAGGCCAGTTTGACTGGAACAAGGAGTGTGTGATGTAGAGAAATGACAGAAGCCTAGAAAGGTAGGCTGAAGTCACACTGTGAGGGACTATAAATGACAGACTGAAAAATCCGCCTTTATTCTTGCTCGTATTTTAACTCTAGGCTTGTGACTGTGGCAAAGGAAAAAAAAAGGAATCCCTAGTAATAACCCTATGGGTAAGACTTCCATTGGAAAAAAGGAAGGCTTTGACAAGGTGTGAGTTATCTTCTCTAATATGGAGTTCTTGCTGAGACAGTTCAGACTCTTTCTCCTTTCTTATGTTTTTCTTATTTAGAGGAAGTTGGTTGGCGCAATGGATAGATAGAGTGCCAGGCCTAGAGTCAGGAAGACTTGAGTTTAAATCTGGCTTCTTTTTGTATTCTCAGCACTTAGCACAGTGCTTGGCACATACTAGGTGCCATATAAATGTTAGCTATTATTATTGTTGTTGTTTGGGCTGTTTAAAAGTTGAATTATCTGCATACCTCTGACTCCTTTTACAGAAATGCTTCTCTACTGTTGCAAGTTCCTCTTTTTTATGTCTGAATAGGTTCAGCCTTGTAGGATATGTTATTTGGTGGGAGGTAGGGAGAGGAAAATGTGGGTAACAGTTTACATACTGAGCTCCTTTGCTTTTTGGAACAGTCTACTCCAAACATCTTCTCTGATTCTTCATGGATATGAAATAATCCTAAGCCATTCAAATTCTTGTTCCTTTATAGAAGAATTCTTTTCTCCTGGCTGCTTGTGAATCTTTTTAACGTTGAAGTTCTGGGGGGGGGGGGGGGGGGGGCGGAGTCAAGATGGCAGAGTAGAAACATTGGAGTTCTGGATTTAACTCTAAGCCTTAAGGTTTTAAGTGAGGGATATTTCTCGAACAATGATCTGTAGATTCAAACAATCAGTATTTTGTTGTTGTTTTTCTTTTTCTTCAAAAGCTCTGAGTGATTTTCTTATATTATTTCCTATAGTATTATTTTTAGGTTTTATAACTTACTATGTTTTTTTCTAAGAGATCTATGATCATTAAAGTATCTCTACACATCCTGTCTTCAGGGTCAGCCTCTCCAACTTATATAGAATTTATATGTTCTTTCAAAGTTGTTATTTTTTGCTTATCTTTTGTCAAATGTTTCCATTTTCTTATTTTCGAGAATTTTTTTTTAAAGAATCTGTATTCCTTTGGAGAAATTGTCTGACATGTTCAAAATTAATCACTCTCTACTTTGCATTCATTATTTTTACTTTGAGAATTTAAATTCCTTGTCTAATTTCTAGCTTAATGTCTTATTTTAAAAGTTTTATTTTTGTTTTAAAAAATTCTGGAGTTTCTTGATTTATATCATAATCTCAGAAGAAACCATAGAATTCTGTTCCTCAGAACCTGGGAGGGGGGGCATCCCTTTCTTGTAAAATATAATATTTATTTTATTTTGTGTCTTTTATTTTCCCTTCTATCTTTTTGAGTCTCACTATGGACTGATCTGCTTAGGAGCTGGGCTTAAACTCTCAAACTCTTTCTCTCTTGAAATTTTGTCTTTTAGCTCTTTCCTTGTATTTCCAGTAGCCTGTCTGTGAGTCCCCTTCTCACATCTTGGCCCCTTCACTTTCCATTGTTATAACACACACCTTTTCTCTTGCATGAGCTTCTGATAGCAACTGTCCTCAGATGTCTCAAGTTGTGGGGTACCTCAGGGTCTCTGACCCAAATATCCCATGGAGGACACAACTGCCGGCAGCTAGGATTCTAGTTCCCTTCCTCTTGGATATAGAACAAGAGTGTGCAGATAAGTGTTTAATAACTAGCTTCTCCAAATAACTTAACAAATAACTAACCTCCCCCCCCAAACATGCACACAACACACTTTTAAATTCAATACGCTTTATTAACTTTCTCTCCATCATTAAGTCTAGACAATCAACTAAATAATCAAGCACTTTAACAACTGGTTCATGCAAGCCGGTCTGAGACGGCTCCAGCACACACCCCATTCAAAAGACCCTTTTCTTCTCTCCATTTCTTGCCCACTACCTCTTCTGCCCCAACCTCAACTACACAGTTGTACTCTCTTTCCTTCATGTGGATGGACAAGATCAGTGTTTTTCACCCCTTATGGATGTAGGAAGTTCAAAATTAGTCACTAGCTTGAGGGGAACAAGTAGGGACCATCACAGACCCTAAAATAGGAAACTTTGAAAGTGTTTGCTCTGTTCTCAGCCCATACTATGAACTGAGAGTG
Organism: Petaurus breviceps papuanus; assembly: GCF_028583685.1. Classification (NCBI taxonomy): domain Eukaryota; kingdom Metazoa; phylum Chordata; class Mammalia; order Diprotodontia; family Petauridae; genus Petaurus; species Petaurus breviceps. The sequence continues at coordinate 8,629,912 of NW_027186349.1, forward strand.
GGTTGAGTGTGGGAGTTTGAAGTATTTCTGTACTTTGACATTAACTATAAAGTTTTTATTTTATGTCATATTTTGGTCCCCTTGTTAATTTAACTTTAATTACTCTAAAGTTGGCACGTTTCCTTATTTTGAGCTTGTTAGGCTAGGATTTATGCTGAAAACAACTACTCCGAGATTTCTTCCAAATCCAAATTGCCTCCACCATCTGACCTGATATAATGTCTTCTCAAAAAATCAAAATGCTTCTTTCTCCAACTTTACCAACTTTCCATTTACCCTCCTTTTGCTAATAAAGGATACCTGTCTGCCAAGGAAGAGAGAGGTAGCAAGATTAAAATATGCCTTCCTCTGGATTTCCTAAAGAAGGAGGTTATATGAGATGCACCATGTTGGACATATGGTTTTAATTCTAACATGCAAATTTCATCCAAATCAAATTGTAGTCACTTTAGAGTTACCTCCCTTTCCCCACAGATTTGGCCAAGTAAGAAATCATTTTCAAAGTGATGTATCACAGTATTTCTTTTCATTATGGTTCTAATTTCCGTAAAAAGCTTTGGTGGGTTTTTTCCCCCATTTTTAAAGTTCTGAACTTGGCAGCAATCAATTAAAATGAGTACTCCCATATACATATCAGAACAGAAAGTTAGAGTTGTGTACTGAAACTTCTGCATCTTCACAATAAGCTTCTAAAATTATGCATTTTCATATCAGAACACACTTCAAATTGGCATAATTGAACAGAGATATATTTTTTTCCACTAATGTAATTTGTCCTGTTTCCAAATAAAACCTGTGGTGTCACAGATTCTGAGTTATACAGCTTCTCTTATACACATATGCTCCCCCTGTCATTACTTTCACAGTGAAATCAAACCAAAGAATCTTTAATTTGACACCAACTATAGAGATGACAAAAATATATTAATTATACTCCTCATCTTTAGGTTGTCTCTTATCTAAGTGGGGATATAGACATTACCATGTGAAAAGTTAAGCCATAAAATACTCATTTTTATTGTACTACAGGTGCATTGAAGGTGGCCTTGATGAAAATGTGAGAAAAGAACTCAAACCACATATTAATAGTCATACAATTAATAAAAGGCATAGAAAATACAAGATCCTTCTGTATATATCATGGATTACCAAAAATGTAATTGAGTTAATATCACACAAGGTTCCTTGATAATTGCAACCACAGAGATAACTTTGTTATTCAATGACCTTCTCAGTATCAATATCAAGTGAAACATAAAACTGAGATAGAGGATGGTCTGGACAAGTTCATATAAAAGAAATCTCTTATGGAGCATGAGGTCCTCCATTATGTCAAGGTTACTTTTGTTGATTGTATTAAGCCCCAGAATACTTTAGGAAATGGTATAACCTGCCTGCAGCCTTTAGCCTATTTTTGTGCAGCAAATGGAGTAAGAACGTTTTGTTTTTTCCATTTTTTTTGCTTTTTTTTTTTTGGACGGCAATTGGGGTTAAGTGACTTGCCCAAATCACATGGCTAGTAAGTATGTCAAGTGTCTGAAGTCACATTTGAACTCAGGTCCTCCTGATTCCAGGGCCAATGCTCTATTCACTGCTCTACCTAGCTGTCCCTGTTTTTACATTTTTAAATACAGTAAAAATATAAAAAAAAACATTCTTAGCTTACTAGCTGTACAAAAATAGATGGATATTTGGACTATCCCTGAAATCTCAGTGAAATCTAGTTACATTTTTTTTAAATGCTTTATTAACTTCTGATTTACATCATTCATTTCCACCAGATTTTGAGTTACAAATTTTCTCCCCGTTTTTCCCCTACCCACCACCCCAAAATAGCAGTCCCACAGGATATCCCCTCCTCCAATCTGCTCTCTCCCATATTTTCTCCCATACCCCTTTCAACTTTTCCTGTGGATCTCTATGCCCCAGTGCCTGTATATCTTATTTC